>NC_045485.1:26259101-26997150 GCF_009650955.1 Corvus moneduloides
TTTTTTAAATACTCTATTACATAAAGAAGAAATAATTGAGATTTGCTTCTTGTTCTAAAATCTGCTTTCATATCTTCCTAAAATTCGCTAAAAAGATGATTTAATTTTTATTTGTCATCCATTTTCAGGGAAACATCTCTGGAGATTCAGGGTGATTGGTGTGATCTCTATTTCTGAGATGCAGGAAATAAAAAACAACTGTCTTAGTCTGCAAATTCTCATTTTTGACAAGGATTTATTAATAAGGGTCTAAACTTCAGAGGGGTCTCATGGATAAGGCTGGGGGAATTAAGAATAAAAGTCTCTGCTGGAGGAAATTTTTAATTAATCCTTCATGTGGACAGTAACAACAGAGTGGAGAAAATACCATTATTTCTTAAGCACCTTGACTTAATTTTATGTTGTGATTGCCTGGATTTATGAATGAGAGTACACTTGCAATAAATTGTGAGTAGAAAACTGGTATCTGATGTACTTCAGGCATATTGACATTTTAATTTCTGCTTTACCTGATGCTTTTTCTTCGCCAGAGTCTGACTTAAACATCCAATCCCAATGCGATAAAAACTTCATTTATTGCTGCGTCTTCAAAAACCCCAACCCTGCAAATGTGTTTATGACGATAAATGACTTCTAAAAAATACAGGATAACTTGAATTGTGATTTTCTCTCCTTTTCCAGTGGTCTTATGCCCTGGAGAAGCCCACCACTGGCAGCATTTTCACCATTTCCTGGTCCATCGATGGCACCCAGCTGGCCGGAGCGTGTGGGAACGGCCACGTCATCTTTGCCCACGTGGTGGAGCAACACTGGGAGTGGAAAAACTTTGAAATCACCTTAATTAAGAGGAGAACCATGAAGGTAAAATCACATCAGAGCTGGGCAGTCTGATCACAAAGCTTATTTTAATGCAAAATGGGAATTTTGAAGTTAATTTGTGTTCCCAGACACTGACTCACGACGTTCACTTTCTGGGATAATAAAGATTTCCGGCCTTCCACATTTTCCAAATTACAAGTTTGCTCTTTTCAGCATCAAATTCCTAATTAGAAACTAAAATGGTTTTTTCTTTTCATGTTGGATTGGGTGAAGTTGGAGCAGCAGCAGTGCTGGATTTGAGTCTGGGGCAGTGGGTGGGATGTTGTGAGTCAGAGTCTGGGAACACACAGCACAAATCAGGTAAAAATTCCCAGTTTTTTCTCTCATTCCCAGACATCGACTCGTACCAGATGGACTTGGGAATGATCTCCATGGGATTTAAATTCTATTTTTGAATATGCAAAGACTGAGGAAGTGTAGCTAACCCTGAGTCAGGACTCATTTTTAATTCTGGTATTTGATAGTGATTTTATTCCTATATATTTATGTAGGAAAATCCTACAAAAATGTTGCAGGTGGATGTTTTTCCTGAGTATTACAATGAGTTAATGAGTGATGCTGTGGTGGACGTAGCAATTAATATATCCTTGGCAATGGTTTCTGGGCTCTTGGAATAATTGAGTTCAGACCTTGTTTTGCAATTGGTGAATAATGGAGAACATCAGAAGGAAGTTACCACCCTCAGAATGGTGACATCTTCAAAAAAATCCCCCAAAACCCCACAAAAAAACAGGATACTTTTTTTTTTAAGGTACCCCCTTGGATTTTTATCTCCCTAAAATCTCTTGAGCTGTAAAATCTGTGTTGATTTGAGGCAAATTCTGATTTTCTTGAGCAGGTTTTAAGCGAAATAACAAAACCAAAACCTGGCCACCCAGCCTATCTCCTGAATTTCCTGTGCTTCCAACTGTGGAATCATTAAAATTCTAGAGCTCTGCAACATCTTCATCCCAATCCTGGGTATTGCTGGATTGTTTGGATGGGATCACTGAAGTGTTATTGCAAATACTCAAATCATCAACGACTGCACAATCTTAAAATGGGAATTTTCAGACCTCCTCCATCTCGGATGATTTTCTCAACAAGAGCATGTCACTAATCAGTTTTCCTTTCAGCTGTGTTGTTTCATTCTGTGGCCCTTTTCCTTTGCTCAGGTGCACAATGTCATCAACGATGCCGTGGATTTGTTGGAATTCCGGGACAGGGTCATAAAGGCCTCCTTGAACTATGGATATTTGGTGGTTTCCACTTCCCTTCAGTGTTACGTGTTCTCGTGAGTAACACTAATTCCTCTTGCTCAGATTTTGTGGGAAAGAGTGGCAGGAACTTGATTGGAAGCACAATAATTAAGTTAAGGTTTAATTAATGGAGATTTTCTGCTCAGGAATATCTGCTCAGTGAACGCTGATGCAGCTCTAATAGGGCACAAAGACTCTCTGACCTCCAGATCACGCTGAAAGAGTCAGAAATATTTTCAAAATAAAAGAATCCATATAAATATCATTTTGCTGGTTTTTAAGGCTCCTGGGGCAGCTGCTGCTGGTGGGAAGGGATGAAACCATGAAGGCAGAGGTGTTATTCCACCGTATTTTGTGCTTCTCAGTGTTCCTTGGCTTCCTAAATGCTGTTAGAAGTTGGAAAACCTCCCTTTTAGGAATATTAGGTGATCAAAAAGATGGGTTTTGCTTTACTGAATCCAATTTTGTGCTTGAAATACGTGAAAATTAATGATTTTAATGCTGATTTTTTATATTTGCAGGACAAAGAACTGGAACACTCCATTGATTTTTGATCTAAAGGAAGGAACTGTGAGTTTGATTCTACAAGCAGAAAGGTACCTGACTTCTTAAAATGTTCATTATGAACATAATATAATTATTAAATGAATAAATAAATAAATTCAGTTATTATATATATAACAAATAATACATAAATGTATTTATTTATATATAAAATAAATACACTTATTTATTATATGCATAGATATAATGAACATAATAAGCTCTAATTGAAATGTTGTAAATAAACAAGAAATACCCAGATAAAATCATGAATATTTCACATAATAAACATTTCTTTTGGCAAAAGATAATATTCACATTAAAACCAAACTTTTCCATACAGAACTTCCAGAATATCTTGGAAATGTAAAGCTTAGAAATGATGGAAACTGGAAAAACAGTTGCAGGATATTAAACCCGTTGTTGAAAATATGATTTTTCTGTATTACTTGGTGATTTACTTCTTTGTTGTTCAGGTTTTTTTCTTTTTTTTTTTTTTGTAGGCATTTTCTTCTTGTAGATGGTGGAGGACTTTATTTATATTCCTATGAGGGCAGATTAATTTCCTCTCCAAAATATCCAGGCATGAGAACAGATGTTTTAAATGCCCAGACAGTGTCCTTGAGCAATGACACCCTGGCAGTGAAGGACAAAGCTGATGAGAAGGGTAAATTCTGGTTTATTTGTTAGAAAAATACATATATTTATTATAAAAATGAATTAAAATTGATTTCAAAACTTCAAGAGGATGGTTTGGCTTTGAACTTCCAGCTGATCCGTGGAATATTTACAGAAAATACTTGAGTAAGTTTTTACTCTCTGATGGGATTTTTCAGTCAATTTTCTCTCTTTCTAAACATTTCCATTCATTGAGTTGTGGGTTAAGATTGAGTCAATCTGGTATTGGAAATGTGGATTTATTTAAATTCTGAGTGCAGATTTTTATCAGAACTTGGTGTCATTTCTGTAAAGCCTCATTTGAGATAGGAAATGAAAAATAGGGATAGGAGGTGAAAATTCAGTTTTTTATACGATTCTTTTTTTCACCAGAGTGTGAAAATCACTGGTAAAGCTCACACAGAATATTTTATCCACTTGCACTAAATCACACTCAAAAAAATGGAATCACTGGGAAAATCTATGGAAAGCTGCTGTTTTAATTAATAAAGCAAATCATTATTTTTCTTCAGTTATCTTTATATTTGAAGCTTTATCTGGGAAGCCCCTGGGTGATGGAAAACCTCTGACCCACAAGGTAAAGTGAAGGATTTAATGACTTTATTTTACTTAGAAATTAAGGATCACTAATGGGCTTCCTCCATAATGGGACTGAAAACCCATTAAAGGTTTTAAAATCTTAATAGAATGGAGCTTTTCAACTGACTTTTAATGCTTTGTGTTGTCTTCAAATTGTTTTAATCTTCATGAAATTCAGTTTATAAAATCACAGAATCATGGAATGGTTTGGGTTGGAAAGGACCTTAAAATAATATTAATTCCAGCCCCATTGAATGATTCATTCCACAGGGAAATGACACAAAAAGTATTTTCTCAGCCCAGTTTATCAAAGAGTTTTCTGCTTTGCTTTTAGGGAAAAAAATCAATTTGAATGTCCAGACATTAAATTTCCAAAATAAAATTCAGAGATTCTTTTCCCCTTTTCAGACAGAGATCGTGGAGATTGCTTTGGACCAGAAAGGACTTACAAATGAGAGAAAAATAGCTTTTATTGATAAGAACAGAGATCTTTTCATCACCTCAGTGAAAAGGTTTGGGAAAGAGCAGAAGATTGTCAAAATAGGTGAGAAAAATTCAAATTGGTGTTTGGGAAGATGCTGGCAGGGAAACAGATTTTTATCTAATGCAAGAGACAACATTTTGCTTAATTAATAGTGAAATTGAACTTGAAAAAAAAACCTGTGGCTTTTATATGATAGAGCTAGAAACAATTTCAGTACATTTTATCTAAATTCTGATAATTTTTCTGTCAGTTCAATGTAAAGCAGCAGTTAAAATGTTACAAACTTGGGGTTAAAAACTTCGAGAAACAACCCAAAAGGATGAATAAGCCCCCTTTGAGAATTCCCTTTAGTTTGAAGTTTCTCATGGCAATGTCCATTATTTCTTGTCTGTAAATGAAGGGACAATGGTGCAAAGCTTGGCCTGGAATGACACATCCAACATCCTGTGTGGGATTCAGGATTCCAGGTTCACAGTCTGGTATTATCCCAACACAGTCTATGTGGATAAAGATCTTCTCCCAAAAACTCTCTATGAAAAAGATGCCAGGTAAGAAATCCTTTTTAATCCAAATATGATTTAACTATTTTCCTCCTTCCTTAACAGATTGCGGTCAGGAGAAGTAAAAGCTGGGCTTGCAACTTTTTGAAATTCTCCTGTTTCTTGATTAGGAAATGGGGCAAAAGTGTTTTATAAGGAAAATTATAAAGCTCAGGGTTGAAATGATGATGTGGGGTTTGAAAGTAGAGCAGCATCTTGATGGAAAAGCAAAATTTAAGTTCTTTCTCATGAAATATTGCCTCAGTTTTTTGTAAAAAACAAACAGCAAGTATCTGGTTAAATTACATTCGACATTAAAAGTAACAAAATATTAGGTCACAAAAAATTAGTGGTAAATTCTTCCCTGTAAAAACAAATGAATATTAACTTCTTTTTCTTTCTCCACACAGTGAATTCAGCAAAAACCCCCAGATTGTGAGTTTTGTGGGGAATCAGATCACAATTAGGAGAGCAGATGGGTCTCTTGTCCATCTCCACATCTCCCCTTACCCTGCAATTCTCCATGACTATGTCAGCGCTTCCAGGTGGGAAGATGGGGTCAGACTCTGTCGCTTTGTCAAGGTACAGCTGATTTTTGGGAATATTCTGGTACCATTCCATGGGATATTTATGGTTTTAAGTGTCCTTTCGTAGTGATCTCTCCATATCAAATGCTACATCTCATTTCCAGCCTGCTTCGTCACTCACTTTTTTGGCTGCTCGTGGAAAATGATGTGGTTTTCTTAATTCCATAACATAATAATTTCATAACTTTCATGATAAATAACAATTCTTATTTTTAGTCACACCAAAATCCAGCAGGATTGAACAGAGATGCTCACAGAATTTAGTTCTAGGCTTAAATTTTCAGGTCTGGGCCTTAATATAACCAATTAAAAGTGACATTCCCACAATTACCTGTTATTTTCCATATTTCATTTCACTTCTTTTTATTTTTTTTCCTTTTCCATTGCTTTCTTTTGTATTTATTTAGACAACAGCAACAGATGAGGTGAGTGTGGTAGTCTTTAAAACAACAAAATCGCTTCAAATCCTCATTCCCATTTATTCCTAGAAAAGTTTAGCACTTTTGTCATGACCTTAAATGTGTATTTCAGGTATTTGTGTCACTGAATTATTAAAACAATGCACATCCAGATAATTTGGGATGTATTATTATAATTAATTGTAACAGAATCTTTATTTTTAGTGTCCACATCACCTGATTTAAGCATCCAAGTCAGGATATTTTGATTTTAGTATTCCCAAGTAGACTGTAGAAAGTATTTCCACTCAGGAATAACAAAATGGGTCATATTTCTGTGGGGGAAAAAAGCAGCAAAACCTATCAAGGAACAACTCATAGAAACTTCATCTCCTGGATAATTTCAGGCTGAGTTTTCAGCATTTATCACCTGATTTTCTAAATAAAAGGGAAGTGGGAATAGAAGGGGACACAGATTTTCTGAGCTTTTGATTCTCTGAACAATCTTAATCCTCCCAAATTATGGGCTGCCTGCAGGAGGATTTGTCCTGAGTCATGGAAAAATCAGTTGGGAAATACGGGAATGGGTTTAGAACATCCTCAGTGTAGGTGTCAATTCTGATTTAAATCAAGAGTGATCCTTCCAAAAACCTTCACAGGGCAAAGCCTTTATTTCCAGATTCGCTATTGAACACACTCAACAAAAATATTAAGACCCATTTAATTCCTGCAGTCCACATGAACTAAACAGTCAAAAATTACCTTTTTCCTGTCTGAATAGAGTTTTAGATGTGGTAGCTTAAACTGTGCTTAAATATGGTTTGTTAGGGTGTCATTGTCCTAATGTTGTCACTTGAAAATCCATCAAAATGTCATTTAGGGTCTTCCTGGGTTCTGAATTTGTGGGGTTTCCTCAAGGCTGTGTAAAAAAAAACCAAAAAAAACCTCACAGAAACAATAGAAGTAATAAAAATTATAATTGAAAAATGTAATATTATTATTACCATTAAGTTTTTCTAGTTCCTAGTTCTGAGAAATAATTAATAATTTCCTAATAAGAGACTTAGACCACAGTGCCATAAATGGCACACAGAGAAATGTATTATTACCCATAATTTCCAGGCCTTGTGCAGTTGCTTTGAGGAGTCGTTTGTAGCATGATAAATAAATATTTGGAGGTTTAAAAGTTGTTTGTATTTTGAATTTCAGGATCAGACCCTGTGGGCTTGTTTGGCTGCCATGGCAGTGGCCAACAAGGACATGACCACAGCTGAAATTGCCTATGCAGCAATTGGGGAGGTAAGAAAATGCACTTAAATCCCAATTAAATTGTTGCAAAACCAAGTTCATGAATTAATTTCCTTGCTGTCCTGCCCCTGAGCAGATTGACAAAGTGCAGTACATCAATTCCATCAAGGATCTGCCATCCAAGGAATCCAGGATGGCTCACATGCTGCTGTTCAGTGGGAGCACCCAGGAGGCTGAAACCCTCCTGCTTCAGTCAGGCCTGGTTTACCAAGCTATTCAAGTCAACATTAACCTTTACAACTGGGAGAGGTAGGATTTTTTCCCATTAAAATATGTTTTCCTGATTATTTCAATCAGTTGTTTTATTGCTGACTCATTTTTTTATCTTTTAATCACCCACGAC
Organism: Corvus moneduloides; assembly: GCF_009650955.1. Taxonomy (NCBI): domain Eukaryota; kingdom Metazoa; phylum Chordata; class Aves; order Passeriformes; family Corvidae; genus Corvus; species Corvus moneduloides. The sequence continues at coordinate 26,266,678 of NC_045485.1, forward strand.
TTGGGAAAAAAAAAAAAAGAATTAAATCATAGCCTGACAACAACCAAAAAAAAGAGCAGCATTTTTGTGTCATATTTAGAAAATACAAATATTTGGTGATAAAAGCCCAAAATCTTCCTGGAAGCGTTTTGAAATAACATTTTGCTCTCTCATCACTGTTAGCACAGAGAAGTCCTCAGTGATGCCCCAGACTGGCTGTGGAATTTGGGCTGGTTTGAAGTGTCTTGTTGCTAAAAATAGAGCTGTGGCTACTCAGGCTCCCAGCATTGTGTAGGTGGAGAAAATATGAATTAGGGCTGAGAAAACAAAAGAGGAATTTCTCCTTTAAACAAAACCAACCCCCACGTTTTCTGACAGAATCCTCTGAGCTGTTCACTCCTAATTTCTCTGCTATTATATTCATATATTCAGGCAAAAGGTTGATTTTCCCCCACATATCTGTGATTGTTGTTTTGTTATGAAGCTGTGTCAGGGGAGGTTTAAGCTGGATATTAGTAAAAGGATATTCTTTTATTCTATATATCATCTAAAAACTCTCTGTATATCAAATATCAGTGTTCTTAAGCCACTGAGAAGAAACCAAATGTGAGTAATGAATTAAATTAATCCAGTATCTAATCTTTCCCACCTATACAATATTTGTAAATATTATATGGAATATGTCATAAATATGTATTATGAGTGTTCAGAACCTATTTTTGACTACAAAAAAGTAATTAAGCATTATTATTTTTGCCCCTTGTGCTAAGCTCTCAAATATTCTGCATTTCCTTGGAATAAAAAGCCTCCTGTGGTCAAAGTAATGATGATGTGATGAGGTTGTCAGTGGAAATAACTGTTGGGTATTTTTCATCACTGGCTGCTTTTAACCTGCTGATCCTAATGTGGAACTGCTTGGATTTGGGATCCCTGCCCTCACCCTCAGAGTATCTGCAGAACCTTGGTGGTTGTGGCTGTGCCAGAGCATCTCCCCAGCCTGACCAAGCCATTCCTGCTTTATTCCAGAGCCCTGGATCTTGCAGTGAAGCACAGGACACACGTGGACACGGTCCTGGCTTACAGACAGAAGTTCTTGGAGGATTTTGGGAAAAAAGAAACCAACCAAAGATTTTTGCAGTATGCAGAAGGTGTAAGTATCCCTCAGGATTGTTCCTGCTGCTTCAGAATGAGCTCTGTGGCAAATTGAGGAGGGTGGGATGGATTTGCACCTCTGTTTTCCTTCTGTGGTTCAAATGTGCACATAAATGTGACATTTTTACAGCTGCTGGCGTGATGTGGGGCTGCTGGGCCAGGAATAGCTGGACATGTGTTGTATTTGAAGGCAAAGATTCACAATATATATGTTTAATATATATATTTAATATCTGGTGAAGATTACACCAGTGAAGGCACAGTTGTTTTCTATGAAACAGGGAGCTAAACCTCACCATGGTTCAGTGTGTCTCTCTTAAACATCTCCAACATTTTTGTGGCATTTTATGGATAGAAACAACAGCAAACTTTGAAGGTATCTGGATGTTTATGAAGTGAACTACAAACCATTCTGATAAATATGATAAACAGTTCAAGATACACTTATTGGAAACCCTCTGCATCATCAGGAAATCAATTTATTAGTATTTAACAGATCCTGAAGGCTGAGGGCACATCCTAAAGTTCAGAAGCTGGATCTTGGATTCCATTGGAGTATTGCCACACATTTCCTTCAGGAGAGGCACCCACGTGTGCAATTCCCCTCAGCAGCCCTCAAGTCCTTCCTGCTTTTCCCCTCCTTATTCCTCAGCATTCTCAGGGTGAAATTATCAAAAGAGACCTTTCCTTTGTGTGAAATCCTTTTATCCACTGCAGCTGATGGATCAGGGAACACCTGAGCTGGGAATTCACATCCTTTAATTGGACACTGCCTGTTTCACTTGGAATAAAGCTGAATTCCTAATGGAAGTCATTAGCTCTTAGCACTTTTAAGGATTCTCATTTCCTAAACGAAAGTCTGCCGCTAATGAACCACTCTGCAGTAATTTACCTGGAAAATACAGAAAAATAAAGGACAGATTCCAAGCATTCTTACCCTGCAGCTTTTCCAGCTGCTGTGCAGGAAGTGTGTGTTCTATAAAACCCATGATAGAGCAAAAATCATGTAAATCCCCTGGTGCTTCTGATAGACATTGTAGATAATCCTGATTTTCTTTAAATCCTTGAGAAAGCTGTAGATTCTGGAAAGATTCCTAAGGAATTCCACCTTGGCAGTGACAAGGTGTGAGCAGGATGATTTTTCACCTTACTCAGTCTTGAGATTTGGGTCTCACTCAGGAGATTTCTAGAGGGAAAGAGTCCTTTTCCACATCCAGGTGCTGGAGGTCTTTGCTGGATCTGAGAGTAGGAAGGATCTACATAATGTGAATTTTAAGCTGTAATTAAATTCTTAATGCAACCTGCCAGATTCATAAAGCAAATCAGAAGAAACTTGAAAAGAAAAGCAAGATTTTGTGCTGCTGTTCTGTCTCAGACTTAAGAAAGGATCTCAGTTTCTCTCTCACAACCTAAAACCTCTTCAGGCTTAAATGAAGAGTTTTTTCCTCTCTTTTCTGCAGCCAGACAGGATCTAAAAGTGTGTTTTATTTTACATATCAGGTTCTTAATACCTTGCACATATCCTGGGAATCCTGGACCCAGTAAGTGCCTCTGGAATTGAGGAATTATTATTATATTGTCACCTGAGAACCTGGGTATTGCAGTTTCACTTTCCCTCTTAGAGAATCTTCCCTGTTATCTCGTGACTTAATTACAGAGGAGAATTCCCTGTGCAGCCCTTGAAATTCTTCTCCCATCCCACCTTTGACAGTGTTAATTCTCCAGCAATAAACTGAACTGCACAGTTTTCATTTTTGGATGTGTTTTTATGGTCATCAAATGCACCATGATCCCTTTTTTTCCTTGTCACACATTTTTGGGAAGAGACAACTCTTGTACCCACATTTGTACTGTGATACTGTGCTGTATCTATTGTCTGAGCTTTCACTGACACAAAACACAGCCAGAAAATGCCAATTCTCTGCAGCTGGAGAAATGCCAAAGCGAAACTAAAACATTTATTGATGGAGAAGGGCAGTTCCAAGCAGGAATCTGATTCCTGTTTGAGCAGATAACTGGTTTAATATCCTATCAGCTTCCTTGGGGGAGACATCACTCATAAATTATTGACACAGGGCTAAATTTTCAGTAGCAGGACACTGATGTCATGGTATTGAATTAGAAGCAGGTTATTTTTGTGTTACACTGCCAGACACAATGAGATGTGGTGGGATTTATTAAAATACCTCAGGCTTGGTTTATTTTGAAGGTGGAAGCTCAGTTAGAACTCAGCTGTGCCGTCATCTCTTTCAGGAGTTTGTGTGCTCAACACTTTATAATTGTATTTTCAAGTTGAATAACTGACCTCTTTCCCTCTGATGTTGAGCTCTGTGTATTTAATTTTTCTGTTCTTACAGCTGGAAGTGGATTGGAATAAAATCAAAGCCAAAATAGAGATGGAAATTGCTAAAGAAAGAGAACGAGCAGCAGCCAGTCCTGCAGTGAGAACCAGTGTAACTGTGCAGCAGTAATTGACATTTTGGACACCTTTAAAGTGCTGCTTCAATATTTGGTACTGGCTTGTTCTGACAAATGTGAAAAAAAAGCCACAGCAAACATTTTGTGGGCCACAGGAGTGAGAATTTCTGTAGATTTTAAGCGTTGGGTGACACACAGAATGAATTATTTACTTTCATTTTGAGCTGGGTTTATAGTCGGGTGCCAGTGAGTGCTACATGTCTGAGAAAAAAAGGGAATTCACTGTCTCTGTCTTTGTGGCTTTTAAATTTTCGTTGCCACTGATATTCTTTAACCTGGGTTGCCTCTCATGAAGTCCCCATTTAAGCACCAAGTTAAGCAGCTTGGTTCTTTCTGCAGCCTCAGGGGCCTCTCCAGACTCATTTAAATTGCCCTAAAACAAATGAAGCAAAGTGGAAGTGCTGAAAATGTAAGATAAAAAGAGGAGCTTGAGCCTCTAAAGTACAAATATTTCCCTCACAGCTGTGGTAAGACATATTTCTGTTAGGATGTAGCAGCAAGTTCTTTAATAGATGATTTCAGCAGCTCAGGTTTGTCACTGAGCAAAGCATTCAGCAGTAAAAGGGTATTTTCCTGTTTAAAATACTTTGGAATGTGCTTTCAGGGTTGTTGGAAGTAACAAATAGCATTTGTAGCATGTGACATGTAAAACTGACAAGAATATTTAAAATAAGAGGGTATTTCATGTATTTTTTTCTGCCCTAAGTGCTTGATTTGTAAATATTTTTTTTTTGTATTTGTGTTATTTCATCAGGATACATTTTTCTTTGTTTCACATCCAAAACTGGCTGCATTCTCTTCGTGTTATAAATATATTAACAGATTATTCAGCACTGACAAGATATATTATGTATCTTTCAAATGTTACCAGCAAAACCTTAAATAGCTGTACATACAGTGAATTTGTGGATCATTGTGTGACCTTTTCTTGCATAAATTTCTTAATAAAACCGAATAAATGTGGAGGTTTTTAACATATCTGAGAGCTGTTGCATGTGGTGATCTCCACTGACTGCTGAAAAAAGAATATTTGGGGTGTTTTAATTACATTTGGAGGTGATGGGAAAGGTGTTTAATTCCATTTTTTATCACAGGCATCCAGTCCTGAGCATGCTCGTGTTCAATAGGAAACAAAGCAAAATATTTTGGAAATGCACTTTTATTCTTTGTTTTCACCAGGTTCTAAATACAGCTATGACCCTGGGTATGAAATCTGAATTTCAGAATATTCTCAGGAGAAGACGTTATTTTATATGGCTTTTCTGGGATTATGGCAGGGGTTTTAGAGATTGTAATTCCAAGGAAAGTGCCATCTGTCCATGCCAAGGTAATATTGAGCTGGTTGGTCTGGGATTCCAAAGTTCTGGATTAAATTTGTACCTCCTTTCAGTTATTTTCAGTATTAAGTAAAAAAAAAAATAGCAGGAGGATACAGATGTTTCAGGTATATTTTGGTTACATTATTGCCCAGAACAAGAAATTATTTGAAAACCCTCTTTTAAAAAGCAATACCTCTTATTTAATTACTGACTGCTTCATTTAAACCATCATAACCCAATTTAAGAAACAGAGATGAATTAACATGATTAATATTCAGTTGTTTAGGTGCTGTTGTGATGGATCAATACCCAAATATAATCCAGATTTTGACATTGCAGGGTGGGGAGTTTTGTTCGTTCACTTCATTTAACCTTGACCACAGTAAATCCTCTCTGATTATAAAAAGGGAGGTGGAAAAATGCATCTTTAAGTGAAAAATAAAGTCCTCAAGTGAGGTAGAAGTAAAAGGTCAGGTGGGTGTTTAAAAACCAACTGCATATTTATAATAGCTCAGAGGAAAAAATTTTTAAAATACTTTGTTTTCTGGTATTTAAGGCGGTAAAACTTTGAGATCTGGGTTTGTCTGTGGGATTTTACCCTTTGGGACTGGAACAGGAGGAAGGTTTGAATCATCTGACATGAAAATTTGATTTTACAGATTATGTGGAACCATTTCCTGTAGAAAAAACTGGTGATTGTTGCCTTATTCACTCCAGAATAGTCAAAATTATAAATAAGCAATAATGGAAAAGCTTGAAGCTTTCTAAAATTTAATTCTGAAATTTTAATGTGTATTTGTATAAAGTTTGTATTGCCTACAGATGGGGGAGGTTGGAGAGAAGCAATTTACTGTTTGTATTATACATACGTCTTTTACATTGGTTTTTACATGGTTTTTTATTAAACATAGCAATTTTAAGACCTCTATTTCTTCATTTTCATGATAACAGAAATGATATTTTACTCTGCAGGGGATGGGAAAGAGCCAGGTAGAAAAAAGGTTTTTATGAATTGATCAAATGTAAGAATCTCTATTTCCAAAGTTTATCAATCCAAATCAGTCAGGGGTCGCCCTGTGCTATAAAATTTCCAGTATTGGAATTTAACCTGTTAATTTTAGGTCAGGTGCCTTTGCCCTGCTGTGAAGTTGGGGAAAATAGGATGGTCTGGTACCTTCAGGGAAGGAGAGGGATGAGTTCTGTCTGCACAGAGCTTGGTTGTACAAAAAATAAAATAATTATTTCTGTGTTTTTCCTGAAGGATCTGCAAGAACTTTTTTACTTTATATAAAGAAACAACTGTGGTAGTTGGAGCCCTGCAGTTGGAAGTGCTCTAATCTCTGTTTTAAATAAACCTGCAGGTTTTCTTTGCCATTGGAGACACCTTCCAAAGAGATAAAGGACAGGGCTCATGGCTGCAGCTCCTGCACTGACCAGATCCTCAGTTCCACCTGCTAAAGTCAGGCTAGGAAAGGAAAAAAAAAGGTATTTTATGAAAGCTTTGGGCACAGACCAATTGTCAGGAGAGGTGGGATGAGCTCGTGGTGATGCTGTAGGGAGAATTTAGGAGTACATGAGGCACTCCCAGCCTGTTCAGGTATTCAAGGGTGGATGGAGGTTGTTTCTGCCTTTCCTTGGGGTTTGGTGTTTGCCTTTTTTGTGGAAGGTTTCCCAGGAGCTGTGGCAGCTGTGACATTTATTTCCCTTAGAGCAGGAGGGGTCCCAGGTCCCCTCAGTGAATAAGAGCCATGGTAGCAGGAGGTGCTGATATTTTATTAGGATTTGGAAGGGTTCCCTCCTTCCCCTGCTGCCCACTCCGTACACCCACTGCAGAGTGCCAGGGAGCACAGCCTGGTCTGGCTGTCCCAAAACCTCCCCCTGGCACCCGTGGGTATGGCAGGGATGAGGATCACCCAGTTACGTCCTCGCAGCACAGTCCCACAGCTGGGCAATCCCAAAACTCCCGGCGAGCAGGAGCCCAGCTGAGGGCAGCTGGGAATGCTGCGGCAAACTGCAGCCAGCTCTTCCCATCACTCCACGTCCTCCTACTGGAGGTGATGTCCCCAAGTCACCTTCCTTCTGGAAGTCCTTCCAGGACTGTGCCACGTCCCTGTGAGGCGCCCTGGTGTCCTGCAGGCTGTCCCAGTGGGTCCCTGCTTCCCAGGCAGCGTGTCCCATCCCTCCACGGTCCCCAGGAATTCCGCAGGTCCCTTCTGCAGCGCCAGATGTCCAGCAGGTCACCCTGCGGTGTGGAGCCTTCCCGGCGATCCCCATTGTCCCTGGCAGGTCCCTTTGCAGAGCCGGGTGTCCAGGAAGTCATCCTGTGGTGTGGAGCCTTCCCGAAAATCCCCGTGGCCCCTGACACGTCCCCTTGCAGAGCCGGGTGTCCAGCAGGTCACCCTGCGGTGTGGAGCCTTCCCGGGGATCCCCATTGTCCCACCATGGAACGCTGCCGGTTCCTGGCGTCGCATCCCGCCTGGGACACCTGGGGCTGTCCGCTGTCTCTCCCGGGGTCCGGAGGATGACCCCGTCCCGCGGGTCCCGCCGCGTCCATCAGTGCGGTGCCCGCGCTGCGCAGCGGGGCTGGGCGCGGAGGACTCACCCCTGGATCCCCGCGGCCGCGCCCCGTTCCGCGGGCCGGCAGCGCTGCGCCTCCTCGTAGCTGGGCAGGTGCTTCACCTCCTCGTAGCTGGGCAGCTGCGGCAGCTCCACGGCCGGGCCCGGCGGGGTGGCGGTGCCCGCGGTGCCCGGGGCCGCGGGCGGGGCGCGGCGGGGCGGGGGCCGGGCGCGGCGGGGCGCGGAGCAGGCGCGGCGGCGGAGGGCACAACCGGCGGCCACCAGCGCCAGCAGCACCAGCAGCGCCGCCAGCCTCCGCGCCAGCCACCGCGCCCGCGGCACCCACGGGGGCCCCGCCACCGCCCCCGGAGCGACCCCCGCCCCGCCGCAGCCGTCCCGGCCGCACGGCCCCGGCCCGTCCCGGCCGCCCGCCATCCCCGCTGCGCGCCTCGCTGCCGGCAGCGCCGCGCTTTATCCGCGCCCGGCGGGCTCGATCCGCATCAAATATTGATGGGGCCATTTGGCGGCGCTTCACGGCCTAATGGGGCCGGGGCACGCGGCCAGGCGCGGCCTCACCCGGCGGGGTCAGCGCGGGATGGCCCCGCCACCGAGCTGGTGGCTGGATGTGCCCCGAGCTTAGCGCTGAGCCCCGCGTGGGGCGGGGGCCCTGGCAGGGGTAACCTGTGCGTGAGGGCACGGGGGTCAGCGGTACCCGGGAGCGGGGAGAAACGCGGGGATGCAGGGACGGGCAGGAGCCAAGGATGTGAGAGTGAACCTGAGGGTGCAGGGATGAGCAGGAGCCAAGGGTGTGAGAGTGAACCTGAGGGTGCAGGGATGTGCAGGAGCCAAGGATGTGAGAGTGAACCTGAGGATGCAGGGATGAGCAGGAGCCAAGGATGTGAGAGTGAACCTGAGGGTGCAGGGATGAGCAGGAGCCAAGGATGTGAGAGTGAACCTGAGGGTGCAGAGATGAGCAGGAGCCAAGGGTGTGAGAGTGAACCTGAGGGTGCAGGGATGAGCAGGAGCCAAGGGTGTGAGAGTGAACCTGAGGGTGCAGGGATGTGCAGGAGCCAAGGATGTGAGAGTGAACCTGAGGGTGCAGGGATGAGCAGGAGCCAAGGGTGTGAGAGTGAACCTGAGGGTGCAGGGACGAGCAGGAGCCAAGGATGTGAGAGTGAACCTGAGGGTGCAGGGACGAGCAGGAGCCAAGGATGTGAGAGTGAACCTGAGGGTGCAGGGATGAGCAGGAGCCAAGGGTGTGAGAGTGAACCTGAGGGTGCAGGGATGAGCAGGAGCCAAGGATGTGAGAGTGAACCTGAGGGTGCAGGGATGAGCCAAGGGCAGGAGGGTACCTGAGGATACCTGAGCTCTGAGCAACTCGAGGTGTAGGGCCCACCACTGATTTTGCAGCTTAGAAAGGCCAGCAGCGGTGTCAGAGTGGGCAGTGACAGACTGGGGCCCTGTGCAGGTTGGTTTTTATTCCTGCCATTAAGCTTTTTTCACAGGTCCCTGTGTCACCCAGCAGTGACATTCCTGGTGTCCCAATCCACCCCCGTGACCACAGCCCCTCATCTGTGTGCTTTGCTGATTACCTTCAGTTCAATTGCAAAACTCCAGCAAAAGGGAGAGGAGAGGGAGCTCTCATCCAGTCATGGAAAAACTGACTAACATAAAACATGGCAAAAGCTGACCAGACCTTTTCTGCTTGGTTTCCTTTTAGGTGACCCTGCCAGATCTGATAGGCGGCTGCTGACCCACCTACGTGACCATCACGTGGAGTAAATTTGTTTCCTTTGTCCTGTTTACTCGCCTGGTGATGATTTCACTGCTGGTAGCTGCAAGCCATCCCCCTGCTGTCAGCCCCAGTTTTGGGTAATTGTATCTATTACACATTTTGGAGTGCTCAGGACCAAAAAAGGAGGGGACAAGTTCTCAGCTGTGATGCAGAGTTTGAGGAAGGAAGGGTTGGTGGTGCTGGGCTTCTGGCGAACGAGGAGAAACTGCAGTTTCTCCCTGCATTTCAGGGATTTGTTCTGCATCTGTTTCCTCACTTTTGGGGCATTTCTCCCTGCAGAAGGGGGCTGGGGCTGGGAAAAGAGGGCAGGAGGGTGCCAGCAGTGGGTGCAGCCCCAGCTGCTTTAGGACCGAGCTGCTGGAGCAGCCGCCTCGCACAGGGGGGACCCTTTGCTTTGGGGACTCGTCCCTGCCCGTGGCCAGCAGGATTTGGGGTGCTCTGCAGCAGCTCCAGCAGCAGCTCCAGAGGCCACATTCCCTCCAGACCTGACAATAACTGATGTGGTGTTTTGAAGGCCAATTGTGAGTAAACAGCAGGCGCCTGGCGAAGCTGCCCGGCCGTTAATAGAGCTCAGCCTTTTAACAGCAGTTCTGACCAGCTGTGGCTCCCTCAGAGCTCCATGAAATATTAAATCCTGTTGATAGCTTGTTAAAGCCAACGTTTTGGCTGGCCCTGTGTGCCGTGAGCTGGGCTTTGGTGCTCAGCCTGCAGCAGTGGCTCAGGAGCAGCTCCGTGTCCCATCAGACAAGGAAAACCGTGGCTGGAGGGAGCAGGGTGCAAGAGGGAATAAGAATTCCTGTCCTGGCATGCACCTCTGCTCACTCCAGCTGCCCCAGCCCCAGCAGCCCCATGCCTGGCTTGGGAAAATGCAGGAATAGGGGCTCATGAGGAATCAGGGCCAGAGGATTCATCCTGGGGTGGCCGTGGATGTAGGGGCTGCATCCTCTGTGGGTTTAGGGGATTTGGGGTGGTGCAGCTGCCACATTTTGGAAATCTCTGGAGAGTGGGAGTGTGGTGGCAGGCAGGGATCTCTGATTCCATCAGGATTCCATGGGCAGGGACACCTTCCACTAGAGCAGGTGGCTCCCAGCTCCATCCAACCTGGAATTTCTCTGTCCCCCAAGCACAGCAGAGCACTGGGGCAGGACCAGGAGTTGTGAGCAGGAATAAACCCATCATTAGTGACCACATCCTGCCTGCCCCGTCCCAAAATCTGTAGGAAACCCACTTTGAGACTCCCTGGAGTCAGGTAAAATCCGGAGCCGTTTCTGGGAAGGAGCTTTCAAGTTGATTTTCTCCAGTTTTACAGGGGGTGGACAACTATTGATCCTGCAAATGACCCCTGCAGAAGGCCATCGATCCCTTTGGAGCAGCAGATCATTAAGATCATCCACATCTTCCAGGTGGTGCCAAAGTGCTGACACGGCAAAATAACCATTTGATGGAGTGATTGTCCCCGGGACCGTTGGCATTTGGGGAGCTCCAAACTCTTCCCCACGGGAACCTGCTCCAGAAGATGCTCTTGGCACAGCGATGCTTCACGTCTGAGCTCCCTTTGAGGTGTTTTTCCCCTCAAATATGGGAAAACTACTTAGGAATAAACATCCTGATGACCTGAGGTTTGTCTTTTAGGAAGACTTTGAAAGCCTCACGTGTTTGGGAGCTGGAAAAATCCCATGGATTGGTGGAGGGAAGCACAGCTTTGGATGTGATAGGAATGAGCTCAGCACTCTCAGCTTCAATGATATTTTAATACCCTTAGACCCAAACCTTGTGATAATTGAGGTTTTTATAGGAATTATGGTGCAAATTGCTGCTGCACTGGGGGTTGGACAGAAAATCTGTGGCTGCCACATCCCTGGCAGTGTCCAAGGCCAGGTTGGAGCAGCCTGGGATAGTGGAAGGTGTCCCTGCCCATGGCAGGGGAGGAATGGGATGGGCTTTAAGGTCCCTTCCAACCCAAACCATTCCAGGATTCCATGATAATCACACACAGCCCGGTGGGAATCTCCTCCAAGGCCAAAATAATTCTTAAATAGTTCTTAATAGAACAAAATAGTTCTTGATACTCCTGTAAAAACTTCCAGAGAAGCTCCTAAGGAAGCCCTTCCATCAGCAGGGAGCTCGGAGCAGGGCTCAGGGAAAGCTCTGAACTGCTGGAATTAAACCCCAAAGCTGAGCTCCAGTGCCTCCCCTTTCTCAAGCACATCTGTAACTGCAATAAGGCTCCAAACCCGAGGAGATGACTCTGCAGATGTAAAAAAACTCAAGCAGCCATTACCTCACAGCCCAGAAATCCCCACTGCCAGCAAATATTTGCTGTTGGGCTGTTTAAAAACCAGGGAAAGTGAGAGAGAAAGGCTGAAACCCTCCTGGACAACTCTTGACTCCTTCCCAGGCTGTTAACACGTTTGGGTGTCCTCCAGAAATGAAATGTGCTTTCTGCAATAATCAAATCAAATAAACAAATAGAATTTATTCGTTACTATCCATTCGACATTTATTTCTGTATTTCATGTATAAAATACTTATTTATTTCACACAATTTTCTTTTCTCCAGTACATAAAAGGTGGGAATATCAACAATAAGATAATATTACAGGGTAATGATATTGATATCAATGGGTTGTCAGGCTTCCAGCTCGCATGTGACACTGAAAATATTCTTTATTCCTTCTGCTAAACAGAAGCGTTAGAAAGATTGGGTTAGACTGGTTTGCCCTTTGCAATAATTCCTCATAATTAGGATTTTAATCCCTTGACTCCATGGAAAGGCTCCCTCTCATGCCATGACTTTGGCTGAGGCTTTTGGTGTTACAAACAATGAGCATCTCCTGTAAGGGATGATTTGCTGGTTTTGCTTTGAATCGAATGATCTTAACTCCTAAAAATGGTTCCAGGATTAAGCCTTGATCCCACACCATCCATATGGAATCCCTCTGGGATCCAGGGAGGAGCTGAGTGGCCACAGAGGGCTGGGTGGGAGCAGCTGGACACAGAAACACTGGAATATCCTAAAAGGCACTACAGGACAATTTGTCACAGCTGGAAGGAGCCCCGTGTTGGTCTGGAATAACCAAAACCTTTTTCATTTTGAAATTTTTTGTGTTTTCCAGGGAGCAACATTTTTCCTTGTTAGTCACGCCGGTTCTCCGGAGGCTGCCACGATCCAGGCGTGGATTTCTGCCGTGATTTCATCCCGCTGTTATTTACAACTCGGCCCAAAAGCTCAACCTCTTCCTATTATTTGTGGTTAAATATAGCAGCGGATTCTTTCCCATCCCTGCTGCCACCCACACGAATCGCATGAGTCAGGAGCAGCAATTCCCAGCGGGATGAGCCCGCCCCGGCTGCCCTGGAGCATCCCGGGCTCAGCCGGAGCAGCGGGAGGTGAAAGGATTGGTGTGACACAGCCAGGGCTGCTCATCCCGGGATGCTCTGCCAGATCCCTCCTGGCTGCATCCCAAATCCCTGCCGTGCCACCCGGAATTCCAGGTGATCCCGGTGTTCCTGGAGGTCACCCTGGCTGCATCTCAGCTGCTTCCCTGCAGTCCTACACATTCCACCAGGAATTCCAGGTGATCCCAGTGTTCCTGGAGGTCACCTTGGCTGCATCCCAGCTGCTTCCCTGCCATTCCACACATTCCACCAGGAATTCCAGGTGATCCCAGCTTTCGTGGGGCTCGTAAGAGTGGGGCAACACCCCAGGGCAGGGAGTGAGCACCAAATTCTTTCCTATTCCCCTCTTGCTCTCCCCTTCTTTCTGAAGAGATTTTATTTTTACCAAATGAAACAATTCCCACCCCAGTTTGTCTGCAGGAGCCTGAATTCCCTGGATTCCCTGTGCAACAGGCTGCAGCCAGAGGGTTTTCCTGGGGGAAATTCCAACACCCCTGCTTGGGGCATCATCCAGGTAAGAGGCTGTTAAAAAATGGGGGGAAAAGGGAGAAAATGAAAAAAAAAAACAAGGGGGGAGAAAACCCTTCCAGCTATTTTTCCAGGAGTGAGGCAGGCACGGGGCTGTGTGTTCCACAGGGAAGCATCCCCTGGAGATGCAAGAAGGGATGATGAGGATGCTGAAGGGGCAGGAGAGGTTTGACCCTGCTATTTTTAAGCTCCTTAAATAACCGTGTCAGCCTCGGAGGTGGCGTGGAAAACAGGGAAAACCTCTGGAATGGCCCCACTGGATCCACTCCTCAGACCTCAGGGGTCCTGCTGGCCTCCATCCCACTGGTGTGTCCCCTTTGGGCAGCACAAACTGGTGGGCTGGCGGGAGAAGGGCAAATATTCCCTGCTGGAAAAGGAGGTGGGTGGCTCCTGTAGAGCCCAAAGAGCAGATCTGCCGTGTCCAGCCCCGGCTTCCTGCTCAGGCGGCTTTGTTGCTTCACTCAGTGACGTTTAAATCCCAAAAATCGGGCTGGAAATCAGCTTGCTGGTGAAATGCTGTGCACTGAGGGGGTGGCTCTGAAGTTGTGTCCCGCAGGCTGAGGGGATCAGGGGCTGCAGAGCTGGGCTGGGGGTGGTTGATGGCCTCAGACCCCCCTGTTCCACACCAATCAACCAAACCACCAAAAAATGCCAAATAATAAATAATCTGCAGTGACTCTGAGCTCAGGGCTGTGGGGAGTCCAGGGAGAGACATCAGAGCACCCTCCTCCCTCCCTGTGCCACTCACTGATTTGCAGTAAAATATTTGGTGGCTCCTGCAATTCCTGTCACCTTTTGGGGCTCCAGGATGATACAATGAGGAGCAGAATGGGGTAAAAACAGTGAATATCCATCAGAAATACGTGGCATAATCACCAGACCAGGCTGTTGCCCCATTTGTGTGCAGCAGGAGCCCCAGTGACACAATTTTGGTTCTTTCAGCCCAAAGGGGAGGTTGGATGTTTGTAATTATTCCTCTGAGGGACAACACAACGTCCCCAGTGCTGATCTGGGGGGGATGCTCCTGGTTCCAGTGCCAGACAAAAGCCTGGCTGCAGAGGAGTCAGGGGAAATCAAACCCAGCTCGAGTTCCTTGTGAGCAGGCCTGGACACAATTATGGGATCAGAGATGCTGCAGGATGTGGATGGAGGCGTTGGGATGCGTCCCTGGTGATCAGGGTGGTGTTTTTGCAGAGAAACTGCAGGGATATTTGTTGTGGCTGGGATGTATCCACTCCCCTGGGGGTCGCTGGATGCCATTTGGAGGGGAGAAGCTGATTTTCTGGCCATCACTTTTGCAAACCACATGGTGGGGCAAATAAATAAAGAGTAAAACATATATCTAGCATGATATCTATATAAATTATATAGAGAAAAATCCATATTTTCCTGAGCAGCTGAACGAGTACCTGAAGCTACAGCTCCATTTCTCCTTTCATTTTCACTTTCCCCCTGTGCCCTTGGCCTGCCTTTCCTCCCTGCTTCCACTGCCATCAGATTCAGCCAAAGGTTTTGTGTCTCCTTTCCGCCCTATCCCGGTTTCCTTCCTCTCCTTTCCCTCTCAGAGTCCTTCTCTCCCCTTATGCCTCTCTTACTGCCAGGAGCAGCCAGCCCCTGCCCTTTATTTAAGCAAAAAACCAACCCCCAAACACCAAAAATAGCAAAAAAATTCACAGCTTCTCTGGGCAACCTCTGCCAGGGCCTCCCCATCCTCACGGGGAGGAATTTCATCCCAATATCCCACCCAGCCCTGCTTTTTGTCAGTTCAAAGCTGCTGTAAAGGGAAAATTAAGCATTGGGAATTGAATAAAATCTGCATTTTCAACAGGCACCTCTCTCTGCATTGTCCCGTCCCGTGCTGGGAAGTGCCTGGGGGATGAAGAAGGAGATCAGAAGGGTTCCCTGAGCCCACCGGGAATTTTGGGTGGGATTACACGGCCCCACATTCCCAATTTAGGGGCACCAACTCCTCCATAATCACACAGCCCGATAATCGACTTTACTTCTTTTTCATTCTGTGATTATATTATCTTTAATATTATAATATTACTTCATGATTTGATATCATTGTTTATTATTTTGGTTTCTGACGACGCCATAATATTATTACGTATAATATTATCAATTATTCCATCCGAGGAGCCGGGAGGAGCTCGGAGGAATCCCGGGCGAGGAGCGCGGGGCTGGGGAGCTGTTGCCATCTGCAGGCGGCTCTGGAGTTGATCCCTGTGGATACTGGTGAGGATCACCGGATACTGGTGTGAGTGGGAAAGAGTGTCCGGTAAAGGGGGTTAGGATCCAGGAGCACCCAGGGAAGCATCCCTGCTATTCAACCCCGTTATCCCAAATCCAGCAGCATCCCGGTTGTCCCAGTAATGCCACAGGCCCAGGGCACTGATTGTCCTCTGTGCTGAGGCTCCTCCAGTCCTGGGGACAGTTTTGGGACCCTCACAAGGGGATTGAGGGGCTGGAGTGTGTCCAGAGAAGGGGCTGGAGCCCCAGGAGTGGCTGAGGGAGCTGGGAAAGGGGCTCAGGCTGGAGCAAAGGAGGCTCAGGGGGGACCTTGTGGCTCTGCACAAGTCCCTGACAGGAGGGGGCAGCCGGGGGGATCGGGCTCTGCTGCCAGGGAACAGGGACAGGAGGAGAGGGAACGGCCTCAGGTTGCAGCAGAGAAAGTTTAGGTTGGATATTGGAAAAATTCCTTCACTGAAAGGGGTGTCCAGCCCTGGCACTGCTGCCCAGGGAAGTGTTGGAGTCCCCATCCCTGGAGGGATTTAAAGACCTGTGGATGTGGCACTTAGGGACGTGGGGCAGTGGTGGCCTTGGCACTGCTGGACTGGATGGTCTTTAAAGGCTTTTCCAAGCTGAACCAAACAGTGATTTTATGATACTGTGATTAAACGACTTCGTGATTCTATAGCAGGCAAAACAGGAGCGTTAATTCCATCCTTCAGCTGATTGCAAAGGGCTCACGTGGGAAGCCTGGGATTCAGCTGTCACTGAAATGAGAAATCTCCATTTGCTGACAAAAGGGTTTCAGGGCACAGTGCAGCTCCCTGTGCTGGGAGGACAATTCCCGCCCTCATTCCGAGCTTGGCACGGGGAGCCCTCGGCGATTCCGGCAGGACTCTGCTCTTTCTTTCAATAGCTGCTCTCTCAATGTATCCACACAGCTCCTCCCGCCCTGCTCACATTCCCTGATCCCATCCCTGGCCAGACACACCCCTGTTGTGCCGGGATGCTGCAGGGCCCGCCGCACCCAGCAAGTACAACCAGCCACTCACTGAGCTTCCCTTAGAAAATGGGAATCCATGGAAGAGCTGAACAATCCACCCGAGCACTGCAAACCCTTCTCATCCTCGTGGCTTGGGCAGAGAAACAGCTGGGAGCACAAAGTGGGAGATTCTGGGCGTTTGCATCAATTTTCTTTGCGTCTCTCCTATTTTCTCTTTAGTGATCTGGTAAATGCATCAATTGCTCAAATGGTTCCCAAAAAGTGAATGCGTAGCCTGCTGTGAGTAGTAAGAGTAATAATAATAACAATAATAATAGAAGAAAGTGAAGAAGATTAAAAGAAGAAGAAGGAAGACAAGGAGCAGGAGGAGGATGAAAAGATGAAGGAGGAAAAAAAGATTAAAGGAAGAAGGAGGAAGAGGAGAAGAGGAAGATTAAGAAGAAGCAGGAAAAGAAAAAAGGAGGAGGAGAAGGAGAAGTGTCATTATCAACTTCTGTGCTGAAAAACCTCCTTCTTAAAACCCAGATCAGGTCTGCCAGGGAAGGAAGAAGAGATGGCTCTTTTCACCTCCTTAAATACCCCTGCTACCCTCCACAGATTTGGTTCAGGCTCTGGATTTCTATGATTTATCCCCATTTTTAAAACTGGGATGGATGTGGTGCTCAGGGGACGGACCTGCAAAAACAGAGGGGCTGTAGGAGGATGTAGGAGGCACCTCTGGGTGCCTCCAGAGGCTGATTTTTAGGTGACAAATGTCTGGCAACCTGAGGCACCGCAGCCTCTACTTTCCAACCCCTCCCCAGGGGAGCAGCAGGAAATCCCCTCGGAGCTGCCTGCAAGGACCTGTCCCGGGGTGCCACCAGCAGCTCCAGTTTCCCTTTCACAGAAGGGCCTGGTTTATAAAGTGCCGTCAAAGCTGTGACTTAAATCTGCCCCTGGCCTTGAAAAAAAAGCTG
The DNA here is from genome assembly GCF_009650955.1 of Corvus moneduloides. Lineage (NCBI taxonomy): Eukaryota > Metazoa > Chordata > Aves > Passeriformes > Corvidae > Corvus > Corvus moneduloides. The sequence continues at coordinate 26,284,075 of NC_045485.1, forward strand.
ATTTATGCTTTCAGAAACGGAGTCCAACCTCCCTTCAGCACCTCGTGACTCCAGTCAAACTGGGGAAGGGTTGTTGATGTCAAACTGGGCCAGTTTTTGCCGGGGGGTGAATCAGACCCTCAGAGGAAAACTCTAAATTGGAGAGGTTTGGGCTGAGCTGCCGCAGCTCCACAAACAACAGGCGCTGGGCTGGGGCTGCCCCGGGGGAGTTCGTGGATCCTCGGGCTGTGACAGTTCACGGGATATTTACATTTACGGCTGGGAAATGATGGCTCGGCCATGCTTAGGAAGCTATGAGCTGCATCCCAGGGATGGAGCTGGGAGAGACAAACCCTCCCGACCCCCTCTGCATCACCCCCACCTTCCCCTTCTCCTTTCTCTCCTGTCTTGCTTTCCTTTCCTTATTTACTCTCCATCGTGGGCAATTATTTGCACTCTCAACTGCCGCTGTGCCATGAACTTTTCCCACTTCCTTCACTTTGTTCCAGGCTGCATTTGCCGGTGCCTGGACAACGCCAGGGTGTTGTTTACAGGGGATTTCCTTCCGTGGCACTCCCATCTCTGCCCAAACCCATCCTTTAGGTCCCTTTTCCAGGGTGTCCCATTAAAAGCTGGTTCATTAGGTCGGGTTTCCATCAGTTTTACACACTACAGCCCAGCCATGACAGCTCGTTCCTGTGAGCTCTGCACATGGATTTTCTTGGAAATAGGGGATTTTCCAGAACTGTTTGGTGGCCTGGGACCCCAAGGATCTGCAACTGTGGGTAAGGGGCAGCTTCCAATCCAGAATATTTCCAGGAGCTGGGAGCTGAGTGCTTGAAAGGCACCTGGAGCAGCGTTCTGAGCCTGTGTTTGCTCAAGTCCTTACGTTTGTTTATAGAGCTTATTCCTGTTTCTGCTCTGGGCCCTGGGCAGACGCACAAAAAGGGGCACCCCAGAGCCCACCTGCATCCCAGAGCTGCTCTGGGGTCGGCATAGGGGGACGGGGGTGACGCTGAGATGTGGATTTGGGCTGGATCAGCTCTTGGAATAAGAGAAATATCCTTAAACCAGGTATCTGACCCCACCCCTTTCCAAAGGGTTTCTCTGGGCACAAACCGAGGTGACTTTGGATGCTTCCAGTCTGGGAGGAGTCGGGGGACAGGGTAAGGGTCGGGAAGGGGTGTGAGGGGGGGGGTTCCCTGTCTGGAGCTCTGGAATTCCCCTCACCAGGTTTTGCAGGGACGCTGGGCTGCCCTGCAGGGGTGGGGGGAGGCGGGTGCCCCTCACTGCCGGGGCTCCGGGGTTTATTACGGTGCTGAGATCCTCCAGGAGCCCTTCCCTACCAAAATGCTTCTGGGTGAGAAGCGTTTATTCCCTTTTTGTTTAAAACAAACAAACAAAAAAACCCCTGAATGTGCTGCAGTTTTGGGCTGGTTTTTTCTTTTATTTTAACTTTTTCTTTTTTTTTTTTTTTTTTCCCCCTAAGCAGCTCTGCCAGCAGGAGGCAGATCCTGGCGTGTCCAAGGCCAGGTTGCACAGGGCTTGGAGCAACCTGATCCATGGAAATTGTCCCTGCCCATGGCACCGGAGGGGGTGGAACGAGATGAGCTTTAGGGTCCCTTGCCACCCAAACCATTCCAGGATTCCAGAATGATCTCCTATGTGTATAGAACACTAATATCCCAACAGATAACACCCAGTGCGCCCAGAAATGAACATCATCTATGTATTTACGAATCACACCGTGTCTATCTGTACCTGTACCGAGGGAGGGTGTGTGCAGGAGTGTCATGTACCCACAGCACCTCGAGTTCGAGGGGGGGGGGGGGGGGGACGAGAAAGCGGCGGCCGATCCGGAGCTCCGGGGAGTGTCCGGGGCGGGTCCGAGCGCGGCCCCGCCCCCACGCGCTGTTCCCGCGCGGTGCCGCCGAGCGGATCCGCCGCGATGTCCGGCCCGGCCCAGGAGCCCGACAGGTGAGCGGCCGTGGGGTGCCGGGGCTCCCCTTGTCCCCCGCCATCCTCCTGCAGCCTCCCCGCCGCCCCCGGGGCTGCCCGGCGTTCCCCGCCACTCTCCCCGCTGTCGTCCCCTCCCGCTCTCCCCATGCACCCCCTGCGCCCTCCCGCTGTCCCCCAGCCCGTCCCGCTGTCCCCCTGCGCCCTCCCGCTGTCCCCCAGCCCCGCCCCCGCATCCTCCCATCCCCCACCCCACCTGCATCCCCGCATCCTTCTGCTCCTCCACCCCCTCCCGACCCCCCATTCCTGGGCACCGAGCCCGGAGGTTCCCTCCCGTCCCCAACCCCCCCCCCCCCCCCGTCCCCGGGCAGTTTGGGTGCCCGTGCCCGGCCGTGCACCTGCAGCGGGGGCTCCGGGCCCCGCCGGCCGCACCGCGCATCCCCCGCTGCTGCTGCAGACAAAGCACCGGGCGAGGCAGCGCCGGCCCCGCACCCCCCGGCCCCGCTGCACCGCCCCCGGTGCCCCCCGGTGCCCCCCGGTGCCCCGAGCCCGGGCAGCGAGGCTCGTGCTTATCTCCTTCCCCGCGTTATCGCGCTCTGGGAACCGCTGCCCCGCCAGGCTCCTCCGCTCGGCAGCGCCCGTTGCCCGCCGCAGTTAATGGCTGCAGTTAATTAACTGCACAATGCCCGGGGCTTTGCCCGGGTGGGTTTTTTGTCTCTTTTTGTGCTTTCTCCCCCCGCGCCTGTGCGCTGCCGGAGCTGTTTGCCAGCGCGGGAGGAGGGAGATGCAGCTGCGAGGGGTTTGGAGGCGGCGCGGAGGGAAGCGATCCCAGTTTAGCAAGCCAGCACTTGGTGCAAGGGCTGCGGGGTTGCTCAAACATCGCTTGGCTCCCTTGCCGGCCCTGGAGAGGGTCCAGACTTCATCCAAATCCTCCAGATAAATAATTCTTGTGTTGTTTTTTTTTTCACAAGATACAGTTTGGAAGAGCAAACTGTTGTGTAATTCCTTGTGGGGGAAAACCTTTCCCACTTCTTCCTGCCCTTGACCCAGAAACTTCTCCAGCCCCGTGCAGCCACTTTGCTGTGCTTTGCCAGGACGCCCCAGCTGGCATCGCTTCCCTGAGTTCCTCAGGAATCCTCACTCGTTAGGGATTGATTTTCCTGCCTCTGCCATTCCCATCTATTTATTTATTTTTCAGTTTTGTGTCTGAGTGTCCCAGTGTGGCCCCAAGGCTCTGACCCCCGTGGTGGTGCCCGCTCATTCCAGGAGCATCCAGGATAGCCGAAATCAGCCTCCTGAGCTGAGCAACTCCCACATCTTGGCTTCACCATCCCCAGCATCCCTCAGCATCTCTGGGATGGCCCTGTGACCCTCACCTACCTCCAAAAAAAAAGCGGGCTGGGTGCTTTTTCCCTGCCTGCTGTTCCAGCTGCCCCTTGGCAGGGCGGAGGTTCTGGAATATTTCCCGGTGCCACCACAGTGTGGGAGAGCTGGATGTCACCTGCTGGTTTATGGTGACTGCACCCAGGGCCATTCCTGTCCTCAGGGCAGCTTTTCTTTGCTGGATCTGCCTGACAGATGTTGTGGAGCTCTGTGGAGCTCCAGGAAAAGGTTTCCAAACAGGATCATGATCTGTGAATGATAAAACCAGCAGATTTCCCCTTTCCAGGGTGGATGGAGGCTGGAGGTTGGTGTGAATTTGCCACAAATGGGTCTGCTGGAGTTGTCTGCCACGGCTGAAGGCCAGAGTTTATCCAAGTTTCCTGCCTGGCTGGAGATTGGTTGGATTGCACCCAAATCCAATGGGTGCCTGGCACGGAGTCCAGGGCTCAGCAATGGGGGCTGGAACCAGGAGCTTGTGGCGGTGGGAATTGTGTCCAGCAGAGCCAGGTGTCCCCAGAAGGGCCAGGAGAGAGCCAGGGTCGGGGTGATGCTGCAGGAGATGGATGTTTACTCACCAAGCCCCATCCCAAGTCAGCTCCCAGATTCCCGAGGCTGGGAGCAATGCCAGCGGGCTGGGAGTGGGGAATGCTGCCCCTGTGGAAGCGTGGGAAAGGGCTGGCACAGCTGCTCACGTGTGTCTGCTTTTGTCTTCCAGCGGAGCAGAGTCCCTCTCCTCGGATGAAAAAGGTACAGGGATTTTGGGAAATGCCCCTCCTTGGGAATGGGAATGGGAATTCTATAACTGGCTTTAAAAACCTCGGTGTAAACCCTTAGTTTATGGATTATTTTGGTTGGTTGTGCTGGTTTTTAAAATGCCTGTTCTTTTGTTGTTTATTCCCTTTCTCTGAGTACAAAATTGACGAGAGCCTTCTCCAGCTTTTATTCCCTGCTTTTCTCTGGCAGAGGTGACACCCAACGGCATGGAGGGATCGGGATCGGGATCGGCCGAGGAGCACCCGGAGGGTGAGCACACCATGGCTCAGGGATTTCCTCGCTCCTGCGGTGGTGTGGCTGGTCCTGCATCCCAAATTCCCCCACACCCACATCCCAAAGCACATGCTTGACTTTCCAGTGCTGGTTTCTGTTCAACTGACGTTTGTGAGAATAATTAATTAAAGCCACATTTGGTGCATCCACACGAGCCACGCCTGGTGGGACACACAGCTCCCACCAAGGCTGCTCCCACCTGCCATGGAAAACCATCATTTAACTGGGATGTGCCATGGCTGAAGCTCCAAAATAATCCCAGGATGCATAAAACATGAAAATTAAATGTTCTAAAAACCCTTCAGAAGGGCCTGGGTGACCCCAAAGTCTCCCCTGGAGCTGGGATTTGATGCTCTGATGCTTCTCTCTGCCTCAGTATTTTTTCTGCTCTGTCCCATTATCTAACCTGCTGGCTGGCCTGATGGATCCCAACCTGTGGATGGATCCCAACCTGTGGATGGATCCCTGCGCTCCCATCCCACCTGTGCCTAACGGGGTGTGGTTTTTAAGGAGAGGCCAGTTCCGAAGGCAGCTCCAGCAGCGGCTCGGAAGAGGAGTCAGGTGAGCAGAGCATTGTGTTTGATCTGTAATCTCTTATATAAAACTGCTGTTCAGTTTAAAGCAGCTGCTTCTCCTGGGAACAGTCTCACAGTTATTAGGGAATGCTAACTCTGATTGCTTTCCCAATAAAACTTTTGGTAGCCAAGGATTTCCTATCAATGATCGAAGGGCAGCAGCTCGTGCTGCTTTCGCCTCCCAGACACAACACCCATGGATGTTGCAGAGACAATGCCCATGGATATTTTTACACCACAGCAGTTGTCCAAACACCAAGAGGCCATAAATTTCCTCAAAAGTTGGCAACAGAACTGGCCAAACAGGATGGACAGGAAAAGAATGAAAGGAAGCGCTTGCTGTTGGTGGGTTTGCACTTCCACGGGTTGTGTGCCAGCAGTTTATTGTGCTTTTGTGTAATGCTGATAATTAAACAATTCCGATGTTTTTGCTCCCCAGATGCCGAGGAGTGGCATGGAGGCAGGCTGGGTGAGTGTGGTTTGTTGTCCCTGGTAGCCCTTGCTCAGCGGGAGGAAGCCAGCTCGGATGAACGGCACCCGAGGCGTGCTGTGGGATGGCAGGAAGGATTTCCAGCCACCCCTTCTGTATCTTCTGGGAAAAGGAGCTGCTGGAGAGCATCCCTAGGAAGTGGGGGGTGGAGGCCACGAGCTTCCACGTGCAGGGAGTGTTCCTGGTGCCGTTCCAATCCTGCTGCAACTCCGGGATGGGATAGCAGGGCTTGGGAAGGCAGCCAGCTGCTGGCTGCTGTTTGCCAGGCTGTTTGCTGCAGCAAGGCCTTCTCTGGCTCTCCCGGCCCAGGAGGGTGTTGGAGTCCCAGGATAGCTCTGGGACAGCCTCCAGGATCCCTTTTTCCTGGGAGGGAGGGTGGGATGGGAAGCAGCTCATCCTGGCTCTTGGCACGGCGCCTCTGCCACTCCCCTGCTCCCAAATCCACCCTTCAGGACACAACCTTTGGCCTGAAGTGTCAGCTCTGCTGGAATTCTGTCCTGTAGGATTCGGCCTTGTAGGAGAATCCAGGCACTCCGAAATCATTTTAGGGACAAACACATGGCAGACAATGTGGTTGTTGTTCCCTGGGAATGCTGTTCCCAGTTTCCATGCCGGGGGTTGTACTTTGTCCTTGGCACCATGAGGCTCATCCTGAGGATGAATCTTTAACTCCTCTGAAAATTTCCGGCAGTTTGGGCAACTTAGGAGCTGTTGGCAAATTTGTATCCTGATGTTCAGCTTCACCCCCGGACTGTGCAAGGCCTGCAAGGACTCTCAGGAATGTTCTCCTTAGGATTTGCTGAATTTAAGCAAATGAAATTGTGGGGTTGTCCTGGGTGAATGTGGGAGCAGAAACCCTCTGGAGACTGAGGTGTTTACTCCAAACTCCTTTTTCCTAGAGGAAGAACAGGAGGAGAAGGAATCCCCACCTCACTGCAATGAGTCAGGTAGGAACAGATCTCCTGAGGCCTTTTTTATTCCTGGCTCTTTAATTACTTGGCTGTTCTTGAGCTCATCTTCCTCTTTTCCCACCAGGAGGGAGCTGCTTGCCACCCTGTGAGCACTGCAGGAGTGAAAATGTAGGTTTGTGAGGGAAAAGCCACCCACTTCTTTTGCATTAGATCATTTGCAATCTGTAATCCTAATTTCTTCTCACCTTTTTTAAGATAATTTTTTAAAAATCTGTTTCCAGGACCAGAAGGAGCAGGTGACCCCCAGGAGACTTGCTGGAGGACAATTTATGTATGAATTTTTTGAATATAATGGGTTTAAGTTTACGTTGTTCTGACCAAGGTGCTTCAGTCTTTGGTTGAAGTGGGAGAACAGCTCATTGTCTGCACAAATGCACCTGGATTTGTACTGGGAGGTGCACCCAAACCCTTAAAAATCACAGTTTAGAGCCTGTGCTGCCTCCAGATCCTGGCCCAAGAGAACTCTTGGGAGGGTTTTCCAGGATGCTGCCTTGTCTTGCTGCAATAATTAACAGCCAGCCCCTTGTTATGTGCTGGTTTCAGCCTGGATGCACGTGAGGGGTCTTGCCCTGCTTCACCCTCCCCTTTAGCCCTGCATTTTCCCTTGGATGCAGCGCTGTTCTCCCTGTGTCTGCCTTGGAATTGTCACTGTGGGATGTCCATGTATCCCTTGCTGTTCTCCACGCTGGCTGCTGTTGTTATCCATGGAAAATGTTGGCTCTGACGCTGAGCCCTTCCCGTGAGAGCAGCTCCCGGTGCAGGAAGTTTTATGCAAAATGCTCATTTCCAGCTGTTTTGCATAGGCTGGGTGGGCCCTCAGTGGTTTTTACCAGCCCAGTGACGGCTCAGACCCAGAGAGAGGAGCACACTGTGGCCGCTGAGATAAAGCGGGAGGGAGCTGCTCCGTTACCCCGCAGCTCCCGGTATTTTTGCCGAGTGCCGGATGTCCCTTGCAGGGCGCTGCTGGATGCAGAGGGCTCCTTCCAGTGCAGCATCACTGGGCTCATTTTCGAGGTGACAGGCGCCGCCAGGATCACGTATTCCCTGTTATCCTGGAGCAAGTACGCCCAGCTGGTGGAAAAGCCCTGGATCGTGGGCGGGCCCCTGTTCGACGTGCGCTGCGACGCGCCCGGCGCGCTCAGCTCCATCCAGTTCCCGCACTGCCTCTGCCTGGGGGGTGAGTGTGGGGCCAGGGGCTGGGGATGGTGCCTGGGGATGCTCTGGAAGTGCTGAGCCCCGGGATGTTCCCCCCAGATCACGGCGCTGGCGTGGCCTTCAAGGTGCTGCACATCAAGAGCGGGGGCGCGGCCATCGAGCCCTCGGCCGAGTTCTCGGCGTCGCACGTCAAGTGGGTGGTGAGCTCCCTGTCCCCCGTGGGACCCCTGATCCAGAGCCAGCAGCCCCTGCAGTACCACGGGGCCGTCATCCTCTACAAAGCCATCGATGAGCACCCCTCCCTGTCCTTCTGGGTCTACGTGGCCACCAACAACGACTCCTTCATAAAGGTACGGCCCGGGCTGGGAGCTGGGCCTGGGGAGGGTGGGGTTGGGAATCCTGGTGTGCTTTGTGTGGGAATGGACCTTAAATCCCATCTCTTTCTACCTTCTGCCATGGACAGGGACACCTTCCACTGTCCCAGGCTGCTCCCAGCCCCAATGTCCAGCCTGGCCCTGGGCACTGCCAGGGATCCAGGGGCAGCCCCAGCTGCTCTGGGCACCCTGTGCCAGGGCCTGCCCACCCTCCCAGGGAAGGATTCCTTCCCAATATCCAATCTAGACCTACAATGTTTGAATCTGAGGCCATTCCCCCTTTTTTCTGTCACTCCATCCTGTGTAAATGGTCTCTCTCCAGCTTTTCCATTTCCGTTCTTTGTCCTGGTCTCTTCTCCCAAGGAATAAGCGACAGGACAAGAGGAAGCAGCCTCAAGTTGTACCAGAGGAGGTTTAGATTGGACATTAGGGAAAATTCCTTCAGGAAAAGGCTGGTCAAGCACTGGAACAGGCTGTCCAGGGCAGTGGCAGAGTCCCCAGTGAAAATTTGGGAATTTGGGAAAGCAGCTGACAATGAATTCATCCAGGTGCCACCAACTTTCCTGCTGCCAAGGACCACGTTGGCAATAACCTCAGAGGAGAACAGAGCCTGTCTGCAGAGAAAAGAGAGGCCATGGAACTAACCCTGGATAAAATTACAGCTCTAGAAAGTTCCTTGCATTGCCCTGCAATGGGTTATAATTAGGAAATTGGGTTTGTGAGGTCATTCAGGAGCTCTGGCAGGAGCAGGACTTGAATTTACCCTATTACAGTAAGGAGAGTGACAAAACCCTGCCTTTTATTGGGGTTGCAAACTCTCTTATCTCATTTCACCCCCATGGCACAACAGCTGGAGAGGTTTGGTGATGCTTTTTGAGTGTGGTTATTCCACAGCTTTCTGGAAAGTTTGGGGTCGTGGCTGTGCTGTAGAGCTGGGGCCAGAGAACAGCCCAGGCAGCCACATGAACACAGGTTTTAAATGTTATTTCATCTACTGGAATGAGTAACCTTGAAATATTAACCTTGAAGTGGTATTTTTTAAATTTTAGGACATCTCAAAAGCTGTGAAGCACTCAAATAAGAAATTTGTTAAAATTGACAAGCCCGCCGTGTGCCAAAAATTACTGCAGGAAGGAAAGAAGTACAGATTGATCTGTGAGCCAGAAGCTGAAATAACTCCTGAGGTGAGTCCCTTACACTCACCCTTGCTTCCTGCATTGCAGCTGCCCTGGAAATGTGGCACAAAAAGGAGCCATTTGCCTCTTAGAGCCCTAAAATTTTGGGATGAAATCCTGATGCTGAAGTCAACAGCAAAACTCTGGGAGATGGGAGTTAGGCTCGGATCTGTCCCAACAGCCAGTTGCCTTCTCTTTAGTTTATCTTAGAGAAATATTTATTTTTGATATATTTCTGTTGTGTAGGAGATTGAATTTGTTGATGGATCACTCTTGAAGCTGAAGAGTTACTTTGAAGTGTACTTGGAGAAGCCTGATGACTTCACCATGTCCCTGGTGGAGCAGGACTCGGATGAGACCGTCTGGAAAGCCAAACTCCGAGAGAGTGAGTCCTTGGGAACCAGGGAGTGGTCTGGGATGGGACAGACCTTAAAGATCATCCAGTTCCACCCCCAGGGACCCCTTCCACTGTCCCAGGCTGCTCCAGCCCCAGTGTCCAGCCTGGCCTTGGGCACTGCCAGGGATCCAGGGGCAGCCCCAGCTGCTCTGGGCACCCTGTGCCAGGGCCTGCCCACCCTCCCAGGGAACAATTCCTGCCCAATCTCCCATCCAGCCCTGCCCTCTGGCACTGGGAAGCCATTCCCTGTGTCCTGTCCCTCCATCCCTTGTAAGTTGTTTCTTTCCATCTTTCCTGTAGCTCCTTCAGGCACTGGGAGGCTCCAGTTAGGTCACCCTGCAGCTTCTCCTCTCCAGGCTGAACAATCCCAGCTCTCCCAGCCTTTCCTCCCAGCAGAGCTGCTGGTCATAGAATGTTTGTTTTTGGAAGGGACCTTAAAGACCATTTAGTTCCAACCCCCCTGCCTATTATTCTGTGTTGTAACATATTATTCCATGTATTATCCATAGAATTGTATCGTATAATATGAAATGGCATATTTTGCATTATAACTTGCAATCTCTCTGGCCTATTTGGGCCTGCTGCAGCACGTTGAATAAAAGGGGAAAAATCTCGTTCTGTCAAACCTCAGGGGTTGGAATCCACCCAACAGCTTTGCTTTGTGCCTGGGAATTCCTGGAGGTGGGGCCCAGCACTGGGAATTCCTCCCTCACCTTTGTCTCCTGTGACCTTTCCCAGGGGATTGGATCCATTATGACCAGAACAAGAACGAGCAGAGGAGGAGCACAGCCAGTGAGTGACTTTGCAGAGAACTTGGGGTTGGGGTGGTTTGTTCCTTGCACCCCTCTCTGCCTCTGGGGAGAGGTGACACAAGTGACAGCGCCTCTGATCCCTTCCCAGGTGTGAAGAAGCGGAAGCCAGCCCTCAGCATCCTGGAGGAAGAGGGGCTCCACAGCAAAAAGCAGAAGACTGGTGGCACTGCAGGTGGGGCCTCGCTGTGGCCTTGGGAAGAGCCTGGTTGGGGTTGTTTTGTGTCCTGGGAGTTGAAACCCAGCTCACTTTTTAAAAGACTTTTCCCTCTGGAATGGTCCAGGCTTGGGGGAGAGCAGCTGGAAAGGTGTCTGCTGGAAAAGGAGCTGGGGCTGGTGGTTGGCAGGGCCTGGACATGAGCCAGGGGTGGCCAAGGAGGTCCCAGCAATGCCCACAGACCCAGGGCAGTGCCCGTCCCCTGTGCTGGCACTGCTGAGGCTCCTCCAGCCCTGGGGGCGGTTTTGGGACTCTCCCAAGGACGTGGAAGGGCTGGGGCATGTGCAGGGAAGGGAATGGGGTTGGGAAAGGGGCTGGAGCAGCTGAGGGAGCTGGGAAGGGGCTCAGGCTGGAGCAAAGGAGGCTCAGGGGGGACCTTGTGGCTCTGCACAAGTCCCTGACAGGAGGGGGCAGCCGGGGGGGTCGGGCTCTGCTCCCAGGGAACAGGGACAGGAGGAGAGGGAACGGCCTCAGGTTGCAGCAGAGAAGGTTGGGGTTGGATATTGGGGAAAATCCAATGTTTTTCAGATGGAACGGGCACAAAAAGCTTAACGGACCAACAGCTGCTGGCGATCGCCAAGCTCCTGGACCGGCACTGGAGGGAGGTCGCCATTGAGTGTCTCCAGATGGAGATGAAGGACATCGAGAACATCCAGGCCATGGAGAAGGACGTGAACATGCAGAAATTCCTGGTGCTGAGGAAGTGGAGAGACAGGGAGCAGGGCAATGGATCTGCAGAGGCTTTGCAGAGAAGCCTCGGGGAAAAAGCGACCTACGAGATCCTGCAGACGCTGCAAGGTATCAGCTCCCTGGTTACTGAATCCATCCCTGGCTCAGCTGGACTTTGGGAATTCCCATCAGGGAATTTACAAATCCCCAGTGCGTGGTTTATTATGGAGGTCAAAATTGTGTCCCTTCTGCTTTCAGCAGTGACTTGATGTTTTGGGATGGTTGATCCTTCCCTTCGGAAATGGATACAAAATGAGGAATAGTTTTGCCCTGAGGATGGAGAGCACTCAGCATGACCTGGGTGTCCAGACTGGTTCCTGGGATTCCCAAGAAGAGCTGCTTGGGTCTTTATTTCAGGAAAGGTTGATTAACACCTTCCCTGCTGGATGACTTGGTGGTTCCATCTCTTGTGGGAATGGATTTCCCAAGGGAGCTCCCCCTCCTTTCTGTGGAGCTCTTGTGTTCAGTTTGCCTTCTGCAAATCCAAATTATTCAGGGAGCTGGGAATTATCCCTGTCCATGGCAGGGGTTGGAATTAAATGACCTTTAAGGTCCTTTCCACTCAAACCATTCCATAATTTTATGGACTCAGCCAGCCAAGAGCAATTGTCCTGAAAAATTAAATGTGGGGGTTTTTTTGCAACAGCAAAACTTTGATCTTAATTCCTTAACTCAGGACAAAAGGAAACGTGGGACAAAACTCCTCAGGTTGTGCCTGGGGAGGGTTAGATTGGATATTGGGAAAAATTTCTTCATGGAAAGGGCTGGGCACAGTCACCACCCTGGAGGGCTCGAGCAGACGTGTGGCTCCTGGGGACGTGGGGTGGTGGTGGCCTTGGGATGGAGTGGGGGCATGGTTGGACTGGATGGTCTTAGAGGGCTTTTCCAACCTGATTCCATGGCTCATTCTCCCTGGAAACAACCTGGCTGGCAAAGGTGGAGAGCTCTCCCTCCCAGACTCTGCGCCACAGCCTCGTGCTGCCTCGGGGGGTTTAATACATTTATTTCTCAACTTGAATATTTTTAAATTCAATTTCTTTCTCCACTTGGGTCTTGCAGGCACTTCCAGACATCCCATAATCCAGGTGTGTTTTTTCCTTCCCTCAGGTTTCTCGGCTCAGAGCTGAGCCAGCTGAAGGAGGAGGAGGGAGGGAGCTTCCCAATCCAACCATTCTGCTCCTCTGGAATCCTGCTGGGATTCAGGGAGGTTCAGGGCATCACCACTCAGGCAGGATCCTCCAGGGAAACGTGAATGGAATTTTGTGTGGATAGAAGCCACTTCCAAGACCTTCAGGAGAGGTGGATCCTGGAATTCCGGGCTTCACCCACAGGGAAAGACATGAACACTGGAAAAAACCAATTTGTCTTTTTCATCACTTGGGAAAGGTTTTTGTTTCCATCAGGGAAAAACAGGGAGAAAAATCACCCTGGAAACTTTCATCCCCTTCCAAAAAACACGGAACTGCCAGAATCGTGAGGTGCATCAGATTTCTCGTGGATCAGGGAAGAATGATCCTAAACTTGCCACAAATTCCTTTGGATAATCACTGTATATGTGGAATTATTGTGCATATCCTGTACATTCAGTCCTTGTTAAGCTATGCTTCTGTTTCCTAAAATTTCCAAAGAAGGGGAACACCACTCTGAACTCCAGGCAGCTCGGAATTTCCCCCTGGAATTTCTTCTCCCCTCTTTTCTGTATAGTTTGTCTCCATTTTTTACGTTGTATAATTCTTTTTTGTATGAGCAACTTTTTATACTTCTTTTTTTTACTTGATTTATCGGAACTTGACTAGAATTTAGGTGCTGAAAATGGGAGGAGCCCAAATCCCTGTGCTACAGGATCAGAAAAAAATTGGGGGAAAATGGTATTTGCAGAAGAGAGGAGGAAGCAGATCAAGGATTGTCTTGTTTTTAAGGCCGTGGGATACTTGGGATCATCTTCCTCTGTGTATGTTTGGGAAAGGAAAACATACTTTTAAAAAAGAAAGATTAAAACAGGAAAAATTTCCATTATTTCCATCTGATTTTTGATTTTTTGTTTTAGTTGGATGAAATGTTGGGAAGTTGTTGATGTCCTGGGAAGAGAGGAGAACTGGGAAGAGAGGATGAAACTTGTTCCTCAGAACCTGGAAAAGCTGGAGGTGCCACCAAAGGGGTCAAAGGGGTTTTTTGGGATGAAAGGGACCTTAAATCCCATCCCATCCCAACCCCTGCCATGGGCAGGGACACCTTCCCTATCCCAAGTTATTCCAAGCCTCGTCCAACCCAATCCAAGATGGAAACTTGGATTTTAAAAGACACTGATTATGGGGATGTGCCTTCCCATGCCAGCAATATCCAAAGTATTTAAAGGGATTCGTGTTGGATCCCAAGGGACAAAAAAATCACCTTGGTTTTGGAGTAAAGTTTGATTTTATTAGGCAATAAATAGAATATATAGGGAATATCATCATAAATAAATCAGGGAATATCATAAATAAATCAGGGAATAGAATGGAATATAAATAAATCAAGGAATATCATCATAAATAAATCAAGGAATATCATAAATAAATCATGGAATAGAACAATATCATTAAAAAATCATGGAATATCATCATAAATAACTCAGGGAATAGAAGGGAATATAAATAAATCAAGGAATATCATCATAAATCAAGGAATATCATCATAAATAAATCAAGGAATATCATAAATAAATCAAAGAATATCATAAATAAATCAGGGAATAGAACAGAAAATCATAAATAAATCATGGGATATCATCATAAATCATGGAATAGAATGGAATATCATAAATCATGGTATAGAATGGAATATCATCATAAATAAATCATGGGGTAGAATATCCTGAGTTGGAATGCACCCCCGAGGAAATGGATTATCATGAATAGGTCTCAATTCTCTCAATTCCTGAGAAATCAGCTGGATAAATGTGGATAAGTTAGAGTTAGGAACATTTTGGTGCTCGGATGGAGCTTAAGTTCCAAAAATCTGGGAATCTATCATGGTTTAAAAGGCACAACTCCCTAAAAACGAACTCTGGGAAATTCAGAATTCCTTTGGAAGCCGGTGGGTGTTGATCCCACTGTTTTTCCTCCAGGATCTCCTTGGCTTCTGGGTGGATTCCTGGGATTCAGAGGGAGCTCAGGAAGCTCAGCATCCTGCTGATGGTGACGCTGCGGATGCGGAAAGCCTGGAGGACACTGCAGAGCCTCAGCCTGTCCGGGAACGGGGCCGATCCCAATCCCGATCCCAATCCTGATCCCAATCCTGGTTCCAATCCCGGTCCCAATCCTGCCAGCGCCTCCGGAACCTTCCCAGTGCTGCTGCCCAGGGCCTGCACAAGGAAAAGGGTCACAGCCAGTCCAGAAAATGTCTAAACCAAAAAACCCCCTTGGAGTTTTACCCCCTCAGGGATGAATGGCAAAAGCGGGAAGTAAGGAGGCGTTGAGGGAAAAATTGGGGATGTTTAATTGGTGGTGAATAGAACGAGGGGAAAAATTGGAAATGCTGAATTGATCATTAAGAAGGTAAATGTTGAAGCATTGAATTTATCCTGAGTAGAGAGAGGGTAAAATTGGAAATATTGAATTGATCATTAAGAAGGTAAATGTTGAAGCATTGAATTTATCCTGAGTAGAGAGAGGGTAAAATTGGAAATATTGAATTGAACTTTAATAGGATAAAGTCTTAAATACTTAATGTTAGCATTAATGGGCTGGGGGTAAAATTTGGAGTGCTAAATGATAGCATTAATAGGTAAATTTTGAAATATTTAATGATGGCATTAATAAGGGAAAATTTGAAGTGTTGAATGATATCATTATTAAGGTAAATTTTGAAATATTTCGTGTTAGCATTAATAGCCTAAGGGTAAAATTTGAAGTATTTAATCTTATCATTATGAAGGTTAAAATTTGAAATATTTAATGATTGTGTGAGTAGACTGAGGGTAAAATCAGAAGTTTTTGATGATATTATGAAGGTAAAATTTGAAATATTTCATGATAGCATTAATAGCCTGAGGGTAAAATTTGAAGTATTTAATGTTATCATGAATAGACTAAAATTTGAAATATTTATTATGAATAGAGTGAGGGTGAAATTGGAAGTATTTAGTGTTATCATTAATAGGGTAAATTTTCAATTATTTAATGATTGCATTAATAATCTGAGGGTAAAATTTGAAATATTTAATTTATCATGAATAGACTGAGGGTAAAATTTGAAATACTGAATGTTATCATGAATGAGGCAAATCTTGAAATATTTCGTGATAGAATTTATAGACTGAGGCTAAAATTCGAAGTATTTATCAACCTTTAGTCCAGCCTGTGTCACATCCAGTGCAGCAGGTCTGTTATATCTCAATATTTGGAGGAGAAATGGAGCTTTTTATTCCCTATTTCCTGAATTTTTGGGTAAATCCAGGCGGGAATCCTCACCTCCATCATCCCATCGAGAGTCACCAGGAGCTGGAGGTCGTTGAGGTTCCTCAGCTGTGCCCTGTAGGCTCTGAGGTCCTCAGAGATGCCCTGCAGGCATTTGCCCTGGGAAAAAGGGAATTGTTAGGAAATGTGGGAATGTGCTGCTCATTGAAACGCACAACGAGCCAAAAGAAGGGATTTTGTGGGGAAATTGCATTTACCTTATCAAAAGTTGATCTTTCCAGGGCTGGGCAGTTTCCAGGCTGCAAATTAAACGAGAAATAGGATTTGTGATTTAATGGAGGTGTGGATTACGTATTGCATGAAACTAGGAGGTAAAAGTGACGTTTTCTCTCGATTTCTCTCTATTTCTCGCTGGTTTACCCCTGGATCCTCAGCTGTGCAGGCTTTGATTGTGTTCATTTGGTTCTCCGTGATGTCCTCCAGATCCACCTCTTCAAGGGTGCACTCGAATCCCAGGGTGCCGAGTTCCTGTGGGGAAGAGGGAATAAAAAAGGGTCACTGACAGCCTCATGATACAGTTTATATATTTATATATATATATCTGTAAATACACAGAATAATTTGATGTATCTCAGCTGTCTGTGCTCAGATGAATCCCAGGAATGAGGCTCTGTGAGGACTGTGGTTAAATATGAAATACAGGAAATAGATTGGGAATAATCCCAGGTTTTGCACCAGTTTGTTTTATGTTTTATTGCGAATTGCTCTGCCTCCATGGCTTTAAATGATTCTGTCAGACGCGGAATTTAGGGAGAACTTTATGGCAGTAGAGTTTCAAATGGAAAGGATCTCTTAGAAAGAGAAAAATAGCAAATACGGGGTGGGGAACAGCACCTGTCTGGTGCTGGGGCTTTTGGGATCCTCTGAGATGAAGGGTGTGAAAACAGCAGGGAATTTTAGTAAAACTTTTAGCAAAAAAATAGGAAAAGAAAGAGACCTGAGCAAATCAGTCCTAAAGGGCTGATCAGGGCAGCATGAAAGCAGGGACAGGGATGGAGACTTGAAGGGAGGCTCCAGGGAGCGTCCACCCTGCCGGTACCCTCAGCAGCCTCTGGGTGCCCAGCTGGTGCCTTCAGCACCTCCTGGGGACTGCCCGGGGGCCGAAACTGCCCTCCCGGGGACCGAAACTGCCCTCCCGGGGACCGAAACTGCCCTCCCGGGGACCGAAACTGCTCCAGCATTTCCTGGCTTGGTAGCACCACTGCCCCATCCCTGCCCTCCTGGGTACTTCCACTGCTCCATCCCTGCCCTCCTGGGTACTTCCACTGCTCCATCCCTGCCCTCCTGGGTACTTCCACTGCTCCATCCCTGCCTTCCTGGGTACTCTCAGCAGCCCCTGGGTGCCCAGCTGGTGCCTTCAGCGCTGCCTGGGGACCACCACTGACGTCCTGGGTACAATAACTACCCCAGCACTGCCTGGCTTGGTACCATCCCCACCCTCCTGGCTCCTACCACTGCTCCATCACCGCCCTCTTGCATCCTCTCACTACCCCATCCCTGCCCTCCTGGGTGCCCCCGCTGCCCCATCCCGGCCCTCCCGCATCCTCCCGCTCCCGTCCCGTTCCCTGCAGACCTTCAGCCGGTGCAGGGAGGCGTTGGCAGCCTCCAGCAGGTCCCGGGAGCGGCTGAGGCGCTCGGCGGAGGGCTGGCGGTGGCGGGCCGGGGTGGGCAGTGCCCGGGCCGGGGTGGGCAGTGCCCGGGCCGGGCTGGACACGAGCAGGGGCAGGAGCAGCGCCAGGCACAGCAACGCCCGTGCGGCCCCGCCAGGCGGCGCTGCCCGCCCGCTCCCGGTGCCGCTCCCGGTGCCGCTCCCGGTGCCGCTCCCGGTGCCGCTCCCGGTGCTTCTCCCGCTGCTGCCGCTCCGCTCCATCCCGCTGCCGTCGCACCACGCCAGGGACAGCTCTTATAGGGGCGCCGGACGAGCGGGAGTTCCCCCGTGCGCTTCTCCTCCGCCCCCCGGCCGCGGAGAGCCGCGCTCATCCCGAGAGCGGCGGGGCCGGGAATCCCGGCGGGGCTCGCAGGGCGGGGATGTGCGGGGCACAGCCGGAGCTCCTTCCCTCGGAGCACAGAGCTGACAGGAAAATGGGGTTGGCTGGGAGTCCGCGCGCGGCACGTGGAGAAGTTTAGCGGAATCACGAAAGCGCGGAATGGTTTGGGTTCGAAGGGGCCTTAAAGATAATCTCATTCCCATGGGCAGGGACACCTTCCACTGCCTCAGGCTGCTCCAAGCCCCTGTTTCCAACCTGGCCTTGGGCACTGCCAGGGATCCAGGGGCAGCCCCAGCTGCTCTGGGCACCCTGTGCCAGGGCCTCCCCACCCTCCCAGGGAACAATTCCTGCCCAATATCCCATCTAAACCTCCTGAATTTGAAGCCATTCCCTCTTTGTTCTGTCACTCCATCCCGTGTAAATCATTTCTCTCCAGCTTTTCCATTTCCATTTTTATCCTGCTCTCTTCTCAAAGAACAAGCACCAGGACAAGAGGAAACAGCCTCAGGTTGCACCAGAGGAGCTTTAGATTGGATATTAGAGAAAATTCCTTCATGGAAAGCGCTGGAATAGGCTGTCCAGGGCGGTGGTGGAGGGATTGAACAGCCCTGTGGACGTGGCAGTGCTGGGGATGGTTGCACTCAGTGACCTTTGAGATCTTTCCCAACCTAAACCATTCCATGATCCTCTGATTCTATAGTGACAACGTTTCATTCATGAATATTTGTGAAAACCTGCCTGGATATTTGATTCTGCTGAAATATTTGGAATAATTAACCAATATTTCAGTATTGGCTCCTATTGTTCGTGGCCATTCTCAGCCGGACCCAGAAGGCTGCAGAAAACCTTTCTGTGCATTGGGGCTGCCATGAAGTCACTGGGATTTTTGCTGTGAAACTGGGAGGGAGCAGGATGAATCAAGAGTCTTATATTGCATTTTCAGATTCTTTTTATTTTCTCTGTTTCCTATAAGAAGCCTGTGGCGTGTCCTGAGACTTCTTTTTGCCCCGATCCCAGCAGTGCATCATTTTCCAATTTCTCTGGGCGTTTTTCACTTCTGCCCCGTCATTTCACTGCGGGCTGTGGTTTCCAGCTCGTGTAGGAGCCGCGTCTTCCGGGAGCCAAAAGCGAAAGAGAATTTTGGGATGTGCTGAGGGGTGTTCCTGAAAGGCACCACTTTGGCTTTCCAGGTTTCCCTGCCCGGCTCTCAGGCCCTGCTCCCAGCAGGACACGAGGTTTCCCAGCGGGATCAGCACTGGGGTGGGATTTGGGTTTAAGCTGCTGATAAATTGGGATATATCCTAATGATATCCTATATATCTCTCCTATAATCCTTGCTGTGCTGGCTGCCCCTGCATCCCTGGAAGTGTCCAAGGCCAGGCTGGATGGGTTTGGAGCAGCCTGGGATAGTGGGAGAGGTCTCTGCCCATGGGATGGGATTTAAGGTCCCTTCCAACCCAAACCATTCTGGGATTCTGGGGCTTTTAATTCCGGTGAGTGAATTTTTTTTCCTAATGGAAGAAGGAATCCATCTTCTCCTCCTCCATCTCAAAGCATCCTCTACTTGACCAGGTTTAGCCTGAATCTTGATAATTAATATTTATATTAATAATATCAGAACAGAATATTTTACATATTATAATATATTAAAATAAGATAATTACTCCTTGAGCAGCTTGGGGCAAGTGCATTCCCAGAGGAATGGGAAGCAGTGCTTGAATGGAATGGGAATAATTCTAAATCTGTGGGCTGGGCTGTGATGTTCCTTTGTGTTTATTCCAAAGAAACATAAAATCATGGAATGCTTTGGGTTGGAAGGGATATTAAAGCTCATCCAATTCCACCTTCCACTATCCCAGGCTGCTCCAAGCCCCGTCCAGCCTGGCCTTGGATACTTCCAGGGATCCAGGGGCAGCCACAGCCTCTCTGGGCACCCTGTGCCAGGGCCCCCCAGTATAATAAATATAATAAATACCATAAATATAATCTATAACTGTTAAGTTTTTCGAAGTGTTAGCAGCTGTATGATTTTCCACAAGAAAATGTAATTCTGCTGCCTGTATTTCAACCAGAACTTGCTCTTGTTGGAATTATCCTCCAGAGAAAAATAAGGACCGTTCCGGGTCTCTGTAAAATCGAATTTGATCTAATGCAGGCAAAATGAGGGGAATCCCTGCTCGGGGCCGTGCCCTCAGCCAAATCAATACCTAAAACTCCTGCCTGAGAAAGAAAGGGAGAACAGCAATAAGAAAGAAACCCAGTGAGAAAAGCCCCAAAGCCCAAGCCCTGTGCTCAGTTTGGTTTTGAGGCCTGGAGAGTCGATGATGAGAAACGGGACCCGCTCCAGCCACGCTCTTCTGAAAAAGCGGGAGGTTCCTGGAAATCTAACAGAAATCTCCCGGCTTTTTGTTTCAGTCTGGGCTCCTCTCCCCTCCAATAAATAGAGATTGAATTTTGGGCTTCCTTTTGGCCTAGGGAAATCCTTGTTTCCTGGTTTCCAGGTAACAAGCGTGGGCATCACCCTGTGCTTTGAGGGAAATGAGCTTTAGGGACATTTCCTACCAGCTGTGGGATGTTGTAATTTAAAATTCGATGGATTTTCCTCATTAACAGGCTCCAAACCCTTTGGGAATGTCACGGAGTCACTTGGGACATCCTCAGTAGGAAGGGTTTGGGTCTTTGTAGGGCAGCCCTATTCCCTGGCACTGCAATTAGCAATAATTTGAGATATCTAATTAAGCAATAATTACAGAGAAATATAAATTAAAGCTGAAGGATGATTATATCCCACCCAGCTGTGGACAGGGATCATTGCTCCATTACAAAACTGGGAAAATATTGTGTGGGATGGGATTTCTGGATGCAATAAATAAAACCGATTCGATCCTATTTGCCACTCTCAGGACTTATGGAACATTGAATCATTTTTTGGAACATTGAATAATTTGTTTTGCTCCTGGATCATTTTTTGGGGAAGATCCAGGGTTGGATTTATCACCAAAAGAGCCTCACTGGCAGAAGTTGCTTCTGATTTGGGTTGGGAACTGATGGCTCCATAAAATGGGAAAATAAAGAGTTGGGAGAAACTTTCCTGGTGTTTTTTGGGCTGTTGGTGCTTATTGATTGTGGAATTCCCTGAAATTCCTAACCCAAATCCTCTGCTTGTGCTGGTATTTCACTGAGGGGGATTCAGTGGTGTTTCTGAAGCTTTTTTGGGGCGCTGGAACCTCTCAAATCCTGCCTCGATCCTCTGCATCTCTTGGCTCTTCTCTCTTCCAGCTGCCACCGGAATTCCTGAGATTTTCCCCATGATCCACGTTGGATTCCAGGGAGCAGCCTGGCAGCTCTGTGACCACCCAGACTTGGGATCTCCACATTCAGAGGTTGTTATTTACAGGCTCCAAAGCTCCAGTCCTCCTGCCAGGCTAAGGGATTCATCCTGGGAAAGGGATGAAGCTGCTGGGAACCCCTGGATCAGGGTTGGGATTCCCTAAAAAGCACACAGGGTGCATTTTGGGCAGGGAATTTCTCCCACTGAGCTGGGAGGAGCAGATACCAGGGAGAAATTCTTCCCTGGGATGGTGGGGAGGCCCTGGCCCAGAGAAATTGTGGATTCCCCATCCCTGGAAGTGTCCAAGGCCAGGCTGGATGACGCTTGGAGCAGCCTGGGATAGTGGAAGGTGGAACTGGATGAGCTTTGAGGTCCCTTCCAACCCAAACATCCCAAAGCATTCCATGATTTTATGGTCCTGTGGAATAAACACAAAGGAGCATTGCAGCCCAGCCCACAGGTTTGGAATTATTTCCATTCCCTGCCCGTGGAACTGGGATTTAAGGTCCCTTCCCAACCCAAACCATTCCAGGATTTTATGGCTCCGTGTGGGTCTGTCAGCCCTGTGGGGTTCGTCTTAAAATTCCACAGAATTCATAGGAATAAAAACCTTCAGGAAGGGCCTCCACACGGCACGGAGAGGTGCATCCCCCATGGATTTTGGGAATCCTCTGAGCTCACCCTCCCTGCCCCAAAAGCACCCTGTGAGTAAGGAGGTGGTGCCAGCTGTGCCCGTGGTTTCGTGGCACTTTCGGGGAGCTCTTTCTCTCTCACTTTCTGTTTTCACACTTGACAGAATTTCTCAGCTCCGGGTGCTTTTTCTGCTCTTTATCTGTCCCTGGCTGTGGATGCTGGGCAGGAGGAGAGCAGGGATGGGGGAAAAGCTGGAATTTTGTCCTTGCTCGGGTTTGTGTTTGCCCTTTCAGCTCACGCTGGCTTTGCACGTGGAGAAAGGAAGGGAATTTGATACTGGGTGAGCAGGAGCTGATCACCAGGATGTTTTTTAGCATTTCTTTGCTGTAGCACAATTTTCCAAGCCCCGTTAATGATGGAATCCTCCATTCTATCCCCGGGAAGCACTGCCAGGCCAGCAGCTGGGAAACCCGAGGAGATGCAGAGCTCAGAGCCTGCAGTGCTTGGGGACACCCTGAGAGCTGCTGCAGTGACCCACGGGCAGAGAATTCCCTGGCTCCACTCCCAAGGATGTGGATTGGGCAGGAGTTATTCCCAGGAATGCTGTGCCCAGGATTTGACCAGCCTGGCACCTCCCCTCTCGCAGGCCGAGCACTCTCCTGGCAGGAATTTTCTCTGCAGGGCCACATTTGATGGTTTTGATGTGCCTTGTGAGGAGAAAAAGGAAATGAATGCAGTCCTGGTGAAGTGAGGGCCTGACCAAAGGTAGAGTATGGCTCCCAGAGTTTTGTGGGAAAGGTGGGGAAGGTGGGGAAGGGACCAGTCCTATCCATTGAAGCAGTGGGTGGGAAAGCCACAGGAAAGCCAGAGAGAGACCTTTGGCAAGGGGGAATGGCTTCCCACTGCCGCGGCTGGGTGGGAATTTGGGAGGAAATCCTTCCCTGGGAGGGTGGGGAGGGGCTGGGATGGAATTCCCAGAGAAGCTGTGGCTGCCCCTGGATCCCTGGCAGTGTCCCAAGCCAGGCTGGACTGGGCTTGGAGCAGCCTGGGATAGTGAAAGGTGCCCCTTGCCATGGGAATGAGGTGAGCTTTCCCTTCCAGCCCAACCCATTCCATGATTTTGGGATGGTTCCTGGAGCTGGGGGGGCTGCGGTGGCTCCAGCCCAGCGTGGAGCCTGGGGAAGGGCACTCGGGGATGGTTTGTGTGATGTGGAGGAACATCCAGGGCTTCCTGAGGGCACAGGGACATCCTAGTTTTAACACATCACGGGACGTGGGTGGCATCGGGGCCTTTGTCCTTGGCAGAGAGGCAGCTGCAGCCTCCAGAGGAGCCGGCAGAGCCCCGCAGAGCCCTCAGCCCTCGTGGCTTCTGCTGCAAAAATAAACACCGGGCTTTATGCAAAGCACAGAAAACGAGAAGGGTTTCGCTCACGATCCCGTGAGCCGGGCACCGGGAGTGCCAGAGCTGCGGTGGCATTTCCCCACCCTGGGCTGGGTGCTCAGCGTGTGAATAAATCCAAACCTGGAGAAGAAATCCCATTTTTGCC
Organism: Corvus moneduloides; assembly: GCF_009650955.1. Lineage (NCBI taxonomy): Eukaryota > Metazoa > Chordata > Aves > Passeriformes > Corvidae > Corvus > Corvus moneduloides. Next base: position 26,307,288 of record NC_045485.1, read on the forward strand.
GTGTCCAGAGGCGTTGGTGTCTCCTGGAGACATCCAGCTGTGGGGGTCTGTGGGAAACCCAAACCATTCCCAAGTGGGCTGAGCTGAGCTGAGCGGAGCAGCCCCAAAATGACTGCACAGCTCTGGTCCCATCTCCCAGCCCCAAACTTCTCCTGCAGGGCCCTGACCCTTGCGGGGACACGGGGATTGTGTCCCTTCTCTTCCCAGATTCCAAGGCAGTGGGAAGGTGCAGGATGAGGGGTCTGAGACAGTCATGGGGATCCCTTTCCCACTCCCAAAAAATCCATCTCCGTGTGGTTTGGGAGCTGCAGAGCTGTTTCCAGCTCTTATCCTTGCTTTGGGGGTCAGTCCCCTCGGCCAGGACTGGTTATTCCAGCAAAATCCGTGAACGTCCAAGGGGATTTTTCCCAACTAGTGTCTGGGGGGTATCAGTCCTTTGTCCACGGCGGGATGGGGAGAGCCCCTGGGGAAATTTCTCCTTCCACAGCCCTGCCTGGAAGCAGAGGAGAGCTGAGCTGCCTGGAAACCGCTCCAGAGATCCAGCAAAACTCTGCAATTCCTGTTTTCAGACGGATGGGGACACTTCGGTCTCCATTCAAGGTGAGTTTCTCCCCCAGACGTGCTGCCCTTGGGAAGCTGAGGGGCAGGAGGCTGTGGACACGATCGCTGTGGTGCCTGGGCTTTGCTCCCAGTCCTCCCTGGCAATTTCGCCATCAGCAATCCCAAACTAAAATCCATGGACCAGGAGAGGCTGGGACGGGTCAGAACAGTTTGCACCACCGAGAATCGGGGTAAATCCTTTTCCATCGATCCTTTTTTCCTTCCCTCCACAGCCAAGAGACTTTAAGCAATACTTCCCCACTGGGAAGGAGCTGCTGGTGGATCTGAGGGAAGAGGGAAGGGCTGATCCCACCGAGGCACCGGGAAAAGAGGCTTTAGCAGCACATTCGATCCCGGCTGGAAAAGCCCCTGGAATTCCTGCTGCTGTGGGATGCGGGATGTCCCTGGGCACCCCTGGAGCAGCAGAGGAGGAGGACGAGGCCCTGCACATGAGGCTTTCCTTTGGTTTATGGTAAGAGGGAAGAGAAACTCGGCGGGAAGGGCCGTGGGATGCGGGGCAGCGGGAGCGGAACTCAGCGCCCGCCCACGGAGCCGCCCTGGGGCTGAAGGGTGGCTTTGCTTCGGAGAGGGAAAATCTGCGAGCTGGTCACCTTCCCTGGAAGGCAGGAGAAGCAGCGGGGATGGTCTGGAGCGGGCTGGGGCAGGAGGCACCCGGAGGGAGGGTCCCCCCATCCCAAGGGTCTCATCTGAGCCTGCACGAGACTTAATTATCACAAGTTCATTAGTGCTTCTCCCTTGGAGGGTGAAAAGGAAGAGTGAAAGGCCATGTGTGTGGTTTTTATGGAATCATTGAATGGTTTGGGTTGGGGAGGGACGTTGGGAAAATCCTCTCATCCCACCCCTGCCATTCCAGGGACACCTTCCCCCATCCCAATATCCCAGGTGGTTCCAAGCCCCAATGACCAACCTGGCCTTGGGCACTTCCAGGGATGGAACAGCCACAGCTTCCCTGCTTTTCCCTGCTCCCACTCCATGGTGGTGCCCGTGTGTGTGGGCAGATGTTGCTCAGCACACCCAGGAGCCGCTGGGGGGGGGGGGGGGGGGGGGGGAGGAGGAGCCAAAAAAGGGCAGAAAATCCCAAAAAGGGGAACCCAAACCGCAGGGCTTCCCTGACAGGAAGCAGCTGGGTCACAAAGCTCATCCCATTTCCCAGGGGTGATGGAATCCACGTCAGCAGGGCCTCCTCTCGGGCATGAGGATGGTTTGGGGTTATTTTTTATTCAGTGCGGCAGTTCAGGCTCTTCAGGCACCCATGGGCTTAGGATGAGACCTAAAAATGTTAAGGAATGTTGTGGTGTGAGACCAGCTGGAAGCAGGCGAGGAAAAGCAAGGAGAATTCCTCCTGGATGGCCAGGATTGACTCTGGAAAGGGGCATTGGAGGGCAGCATGGTAGGGACAGGACAGGGAACACCAAGGAGCAGTTCCTGCCCTGCCCAGGCAGCATAAAAAATCCAAAATTATTTCCAAGCTTCACAAGGCTCTGCTCCCGTCCCTTATCCCAAACTGTGGCCTTCCAATGCCTAAAGGGGCTCCAGAAGAGCTGGAGAGGGACTGGGGACAAGGCATGGAGGGGCAGGACCCAGGGAATGGCTTCCCAGTGCCAGAGGGCAGGGCTGGATGGGAGATTGGGAAGGAATTGTTCCCTGGGAGGGTGGGGAAGGGCTGGGCTGGAATTCCCAGAGCAGCTGGGGCTGCCCCTGGATCCCTGGCAGTGCCCAAGGCCAGGCTGGACACTGGGGCTGGGAGCAGCCTGGGACAGTGGGAGGTGTCCCTGCCCATGGATAAATCCCACCACTGGGTGGGATTTAAGCTCCCTTCCCTCCCAAACCATCCTGGAATCCCATGATCCCTACCCTGGTCCAGCCCATCCAACTCTCAGCTTTCCTTGGTTTTTAAGTCTTCTGAACATTTTCTCCAAATGAACACATTTTTTCCCCCCCCCCAAAAAAAATTCCAGGCAAGGGGCACTGGGCACGGGGATTCCTTGGATCCAGGGGCTGGGTGCCAAATCCCAGTCCCCAGCCTGGAGCAGTGGCCGCTGTCATACCAAAAGCTGCTTCTTACTGTCCCTGTGAGCTCATCCCAGGGACCTTCTCCCTTTGAAATTCCAGTGGGGAATTCAGCTCTGAATTCTGTGGTTCTGAGATTCACCAGTGGAACCCTGTAAATGCCCCGTTCCTGGGAGAAAAGCATCCAAAAATAAGAACAAAATTAAAAATTAAAGCTAAGTTGAAAAAAAAAACCCAACAAATTCTCCACAAGGATGGGGCTCCCCAAAATCCCATATATTCCCTGTGGATTTCCACAGCTGCGTGGAGGGTAGGGAGCTGGGAATGTGGGGTTTGTGGGATCTCCATTCCCACAGCAGGAAGCAGGGCTGGGAGGTGTTTTTGCTGCCTCAGCCAGGTGGTTTTGGTGAGTTTTGGAGGTGCTTTTCCTACAGCAAAAAGGAAAACAATTCCCAGCTGGAGGATCCACCACCTGTGGGAGACAGTTTACGTTTTTCTGGGAATCAAAATCCCACCCAGGAGGATGCAGGAGGCTCCAAGCAGGACCGAGACCCAGGAATAAACCACAAAACCAAAATCTTGCTCAGAAACCACACCAGACCCTTCTCTTTTGGAAATATCCTTTAATCCATCAGTTCCAGCTTTGCCCCCGTCCACAGCACCCCTCAGAACGTGGGACACGGAGCCAAGGAGACCCAGAACAGGATTTTTTTCCAGGGAAAACCCAATCCCCCAGGACAGGAGGGGGAGAACCAGCAGAGGGTGAGTAGAAGGACAAATTCTCTCCAGCAAGTCAAAGGTACTTAGCAAGGGAATGGAATTCCAGCCTTCCCGGATGCCTCATCCCGGTGCTCCGGAGCTGGATGGTGCCAGGGGGAGCTGTGGGATTCCCCAGGAGCAGCCAGGGGCTTTCTTGATTATTTTTCTAATTTTTTATTCTTTTTAAAATTTTTTTTCCTTAAAGCTGAGAGCGAACTTTGTGTGTTTGGGGCTTTTCATGCTTTAAATACAGCAGGAGGCAGCTCCTCCCTGAGACCCAGAGCTGCTTCCGAGGGAGGCAGTGGACCCACGGAGAGGTTTTGGGGTCAGACACTGCAAATTTGGGGTTTTGGAGAGAAAATTCAAACCCAGCAGCTCTCCCCACATGCAGGAAGCCACCCAAGGGCTGCAGGGAAACCAACACCCCACATTTCTGTGTGTTTTCTGCACAGATTTAAAAGTGAGGAAGAAAAGGGTTGATGTGGATGTGGGCTGCAGGTGTGGGCTCCTAATCCATCCTTCTGCTCCCTGATCCCACTCAGGGCACACTGCCCAGCAAGAACACGGGATCCCATCCCCGTGGGAGCTGTGGGACAGGGAATAGCACTGGAAAAGCCTTGGGAAAGGCAGAACAGCCCTAAATTAAACCAACCCCCCATCCCAGCCCCCCAAACCCCTCCAGGGCTGCTTCGAGCCCTGCCCTTTCCGGGGAAAAAAGGGGGAGGAAAAGTCCTTTAATAAAAAAAAAAAGTCCTTTAATAAAAGACATTCCTGGCAGGGGATGAAGTTGGAATGCAGCTGAGGCTTTCTGCAAACACCCTGAGTAAGTCACCAGGCAGAGCCTTGGCTGGGATGGATTTGCCCCCAAGGAAAGGAGAATTAAAAGGTAAAAAGCTGCTGGGAGCACCAGGCTGGGGCTTTGGAAGGGCTGGCTGGGTTTTTCCAGCTTTGGAATCCAATAAAGGAGGGGTGGAGATGGACTCATTTTGTGCCAGTGTCCCCTCTCCTACGGCCAGCACTCAGCTCTGAGCCTTCCCCAAAGGCAGAGTGACGGATTCCACGTTTAATCCATTTAATGTGCTGCCTGGTTTTTAACATAGATTACTCTTTTTCTTTCTAAAATTTCATTTAAATGTTCAGCCCAGACAATAAAATATAAAAAAATACCCACCTGGGCTGTGTGTCTGCTGCTTCCAACCATCACAGATTTGGAGCTCAGTGTTACAGAAGAATCTTTGAAGTCCATGTGATACGGAATTCGGAACTTCCAAACAAATAACTCTGCAAAAACTCTCTCTTCTCTCAGTTTGATGTGATCAGCAAGGCCAAAAAAAAAAAAAAAAAAGCCTCTTTCTGGTGATGATAAATTGCACATTTTGTTGGAGGATCCACCAGCAACAAAGAGACGTGGCATAGGAAACAATGGTGGTAATTTTTATTTTACAGCTTTATACAGAAAACTTCCAACTCTCTGCACCCCACCGAGTGTTAATAGCACACCTAAAAATGAATGTCAGGTAGTCAACATTCCCAAAAGGTCGAGAACTGAGTAAAATGTACAGATTACTGAAAGCTACGACGTCACTACGAGGCAGGCATGGATTTTTTGTTGACTTGAATAGCACCGTCAAGAACAGGTTCTTTATTTGAGAACTACAGTGAAGAATAAAAAAGTAGTCAATGGTAAAATATCATCCAACCCAAAAAAATCTCTAAACAACCAAAAAATAAAGTTAAACTACCCTCTCTTCTCGCCCATGATTTATAATGTTATAAGTACTGTACAATTCTCTTTGTTTCTGTAATAATATTATTATTATTATTATTATTAAAATGCCTGATATTTAGTGGCACGAGTAAAAAAATTAAAATAAATTAAGAAGCAGAGGCCAATCACCGGACAGAAAGCTTCGGACATGGTCAATGAGCAACACTGGAATTCTGGAATTCCCTGGACGCAGACAGAGGCAGGAGGAGGGCGCTCCGGGGTTCACTTGGCTGGCATCTTCTCTGCCATGTGCTTCTGCTGGCTCTCGGCGTGTCTGGGGACAGGGAGGGGCTGTTATTCCCCGTGCCAAGGAAAAGATGGAAAACCCAACCCATCTGCTCCAGCACCGAGCTGGGAATTGTGTTTTCCCAAGGAAAACACGAAGTTTTCCGGATCTCTGCCGGGGCTCCTTCCTGGCAGGAGGGTGGGTGAAGGGCCAGGCCTTTGGGTTTCTCCAAACCCCAAAGTGGTTTGGGGCAGCTGGGATTTTTCCCTTCCTTCCCACAGGGATGGCCAACACCTCTACCCCAAAAAAAAAGAGGGATGGGAACAGCCAGTGCCCCACCATTCCCAAAAAATGCCATTTATGAATTGCAGGGAGGAAGCAAAGCACTTCCCAAAACACAGGAGGAGATCCCAGGATATGAGGTGGCACTGACACAGCTCCAGCTCCCATCCCAAACTTCCCCCTCACCACTTGCTCTTCATTTTTTTTCTGAGCTTTAATGCTTCAGTCTGGAATCACAGTCCTGGTGTGCTGATGCTACCCAGGGCCTCTTCTTTCCCAGCTCCTTTCATTCCACACCTTTACACTTCTGAATAAAATACTCAGAATATTTTGGAACACTTTCTATTTCAGAAGCGCATCCCCAGTCATCCCAAAGAAAAATGCTTCCTGAGCCTTGCTGCCAGAGGATGGAGTCCTTTAGGGAACCTGCCCATATCCTGCAAGGCTTTTTGTTTTAGCAGTTATTAAATATTAATATTTAAGTGGTTCCAAAGTTCTCCCCCTTGTCCAGCCCTCCTGATGGCAAAGACAGATCTCTGTCCAGCCTGGCCTTGGACACTGCCAGGGATCCAGGGACAGCCACAGCTTCTCTGGGAAATCCATTCCAGGGCCTCCCCACCCTCTCAGGGAACAATTCCTTCCCAATATCCTGGATGGCAAAAGCTTTAGTCCCAGAATTCTGCTGGAAGAAAAGCCCCACACGCTGCTGATGGTAAATGGGGAGCTGTGAGGGGAGAGAAATTCCTGCTTCACCTGGTGAGATCCTCGATGTCCACCAGCATGGCATCCTGCTCCGTGTGCAGCTCGTCCCGGATCAGCAGCAGCTGCACCAGCTCCTCGTTCAAGCCTGCTCCAGGGAGAAATGGGGTGAGTTTGGGATGTCCTGGGGGGACCCCAGGTTGGGATTTTCCCCACCAAGTGCCACATCCACAGGGCTTTTAAATCTCTGCGGGGTTGGGGACTCCATCACTGCCCAGGGCTGCACAGCCCTTTCCACTGAAAATATTTACATTTATCCCAGAGAACTGCTCTTAATTAAAGGAGACTGACCCCAGAATAATTAAGCAATTACCACTTACTTTCTATCTGTGAGTGAAGGTCATTGACTATCACCTGTAGCTGCCCGATGGTCATGTCCCTTAGGTCAGTGGGTTTTAAACTTCTCTTCATCAGGCATTCACTGATATGAGGCATATGTGGCAGCTGGAAAGAAATATTCACTATTTTACTGCTTCCTTCCAATATTTTAGTGTTTCCTTCCAGCATTTTACTGTTTTCTTCCAATTATTTCTATTTTTGAGCATTTTGTCCCCTCAGTTTTGCATCCCCCCCTCACAAACAGGCAGCAACGACTCCACCAAATGGAGGCCAAGCATCAACACAACACTGGGCCCAAGGCAACTAGGATCAGGAATGTTTGATGGAATGGGGGGTGAGGGTGATGGTGACAGCCCTGGATGAAGGCAGGAGTGCTCAGGGATGGGATGGGATGGGATGGGATGGGATGGGATGGGATGGGATGGGATGGGATGGGATGGGATGGGATGGGATGGGATGAACAGACTCCAGCTCAGAGGATGAGCGGCCTCAAGGCAGCACCAACCTCCAGCATCCCATTCCCTGCACCCATCCTGCTCCCACAACTCCTTCCAGCTCCTGAGGCCAATCCCTTCTCCACCTCTCCTCCCCACGTCTCTCATCCCTGTGAGCCAGAGCCACCAGTGGTGTGGATGTCCCAGGGCTGGAGTCCCCCCTGGGGTCACCCCCGGCCCCACTCACAAGATCCGCTACGGGCGACTTCTTCCTGTTCTGCTTTTCCACCTCCACCTGCATCTTGGCCATGGGCTTTGCCATAGCCAAGGCCATCTTGGCCTCAGCCTGGAGCTTCTTTTGCCTGGTGAGGAAGTCCATGTCATCCAGGGACTCCGACTCCTCCTCCGTCGTGTCTCTGTCGGAGTAGGATGAGCTCTGCTTGCTCTGGGGAAGCAAAGAAGCCACAGCAAAGTTTGACCTATTTTTGTGCTCTTTTCTACAGAACTGTGAAGAGCATGGGTTTATTTTTTTATCTTAATCCACAAGATTATCTTTGAAAATCAGAGTGATTCCCAGATAGGGCTTCTGGGCTTTGAAGGGAAAGAGGAGCCAGCAGATCAGTAGGTGCTGAAAGGCCACACAGGTTGAGCTGGAGGGAAACACCTGGGGCTGTGGTGGTGTATCCACTAAGGAATGTCATATCCAAGCAGGAAAAGAGAGGGAAGCTGCTGGGAGCTGATACCACTTCCTTTCCATTCCCTGATTGTTCTCAGGGCCAAAAAGAAAGGCAGGAAGGCAGGAAGGCAGGAAGGAAGAAGAAGGAACCTTCATGTGAAGGTCCACAGCAGCCAGGGGTGTTTCTTATCTGTCCCTCAGCATCCCGCACTTTACTGAGGGCTGAAAATGCTGCTCTGGGGTTTAGAGTTGCTATTTTAACAGCATCAGCTTCCTCATGGATTCCCTGTGGCTTGGGTTGAGTTCCCAGACCCACCATGGGTGACAACGGCGTGTCCAGGCTGGTCTCTGTCTTGCTGTCATCGCCATCGCTGTCCTTGTCACTGCCACTGTCGTTCACAAAGCAGATCTGCAGGTTCATCCCACTCTGTAACCTGGGGGAGGACAGGGAGAGGTGGCCCCGCCGTCCCCTGGGGCTGGGGCTGCCACCAACCCCGTGCTGGGGTTCATCAGGTGACCGGTTCAGCGTGGCACTGGGAACTCAGTGTCACTTAATGCCAGGGCTGCTACCACCATCTGCTGATAAACTGCAGAATTACCCCCACACTGCAGAGGTTTTTGATTCCTTTTTATGATCATTATTTTGGAATATCATTACTCTTTTTGATTATTCAGCTCTGATTACATTAAATAAACTATGTAAAACACAACAGAAGATATGGAATGTGTTGCTATAAAAAGTGCATAAATTATTGGCAAATAAAGAATAAAAAAATTAAAGAGAAAAGTATAAAGATAGAATTAACATACATAGTAATATATATTACAAAGTATTTTGTCAGTGGTGGAAATTATTTATTCACTGTTTGTATCCCAGACACTCCTGTAACACAAGAGTTTATTCCGGTGTTTTCCAGACTCCCCTGCTCCATTGCTGGATTGGGACTGATTAACCCCACCCAAATTCCCCTCCCCAGGAATTATTTTCTCTGGATACAGTGGATCAGGGAAGGGCACCCCAGTGCAGGCTGAGAGAAGGGAAAAGCACTTCTCCAGGTGAGAGATCCCAATCCATCACCACCTGCTGGAGATGGGGAATCCTCCACATCCTGCTGCCTGTTATTCCTCATTCCCAGTGTGGTGGGAGCTTGTACTGGTCCTTAGGAACAGCAAACTCCCATTTTCCATCTATTTCTGTGGAGTTTATTAGTTACTACTACCCTAAAATAAATAGGATAAATAATTGTTTGTGGTTAAGGAGATGAGGCCCTGGCAGAGCAGCTGTGGCTGCCCCTGGATCCCTGGAATTGTTCCAGGCTGGGCTGGACAGGGCTTGGAGCAGCCTGGGATAGTGGGAAGTGTCCCTGCCCATGGATAGGGAACTGGATGAGCTTTAAGGTCCCTTCCAACCCAAGCATTCCACGATCCTGCTCTATAATTCCATACAAAAACATGGGAGCCACGTCCTGCAAAGGTTCCTGCAGGTCCTGGAACAGGGAATACTTCTCCTGGATTATAAATATTAACAAACACCAAAGCCTTCAGGCACAGCTGGCAATTTCTGGGAGCACAGCTGCCAGACCCTGATGAGCTGCGTTAATTAGAGCCGTGCTCTAATTATCAGACAGCAGCTCCTGGTTCAGCTGTAACTACACACAAAGCTGTTTTCCCTTTCACATGATCTGCAGCTCAAATTAATTCCACAACTGTACCTGTCCCCTGGAACAGCAGGATTCCTCCTGGATTCCTGCCTCCCTAAGACTCCTTTCTTCTCCCACTCCATGGCAACAGGCAGAGCTTCACTCCCAGCATGGGAGGTGTTTGATGCTTCACCCAGCTGAACACAAACAGGACTTTCTGGAGTGTATTTGATGCAAAAATCTTAAAAATCCAAGTGAGGAACCCATGAGCAGCTCCAGGGATGGAGCCATGTCTGAAGCAGAGCTTGGGGATGTGGCGGGGAGGCAGGAGGCCATGTTAGAGCTTATTTTGTCCATTCTCTGGTGCTTTCTGAGCATGAATCACAGAATCCCAGAATCATGGAGGCTGGAATTCCCAAAAGGTTTGGGTTGGAAGGGACCCTAAAGTCCATCTTATTCCACTCCCTGCCATAGGCAGGGACACCTTCCACTATCCCAGGCTGCTCCAAGCCCTGTCCAACCTGGCCTTGGATGCTTCCAGGGATCCAGGGGCAGCCACAGCTCCCCTGGGACACCTTTTCCAAATCCTGAATGAAAACCTGAAGGAAACCTCATCCAAAAAACTTCACCTCATTTCCTTTATCCCCTAAACATCCAAATACCTTTCTATCCACTTTGAAATGAGGATTTCCCCACATCATTTACGAGTATCCACATAACACACAAGTACTGCAAAGAAAACAAGGAAAACTCAGGAATATGGCTGAAAGCAAAGAGTGAGAGATGGTCCTGGGATGTTCCACCGGAGAGATCCCCCACTTTCCAGGCTGCCCTGAGGTTTTGGGCTCTGGCTTACCGGGAGGACAGGCTGGGCTTGCCGCTCTTGCTGCAGCTCGTGTAGAGCCCGGGGCCATCGTCGAAGAAACTGCCCAGAGCCAACTTCTGCCGGATGGACTCGCGCTCATTCTTCTGGGCCTGCAGGGGAGGGACAGTGAGGGATGAGCTTGGGAAGGGACAGGGAGGGATGAGTTTGGGAAGGGACAGGGAGGGATGAGTTTGGGAAGGGAGAGCGAGGGATGAGTTTGGGAAGGGACAGCGAGGGATGAGCTCTGGGAAGGGACAGGGAGGGATGAGTTTGGGAAGGGACAGGGAGGGATGAGTTTGGGAAGGGACAGGGAGGGATGAGTTTGGGAAGGGACAGCGAGGGATGAGCTCTGGGAAGGGACAGGGAGGGATGAGTTTGGGAAGGGACAGGGAAGGATGAGCTCTGGGAAGGGACAGGGAGATATGAGTGTGGGAAGGGACAGGGAGGGATGAGCTCAGGAAGGGACAGGGAGGGATGAGTTTGGTAAGGGACAGCGAGGGATGAGTTTGGAAAGGGACAGCAAGGGATGAGCTCAGGAAGGGACAGGGAGGGATGAGCTCAGGAAGGGACAGGGAGGGATGAGCTCTGGCCAGGCCAGGGCACGGGAAGGGGACGTGTCCCACCAGCCCCACCACCACACTCAGATGTTCAGCGTCTCCCAAGCATTCCACACTTGGGTGAACCACAGAGCCCATCCCAGCCGGAATCTCCAATTGCATCTCTCTCCACATGGAATCATAGAATGGTTTGGGTTCAGAAGGACCTTAAAGATCATCTGATTCCAACCCAAACTTGCTGACAGATACATCCCTATATATTCGCCAATACCTGTACCTATATCCACACACAGCCACCCCCATCAGCATCTTCCACCTCCCTGAGCAGCTTCCAATCCCACACAAATCCCTCTCCTGCCAGCGTGCCCAGGGATGGATTTTGATGGTGGTCATCAAATTATCCCTGGGTTTTAAGATGGATTTTTATATATAAATATATATATTTATATTTATGTAAATAGAAATATATTTCTATTTCTATTTATATATTTCTATTTGTAGAAATAGAAATAGATATAGAAATAGAAATAGAATGTATGGGGGGTTTAAAATAGCAATCAACACAATGATTTGAAATTAATCCCTGACCAGTAATTCTGTAATCAATGTACAGTCAATGCAAATCTCAGAGCTAGATTCAAAATCCCCCCCAGAGTCTGTCACTAATGGATCACGTGCCACCCCTGACAACAAATTCAGGAAGTTATTGATGGAAGGAACACTTGGAAGGCCTCAAACATTTAATTACAAAATAACACTTAATCCCCAATCCAGAAAACACAGCAAAAAGAAACATTGCAGGCAGGGCTGGGCTGCTTCCATGGGGTTAATTCATGGAGTTGTGCTTCCCATATCCCACCTCAGGAAAAATAAAGCACCTTTTTGTACAAAGAAGTGTCACAAAATGCAAATTATTAACCTAAAATAACTAATGATTTAATTCCAGCTCCAGTGCTGATTACACACATTATTACCCTGCCCATTAAATTGTCAATCCCTTCCCTAAATACTTCATTTACAACCTAACTCCTTTTATTTCAAATCCTTAAAATAATAAAAGAAACCCCACGACACCAAGCGGTACCAAGTTTCTGGGTTGAGCTCCAGGTCTCTGAAATTCTACCAGACCATTGCGTTTTTAGGTTTCAATAATCAATACCTCAAATACCTACATGGAGACGGATTTAGGATTAAAAATATCCAGCCCTGCTGGGCACGGCAGAACAGGGAAAAAAAAAAAAAGGAAAAATGAGGGAAAATAATTTTTAATGGATTGGAAGCAGAACAAGGGAGGTTGGTGCCAGCTCCTCGTGCTGCCCATCTCAGGATGCCCACGGCTGTGCTACTGCACCAATATTCCACCAAGCCCTGGAAATCTCCCCTTTCCCAGCTCAGATGATCCTCTCCCACATCCTCCCGTCTAAATTTGATTTTCCTTGTGCTCCAAGCGAAATCCAGCGCCCACAGCCCGTCCCCACCTCCTCCTGCCCAGCCTCCACTCCAGCTGGGACCTCTCCCTCCTCTGGCATCCCCACCTCCTCCGTGGGCACCAAAAGCTGCTCTTTTCCCATTAAAATACAGGCAGAACTGGACATTTTCCCTCCTTCCCGACAGATCTGTCTCTCCAGATCTGTTTTAATTCCGCTGTTTCCCACCAGGCCCCGCTGCTCCCAGGCTGACATCTGTACATTTAATCAATGTGCAATTTGTTTTCTCCACCAGGTCATTACTGAGGATTCTAAATAACTCCGCTCCCAGGACTGAGCTGGGAAGATCCCATTTTCCAAGGCAGGCCCAGGGTAACGACCATAAAGAAATCAAGAGTCCTATTTGTTATTATAAAATGGGGAGCAGTTACTGAGGAATAAAATACACCTGAGGGAACTGGGCTTTAGGCTTTGGATAAATTACCTGACAGCTGAAATCCGGAGCTGGGGATGGAAAAATATAAATGGAGAAGGGAAACAGCAAGGGGGGGGTTGACTATCAAATATTCTGGCTTGGTATAGAAGGAATAATGGACAAATCCTCAAAATGCAAAGGTAATTCCAAGGAAAGCATAACCCCGTGGTACTTAAATGTGTATTTTGGCACTGACTCAAAAAATAAAAGCATTTCTGCTCTGTGCAGAGTGAGGACAATTCGGTTCTCACGGTGATTTTAAACAAAAAAGCTGCTTTTGATTTTTAAGGGAAAACAGAACAATGCAGGGCGGATATTTTCCTTCTTCCCCCTGACCTTCCCGCTCGGAAGGGCAGCAGCCACCTGTGCCGGAGCCCAGGAATGAGAACACAATGTCAGGTCTGGCTGTGGCTGCTCCAGGGAAAAGGCCAACATATCCCAGAATCCTGGAATGGGTTGGGCTGGAAGGGATCCCAAAGCTCATCCCATTTCCTGTCCACGGGCAGGGACACCTCCCACTGTCCCAGGCTGCTCCCAGCCCCAATGTCCAGCCTGGCCTTGGGCACTGCCAGGGATCCAGGGGCAGCCCCAGCTGCTCTGGGAAATTCCACCCCAACCCCTCCCAGGGAACAATTCCTTCCCAACATCCCATCCATCCCTGCCCTCTGGCACTGGGAAGCCATTCCCTGTGTCCTGTCCCTCCATGCCTTGTCCCCAGTCCCTCTGCAGCTCTCCTGGAGCCCCTTTAGGCCCTGCAAGGGGCTCTGAGCTCTCCCTGGAGTTTTCCCTTCTCCAGGTGAACACCCCCAGCTCTCCCAGCCTGGCTCCAGAGGGGCTCCAGCCTTGGAACAGCTGCATGGAATCCCTCTGGACTCTCTCCAGCACCTCCACATCCTCCTGCTGGGCCTCCAGCCCTGGCGCAGCTCTGCAGGAAGGCTCTCAGGAGAGGGGAGCAGAGAGGGAGAATCCCTCCCCACACATCCTCCGGCACCAAACACTGCAGGAGCACTGGGACACCTGGCCAGGAGCACTGGGACACCTGGCCAGGAGCACTGGGACACCTGGCCAGGAGCACTGGGACACCCAGCAGGAGCACTGGGACACCTGGCCAGGAGCACTGGGACACCTGGCCAGGAGCACTGGGACACCCAGCAGGAGCACTGGGACACCTGGCCAGGAGCACTGGGACACCCAGCAGGAGCACTGGGACACCTGGCCAGGAGCACTGGGACACCTGGCCAGGAGCACTGGGACACCTGGCCAGGAGCACTGGGACACCCAGCAGGAGCACTGGGATACCTGGCCAGGAGCACTGGGACACCCAGCAGGAGCACTGGGACACCCGGCCAGGCCACCAGGGCTATTTTTGCCCAGCTCTGTCATTCCCAGCCCTGGACCAAGACTATATTTAAAGTCCCAGAGCCACAGGCAGTGCCTCGTTTTATCTCTGCCCAGCACAGGGGCTATTCTGGGATTTACACACAAATGAGAACCACAGAAAACGTGGTTTTATCTCCTTTTTTTTTTTTTCCCCCACGGGATAAAAGCAACCCCAAGTCAAACTCGTGTGTTTTGAGCCACGTCACGAATTGCTTTAAAATCCCGGGGGTTTCCAGGTAGGACAATGCCTTTGGAAACTTCTCCTGGTATTCTGTTTATCACCAGGAGATAGGGAAACAAGGAGGGAGCTAGCTTTGCTGCCCTGTGCCAGCACTTCGAAAACCATGGAGTTTCCCTTGCTGCAGCCCCCGAATCCCACCGGCCTGGGCGGGATTTGGGCAGCATTCCCGCAGCATTCCCGCGGGTCCCGCCTGGTGGCACACAAAGGCCCCTTTCTGTCCCTTTTTGTCCCTTACCTTTTTATAGCTCCCCTCCCCGGGCGGCGGGGCTGCTTTCCTGATGACGTCACCCATTCCATCATCATCCCCCTCCCGGCTCATCTCCCTCGCTCCCGGCTCCTCAGGCGGCCGCTGGATCGCTCCCGATCCCGAAGGGACATCTCAGTCCTCGCCAGCCGCCACCATGGGATGAAGGGCTCGCTCCACAGGCGCTTCCCAGGCCGGGATGCTTTTCCAGCACCTCTCTGCTCCCGGCCGTCCAAGGAGCACCTTGGTTTTCCCAAATAAAGTCAGGGAGCCCCAGGCAGCGGAGGCTCGGCGGGGCTGGGAAGCCGCGTCCTTCTGCAGCCACTGCCAGCGCCGGATAAAAATAACCCCGAGCCTGCACAAGGGCAGGAAAAATCCCGGTGTCTGGTGTCAAAATCCCGGCCTGGCAGCGCTGCCCGCCCGGAGCAAGGGGCTTTCTCCTGGGGCTTTTCCCCAGGGAAGGTATCCCGGTGAATTCCCAGCCATGGCTGGGGGTCCCGGTCCACCCGTCACAGGAGGGGCAGCGATGGGAACCACGAGACGGAATTTTCGCTCCACGCAAACCCCACCAGCAAGGACCCCACGGAGCTCTTTCCTGGCTAAATCGGCTTTTGCAGGTGCAAAAAAAATCCTCAATTTCTTGGAATTAAATACCTGTGGGTGTGCAGAGCCTGGGGATCCCCAAAAACTCCGGCTCTGGCTCCTGGGGGGACTGGCAGCCCCCAAATCTGGAGCTTCCAGCTCCTGCCTCCAGCATTCCTGCCTGGAGATCCGGGCTTCCCAACGCCGCCACCGACCTCCTCCCACACAAATCCCAGTGGGAAAGGTTTGTCGGGATCAGCTGCAGGGAGAGGCAGAGCACAGCTCAGGGCAGGCATTCCCAAAAGGAATCCTTAGGAAAATGGAATTATGCCACAGTTTTTCCTCACAACCTGGCACAGCAGCAAGAAAAATCCTGATTTTTGGTGGAACAGTACAGATAAATAATTTTAATTGCCCTACAACATTTAATGAGATATCCAAGCCATGACAACATCATTCCACCCCAAATGCAAAGTCCAGCTAAATTCCCAGCTCTAACAACACCCAAATGATGCATCCCAGCACAAATCTACTCCGAATTATCAGGGAAAAACCAGCAACAATAGATGTTCAATTCCACTCTTGTCCCTGGATCGTGCTTTGCAACTGTAATTCCCAAATGAAACAAAGTCATTCTCTGGATATTTCCTTATTTTCAGTTCCCCTCCGCCGCTGACTCATTGTGTCTTTTCCTGCTGTTGCTAAATCCACTTCCTCTCCCGGATGGGGATGGATCCTGACACAATAAATCCCAAATAAATAAATCATGGCACAGCCCCAGGGGAGCATGTGGTGGCCAGGAGCCCCGGGCCGGGGCTGAGCCTGGGATTTGTCACTCGAGTCCCCTCCCGGTTTGTGACAACCCCGCATCACCCTGTCCTCATCCATCGGGGACGTCCCCACGTCCCCTCCCTGGCTGGGCTGCGGTGCCCACCCCTGCAAAGTGACACCAGAGCCACCCCCAAGGGGAGGAAGTGACACAACCCTGAAGCCAGAAATAGAAATAAATATATTCAACCCTTGTCACCCACAGTTTTCAGGATGTTTTGTCCGCCATCCCAGCTCTCAGGCCAGCTCACCTCTGCCCTGCCCTCCTGAGAAGCGCCAGGACTCTGCAGAAGGGCATTCCCAGAACTGATCCCAGTCTCCAGGGAAAACCCTGCATCCAGGAGCTATTCCAGGCCACGGGAGAAACCCCAGACCTGGCTGAGAAGCACCCCTGGAACCACGGCTGGGGGCACATTTGGGGCCCTCCTCAGAGCCAGCACCTGCTCCCTTGGGATGGGCACCTCCGTGCTGGAAAAGGCCGATTTAAATGCGGGATATCCAAAGGGAAAGGGATTTGGGGATTCTCTCAGCGCAGGGACCAAACCCTTTGGTGTTCAGCTGCTTCCCCAGGGGCTGCCTGACCCACAGCCACCATTGCCCTCTGCCTGGAACATCCCCAAAAAGGGCTCCATGCTGGCATCAGTGCCCAAGGAATGCAGATCCCACTGTCCTCTCCATGGGCGCAGCTCCTGCAGCAGCCGCCGGCGATGCCAGAGGGGGAAGAGCCTGATTTCCTTTTTCCAGCACGAAGGGAAAGCTCAGAGCAGCAAAATCTGGAGCAGGTCAGCTGGGGGGTTCCTGGGATGGGAGCACACGGAGCCAGCGCCGCCAGGAACGCCGGGATGGGCATGGAAGTGCTTAAATCATCCCTAAGTGATGCGAGGAAATAGGGCACAGCCAGTTTGGGGTGCTCAGAGCACGCCCCGATGGCTCGAGGACAAGAAAGCAGCAAAATTCTCCTTTCCTGAGTGTAAAAGCATTGCTGGGGTCAGTGACATCCCCCCAGGGCTGGGGTGTGCTCCAGAGGGGAGGAATCCCCCCTTCCTGCTGGGATCAGCTCCCAAACACCACTGGATCCCAAGGGAGGAGAGGAAGCCCCTGAGTTCCCAGCAGAGATCAAGGAAAGCCCTCCAAGCTGCCCAAATCGTGTTCGTGGCCATGGAGCACCCAGGACAGAGGGTGGAGGTAAATTCCAGGATTATGGAATCTCAAGTTGCCAGAACTACCAGGAGAGACTCTTTACAAGAGCACGGGGAGACAGGACAGGGGGAAATGGTTTTAAACTGAAAGAGAGCAGGGATAGATGGGATACTGGGAATAAATTCCTCCCTGGGAGGGCGGTGGGGCCCTGGAATGGAATTCCCAGAGCAGCTGTGGCTGCCCCTGGATCCGTGGAAGCATCCAAGGCCAGGCTGGATGGGGCTTGGAGCAGCCTGGGACAGTGGGAAGTGTCCCTGCCCGTGGGGATGGGCTTTAAGGCCCCTTTCAATCCAAACTATTCTGGGATTCTGCGATTCCATTCCACAAAACCTTGATT
Organism: Corvus moneduloides; assembly: GCF_009650955.1. Classification (NCBI taxonomy): domain Eukaryota; kingdom Metazoa; phylum Chordata; class Aves; order Passeriformes; family Corvidae; genus Corvus; species Corvus moneduloides. The sequence continues at coordinate 26,324,938 of NC_045485.1, forward strand.
TTATTGCAAATCTTGGAATAAACCTCTCCCACCCGTCCCTTCTCAACACAAGGCACCTGTAAGTCTATAAAATTCCGGGATGAGCTGGCCCAAGGCCTCCCTCTGGTGATGCTTCCCTGAGCTTTAGCACACTCCAAGTGCTTTTCCACCACTTGGCAGAGCCTTTTTTTGGGATCTGTGTCCAAACAAGGCCCCAGAGCTCCCTGACAAAGGCTCTGTTCTATTGTCACTGCCGTGGATGTGGGGCAGTGGCACGGAGCTGTACCAGGCTGCAGCCTCTCTCCACGGGCAAGGGGCCAGGCCAGCAGCTCTCCAGCTTTTCCACACTGGATTTTCATGGAATCTGGGGTTTTCCCCAAGGCCTGTCCCTCGGGGTTATATTTTGCCACCAGAATTTGCACTCACTTTAAAGAAAAGGATGACGACAGCTGATTTCTGGACCCTCCAAACCCCTCCTGAGATCAAACCAAAGAAACCTCATAAAGTCTCCAATTCTTTTGGTTCTTTTTTTTTTATTTTTTTTTAATGAGCACTCTGCATTTTAAGCCTGTGAATTTTATGGATTAATTCCATTATGCTTCAGTGGGATCCTGGGAGGGGTGGGGGGCACCCAGCCTTGCCCAGTCCATCCCTGGGGCTTCCAGTCTGATCCAGAGTGGCACCAGCACCTTCCCAACCCACAGGAACACCAGCACCTCCCTGCCACAGGGTTACCCAACAGATCCCTCTCAAAAACAGACAGACAAAGTCAATCCCAATAGCTGGACACATCTCACATCCCAGGAAAACCCACAGATCCAAGCAGGATCAACCACACCCCCTGCCCCACCTCAGAGACAATTTCTAAGCCAATAAAATCTCTTTTCTCCTCAGATCTCTTTTCCTTCTTAATTTTCCTCGCACGTGTGGAGCCTGGAACCATCTCCAGAGCGACCCTGCTGCCAGCAGATAGCTCAGCTCGTGCCTGGTGCCAAAACACGGAGCCAAATCCCGTTCCCAGGGGCAACTGGGAGGCTCCTGCCTCAGGCACGGGCACTGGGTGCCCCTGCCTTCTCTGCTTTCAGTCGGGAATTTAAAAATCTATGATTCAGACACATCAGCCACTTGCACAGTGATGGCAAAAAACCATGGATGGAGCCAGGAGGAGGCTGAGGAGCCCAGCTCTGCTCCATGGACCCGCTGAAAATGCAGATTTACAAAGCAAACCGGAGGCCTGGCTGAGGCGGAGGGCCAGTAAAGCCCAGCTGAACCACGCAGCAGAATAAAACCTTTATTTCTGGGCTAAAGCCTGGATTTGCACGCTGGATTTTTATTCCATGTGGGCTCAGGAGCTCACGAAACATCGTTCAGTGGGCACCAGCCAAGGTTCTCTGGGTCAGACTGCAGGAGGAATTACAGAGCCCTGCATGAAATGTTCGATATAGGGAAATAAACTGGAATAAATAGGAAAAGAAACAAAACTAAGGGGAAAATCCATGGCATGGATCAGCATCCAGCCTGATTCCAGGATGCATCCGTGGAAAAGACAACAGATGCTGGGACCTCCAGACCATGGAGGATCCGGCCTAAATTCAAGGAATTCACCAGACTCAGCCACATCCGAACCCCAGCAGAGCCCAGGGCCACCTGCATTTCCCAGCCCATTTCTGGGGGAATCAGGGATGTGAGGCAAGGAATGGCACACGACAGGAATTTCCTCCTCTTCCTCAGCACCTGCCCCATTCCCAGCTCCCTCCCTGCCACGGATTTGGTGGCCCAGCCGAGACCTGGGCACGTCAGAGTTTTTCTGCCAGAATCCTTCAAAACAAACCCCTTTTCAAGTTTTCCCAGGCGCTGGCTTGTTCCTCTCTTTGATTTATTTTTAGTTTCTTTAACAGCTCCAAAAAAGGGGTGTGAGGAGGGAGCAGAGCAGATTAAACACTGCCACCCCCTCCCGCGGGCAGCCACCAAAATCCCATCATTGCTGCCTTCCATTGCTGATCCCAAACCCCGGGACTGCCATCCACAAAAGGATTAAAGCTCGGCCTTCGGGTTAATGGGGTTGCGAGGGGGCTGGGGTTGCTCTTAATCTCTGCAGCGCCCTAGAAAGGTTTGGGAACAGAGTTAAATTGAAAAGATGTTTCCCTGGATGGTTTTTTTTTCTTAGGATTTGCGTGGTTTCTGGCTGGTTTCCTTCTAATATTTATGGGTTTGGAGGGCACCGATCCATAAACAAGCAGGGGATGGAAGCAGGGAAAGGCGGCAGCGCTGTCGCAGTAACACCCAAGGATTTTAGGCCAGGCCTGTGCCGCAGCTCGGCATCATCATCACCATCATCATCATCACCATCATCATCCCACCCCCCGGAGCCGCTTCCAGCCGGGAGACAATGCCCAACCTTTAACCCGTGCGTTCCTGAGTATGCTGGGAAAACATCCGCTGCTCCCAAACAATGGCACCATTTATCCCGGCTGTCCAGAGCAACAGGCTCGGAGCTGCCGGGAAATCAAAAGGCTGGGGCAAAAAAAGAAAAAATCCCCAGGATATTTTTTCCCGAAAGTGGAAATTCCCTTCCAGAATTGCTAGACTGAAAACATTCCGTGAAAAATCCTTTCAACTCTTCTCTCTGATTCATATCTTTTCCCTTCATGAGGTATTTTGCATCTGAGATATTCTGTTGGAAAGCACGGCTTGAAGTTGGAATTAAACACGAGAATGGAGGAAAAACAAGGATGGGGCGCTGGTCCGGGCAAGGCCCTGCTTGCTGAGGGTCCGGCTCTGGGAATGTTTGGGAATGGGGGTTTTCCAAAACACCCTCACTGCACGCAGGCAAAGGCATATCTCAGCATCGCCGTGCCAGAGGGACAGATGTTGGTGCATTTAATAATCCGGCGGTGCCATCGAGCCCCTAAATGAGCCATCGAGCCCCTAAAAGTGCCATCGAGCCCCTAAAAGCGCCACCGAGCCCCCAGTGAGCTGCTTCCCGTGCAGGTGCACCCACAGCACCCATCCTCTCTTGGGAGGGAAATGAAGCCACAACCCCAGCCCAGCCCAGCTCTCATTTTGGCCACTGAAATAATCGCGATGTTCCCCAAACACGGGGACCCCCGGGGGACGGGGGCGGCCGTGATGGATGCTCACAAACACCCCCATCCCCAGCTCCTGCGGAACCACGAGCAGACCGCAGCCGGTGAATCACCATCCTGCAGGCAGCTCTCGCACTCGTGAAATGTGGGAAGCGCAGGAAATGCTCTAAACCAGACATCCCTGTGCTGCGGCAGCTCCGGGAGCGCGATCCCGCGGCTCTCTCGCTTCCAGGGAGCGGTTTTATCCCGGCAGGAGAGCAGCGGGATGCAGGCAGAGGGATGCGGGCAGCGGGGCCCGGGCAGGCAGCGGGATGTGGGCAGCGCATCCCCGGCCCCGCTGCGCCTCCGAGCATCACATGGCGAGCACAAAAGCCCCGGGGCTGCTCTGGCTGCCGAGCCCCGGGGTGCTCGGTGCGATCCCCGGGGTGCTCGGTGCGATCCCGAAGCGGCGGCCCCGCGCTGCCGCATCCCCCGGGGGTGCCACACACCGGGGCCGGCTCCGGCCGGGGCTGGCCCGGGGCTGCCCGGAGCTGGGCTCCAGGCCGCTCTCGCCCCTTACCTGGTAGGAGCAGTTTTCCTGGTGAACCATCTCGGTGCATCATCCGCCGCTGCCGCCCCGCCGGCAGCGCCCGCAGCCGCCGCGGCCCCGGCGGGGGAGAAGGAGGAGGATGGGGAGGAGGAGGAGGAGGAGGATGGGGAGAAGGCAGGAGGAGGCAGCCCGGGAAGATGGATGCGGCCGCGCTGCTCCGCCTGCGCAGCGGCGGCCCCGGGAGCTCGGGGGGGCCGGGCCGGGGCCGCCTCCGCCCGCTCCGCTCGGGGCTCCGGGCGGGGCCGCTGCGGCCGCGCTCCGCTCCAGGAGGGGGGAAAAAAATCCCTCAAACCCCCACTGGACACCGGGAGGCTCCCCCGGCCCCGGCGATGCTGCGGCGGCCGCAGTTCCAGCCCCCCCGAGCCCCCCGGGACCGGCCCGGAGAGGGATGGAGCGCGGCCCCGAGGCACCCAAAACCAGCCAGCCCTGAGGTAACAGCTCCGGACACCTTCCTTGTGCCTGCTGCCTCGGAAACCCCGCGCGGGAACTGCTGGGAGAGGCTCTGCCCTACATTCCCGGTTATTTTTACCTCGTGCAGCCGGCAGGGAGGGAGGGGAGCTCTGCCCCAGCGCCCACCTGGCCCCGGCCCCACCCGGCCTGGCTTGGGGCAGGGAGAGCCAGAGGACACGGGGGAAAGGCCGGAAGTTGCGCCAGGGGAGGGAGGCTCAGGTTGGATTTCAGGCGAAATTCCTGCACTGAAGGATGGCTTAGGCATTGGAAGAGGCTGTGGTGGAGTCACATCCCTGGAAGGGTTCAAAAATCGAGTGGATGGGGCACTTGGGAATGTGGTTTAGCAGGCATTGGGGTTGGACTGGGTGATCTTGGGAGGTCTTTTCCAACCACAACATGAACCCAAACATCCCCTCATTTACAAGAGTCTGGCCCTGGCCATGGCTGGAGGGCGAGGACACACAAAATGTCATCTTCAATCCCTATTTTGTCTGGAAAGAAGCTCATCCAAGGGGCACGGTGGGGTCACAGCTCGGGCTCACACCATGTCTTGGGCACTCCCAGCCAGGCAGGAAACAGCAGAAATTCCATGCCTCCCCTCCTTTCCTTCAGCAAACAGGGATTTATCCTGCTCCTAGGCCCAGCTGTTCAAGGATTCACATGACTGAAATCCAGGAACACTTGCTCAGGGCAGCTCGGATTTGATTCCCCACACCAGATGTGCCTCTAGAAAAAAAAAAAGGCCTTTGTGGGATCATCACCCTGCCCCAGCTTTCCCAGCTTCCCACCAGCACAGACAGGCTGGAGCAGCTGTGGGAGGATGGATGGAGAATCCCTGGAGTCGCTGTGCAGCTGGGGCACGGGTGGAGAGAGCCCTCAGACCCTCCTCCCCAGTGCTCTCTCTCCCCTGCAGCAGCAGAGCTTGAAAAAAAAATAAAGATACTTCACTTAAAAAGAAAAAATTAATATATTCTGCATAAATTTTTAAGAGAGGGTGAAGTCATCCTTGGTTTTTCCTGGCGCTGCAGAGAATCCCATTCAAGCAGACATCAAAATAAAAATTCATCAAAATAAACCAGCCCCGCTCCGCAATTTACTGCGTAACCTTGGCCTTGTTTGGAGGAGGATCCGTGGCAGGCTAAAAGCAGCTCCCTGCATTACACAAACTCAAATTCCATTTACTCTCAGGAAAACTCCCCAAATTCCCTCCCTCTTCCCACAGGCTGCAAAGCCACCATTCCAGTGGTGCCTCAGAGCTTGGTGCCAGCCTCCCCACTCCCAGGGCTGGGCTGGCACAGGGGCATCCCCCTAGGAATCAACAGCTTTTCCCTTTGGAAAAATGATCCCAGAGAGAGCCACGGTCACCTGCTGCAGGAGAGCCACCTGTTCCCAGCCAGGCTCTTCCCCCCAGGACATGGAGCCAGCCGTGGAGGTGGAAAAGGCCAGGAATTATCCTCGACCTCTGGATTTGCTCCTCTGCTCTGGCTCCATTTGCATTCCCCGGCAGGAGCGAGATGGGCAGGCAGGTAATGATTAAAGCAGAGAGGGATTAAACCGAGGGAAAGGCTCCTGGCAGTTTTCCAGGTGGGTCAACAGGAAACGATGCTCCAGGGTGAAGGATGAGCACAGGCTGCTGCTTTCCATGGAGCCACAACCCAGTGGGAAGCTCCAGGAAAACCTCTGGGACCCCTAACAGCCCCTTCTCAGCTGGGAAAAGAAACCCAGGGAATACCTGCCCTGCCTGCTTTGCATTTCTTAACGAGGCACCCCCTAATTGAGGGTGTCTGGTACCACCTGGGAGATGATCCAGACAAGTTTTCCCGAAGTTTTCCCCAAGACCAGCTCTGGACTAGGAATGTGTGGCTCAGAAGTCCCAGGAGAACATCTCCAGAGGGTCTGACACAACACTGGAGTGAAACCCTGCCCTTCAAACCCCTCCAGGGCTCGTCCAGAGGGATTGGGAAGGTGCTGTTCCGGGCAGGGCCTGTCCTGGAGGTGGGGTGGGCACCAGGAATGAGCCAGGCCTGATTCCTGGATGTCCCCACGGCCTCAGGACACCGGGAATTCCATCCCACGGCACAGGCAGCACATCCCTACCCACGGACACGCAGAGACAGAAAGCTCAGCTTTACCAGGCGCTCAAATTCTTCCACTGAAACAATGGAATTTCCTTAATTATCCCTCTACAGAAGGAGGAAACACCTGGTGTCTCCAGTTCTGGGGGGAAACAGAATTTCTGCTTCTGTGCTCACATTTTTAGGTATTTTTTCCCTTTCTTAAGCTCACAGGAGGCCCCTGGCACATCCCAAGCCTTGTCCCTCTCCAGCAGCCTGAGGTGGCAAAGGCAGGCAGGAAATTCCCAGGCTTTCTGCTCTCCCTGGCTGCCGCAGCTCCAAGGAAATCATTAACAGGGCGGAGGGAGGAGCACCGGGAGGTTATCGGCTCTCCCATCCTCATTCCCGCTGGGGAAAACGCTCCTTCAAAGGAATAACGCTGGGCAGGGAAGCCGATCCCTCCCATTCCCAGCGCCTGGAACCGAGGGCAGCCATGGGAGGGAGGGAAGGAAGGGAAGGATCCCGGGTTATTACTCACGTCCAGCCCTTTTCCCGACGCGTTTGGCATTTCCCTCTCTCCCACACATTTATTTTTCCACACCCGTGTCGTGCTCTGCGCCTGATCCCCCCCAGCTGCAAGGGCATCATCCCAAAGCTTGGGAACGGGGAGGGGGAAAAGCAGGAGCAGCAGCAGCAGCAAGGCAGCCCAGACGTGGAATTCCTGCTGGAAACACCAGGAATGCTTTCCTGCCCACAGGCATTCCCAGAGGGGCCTTATCAGGTGGGAAGGTTTATTTTCCAGGCTGGTGTCGGCCAACCCACTCGGCTGATACAAAAGCCAGGCTCAATTAATGTTTGGGGTTTGTTTTTTTTTAATTCCAAAATAAACACGCAGCCGGAGCTTGGAGCAGGTGAAAATCAGGGAGGAGATGAAGACCTGGGAATGTGTTTTGTCCCAGTTTTCACAGAATTGCAGGATCGTGGAATGGGTTGGGTTGGAAGGAATTTAAAGCTCACCCAGTTCCACCCCCTGCCATGGGCAGGGACACCTTCCACTGTCCCAGGCTGCTCCAAACCCTGTCCAAGATGGCCTTGAACACTGCCAGGGATCCAGGGGCATCCTCGGGGAACTCCATTCCAGGGCCTCAGCACCCTCCCAGGGAACAATTCCTTCCCAATCTCCCATCCAGCCCTGCCCTCTGGCACTGGAAAGCCATTCCCTGTGTCCTGTCCCTCCATGCCTTGTCCCCAGTCCCTCTCCAGCTCTCCTGGAGCCCCTTCAGGCCCTGCAAGGGGCTCTGAGCTCTCCCTGGAGCCTTCTCCTCTCCAGGTGAGCACCCCCAGCTCTCCCAGCCTGGCTCCAGCTCTGGAGCAGCTCCATGGAATCCTCTGGGATGATGATCCTCAGGGAGAACACCCATCAGAGGCAGAGACAGGGAACAAGCCCCAATCCAGCCCCCCCAGCACGCCAGGAGGGTCCTGCTGGGCTCCCAAAGGCTTCCCAAGCACAGCAAGCTTGTTTGGAAGCAGGAATTATATCCAGCATCCTGGGATTTCAGCTCGATTTGCTGATGATTTCCTGGGAGTGAGGGATTTAGCTCCTCTTTAAGCCCAGCTAAAGCTTTCCCTAGCTTTAAATCCAGCAAGAAAAATAAAGAAAAAAGTGATTATTTTTAATCAGTTAATACTCGACATCTGCTTGGAAAGGAGAGTATTTGTTTGGATTACATCCATGGATAATGCTCTGCACTATTCCTTCTTTATTTAAGGAAGAGGACGCCGAGGGCTTTTCCATCATTTTGGATGTGTTACTGTGCTCCACGAGGGGATAAACCTCCAATGGGTTAAGGACCCAACATCCTTCCCTTTTCCATGCCCTTTTCCCTGGAATTTTCTGGAGACCTTTCCAAGCAGCACCTTTACAACCCCCCGCCCCCCCCACCCCGAAGCGCCAGAGATTGATTTGGGATAAAAACACACAACCAAACCAGGATTTTCCCTTCCCTAAAAACCCAGAATAGAAGGATACAGCGATTTCCCATCCCGATTCCTCCCGTGTCAAACGCTTCCCAGGGAATTGCAGGCACTCATTGAAGCCACCCAAGTATTTATAACTCTCCAGTGATATAAAAGCCACCAAACATATGGAAAACAAGCAGATTTTTCCATGGAAGCCATCCAGGGAGGCTCAGTGGTACCACACAGGCTTCATTTCAGTTGGACAATTTATGAGCTGGATCAGAAGTGCTTAAAAGGGAATTTCGAGGAGCTCTGATGGTGAGGGCTGAACCCACCAAGGATTCACTGCTGGGAACGGAGAAGGGAAGGATCCCAGGAAACCTCAGAGCCCCTTCCAGTGCCTAAAGGGGCTCCAGGAGAGCTGGAGAGGGACTTGGGGTAAGGGATGGAGGGACAGGACCCAGGGAATGGCTTCCCACTGCCAGGGTTAGGTGGGATACTGGAAGGAATTCTTTCCTGTGAGGATGGTGAGGCCCTGGAATGGATTTCCCTGAGGATGCCCCATTCCTGGAAGTGTCCAAGGAGAGATTGGACAGGGCTTGGAGCACCCTGGGATAGTGGAAGGCGTCCCTATGGTGGGGGGTGGGACTGGATAACCTTTAAATTCCTTCCCACCCAAACCATTCCCTGTGTCCATCACTTTATCTCCAGCACTTCAGGAGCGTGGGGAGACAGCACCAGAGAGGCTCCAGCTGCCTCCTTGCAATTTGATTTATTTCTATTGTTAGGAATCAGCGGTTCTTTTGGAATTGCAGCATTCCCAGCCTGCAGAATCTATGGAGAACATGAGCTTTTTAGCAGAGAAATCAGGTTTTGTCTGAGCACCCACAAATTCAAATGTTCCTCGCTCTGCAGCACAATCTGGGAGAGGATTTGTAGCAAATCCCATCAGCTACAAACAATTTTCCCCAGTTTTGGCTGGCACACACAGACAGTGCAGACCTGACATTCCTGGAAAACAGAGGGATTGGGCTGGGTGGGATCTGCCTGAGCTGAACCCAAATCAAACCTCCCCCAGCCCAGAGCAGGGACAGCTGTTCCCTCAGAATTCCCAGTCCCTGAGGATCACAGTGTGCCCCTGCCTGGAGCAGCGGTGCCCGGGCTCATCCCTGTGCCTTTGCCAGGAGCATCCCGGCACTGCCAGCCGGGACATCCACCCCCGGCACGGCCCCGCTGCCAGTAGGGGAAACAGCTCTGCCTCCAAATCCCATTGTCTGCTCCAAGCTGGGCTGGGAGAGGGATGCTGGCACCAGAAGGATGCACCCATCCGCCCCCAAACCCATCTGGAAAAGATTCCCAAAGTTTCAGCTGTATCCATATTGATCCAGAATAGCCCCAAAGCATTAAAAGTGACCCATAAGTGACCCCCCCATCTGATTTCTGATGACAAATTTAGGAGAAGTTTTTATCAGCCCTGCTCCAATCCATGGGCAGCACATCCAGGCTTGTCCTGCAGCTCCCAGGCAGATTTCCCTATCCCTTCTCTCCCATTTATTTGGTTCCTTTTCCTTTTTCCAATATAAATTTGCTATATTTGAAAAGTATGGAATTGCTCCCAGCCCCACTAAAACAGCAGCAGGGAGAGGAATTAATGGAGTTTTTCCAAGAGGGCAAAAACGGCCCAACAAGGGATTTTCCCTGAGGATGAAGGCCAGGGTGGGACAGCAGGAATTGTGTGGAAACCTTGCTGGATTGGAAGCACAAGCAGAAATTTCATGTTCCCTACTCAACCCTTCAGTTCCTGGTCTGGGGAATATTTCTGGATGGAATACGAAGCTCTTCGAATTGTGGCAAAATCCGTGGAATTGCAGGCTGGTCATGCAGTCAGAAGGAACCGAGCTGATTTAAATCCAGGGGACTAATTAATTAATTAATCCTGAGCGTGAGGTGTCCAATGGGCTGCACCTGCATTTATCCAACCACAAAATTCCAGTTATTAATTACAACCAAGCACTGAGCCAGAGGGCAAAACCTGAGACTGGGGATGAGGATGGGATTATCCCACTGCTATCACCTCCAGCCCATCCATCCCTTCCTCTTCCCTTTGTGCTTCCTGGCAGCAGCAGCTGAGAGGCCTCATTTCTTTCTGGCTTTATTTTGTAATTTTAATTGCAAAAGGGGTGGGAAAAGCCCAGCACTGGGGCTTGCAGGCTGAAAAAACAAACACAGCACACTACAAAGTCGGTGAGGAATGAAAACTTGTCTTTTTAAACACCAAAAATAGGAATATCCTGAGCCCAACAGGTGACGGCAGCAGCCTGTAAATGCCTCCTCAAAAAAGGAGTGACTTTGCAGGGACAAATCTTCCTCTGAGTCATGGTCAGGACAGAAATAGAAGGGGATTTTTCCCTCAGCTCCAAAGGCTGATGTCCATAACTCCAAGGTTTTGGCAGAAATCTACTCTTTTTGAGGGGCCTCCTTAAAATATGCACCCAAATCTGAGAGGTTCCAGCCCTGCCACTGCTGGGATCAGGGAATTTGGGAAGGATGGAGCAAACACAGCTTGGTTTGTGTGGCTGGATAAATGCAGGTGCAGCCCATTGGACACCCCCCACTCAGGATTAATTAATTAATTAATAAATCCCCTGGATTTAAATCAGCTCGGCCTGCAGTTCCAGGGGTTTTGCCACAATTCAAAGGGCTTCATGTTCCATCCAGAAATGGCTTTTGGCTCCAGACCAGGAATTGAAGGGTTGCTAAGTGGAGGATATGGGATTTCTGTACCTGCTCCCACCCCAGTGACATTTCCATATAATCCCTGCTGTCCCGGGCTGAATAAAGCCCTGCTCTTGCTTCAGGTTTATTTTCAATTCCCAGCCTTTAAAAAGTGGATGCAAAGATGAGTTTTTGGAGTTTGCCTCCCAACCCCAGGGTCACTGGAAAAAGGAAAAAAAAAAATGAATCCTCTCGTCTGGAGCTGCCGGGGTCACAAAGGTGACTCCTCTTCAATGGGTATCGCTGCCGACTCCAAAAACAATTCCCTCAGGGATAAGAAATCCCATTTCTGGCCCCCGAGGGAGGCTGCCAGGTTGCAGACTCAGTATTTCAAATAAGACAGGGCAGGCACGGCGAGCAGGAGGCTGGAAAAAGCTAAAAATAACAGGATAAGCAAGGGTGGATCCCAGCTGAGCCTCATTAGTCATGGAGCGAGGGAGCTGCTGGTGGCACAGCAGCACCATATAAGAGCAAGAAAACAACTCTGCTCTCTTCAATCTCCTTTTTCCCCCCTCGTGTTCTACCTCAGGCATTCTTTCCCTCCTGCTCCGGCAGCCTGCAGCTTTTCCTGCTCCTTCAGCGCCTGGTTTTCCTGGAGTCTTTCCACAGGGTGGAGATCCCGGGTGGTTCGTTGTAAGGTGTCTGCTGGAACCGGGCCAGTTTTTCCAGACAGGCACGCGAGGGGGTTATTGGAGGTTGGATTTGGGATTTTTGTTTTCCATTTACACCACCAGATCGAGCCTTTGAGTTAAGGCGTGGAGTTGCTGGTGGCAGGAATGCCCAGGAAAGGCAGAGCTCACTCCCGGAGGATTCATTGGGATGAGCACTAAGGATAAGGTGTAAGTTTTATCCTGGGATGAAGTCACAGGACAACAGAGGGATTAGGAAGGAGGAAATTCCTCCCTGTGAGGCCTTGGCACAGGGTGCCCAGAGAAGCTGTGGTTGCCCCTGGACCCCTGGATCCAGGGATGGATGGGGCTTGCAGCAGGGATGGAGAGGAGAGGGTGTCCCTGCCCATGGAATGGGATGGGATTTAAGGTCCCTTCCATCCCAAACCATTCCCTGCTTGTATCATATAAACACAAAGGAACACCACAGCCTGACCTGCAGCTTCAAACGTGAAAATTCCTGGGAGTGCTGAAAACACCTGGAAGCAGGAGCACCCCGGGGGCATCCCATCATCCCAGGCTGCACTTGCACACAGTCACGCCTTGTTCCCGAGGGCAAAGGGCAGAGAATTCCCGATTGTTCCCAAGCCAGGGGCTGTCTGCTGAGCTTCCCTGAGCATCACATTCCTGCAGGGCACAGATCCTCGCTCCAAGCCCTTTTCCAGCAGAACCAACGTTGTGTCCCAGCCCCATGCACTACTCCAGGATCATTTTCAAGTTCAAATAATGGGAATTAAGCAGTGAAAAAAGGCTTGGAACACTCGTGAAGACAACTGAAAAGTCAAATATAGGGCAAAAAGAGGGACTGCTGCACATAAACCCCTCCCTGGCCCCACTGCAGCCCCTGCAGGTGCTCCATCCCTCTGGGTTTCGTGTCATGTTGGACTTCTCCATTTCATTCCAGGGAATTAAATCCCCCATTCGACCCCTCCATCAAAGAAAAAGCCCCATTCCTGCAAACAAGCCCAGGGATGTTTTTCCACAGCCTCAGGATCTCCTCAGCAATCAGGTGTTGGCACCAGCTCTGGCCATGCCATTAAGCAGAGGCTGTTTCTGGCCTCAGACGACTCCTCCAGAGGAATTAGGGCTCGGATTTCTGGACTCTCCCAAACTGTCAGCACAAAAGGAGCTGGGGAGAAGCTGCCCATGGAAAGAAAAGCCTTGGAGCAGGGGCTGTGTCTCTGCTCACAGCTTCTCTCTCCATCACTTCCACCAGGAGCTGCCAGCCCGGAGCAGAGGGATAATAAATGGAATTTTAACAGGAAACGGGAGCAGCAGCTAGGCAGGAGCCCTGGTTTGGAAACCTCAGAATTGTGGTTGTTTGCTCACAGCCATCGACCATGGAATTGTTTGGGTTAGAAAAGCCCTCTCAGACCATCAAATCCAACCATTCCCAGCTCTGCCAAGGCCACCACTACCCCATGTCCCAAGTGCCACATCCACAGGCTGTTAAATCCACCCAAGGATGGGGACTCCTGGGCAGCTGTGCCAGGGCTGGACAACGCTTCCCAGGAAGGAATTTTCCCAATATCCAACCTAAACTTTCTCTGCTGCAACCTGAGGCCGTTCCCTCTCCTCCTGTCCCTGTTCCCTGCGAGCAGAGCCCGACCCCCCCGGCTGCCCCCTCCTGTCAGGGACTTGTGCAGAGCCACAAGGGCCCCCCTGAGCCTCCTTTGCTCCAGGCTGAGCCCCTTTCCAGCTCCCTCAGCCGCTCCTGGGGCTCCAGACCCTTCCCAACCCCATTCCCTTCCCTGGACACACTCCAGCCCCACTGTTTCTCCATGTTCCCCTGGGATGTAGGACATCGTCTGGTGTGGCTCAGGCTGTGCTGGAGCTGAGGCTGGCTCTGCCTGAAACCACTGGCACAGCTGGATTTCCAGGAGAAAATGGAGAAAGGGAACAGGGGACACCCAATCCCTGAGGCATGGGAGGAAAGAGAGATGGCAGTGGGAAGACTGGGTGCTACAGCAGGGAATTCCAGCTCTAAGGGACAAAATACACCTCCCTGCTGTGTTGGGGAGCACAGGACGCTCTGCTTCTCCAAGGAATTCTCATCTCCGTGCTGGAAACAGCAGCAGCATGTCCAAGGCACTGGATACTGCTGGTGGCTTTCCCTGGGGAAAGTTTATTTTCCAGTGAACTGTTATTTCCCCACCAGTTACATGTTTACAGATTTCCCTCCATATCCTATTCCTGTAACCAGCAAAAATCCTCTTCCTAAAGCTGCAGCTGCTGCCTCACTGACACCTCATCCCTGGGATTCTCTTGGGAATCAAGGCATGGAAAGCTTCGAGGTTGGATCCAGGCCTCAAACTACTCCGGTTTGTTTTGCGTTTTGTTTGGTCCAACACAAACCCCAGAGTAATTAAAAGCCATTAACAGGGCCTTAAGCAGAGTGTGGGATCCTCCAGGCAGCGCTGGCTCTAAGCTCCAGCATTCCCAAAGGCCTCCAGCATTCCCAAAGGCCTCCAGCGTTCCCAAAGGCCTCCAGCACTCCCAAAGGCCTCAAGAATTCCCAAAGGCCTCCAGAATTCCCAAAGGCCTCCAGCATTCCCAAAGGCCTCCAGCATTCCCAAAGGCCTCCATAACTCCCAAAGGCCTCCAGAACTCCCAAAGGCCTCCAGCATTCCCAAAGGCCTCCAGAATTCCCAAAGGCCTCCAGCGTTCCCAAAGGCCTCCAGCGTTCCCAAAGGCCTCAAGAACTCCCAAAGGCCTCCAGCATTCCCAAAGGCCTCCAGCATTCCCCTGCACAGCTGTGGAAGCCCCTGGAATTGTTTTTGGACGCTGCAGGATCTCTCCTTAGTAGCAGCAATTCCAATTCTGCATCCCAGTCGTTCCAGGAGTATGAAATGTATGGATAACAAGGAAGGAGGGATGGGAAATGGAGCACCAGAATTATCCTGAAACAGCAGCAGAGTTTCCTGGGAATAACACATATTCCTGCTCCCTGCCAGAGGGAAGGGATGGGGAACAGCCCAGGATCAGCACTGCCAAAACTCACCTTGCATCTTATATCAAGCAAAATATATTTATTTATATGGAATATGGCACACGGGGACAGGTGTAAAATGTGGGAAACCCTTATCCATGTGACTTATGGACAGCCTGGATTGGGATTTCCTGGGAATAGGCATAATTCCTGCAGCCTTTGAGCAGGGAGAAGGGCTGGCTGAGCTCTGAGCACCTATTTTGAGCTGTTTAAATATTATTAATATATGGAAATATCGGCCAGTTTGGTCACTGGAGGATGGATTTAAAGTAATCCCAGGAGAAGAGGGGGTCAAGGCTGTATCCAAGGTTTTCAGGAGCACATCCTGCTTTTCACCTACTCTACCCTTCCCAGCAACAGACACTTGGAAAAGGTCCTGGAGGTGTTTTCCCAGCAGGATGTTTCCCTGCTGCTCCCAAGAGCTCCCAGGTCAGCCTAGGGAAGTCACAAGCTGGGATTCCTTTTCCCAGGAAAAGGCCTCTTGGATCTTTGCAAGGCACAGCTGAAAGTTGCCTTTTAAACTAAGAAATAATAGATGAGAAAGCAGCAGAAGAAAGGAAAGGCCAGCTGCAATGTGCCGGAGAAATGCAAAGAGCCTGGATATTATGAATTAATGCAAATGCAAAACAGAGGGAATTCCAGATGGAAAAATGATTCCCAGAATTATTTTTTTCTTAACTACTAAGAACAGTTGATCATCAAACACCTCCCAGGCCAAGGAGCCAGAGAAGAACATGACCCTGGTTCAGAATGCTGCTATTTCCCCAAATCCCTCTTTAATAAATCCAATCTAGGAATTACACGGAATAAAAAGTTTGGATTCAATTTTTAATAACTCACTAAAAGCATTTGGGTTCCCCACAGGCCACACGCGCCAGCAGCTTTTGTGTGCATAAAGAATTCAGCGCTTCAGTAGAGTTCTCTTTTCTTTTTGAACGTTGCCTCTACCAGGGAGAGGATTAAATCTCAGCCTGGCACTTCTCTTGCCTTGGAAATCCTATTTCCTCTCGGATTTCCAGAGGAAGCAGCAGGAATAAATGGCCCTGGGTGTGATTTTCTCGTTAAAGGAGATCTATAGATCACGGAGCTGCACTCCCAGATGGGGGCTATAAATAAGATCTCCCACTGCCGTGACGCAAACGACTCCACAGGGAAAGATGAGGTGCCCCAAAACGATCCGAGGGCCTGGAAAAGCTGGAAAACCTCCAGGGACAGAGGGATTATGGAGCACCTCGTGTGAAACGATAATTGGAAGAGGGAAAATTGTTTTCCACTGAATCCATGGGTGCTCTGCTGGAGCAGGATTGATTTCAGAGCGAGAGCTGGAAGAGAGATTTTTAAATCTTCTTAGTTCTGACTAAAGAAAAGCTCACACAAAAGCTGAATTATTTGGGATTGAAGAGCCTAAATACACCAAACTCTGCTTCTCCTCAGCCCCCTCAGCAGTGTCACTGTGCCCAGCATTCCACAGGAATTCTGGGATCACGGTGTCCAGCCTTGGAAAACACCGAACTGAGCAGAGGACGGGATTATTTTAAACAGCTTCAC
This sequence comes from Corvus moneduloides, assembly GCF_009650955.1. Classification (NCBI taxonomy): domain Eukaryota; kingdom Metazoa; phylum Chordata; class Aves; order Passeriformes; family Corvidae; genus Corvus; species Corvus moneduloides. The sequence goes on from NC_045485.1 coordinate 26,341,035, forward strand.
TTTTATAAAGTAAAATTAACACCTACAGTGAGGCACTGGGAAATCCCATTTCCTCCCAGTGGGGATTACAGCCAACTCTGGGGAATTAACACTGGGATTTTATGTATCCTTACAAAAGGTTTTCCCCTCAAAAAAGCCCATTTTCCCCACTAAAACTGAGCTCCCTTGAAGCTCCCTTGGGCTGAGCCACATCCTGAGGAGATGGGGACACAAATTGATGTCACTGGTATTCATCTTCCTGATTTTTTGCTGTTAGGAGTAGGAAAAATGATGCTTTGAGCAACTTCTTCCCAGTTTCTCCACAAACTTTATAAAATAATCAAGTGCTGCACCTGATTTTCCAACCAGTGAAATCCAAATCACCTTAAATCCAGGCAGAGAGGAAGAAGGAAATAAATCACAATTCCTGCTGCTCTTATCACTGCTGAGGCAATCCTGCTGCTCACAGAAAGACACTCTGAAGGGTTTGGGGGCATTTGGAGCATTATTTAGAATATTTAAACAAATCTTTGAATATTTAAGCAATATTTAAATCATTTAGAATATTTAGAACCTCCCAGAGGTCCCTGGAATTTTGGAGTCAGGACAATCCTGGCTTTCCAGTGCTCCTCAGCAGATCTTCAACATGGTTTGGGTTGAAAAACCCCTTTTCCTCTAGTTTTTAAATATCCTCTGCCTGCAATTTCTCCCTCCACGTGCACCTGGATTTTCCACAGCTCCAGGTGTTCCAGACACCCCATCCCACAGGCAGAGCATCCATAGGAAAAATTACAGGTTTTGCACAGCACAGGGCAGTTGTGAGAATTACACCCCCCCGCCTTGCATTTATCCCACTTAATAAGCGAGGAATATTTGCCTAAGCACATAATTACTATCCCAGGAAATCAAAATTCCTGTTGCCTGCTGCTATTCCAACCTGAGACACTTCAGTTCAAGTGGGAATTTGAAGGATTAGGGGAGGGGTGCAGGGCTCCAGAATCTCCCTCTTTTAAAAAACAATGTTCTGAGATAATCCAAACTTTGCCTGGCATAAAGGCTCGCTCCTCTCCTTGGAAATCCTTTGGATTTCCTACTTGTGATTCCCAAACACCAAAAATACTCATTTATAACAAACTTACTGGTTTTACAGAGCCGGATCATGGATATGATCCCTCAGCATCACATTAAAGGGAGATTTACTGCTGCCTGCACCACCATTAGTGCTAGAAAAGTCCAACTTTTCCAGCTTTTCCACATCCCACAGGAAGCATTCACTCACCAGCCGACTGGGATCCATCAGCTGGAGGAATTCACACTATAGCAGCACTGGGATAAAGGAGAATCATCCATCCCCACAGAACCCAGAGGCTGTTCTCCCTTGTCTTTGGCACTTCCTTCATGGAAAGGCTCAGCAGCAGCAGTGGGAATCAAGTTTTCCCTCAGGATTATGAATCCTTGCAGTTTTGCCTGGCCCGGGTTTGGAAGCGGCAAGGGCACATCCCTCCAATCTATGGAATTACCACCAGCTTGATAATTCCTACGGATGTTTTCCCAAGGGAATGGCACTGCTCACTGGGGCAGGACCAGGAATCTCCCAGCCAACCTTTGAGCTGGGTGGGAAGCGGCCAAAGTCCAGGGCTCTCCTGCTCCACCAGCAGCAGGGATGGATCATTCCATCCCTGGAACAAAGCCGTGTTTTGACTGGAATTACAGCTTTTTCCACACTTTTCCACATCAACGCTTCACAACAAATTAGGTGCCCTGGAGAACCTCCCTGATCCCGACTTTCCCTTTTCCAGGTGAGGAGTTCAGTGCTCAGGTGCAGCAGGGACAGGAGCTGCCGGGTGGACAGGGAAGGTCTGCCTGAGCAATGACAGAAACACAATTTCCTGCAAGCCCCAAGGCGGATTCTGGGAAGCAGAAATTCCCACACTGACAGTTCCTGGCTGGAAAAATTCCTTCCAGGTGTTAATCCCTGGCTGTTCCCTGCTCCCAACACTCCCAGCCCAGACAACACCACATCCCTGGGGAGGAGGGATCTCGCACTTTGGGCCGGCTCCATCGAGCAATTATTGCTTAGCTGAAGTGAGAGCCAACCCACGGACAACCTCCAAGCCAATATTTGCTCCTGAATGTTTGGGACAGCGTTCCAAGGTGGATCAAGGCTTTACACCAAAGGTCTGGGCTTGATCCCGGCCCACATTCCCGAAAATCCTGCTGCACCAATATTTCCATAAGGCTCAAACAAGCACCTGCTGGCTCCACTCCTCTCCTCCCTCTTGCCAAGCTGCTCCATACATTTCTGCTTCCATTCTGGCTGCTCTGATCCATGAAAGTCAGATCCCTGCCCATGGCCAATTATTCACTTATTTCAAGATTTTAGCCCCTGCTTTGAATTAAGTTTCAAATTTTCAGAGAGACACAGGCAGAAGAAAGAGCTATTCACATGGTCCATGCTAAATTCCATCCTACAGCTTCCGGAATATCCTGGGTTGAAGTCTTTCCATGGAATCATTAAGGTTGGGAAAGCCCTCTAAGACCATCATATCCAAAAATTAATCCACCACCAGCGTGTTCACTGTTAAACCACGTCCCCAAGTGCCACTTCCACGCTTTTTGAACACTCCCAGGAGGTTTCCAGCTGCTCTCAAACGCAGAGCTGAAACTTTTCCAGCCTCCCCAAGGTGAGTTCAGGCCTCTGGATGCTCTTTGCTGCCCTTCAGGGCCGCTCCCAAGGTGCTCCGTGGGCAGCCGGATGGAACAGCTCCGATGGAAGCAGGAGCACCGTGCCCACCTCCAGAGGCTCAGGGCAGCCTGGAGGACCAAAGCAGTCAGAAGGATACAAATTTAACTTCCTGACACACTGGAAATGCAGGAGTCCAAGCACCTGGACAGATGTGTGATCCCTTGGATTCACCGCCACAGGGACAGGATAGGCGGCATCGATCCGTCTCACAGCACAGGCAGGAACATTCCAGGGATGAAAAGGTAAAACAGAGACTCCAGCACATCCTTCCCCACCTGAAAGGCTCCTGCAGAAGTCCTGGAAGCTGCAGGGATGAGCTTTTAGCAGCACTAAGCCTTGTGGGCAGCAAAATTCCTTCGGCAATTCCCTCCCTCTCTCCCTGCCCAGCCTGTCACAGCCGAGTCTCTGCCCGAGCCACTTTCCCTCCTGCGAGTGTTGCTTTAATTGACTCCAGGATTTGCAGATATTCCTCCCAGCCAATCCATCCCATTGATTGTAATTCCCATCCTCGGAGAGGCGATGGGAGGAATATTAAAGCCATTAAGGCTGATTTGGATTTGATTCGAGCCATTAGAGGCACGGCAAGCGGAGCCTCGCCACTTCCCCGGCACCTCCATGGCTCCTAAGGGCCGTAAATCATCCCATGGCATATTTGGTGCCACTCTGGATGCAACCAGGGGTTGACGAAAGGAGGAAAAATTAAAAACTGGGAGGGGATGGCTTCCTGCAGCTGGGGCAGGAGATTGAGCCAAGCATCTCCATAGGAACCTTCTGAGCACCAGGTGCCTCCAGGAAAGATGTCTCTCCTCTTAGATGGAGTCCAGAAAACTCAGGAGTCATCTGATACAGCCCACCAGGCTTGGTGGGACCTCGTCCACTCAAAGCAGCTCCAAACCCACCCTTATTTGGGGGAAAGAAGGGAATATTCTCCATTTCTAGACATCCTCTGCCCACCTGGCCCACGGGACCCTCTCAGAGGGCATCACAGAGCTGGAGGCATTCCAGCCACCCCACACAACCTGCCCATGGACATGGAATGTCCAGGATGGACACATCCATGGCCATCCCACCCCACTGGGCCTGGGGTTCTCTCAGGGCCAAGCAGAAGCTGCCAAATCCTTCCCAAATTTCCTGGTAGGAGTTTCTCAGGCACCCTCACCCTGAGGGAGCAGCCCTGGCCCTCACATCCTGTCTGTGCCATGTAATCCCACCTGGAAGCTGAACAACAGCCCTTCCCATGGCATTAATATTCCCTTTTCCAGCCTTCCCAGCAACTCAGGGCACATCTCTGCACCTATGGATGGGACTGAAGGTCCCTCATCACTTACACTTTTTATTTAGTCCAGCTGCAGCATTCCCAACCCCTCCTTGCATTCCAGCCCAGACCTTCCTGGCTGGGAAAACCTCCTAAAACAAATGGTAGAGCTTCCTTAGGAGTGGGAATTTCCTTCTCCTGTGACTCCAGCACGATCCATGTCCCTCAGCAAGGCCTCAGCACAGTCAGTGTGGGCTTGCAAGGGCATGGGATCAGCAGAAATTCCTGAATCCAGGTCGGGATGCTCAGTCAGGGCCAGGGAAGAGGGATGGAGCAGGGAGGGATCTGATGGAAAGGAGCACAGCCCCAGGGAGCCGCGAAGCTGAGCCCAGACCGACCCCTGACGGGTCACTCCTGTCCCCGTGGTGACCCCTGCCCCACCCTGCCTTGGGGCACGATAAACCCCAATAAAACACAGGTCCTGCCAGCAGAAAGAACTCGATTTTAATCATCCTCATCAATCATCTGCATAAAATCATCTCAATGAAACACCTCTCTGGATTCCTGGGAACAGCGACCAGCCTAGGAAACACCTCCACTCCAAGCTGCTTCCACATCCCACCCTGATTCCCTGCCCCAGCCAAGGCCTATCCTACTGGAAATTCCCTTTTCCTGAGATACCCTGCTAGCAGTTGGAGCAATCCAGTCCATCTTCCCTGTATTTGCTTCCTGGCTGCCTTCTCTCCATGATTCCCATGTTTACAAACACTTGGGTTCCCAGCAGGGCAAGGCAGGGGTTTGTTATAAACACTGAACCACGGGGGAACGTCAAGGGCAGGGAAAACAAAAATCAAAAGAGGGGTTTTCACTTCAATCTGGTTCAGCCTTGAAGGTTTTAGGTCCACACAGCTCGTGGGACACGCTGGGTGCCGCAGACACTGTCAGGGAGGGACAGGAGGTGACATGGGGACATCAAACCCTGCTTCCCAGCCAGCCAGGAGGGGAAATGTCCCTGCCCAGCAGGGGCTGCGCTGCTGCCAGCAGCACTTTCCCTTTGATCCAGGTGGGAAGTGGAAGGAGCAGAGCTGGAACACCTCCTCCTCCTCCCTGGGAGCCAAGGGAAGGGGAATCCTGGAGCAAAGGTGCCTCCAGGACAGCTGGGGAGTTGAGGAAAGTTTCTCCAGGGCCACAAACACTGGAAAAGTCACATGTGCAGAGGGGAAAACTCCAGCTGCGGGGAGCAAAGACACCTGGAGCTCAGCCCCAGCCACGAGAGAGGCTCTCCATGTCCTGGCTCATCCATGCCCACAGTGGAGCATCCATACAGGCTCATTCCAGCCCGGGATCTGCACGGTGGCTGCACGAGACTCTCCACAAGGACTAGTCAGGGCATGAGGCAGCCCGAATTCCTCTGTGCTTGTAGGAGGGAATGGGAGCATGGAGGAGGAAAATCCTGACAGGGGTAGAATTCCTTTGGTGACAGCTCACCTGGTTAAGCTCATGCCTGGAGGCAAAGAGTTTCCAGCGGTGCCAGCAGAGCTGAGCAGATAATGCTGGGGAAATCAGCTCCCAAACCACAAAAATAAGGTGAGGAGGGGAGAGTTTGGTGGGGTTTTTTTTCCTTTTTTCAGGCTGAGCTCCTGCACAAATGACTGTAATTAAAGCTGTTACCTGTCAGTTCCTCAAGGCATCGAGGCTCCAGCGTTCAGGCTTTGGAAAAAAGCATCCCTGCATGGCAGCAGTCCCACTCATCCCTCAGCTTACTCATCCTGCCCAGCACCCACCCAGATTTGTCACCAATTAGTTGTAATTCAAGGATTCAGGGGGAAATCCCCACCTCCCTGAGCGAGGTGACTTCACAGGAAGTTAGGGCATGGAATGCCTTTTAAATACCAAAAAAAATCATGGAAAAAATCCTGTGTGCCAGAGGCAAGGCCACGGGGTAGGGCTGGTGAGGCACACAGCGTTTATCAGCCTTCCAAAGGCTCCTGCAGAGCTTCCAGGAGAGATTTGGTGGATTCCTTTGGAATTCATACATTATGGAAGAGCCTCAGCCCTGCCGTGTCACCGGCGTGTCTGCAGTGCTTGTTCCTCTCACATCACTGCGGCTCAGAAGTTCTGTGCAATTCCCAAACCACCCGAAATAATGGGATCACGCCACAGTTTCCAGGGGTTTCTGTAAAACAGCGCTGGGGGGCTCATTCTGGCTGACACCGGCTCCTTGCGAGAGATTCTTTCCCTCAGGAAAGGGCAGCACAGCGCCAGCCTGGCACCGCTCCCAGCCTGGGAAAAGCTGATATTCCTTGGCCTCGCCAAGGGGACCCGGCTCTGACACAGCCTGGTGGTGGCACCTCGTTCCTGCCGGGAACAGGCACCAGCCCCTGCCACATCCCTGGAGCAGCAGGGAACCAGACCCACTAGTGCCCGAGGATGCTCCGGGAAAGTTGAGAATCATGGAATGGTTTGGGGTGGAAGGGATATTAAAGCTCATCTCATTCCCTGCCATGAGCAGGGACACCTCCCACTGTCCCAGGCTGCTCCAAGCCCCAGTGTCCAGCCTGGCCTTGGGCACTGCCAGGGATCCAGGGGCAGCCACAGCTGCTCTGGGCACCCTGTGCCAGGGCCTGCCCACCCTCCCAGGGAACAATTCCTTCCCAATATCCAATCTACATCTACCATCCTGCAGCTTAAAGCCATTCCCTGTGTCCTGTCCCTCCATGCCTTGTCCCCAGTCCCTCTCCAGCTCTCCTGGAGCCCCTTTAGGCCCTGGAGGAGCTCTGAGCTTCTCCCCGGATCCTCCCCTTCTCCAGGTGAACACCCCCAGCTCTCCCAGAGCAGAGGGGCTCCAGCCCTCGGAGCATCTCCGTGGCCTCCTCTGGCCTCTCTCCAGCACCTCCACATCCCCCTGCTGGAGCCGCCAGCCCTGGCAGCATCCCTCCAGGTGGGATCCCAGCAGCCCAAACCAATCCCCCGCTCCACCCCCCATCCGCGCCCCCCCCCCCCCCAGCCGCCCCCCGCCTTCCCCACTCACCGAGGCGGGGCTGGCCCGCGGGTTGCGCTCCTGCTCCCGGCACTGCAGCCCGGCCAGGTGCCGCTCCAGGGCTGCCCAGTCCATGGCCGGGGGCTGCGGGTCCCGGGGGGGCCGCGCCCCTGCGCTCCGCCGCCCGCCCGGGCCCGCGGCCGCTCCGCGCCGCCGCTGCGCGGGGTCCGTGCGGGGCGGGGGCCGCGGGCGGGGGCAGCGCCGGGCAGCGGCCGCGGGGCCGCTCCGGCCATGGGCGGCGGGGCAGCGCGGCGGGGACGGCGGGGAGCCCCCGTCCTCCTCCTCCTCTTCCTCCTCCTCCTCCGAGTCCTCCAGCGCCGCCAGGTCCAGGCTGCTGGGGGACGGCGAGGACTTGCCCTCCGAGCACGGCGTGGCTTTGCTGGAGTTGGATTCCGAGCTGGAGCGGCTGCTGCCGGCGTCGCTGCCTAAATCCATGCCATCCTCCCGGGAATCCTGCCGGAGAGAAGCGGAGGGCAGCCGTGTCAGAGATGCCCGGAGCGCTGCTGCCCGCCGGGCACGGGAAACGCCGGCCCGGGGCCGCCCCCGCGCTCCGGAGCTGCCGCCGGCGCGGGGCGGCCCCGGGCGGAGCGGGCGGGGGCGGAGCGGGGCCGGGCTCCGGCTCCGCCGCTCGGGAGCTGCGGGAAACGCCGGCTGGCTGCGAGAAAACACCGCTCCGACGGGCACAAAATCCCATATTCTTGGTATTTTTTAAAAATTATTCTTGTGGGTTTTTTTTTTTTTAATTATAACTATGCTATTCGCTGATGTTGTTGTAGCTATTGTAACTGAGGTTTTTTGTTATATAAAAAATGGTTATTCTTTATTTCCATAGTTGTTGGGTCGGGACAATTCCAAGTGATCCCAAGCATAAATACAGGCTGCTTAGAGAACGGATCCAAAGCAGCCCCGAGGAAAAGGATTTGGGGGTGTTGGTGGAAGAGAAGCTCAGCCTGACCTGGTCACAAGCACTGACAGCCCCAAAATCCCCGTGTGCTGGGCTGATCCCACAGTGTGGGCAGCAGGGGAGGGGGGATTCTGCCCCTTTGACCCACTCAGAGCTGGCTCCAGCCCTGGGATCCAACACCAAGAGGGCGGGGAGCTGCTGGAGAGAGCCTGGAGGAGGCCCCGGAGCTGCTCCGAGGGCTGGAGCCCCTCTGGAGCCAGGCTGGGAGAGCTGGGGGTGCTCACCTGGAGAGGAGAAGGCTCCAGGGAGAGCTCAGAGCCCCCTCCAGGGCCTAAAGGGGCTCCAGGAGAGCTGCAGAGGGACTGGGGACAAGGCATGGAGGGACAGGACACAGGGAATGGCTTTCCAGTGCCAGAGGGCAGGGATGGATGGGATATTGGGAAGGAATTGTTCCCTGGGAGGGTGGGGAGGGGTTGGGGTGGAATTCCCAGAGAAGCTGTGGCTGCCCCTGGAATGTCCCAGGCGAGGTTGGATGGGGCTTGGAGCAACCTGGGACAGTGGAAGGTGTCCCTGCCCATAACAGGGGTGGCACTGGATGGGATTTAAAGTCCCTTCCACCCCAAACCATTCCATGATTTTATGACTGGGTTTGACGAGGGGGTGGCATCGTCTCTATGTGGGGCTGTGGGTGACTGCAGGGAGTCACAGCGAGTGACATCCTCCCTCCCACTCCCCCAGGGACCACAGGGCACCCGCCACAAATCCCCACTTCCACCCTCTCCCTTTCTTTCCTTCTTTAAAAGTAATTTAAAGTAACTCGTTAACAGTCGCCTATAAATACCTCTGCTAAAAAAAACCAATCTAGTTTCGGTATTCTGGGTCACTGGAGCCAAGTTTAACACGCAAATGTTCCCATTCCCAAACCCACAGCAAGGAGACCTTTTAAGGTGGTGTGGCTGAAATGGGGAGCATCAATCGCAGGGATCAGGAGCTTCCACACAGGCTTTGGGAGATGTGGCAGCACCCAGCTGCCCTCTGATCCCTGCAATCCCAACCCTCTGGATACGGAGGGGGAAAGTTCAGGGGGAGAACCAGCAACTCTTAATTAGAATGAAGCTGAAGCACTGAATTGGGTTAGGAGCTGATCCTGTGGCAGGATTTTGTGTGAGGAACATCCGTGGGGTTGCCCAGTGAGAATCAAAACATCTGTGTGTCATCAGCTCTGTTTCCAGCACAAATCCGAAACGTAATTCCAGCCTGTCCCAGCCACTGGGAGAGAATTAACGCTGCCCCAAAAGCAGCACGGGGGGGTTAAAAATGTCCTGTTGTTGTGTAGGGTGAGGAGGCGATGCCCAGGGCCAAGGTGGGCATGGCACAGACACCCAGGGAGCGGGCACAGCTCGGGAGCAATCGCCCCTTCGTGGCTGCCCACAGCCCAGCCTGGCTTTGTCTGCAATTCCAGAGGGATGAGGGGGAGAAGGGAAACACCTGCAGCCGGGTGACTCCTGGGGCTTCTGAACCCATCTGTGCAGCTCATCCCGAGGAGACCTGGCTGGGGAGAGGGGAGGAGGCGGCTCCTGTGCCCCGTCTGACCCCACATCCCCCTCCTGGGCAGGGAGGGGCATCCTGGCAGTCCTGGGAACCCAGTGCCAAAACCCACCACCATCAGATGGGAAAAACATCGGGAACGGGGCATGGACTGGGACTGAAAGGTTTTAGTATCCTGGGGAATCCCCTCTTCTCCCTGTGGGGTGGGAATCACAGAGTCATGGAAAGGTCTGGGCTGGAAGGGATCCCAAAGGTCACCCAGTGCCACCCCTGCCCATCCCACTGTCCCAGGGTGCTCTCAGCCCTGTCCAGCCTGGCCTTGGGCATTCCAGGGATCCAACTCCCAGCTGCTCTGGGAATTCCTTCCCAACATCCCTCTGGCAGTGGGAAGCTATTCCCCCTTGCTCCAGCACTACATGCCCTGGTTAAAAAACCCTCTCCAGCTTTTCTGTAGGAGACTGACCCCCAGGCACGGCTCCAGAGGGATAAAGGGGTTGGGATCCACAGGGAATATCACACAGCTTATTTGGGATTAACCTTTCCCCCGAGGTGTCTCCTCCAGGTGCTCAGCCCAGATTATCCCAATTTACCCTCCTGACCCCCAGGAGCAGCTGCATCCCTCCCTCTTCCCAGCTGATCCCTGCTTCCCTCCCAGGCTGCCTGGTGGTTGAAACTCCATAAAATCAGGAACTGCAAAGTGCAGTTTTAAAAATAATCCCAGCAAATGGCAGGAAGGAGCAAAATCCTGGAGATGAATTCCATCGGGAAAAGGTTTCACCGCGAGGTTAGGAGGGGGTGGCATCGGACGCACTGTGTGGGGTGTCATTCTTTATTTGGGGCTGGTTTGATGTCACCACCAGCCCCAGAAGGGATTTCCTGCTGAGCAAAGGAGGAGCTGCCTTGCTGCTCCCAGTCTGGGAGGCACAGGCTGTGGGAAGTTGGATTTACAGGATCTTTATCAGGGAATTTTCTTCCCTTCAATGCCATGAGTGCACTGATAACATTTTGTGGAATGCAAGAGCGCTTCCCTCTCCCTGAATTTCCCAGTGTGGGCACCTGGAATGGCGTGAAACAAGTGGCAGGCACTTCCCATTCCAAATTTTCCAGTTTTAGTGGGATAGAGCTGTTTCAGCCTTCATTCAATTAATGCTTTACGGTGCCAGCCTCTGAGAATCCCTCCCTGCTGCCCTGTCCCCAAACAAAGTTGTTTTCCCGTGAGGTTTAACACATCATGCATGGGATTTTTCCAAGTTTCCCTATTTTTTTCCCCCACTGCAGACAGATCCAATCCTTTTTGACCTCATAGTAAACCCTCCCCACTTCTAATTATACCTGGGGAACAGATTTCTGCTCGACCCTGCACAGGAAGGACCCAGCTCTTGCTATTCCAAACACAAATGTCATTTATGTGTTTCACAAGCCCACATCAAACAGGTCCCTTCTCCAACACCACAGAAAACTCGGGATTTGTAGGAATTTTCAAGGGCGAGAACACAAACCCTGGCAGATGAAAGAATCTGCTTCGACAGCTCTTCTATTCAGTGCAAAGGAGGTTCTGCACAGACCTTGTGGGGTTGATTCTGAGGCAGGAATCCACCACAAACATCAGGTTCTTACTCTTTTCCCGGTGCTGCTTTAAAGGCAGTTTGCTGATCATCATGAGCCACTAAATTGATTTGATTTTTCTATTTTGGCACTGCTGTAACCCCATTCTAAAATGGGTTTCATGTGCTACCTCCTGCTAGATTGCAGGAGTTTTTGTGTCAGAGAAGGAAGGAAAGCAGGGAAGCCACAACCACCCTTAGAACCTCATAAATCCCTAAACACAGGAACATTTCTGCCAGCTGGATCTTTGTCCCACCACCCTCACGTCCAACCAGAGCTCCCAAATTGTGTTTTTACCTTAAAAACGGCGCTTTGGGGTTTTTTTCTTGAACTGATTCCCACCCAGAGCTGAGCATTGTCCCTACCCCGGTGGGATTTGCCAGGGAAATGATGCTGGGATAAAGATATCCCTGGGATAAAGCAGGAAAGGGAAGTTTCCTCTGAACACAAAGAATTCCCATCTCCTGACAGGAAAAGGACTGCACTCAGATCAGGGCACATTTCCTTTTCCTGCTGCAACCCCTCTGAGAGTATTCCTGGGTTTTTTCATCCCATGGGCAGGAAAAAAGCTGTGAGAGTTCACCTGGAATCTGCACCAGACCCCAACACCCAAAAATGAGCTCAGACCTCCAAAAATCAGATTCCCTCTACACCAGATTCCCTCTGTACCAGACTCTCTCCACATCCCCTGGGCATTTTTATTCAGGAATTGGGTTGTTTGGCTTTTTTCCCCCATTTCTCCTCTTCTATAAAGGTTTTCTGCCACACATCCCATGGAGGCATGTGGATCCTTCATCCCAAATAATCCATCCCCAGCCTCGCAGGGGGCACAGGCCAAGTGCAAGAGCTGTGGTTTCTTCTTGCATAGCCTCCAGAGCCAGAAGATTCCCTGGATTCTCTCAGATCTCTGAAATATTCCCTGCCCCAGGACCCAGCATCCTGTGGATCAGCCCTGGGAATGAGGAAGAGGAGGAGGGGGAAGAGCCCACGGCTGTCTCCATCCCTTGGCAGCACCATCCCATTCCCACTCCCAGCTCTCCCCACGGCTCAGAATGGGCATCCCACCTTTTCCAAGGGAAAAATAAACAGCTTCTTCTGGCTGTGGGGACAAGCCTGGATCTGTCCTGCAGGTGCCATGGTGACAGACACATTCCAGGATCAGGAAAGCAAACGGGGACTCGGGAATTTGCATTTTAAGGGAAATTATATTTGGAACAACACAGGCTTGACATCTGTCACTGTTTGCCTCCCCTCATCCAGCCCAGTTCCTGCTGGGAATGCTGCTCCCACTTTCCAGGCTCTCCTGGAGGGATTTAACACATTCCTGCTGCCTTCCCAGGCCAGGCCAGCCTCCCACACCTTGCAGCCCGTGGGAGAAGCCGGACGAGCCCCGAGGTCCCACCAGCAGCTCCCAGGGATGAGTGCAGGAGGATGGATCCGTGACCTGTGGAGCAGAGCATTCCCTGCAGCTGCTGTTTTCCCTGTTTTCCCAGCTGATGCTGAGCCCCAGATTCACTGAGCTGGCAGATTGGTGCCTCTCAAATGATTTCTGCAGGGGAGGGAAAAAAGGTCCCATTTCAGCTGGAATGGTGCTGGGAACACGAATGTGTTACGCACACAGGAGTGACAACTGTGATAAATATAAATATTGGGAATAAATCCCTCCCTGGGAATGTGGGCAGGCCCTGGCACAGGGTGCCCAGAGCAGCTGTGGCTGCCCCTGGATCCCTGGCAGTGCCCAAGGCCAGGCTGGACATTGGGGCTGGGAGCAGCCTGGGATGGTGGAAGGTGTCCCTGCCATGGCAGGGGTGGACTGGGATGAGCTTTAAGGTCCTTCCAATCCAAACCATTCTGGGATTCTGGGATTTGATGATTCTGGAATAAGTATTCTGGCAGAGTGGAATACTCTACAGTTTATTCATACAGAAAAGTTGTCTCCTCTTTAAAAATCCCAGTAACATCCTGCAGTCCCTGCACAATCTGATTATCCCAATCCCTGCACACTCTGATTATCCCAATCCCTGCCTTTGGGATTAGGAGCACTGGGATACTGCATTGCTCCAGGTTTCTCAGCCCTGCATCCCTGAGACTCCAGCAACAAACCAAACACCACCGCCAAAATGCACAAAAAAGGCCATTTCACTTAAAAATCGACACGGTGGGGACTCACCTGCAGCTCTGTGGGGTGCAGGGACAGGATCCATCCAGCTGCATCCCCCTCTGGAATGCTGCATCCTCCCTCGGGGAGCTGGAGGGCCCAGGGCTTCGGGCGAAACCCCTGTGGGCATTGTTCTTGTACCGTTTGGATTTGCAGCTTAACTCTTTAAATTCAGCCAATTAAATTTAGCAAATTAATCCTTTGCTTAATTTAGAGGGGGGGAGGAGGGGGAGGGAAATCCCAGCAGGACTCTGAGTGATGGCACTGCCACCAAAGCTCCTCTGGTGGCACAGGAGGGCACAGGTGCAGCAGGGGGACAAGGGCAGCATCCCAAAATCAATCCCTCTTAGGCCATGCACAGCATTTTGGGTTCTGGCAGCTCCCAGTTCTCCAGACTGGGATTTGATGTTTGCTGGGATGGTTCCACCTCTGCCAGGGCTTCCCTCACTCCCGGAAGTTCCCCCATGTCCTAAAGCACCCAGAAAAGTCCCCGTTGTCTCCTTTCCTTTGTAAAATCTGGCTGATGAAAGAGCTGCTCCTGCCCAGACTGGTTTTCCTCTGAATTATTTGCTCTGGGATGGATCACAGAACCATGGAATTGTTTGGGTTGGAAGGGACATTAAAGTTCATCCAGTTACAATCCCCAGGGCAGGGACACCTTCCCCCACCCCACGTTGCTCCCAGCCCCTTCCAATCCATTCCAGGGATGGAGCTGCTTTCCCTGTGCCTGTCCCAGTCTGGAAGCACAGGAAGGGCATTAAAATCCTTGGAATAAACAAAAGGAATCTCTTTATCTGTCCAGTAGCCTCTGGAATTCCGTGTAATCGTCAAGGCCAGGGGGGGAAAAAAATGCCCTTTAATAAAGTGCTTAGGAAGGCACGTGGGTAAGGAATGCGAGCAGGGAAATAGCTGGAATATTTCAAATGCAGGAATCCACAGAGCCCGGCCGAATCTCGCTTTTTCTGTTGCTTCCTCTCAATGCATCAACTCCCGAATTCCAGCGTGTGCAGAGAAGCTTTCGCAGCGTTTCTCCCCCAAAATTCCTCCTGATCCTTCGGGCAGAGAGGAACGAGCCCCGCAAGGAAGTTTCAGGTTAATTAAGGAGTGTGTTAATCACCTCGGGGGCCTCTGGTTATCTCTGGGAGGGGCTGAAGTCCAACAGAAGCGGGGAGGAGCGTGCCCAGCTCCAGAGGAATTCAGGAAGATTGATCCCACCTGCCTGAGCTGCAGCCGGGAATGTTTGGAGCGAAAATCAACCCTCAGCGATTTCGCCCAAGTTTTTGTTGCCTCCTGGATGATCCAGCTCACTGCCTGATTTAGGGCTGAGCACTGTGAACTTCCTGCAGATATCTTACAGCGGATCATTTCTTGTCCGAATCAGTTAAAGGAGAGGCACAGAAAACGGTTTGGAAAAATGAAGTTTGGATATTCCTCCCGCAATCCGCAATCTCACGTTCCCCAAGATTCCCCTCCCTGGCAGCACCGCCTGAGCTCGGCTCAGGGGTCGAGTCAGGTTACAGATGATTAATCCCAGCCTAAAGCAGCCAAAGCCGGGCACACGGAGCGAACCGGGAGAGGGGAAGGTGCAATTCCGGCTGGAAAAGAAATTCCTGCAGGCGCCCTTCAAAGGGCGGGATCAAATCCCGGCAATCTGCTCCGTTACCGGTGAATTCTGAGCCGACAGCTGTTGCTGGTTCCCGTCAAGGACAATTCCCCTTTGCTGTTTCTGGACCTTCGGGTCCCGTTCCCCCCGGGGTGCGGTTCAGCTCTGCACGAGGCTTTGCTTTTCCCGCATGATTTATGGGATCCTCAGTCCAGCCCTTCCCAGGAGCCGCCTGACCGCGGCTCAATAATCAGGCTCAGAGCAAAGTGCTCTGAGTTTAACTTTTGTTTTTCACTCTAAACCTCAGGGCCAGGCCCAAACTCCCTGCGCTGCCTTCTCCTCCCCAGCTTTTCCTCTCATTCCTCTGCCAGAGGCGGAGCTGCGTGTGTGGGATGGGCCCTGGGATGCCCACAGCGTTCCCTGGATGTGTGTGGGGGGGGATTCCTTGGCTCCCCTCCGGCTTTGGGCCGTGAAAAGGTTGGATTCGATGGGCTGGGAGGGCTTTTCCAACCCTGGTGATTCTGGGATTCCAGGAGCTGCTTTTGGGAAGGTGTCTCTGAGACCCCTGGCCCATTTCTGGTGGCCTCCTCAAGCATCTCCCCTCAGTTACCCCCAAATCTGGCTTGCGGTGTTGCACCCATGGAACAGCCCCAAAGTCATGGAATTCCAGGATCACTGAGGTTGGAAAAGATCTCCGAGATCATCGAGTGCAGCCTGTGACCCATCCCCTCCCTGTCCCCAGCCCGGAGCACTGAGTGCCACCTCCAGCCCTTCCTTGGACACCTCCAGGGATGGGCACTCCAAACCTCCCTGGGCAGCCCCTGCCAAGACCTGAGCACCCTTTCCGGGAAGGAGTTTTTCCAATATCCAACCTAAACTTCCTCTGCTGCAACTTGAGGCCGTTCCCTCTCCTCCTGTCCCTGTTCCCTGCCAGCAGAGCCCGACCCCCCCGGCTGCCCCCTCCTGTCAGGGACTTGTGCAGAGCCACAAGGTCCCCCCTGAGCCTCCTTTGCTCCAGGCTGAGCCCCTTCCCCAGCTGCTCCTCCCAGGATTTGCTCCCTGAGAAGCCGGAGGAGCAGCACAGGAGCCCCAGGAGCAGCAGAGGGTGCAGAAATGCAGCTGCACAGGCACAGATCCCTCTCAGGCACTCCAGAATCGCTCTCCAAAATGAACGAGTGTGGAAGAGCCACAGGGAGGGGGAATTGCTGGGGGGAAGCTTCCCTCCCCCATCCCTTGGGATGCAGACTGCACACAGGGAAAGGGCAGGAAAGCCATCCCTGTTATCCCCCAAACACCTCTGCATTATCCAAAGGCTCTTTCCCAGCTTTTCCCGGCTTGGTTTTCCCAAACACATCGAGGAGCTGATGGATGGAGGTTTAGAAGCGTGGTCACCCAGCCCAGGGAAGTGTTTTTATACTCATTTATATTCCAAGACAGAAATGCAACTTCAAAAAAACCCCAAACTCCTTCATGACACGCAAATCCAGGGAAAATAAAATCTGTGGCTGCAGCAAATGGAGCAGTGAGGAAGGAGCTCTGCTCCCTGATGAGGAATTGTACTAAGCCTGCAACAGATGCAGCTCTTGATGTTTGTTTTCTGCATAAATCTACATTTTCGGCTGGAAGCAACTGCTCAGCCTTTGTCTCACTCTGTTCCCTCCCTCTCTGCTCTTTTCAGCTCCGTGCCTCATGCAGACAGCTCCAGTTTGGGCTTTTCCAGCCCCAAAATCCCAACCAAGGAGACTCTGGCCACGGAATAACTTTGCTGCAGGCCTGGTAGAGCACGGGATGTTCCTTTTTCTGTGGTTAGCAATTCCTGCCAGCAGGGATAAGGCCTGGGAGCAGCTTTCCAGGGAATAAAACCTAGTTTTATAAATCATCCCACCTCATATGGAAGGAAAGACCCAAGGCCAACTCCCCAGACCAACACAGATAAATTATATATATATAAATGATATCAGATCTAAAGTAGCTTCCAACCCCAGCCATTCCATGATTCCTCCCATGACTCCACAATCTACAGCTCATATTGCAGCCAGGGCTTTGGGAATGGCCTCGTGCTGCCGGATTTCCCCCTGGGAAGCCAGGGAGACAGAAAGTGGATAATCCTCTTAGCGGGGCTGGCACGGCCGTGCTGGGCTCCAATTAACACCGAGGGTTTGGTATGAGTTATGGGAATGAGGGAAAATTGAGGATGTTAGTGCTGGGAGAAAGGAGACAGCACAAAATAACTCCCAGGGAGGGAAAAGGGAGTGCCTGGAAAGCATCCCTGGATCAGGGATGGAGGATGGAGCCCTCTGGCCACCCCAGTGGTGACAACACATTCCCAGACACCTCCCAGACCTGGGGCACTCCTGAAATCCTAAAGCTGCCTGGGAATATCCAAGGTGTTGCCTTTTATTCGAGGGGGTGCTGGAGTTTAACTTTTGCTCTGCCCCCAAACCAAATCCCGAATCCCAAATCCCTCCCCATCCACTATGTCCAACCCTCCACAAAAGCCGGCCCAAGCAGAGTTTTAAATCCAGCCAAGATGAGTCTGAAATCCAGGGAATTTCAGGGGAACGAGCCGAACACACGTTATCCGAACGTGTGGGAAACAGATCCCAAACAGATCCAGGGGACTGGGGGTTCCTGGCGTGGACACGCCTTTCCCAGGCCCTGTGCTCCCCCGCTCCCATCCCTGCGGATGGGTCGTGACCGTGAGGGGCAGCACATCCATGGGGCAGCTCCTTCCCTGCCTCCCAGGGATGGGAAGCAGCGGCTGGAGCAGCCCCTGGAGCCAGGGACCATCCCAAGAGACCCAGGGAGGGATCCTGGATCCAGGGGTGCTGCAGGGAGCTGCACATCCCAGCGGATCCCAGAATTCCTGGACACCACGTCTTGCCTGCGTCTCCCTGCTCCCAGCACATCCGTCCCTGGGCTGAGGATGCTGAGTCACAATCCCAGCCCAGCATCCCGAATTCCCTGAGACCCACAGCTCTGCCTGCAGGGTCTCACACCCCCGGCTTAAAATCCCTCCTGGAGTAATTCCCTATAAAATCCCCAGCCCCACAAACTCCCAGCAGGTCACTCCAAGGAATTTGCTCCCTCCCCTCTATGGCCTCCGTGAGAAATCAACAGGGAAAATTCATCAAATAAATCCAATTAAGTTTAAAAATAATGACCTACGGTCCACTAGGATCCCTCCCAAGGATCCAAGATTTGCTGGTGGAGCTGTTGCTGCTGCAGAGGAATAAAATCCATGGATATTTTGGGCTGCTGAGCTCAGACCGGAGCCTGGGATGCACTTGGGGGTGTGGAGAACGAGCCAAGATATTTATTATTATTAATATTAATATTATTCTGGAATGCTGTGTATCCCTTAGTAACAATAAATGTCTTAATAAATGAATAAATGTCTTAGTAAATAAATAAATATCTTAATAAAGAAATAAGTAAAAGTCTTAAGCAATAAATACCTTAATAACTAAATAAATGTCTTAATAAATAAATGAATAAATCTCTTAATAAATAAATGTCCTAATGAATAAATATATATATCTTAATAAACAAATACCTATCTTAATAAATAAATGTCTTAAGCAATAAACATCTTAATAACTAAATAAATGTCTTAATAAATACATCTCTTAATAAAGAAATAAATGTCTTAATAAATAAATAAATAAATAAATAAATCTCTCCATAAAAAAATAAAAAAATATATTAAATAAATGTCTTAATAAATGAATGAAGAAATAAATAAATAAATAAATCTCTTAATAAAGAAATAAATGTCTTAATAATCTCTGTGAGCTGCTGAGGTGGCTCCAGGCTGAGCTGGGCTCCGGAATCAGAATCCCTGGAGTTCTTCGCTATCCTGCGGCTCCTTCCCCAGTGCCTACAAAGCCCTGCTCATTCCAACGAGGTGCAGCAGAGGTTTTTTGGGAATTATTGAAAGGATCTGTCCCCAGGCTGAGGTAACACCGAGCAGAGCTCAGCCTGAGCGGATCCGATTTTCGGGTACTCACATTCATCTTCCACTCCCGGCTCCTCTTTCAGGCCATTTTGGGAGAAATCCCAGGGATTGGCGTGTCGGGATCCCGAGCCCCGCTCCGGCCGCTTAGGGCTCCGCTCCCTGCTCGCCCTTCCCGCTGCCCATTCCTCCGGGATTCGCCCGTGGAGCTGAAAAATCCACTTTGAATTCCTTTGGCATCCGAGATTCCAGCCGAGCCCTGCGTCCCGCCGGCGGAGCCGCTTCCAAAACAATCTCCCAAAATCCAGACGGTCCCTGAAGTCTCCTGACCCCTCGGGGTGGACGGAGCTCTCTTCCCAAAGAAAGCAGGTTGCTGCTCTCTCCCAAAAATCCTCCCCTTCACACGCCTCGACCTTGCCAGGGAAATCCTGTCTGCCTTGAATTATTCATCCCTCTTCCCTTGCTGCTCCAGCGGACAATTCCAAGCATTAATGTGCCATGACTTTTTATCCGTTTGGGGTTTTTATCGCCTCTTTCCAAACTCACGCCATCCTGGAGGTGTTCCTCAGCATTCCTGGGGTTTCCCGAATCAAATCCGCGTCTCCAGCTTCTCGCACGCCCTTCCTGGTGGGAAGCACCACAGGAACAGCTCCGGAACAGGGAGAGCAGGGCTGGATCCGGCTGGAGCTCCTGCTTTCGGCAGCACTTCCCAGCCTGCCTGGGCATGGAATGCAGGGAAAGCTTTCAGCTCCGAACGGAAAAGCCCGGAGCGAGGTAACGGTGCTGGGAATTCCAGGAAAAACCTCGGGATTATCCTGTGTAAGGAATGCTGGTGGCAAATCCTGGCGGTGTTGAGGTGGAGGCCAGGCCGGGCTCTGCTCCCCGCGGTGCTGCCTGCTGGGTGCCTCCCACCGGGATCTGCCCCTGGAATTCCGCTGTTTGGGGCAATCCCAGACCTGCTCCGGAGTCTGGAAATGGATTAAAGTATCCAGAGGATCCTCTCTCCTTCCCCAGGGAGATCGGTTGGAATCTGGGGTGCCTGAAGCTGCTCCACAGTGGCCAAACCCCAAATCCCCTCAGGTCCGCTCTTTCCCATGGAAAACCCTTTCCGTTGGAAGCGGGATGAGCAATCAGCTCAGCACTAACGCTTCCCTCGGCTCCCGCTGCTCACATCGGGGCTGGAAAAGCTGGAATTCCTGCCCTGTTATCTGAGCCAAATGACATTCCAGCAGCAGGGAACTCCAGCCAATGAATTCCCGGCCTCGATTCCTGGCGTTTCTTATCCCTTGGATTCTTTTCCATGTTTAAGGTGGGCTTGTTGCTGCTCTGGGCTGTGTCTGAGGAGAAGGGTGAAGGGAGCCATCCAGGCATTCCAGCATGGAATTCCCAGGCTCCTGCAGCTCCAGTTTATCCTAAATAGGAATTTCAACAAAATCTCCTCATTCATGGATTTTGGGAAGATGGGAACTTTGGGAGTATTTTCCCTCCGGCTGAGAAGGTGAAGCTGCGCTTTGGGATGGGCTGTCCTTGGCTGCAGCAGGAGCCAGCTCTGGGACTGGGAACTCTGGGAACCTCAGAGTTTCGTGGGATTGGAAAATCCCTGATTTCACCTGGGAAAAGATCCCTAATCCAGCGTTGCTGGGAGCTGCATCCTGACTCACCCGGAGGGGACTGGAGGGGGTTGTGGGAGCAGGACTTTGTGCTTTGTCCCTAGAATCTGTTTCTCTTCCCTCAGACCTTCCCCCCTTTAGCCAGGACCAGTTTGTCCCTGGCTCCCTCGGCGCTAATTAGTGAATGAATTAATTAATGAAATGTCCATGATGTGCTGCAACCCCAGGCACGGACAATTCCTTGGATCCCTTAATCCCCCTGTTCCAATACAGGATCAGGATTTTCTCTGATGGGTTTCTGCTAATTCCTCATGGGATTGGAGCACAAACAAACACATCCCTGATCCCACCATCCTCCTCCCATCCCCATCCTTTGAACACATCCCTTGGAGAAGGGAGTGGCAGGAAAAGGGGGAATGGCTTCACAAGGACAGAGGGACAGATGGGATTTTGGGAAGGAGTTGTTCCCTGGGAGGGGCTGGGCTGGAATTCCCAGAGCAGCTGTGGCTGCCCCTGGATCCCTGGAAGTGTCCAAGGCCAGGCTGGACATTGGGGCTGGGAGCAGCCTGGGACAGTGGGAGGTGTCATAGAAACGTAGAGATCATCCAAGAAAAAACTGGGAATATTTCTAGCAGCCAGCAAATTGCAGGAAGCTCAAAAATGGGGATTCATTTCCAAGCACCAATCCTGGACATCTCTCCAACCTCTCCTCATTTCCACAGGCTCTGTGGATGGCCGGAAAAGGCAGGAAATTTTCCCCCTTTTCCCAAGTCAGACCACAAATAAAGCAATCCCAGATGAATATTCCAGTCCTTCCAACCCCTAATTCCATCCTGCCTGGCGCCTTTGCAATTTTAACTTGTCATAATTCACTTTTCCACAATAAAGCTTGGAAATCTCACCTCCACCGGGGGTGACTCCCTTGAATAACCTGTCCTGGCTTTTCAAATTCTCTTTCTAAATGGATTAAAAAGGAGCTGTGAAAGTTCCAGCAGCAGCTGTGGGGATGTTCTGCATCCTGACAGGAAATCCAGGCTGACTCTTGGAGCGGGAGAATCCCGGGAGAGGTGTCCTCAGCGCCCTCCTCGAGTCTTTCTTTAGGTAAATTTGGAATTTTTTCCCGGATCAGCAGCTGAAAAATGGACACAAAGCACTCCCTGCAAGTCTCCTCCGGGGGAAAAAAATGATTAAAATAAAAAAATATTTATTTTCCATCGGTTTTTCCTGTTGCAGTTCCTCAGGGATGTGTTAATCCTCAGGGGATTCCTCCCAGGAAGAGCCACAAAGGCAAAAAACTCCTTCAAGGTTTAAAGAAAAAAAGGTGGGGAATGTTCAAGAGGGAATTTTTCATTTTCAAGGATTAAATTATGCCCGACTCAAACAAAACCAAGGAAAATAAATCCCAGAATTTGGCATTCTAGGTCCATCTGCTGTTGGAAATATGGAAAGGTCGTTGGGATATTTTGGCTGTGGAGTCCCTCCAGCAGGGGCAGAGAGTGGGGAACCCTCCTGAGCAGAGCTGGAGTGAAAATCACACGGAGAGAATGGAGAAAACTGCAAAAAATGGGGTAAAAATTATTCAAAAAGGAAAAAAACCCTGAAAACTCTGTGGGGGTGGTGGCACAGGAAGCAAAAATTGGAGGGAAAAGCCCCAAAAAAATGAGATTAAAGGGAAGAAAGTGAGCAGAGAGGAAAAAAGGACTGGGAAAGGTCCACGGAGGAGCAGAGTGACAGGAAAAAAAACCACTAGAAAGTGGAAAAAATACACTAAGGATGGAAAAATACATCCAAAAGGTGAAAAAATGCACCAAAAAGTTGAAAAAATGCAACATTCAGTTAAAAACCTGAAGTTATTTCCCAGCTGGGCAGTGGTGGAGCCTGAGCAGGAGCAGGATCAGCCTCGCTCCCTGTCCCTGAATCCCTGCTTGGAAAAAAACAGATTCCAGAGCCAGTGAGGCCATTAATTATTAATTAGTGGGGGGCATTAAAATGGAAGGAAACCTTGGCTAATTTAAAACAAACCTAAAGCAGAGCTGAGCGGCTCTGAGAGGGGGAGGGAGGGCTCTGGAAAAGCTGGGAAGAGCCGCTCCAGAGGGATAAATAATTCACAGGGCTTTTCATTTATTCAGCTTTCTTTACTTTCCTAATGTTCCAGGGAGGGAGGGAGGGTGGGAAGGATGGGGATGAGGGGCTCAGGCGGGAGGAGAGGGAATGTGGCGAGCCCAGCAATCCCTCTCCTGCAATTCCAACATTTCAGGACACGTCTCAACCCCAAATTTACATTAAAAATGGGATTTGAGCTCTGTTTATATCCATTCATGAAGTTACTCCTGGAGCCGCAGGGCTGTGCCTTTCCTGGTGGCCCTGGAATGAGCACTGGGTGTTCCCAACCCCCTGCTCCAGGCTGCTGGGTCAGGAATATCATGGAATGATGGAATAGGGAGAGCTCCAGGCTCTCCCTGTTCTGGAGGGGATGTGGAGAGCCCAGGAGAACTGCTGCTTTCCCTCTCCTGCAATTCCAATGGCACAGAACACATTGCAATCCCTATTTTACACTGAAATTGGGATTTTTGTATCCATTTATATCCATGAGGTGGCTGAAATCAGCCCTCATTCATTAAGTTATTCCAGGAGCCGCAGGGCTGTGCCTTTCCTGGTGCCTCTGGAATAAACCTGGGATATTCCCCACTCCATCCCGTATTGGTTTCTCAGGCTCCCTGATCAGGAGGAAACAAGTTATTAGAGCTGATGGGAGGCTAATCAAGCGATTATCAGCGAGGACAATCAAATCAGCACCGGGAGACAAAAGAAATCCCTCCTGGAAATGCAAATTCCGGCTGGGACAACAACGTGCTTTTAGGATCTGGCAAAGGGATGCATTTGGGATGGGGGGACTCAGGTGAGCTCAGCCCGGGCCGGAAAAGCAGAGTCGGCTTTAATGCCGTGACTTAATTTGCATTTCGAAGGTGGCATCGCTCGGCAGCAGTGACACAGCAAAATTAGGGATTTATTCACGGATTTGGGAGAACTCTTTGCTGGCTGTAGTGTGGTTTTATGGACAAGAGTGGGATGGCAAGGATGTAGCCGAGCCCTGGAGCGAAGGGAAGGCTTGGAATCCACCCCAGCTGGGATTGTCCCAGCGGTAGGAAGAAAACCAGAGGTACCACAGGTGCCTCCCATTTTCCTTAGGAAAATCTGCTTTCCTTCCACTTCTCCAACCAACAGCTCTCCAAAAATACCCCGAGTCTGGAGTAAACCTCCTGGGAAGTTCCTTAAACTTCAGGATCACCTTTAAGCAAAGCTGTCCCAAGCAGGAAGTGATCCAAGCTTCACAAATTCCTTGTCTGAGAGCTCCTGCTGCCAGGCAGGAGGGAAAGCCAGTTTGGAAATGGGATTACAGTCAGGGAATTGTCTGGAAGCACAGCAATGAGCATTCCCTAAATTGCTGGGTCCCCAGAGGCTCACGGATTGGGGGCAGTTTCCCTTGCAATCTGCTCCCTCAGGGCGGGAATACTCTCCTTGATTTTATTAAATATTATAAAAGTCTTGCTGGCTGATACAGCACCACGTCCTTCACATGCTCTGAGTGATTAAAAGACTTCAAAATTCCCCTGAAAACCGGGATAAAAGCAATTCCTGAGGAGATTCCCCCATCCCAGGTGGCTCCAACCTGGCCTTGGACACTGCCAGGGATCCAGGGGCAGCCACAGCTTCTCTGGGCACCCTGTGCCAGGGCTGTGGAGTTTTGGAGAGACATTTCCCAGGTATTCCTATCTTTAAGGATATTTTTAATATTCCAACCTAAATTCTCCCAATCCTTTAGCAGTGAAGCAGAGCTGAGTGTTACAGGCAATAATTAACATTTCTATTTTAGCTTTTATTGTTAATTACGGACAAAAGCCACTGCAGGAAATCGTTGTGTCCCCACCTCTGTTTTTTGGCTGTCTCTTTGGGATTCCTGTTGACTGGCAAGGAGCAGGGAATCAAGGAATTGAAAAGGAATCCAGGAATCTGGATCCATGCAGGGCCTGATCAGGTGTTTATGAACTCGTTTATTGAGCGAATCTGTGATAAGAGATAAGAACATCACCCAGCAATCACAGCAAATAAATACCCACCCACAAAGGTTAAACTTCAGGCTGCCTCGTTTGGAGAAAATCATTGTTTTCCTAAAATAAGCAACCCATTCAAGTGGGAAAGAGCAGGAATAATTCCTGGGAGAGCCCCCACAGCTCTCCCGAGACTGATTTTATTGGCAGCCAGGGGAGCGTGGCCCCCCTAATGGGACAATTTAAATGCATAACAGCTCCAAGAAACCCCTTAAAGGGTGTCCCCACATTCCTTATGTTGACGTGGCTCTCCCAGAAAATCCTGGATAACTCTCAGGCCTTTAAAGCAGGAAAAAACCATTGTCCTGCCTGCCTGGGGCTGGGCCATCGTCACCAGCTCTGCTCCTCAGGGTGTGAGGGAAGGCAGAACTCAAACCCACCTTTCCTTCCACAGGGCCCTGTTGCAGTGGGGATCCTGCAACACGCATATACCAAACCAGGAGTCCCGTGGAAAGGAAATATATATGGACAGACAGATTCTTGATAGCTGTTTCAGAGATGTTTATTTCTCCAGCCGCATGGCCGGGGCTCTGCCCAGGAACTGTTCCAGTCACGGGACCAAGGGTCCTTCTGCCCGCGCAGGGAACACAAACCAACCCATGGGAACGAGGCTGAGCAGGGGCAGGGAAGCCCCGTGTCTGTGCCCTCAGGGCCCCTCTCCCAGGGCTACACGGCAGGGGAGGGACCCCAACACCTCACCCGTTTTATTTTAATAAAAGGAGAATGAAAACAACTGGATAAACATTAACAAGAACCGTTTCAAAACAAAACAAGCCACCCTCCTGAGTCTTTAAATGTCCAAACAGATTCTCTGGAACATCTTAGGGCTGACAGAAGGGAGACAGAATTCTCTGAGCATGCTTTGTGGGGAAACTGAGGCAGGAGAGGGTTTAACTTCTTCCCTTCCCCTTTTCATCCCCCACTCGGCATTGGAAAGGGATTTTTGGGGAAACAGTTGGCAAAAGCATGGTTTTGTGAGGGAAACCATGGATGAAAAAACGGATTGGGAATACACTGGGGGTAATAGGACATAGAGTAAAAGGGAAAGGTGGGATTAGGAAAGGGAGACTGTAGGGGGGTTTTACAATAGAGATACTGTCTAACATGACTACGGTTTTTTGCATATATACTGCCTTTTACAGGAACACCATCAGGCCCAGTGACCTGCGATGCTTGTAACCCTTTTCTACGTCGTATAATTTTGAATTCCACGACTTCTCCATCTCCCAAGCTTGGGATGCATTTTTCAGGGTTATTCTTTTTAATAGCAGTTCTATGCACGAATATGTCTTGCTGGTTGTCCCACCTTGTTATAAAACCATAATTTTGCTTAACATTATACCATTTTACTATCCCTAAGGTCTTAGTTACTATGATCTTTTCCTTTTTCCGAGTGGCTGCTGTTTTCTGTCTCGCTGCGTCTTTGCTCTCTCTTTCGGTCGCTCCCGTGTTGGAATTGTCGGGGCTGCTCGTGCCTGCGCGCTCTTCCCGGGGTCGCGTTCGGGGCTGCGCGGGCCGGGCCGGGCCGCACCGCTCAGTTCTCCGCGCGTCGCCTCCTCTGGTCGCAGCTTCGCTGCCGATGCCGGGCGCTGCACCCACGTCTCGGCCGGGCCCCCGAGCGATGACTCCCCCGCGCCCTGCTCCAGCGCGTGTTTCGGTTCGGCGCGGCTCCGTTCCACCGCCATTGCCGCCCGCCGCCGCCCGCGCGCCGCCCCTCTCGGTCGGGCGTTCCCGGGGCTCGCTCCACCACGCGCTGCGCGGGGCCGGGCGGGCATCGCCGGGTCCCGCTGCTCCCGCCGCTCCTCGCTCCGCCGCCGACATTGCGGCTCGCGTGGCTCCGCCCGCGCGCGGGAACTGCCTCGCTGCTGCTTGCAGAGCACTCGGTGCACGTGGCCTGGGCCGCACGGTCCCTGCGCCAGGCTTCCCTTCGCCAGGACACAGCTGACATTGCTCAACAGTCTCGGTAACTAAATAATATTCACGAAAATATTCTTCCATCGGCATATATTTTGACTCCAGTATTAACTGTGTCTAAACGGTTTTCCAAAAGCCCTTGGTAAGAATTAAATCCCAAGAAACATAGAAAAAGTTCTTAAACAACCATGCCAGGAAGTGTTTCAGTTCTTTTTGAGCTTGAATCAAGCTAAAATTCAAAAATCGTTGTTCAAGAATCATTTTAAGTTTAAGATAAATGTCCATATGTGGCTCTGAGAGCCAAGAGTCTTCCCACGGTTCCTCCATAGTTTAGATATGGAATAGCAAAGCAAAACCAAGAAGAGGAATCCAAAGTTTCCAGGGTTTACTCACACAAATCAGTCGCTTAGGGATCGGGGATCGTTCTGCCCGCATTCTCTACCATTATGTTGCAGTGAGGATCCTGCAACATGCATATACCAAACCAGGAGTCCCGTGGAAAGGAAATATATATGGACAGACAGATTCTTGCTAGATGTTTCAGAGAGATGTTTATTTCTCCAGCCGCATGGCCGGGGCTCTGCCGAGGAACTGTTCCAGTCACGGGCCCAAGGGTCCTTCTGCCCGCGCAGGGAACACAAACCAACCCATGGGAACGAGGCTGAGCAGGGGCAGGGAAGCCCCGTGTCTGTGCCCTCAGGGCCCCTCTCCCAGGGCTACACGGCAGGGGAGGGACCCCAACAGGGCCCTGCTTTAAACAAACCTGAAAAAAACCCCAAACTACTTCTGTGACCAACAGCAACCTGCAGAGATGGGACAAATGCAAAGTTTGGGAGAACATCTGTGAGAGGAAAAGGTATGGATTTCATTTTTTTGGGAGAAAATTCCTTGGGAGCAGCTCCTATTTGTCTGATTGTTTGAAGGCCGCCCGGAATCCTGAACAATTTGGGTGTCCAGGCTCTCCTGAACCAGGAGATTTCAATTTCCCCTGATCAGATTGTCCAAAACCAGGCCAGTTTTTCCTGATCCTATTGTCCAAATTTCCCTGGGGGTGTAATTAATCTGTCAGGTTAATTAGGCACTTTGGGGCCCTGTTGTAATTTATTTAATTTTTCTCCAGTTTTTGTGTTGAGGTAACAATTATCTGAGATTTAACAGCACCTCCAAGTATTTGATCACTCCCAGTCTTTCCCCACTGGGATTTTTCTCCTCACAAACGTTGGCTCTCGGAAAGCCACAGCTGAAATGCCCAATTTTCTCCCGGAAAATTAAAAAGTAGGCCCTGGCTTTGCTCAGCAGCAAGACTTGAGGTAAATTAACTTTCACTTTGGGTTTTGATGGATGTACAATGAACCCAGCATTGTTCAGCTGGAAATCTTGGAGCAATTTCTCATCCCAAACCTCTCCTGAGCAGCGCCTTTGACAGGTTATTAAGATTTTACTGTCACTGTGGAAACATTTTTCCAGGCGTCTTGGCTGTGATCAGGAGAGGTTCACGGCTCCTTCTCCAGCTGCTGAGCTCCCAAACCAGCTAAATTTAAAAATCCAGCTTTTTTTTCAGGAGTGCCCAGGAAATATTTAATAAGTAATCATTTCCAATCCTGGATTTTTCATCCTAATGGCCAAGCAAGGCTTTCCCAACATTTAATTGAGATGCTGAAGGGGAGGAAGTTGAGTTATCAGTCCCTGGGGAAGGTCAGGCTGCTCGGATAAATCCCCAGCTTGTGGGGGCAGGGAGAGGCTCGTTCAGGGACTGATCCCACAGCACCCCTCTGCCAAGGGATGCAGGAGTTGGGATGCAGATGGATGCTGGATATTTGTGTTTTGCACGTGTCCATCCAGGTTTTGTGGAGCAGGAAAACACCTGGATCATGCAATTGTAAGTTACTTCACACATGGAAATGTTTATAGTAGGATACAGCTACATTTCCCCATCATTTACATCACGGTGAATTCCCAAAAACTGGGGCAATTTCTGTGTTTTAAGTGAAATTCCACAGGAATTAAATTTATCTCTGGCACTGATTTAACCAAGGAAATAAACAACACACTGGGACAACTTCCCCATCCCTGGGAGTGTCCCAGGCCGGGCTGGATGAGGCTTGGAGCAGCCTGGGATAGTGGAAGATGTCCCTGCCCTTGGGATGGGATGGGATTTAAGGTCCCTTCCCACCCAAACCATCCTGGAATTCTAGGAAAACACAGGAGGAGCAGAAGATCTGATGCACTGAGGGTTCACTTTTAGACATCCAAGTTTCTGACATGGGTCAATCCAGAATATCCAGCCCTGCAGCCAAACCAGCGCTGGAGTTACAAACACAGCTCATTCCCACTGGTTGGGCTGCTCTGTGACTGGAGGAGACACTAAAACAAACCTTTCCCAGGGAAAACCACCAATTATAAAAACCCTACACTCAAGTTCCTGTTTAGTCCTAGTCAAGTGGAAAAAAGAACAGCAGGTGATGCTAAAATTGAATTTTAATTCAACTTCAAAAAATTTTAATTTAATTGGAGTTTAGGCTTGCACAAGGCTAAACTTTGACTTGAATATTTTAATAAAAATCCCTCTTGGAAGAGCCAAACTTTGAGAGTTTGGGATTAAACCCCGATTCACCTGAATTAAACCTGTCCCGACCTGATTTGTTCTGTCACACTCTAAGCAAGACCCTTCTCCAACCATGCCTCTCTTTCTGCTCCTGATGCTGTAATAAAACCTTATTTACTGAGGCTCATGTATCCCAAAAGAAATTCCATGAGTTTTTAGGACCTTTTCCACCGCTGGCATCAGCCCTTCCGGCACACAAAGTTCCACTGTGTGGCCAAGGCTGGGAACAAAGCACAGTGGTGCTGGAAGAATCCAAATAAAGCCCTTCAGTGCTGCTGGAAAAGGCATCCATTGAGAGCCAGGAGCTCTGACATTCCTTTCTCATGGAGAGAGGAGTCAGTGACAGCCTCTCATTCCTTCTCCGTGATTATCTCATGGTGGGCACGGCCCCTAATAAATGAAATAATACTTTTTTGTGTGTCAAAGAGCTGGGTTTAAAGTAAGAGCATGGAAAAAATAAATCCCAAAGACAAGGACAGCTGAAAGGACATTGCCACAGAAAGTCTGAGCTTATGCTCCGAGGGAAATTAAGTAGGAATGTTTGGAATTAAAATATCTCCTTGCTGGAAAAAAATGTGAATATTCTTAATTTTCTGGCTCATTAAACTCCTCCTGGAGAGCGAGTTAAGAACTCTGGGATGTTTTTACGCATCGAGTTGGGTTTGGGGCTTTCTGATGATGTGATGAGTCAGGCTCAGATTTGCAGGGAATCAGTGCCTTCCCAAAGATTTCTCCAAGAGGGAGCACGAATCCTTAGGGAAAGGTCACAATCCGTGCACAAAGGTGTCCAGTTCCCTTTCTTCTGGGATAAGGATCTGTTCCATCAGAAGGGAATGAAGGAGTTGCTGCAGATGGGCCTAACAAAGAAGTGTGTGAGGATTAAAGGCAGGGAATGGGAATTGGGACATGGAAAAGCCAGACTGGGATTTGTATGTGCAAATTCCAAGCTCCTCTGAGCCTCGCTGATGCCCTAGAGGAGATTCAGGGCTCAATCAAAGGTTTGGGGGTTTTATTTCCCAGAAATGGGAAGGAACAGACAAATGTCCAGCCCTGCCCTACAGCCACCCATGAAACTCCACCCCACAAAACAAATTTAGAATTATTTTGGAAGAAAATCCAGGAAATATTTGACTGTCAGGAAGAGAAACATCAAAATGGGCCCCGAGTGGGCAGGAAGCCACAGCAGCATTCCCAGTTTGGGAAGAGACACCAAGGCCTCATTTCATGGAATCACAGAGTCCTTAAGGTTGGAAAAGACCTCCAAGACCAAGTCCAACCATCAACCCACATTCACCACTAAATAACGTCCTCAAGCGCCACATCCACACATTTTTGGAACACTTCCAGGGATGGTGAATCCAGGAATCCACCACTTCCCTGGGCAGTCTGTTTTAATTGCTGTACATCCCAAAAAATACTGAATTCCCCACAGCAGCTCCATGGTCCCTTTCCATTTCCTTCGAGGTAGGAAATCTGTCCCTGAAATTTGGCTTCAAGATTTCATATTTAAGTTTGCATCCCAATTTTGCATAATTAAACACAGGAGACAAAATAAATCCCCAGCATTCTGGGAAGCGCAGCAGGTTTTTCCAGGAGAGGGGGAAACAGCACTGCAGTGTTCATAAATACCACGAATTCAGCACGGGAAATATTATGACATCTTCATCTAATTTACATAATTTACATAAAAATAAAATTACAGGGGAATATTCTATTCCTGCATGCAAAACCTTCTCTTCCTTTCCCTCCCTAAATGAGATTCTCCTTTTGCTTCTCAGTGGATTTTATCCAATATCTGGGATTTCTGGACATTGCCATAATCAAATCTAACAATAATTTGATTTTCTTCTGAGCTCTTCAGAGCACCGAAGTGATTTTATTATTCTGAAGATGGTTTGAAAGCATCTTTATTGAAGGCCCATAAATGCCTTTAAAGCTATCTCGGTGCCAATGGATCAAGAATACTCCTGAAATTCCTTGTTATGCCTTGTACCTGAAAAATCCATTTGGAACAGCTTCTCCTGCATTGAATTCCTGTCTGGAGCAGCTGATTTAAGCAGCTGATAGAGGATGGCAGGTGGCCCATTCATTGCGTTATCATTTTATACACTCTGTCCGTAAAACCCCCAGGAGAAGGATGGACTGTCTGTCCATGAAAAATAATCCACTGGCTGAGGTTTATTGGAACAGCAATGGAATTTTAAATGCCTTGGAAAAGCCAAAGCGTGGCCGCTGACGCGATGGGAGCGGCGTTTTCCGAGCTCCACGGCCACGCTCAGGCTCGGAACGAGAGCAGTTAATGCAATTAAAGCAGTGCCTTAATTAGGAACCGGAAACAAGGGTTTAGTTGGGAAAACAAAAGCTCCCAAATTTTCAAATAATGAAGGACTGGTGCACACACGATGTGGGGAAGGTGTTATCAGAAGGGCAGGAAAATGTCAAATGTAATAAACCACAGGAATATTCCAGAGTTCACCTCTGGCTCTGGTGTTCCCAGGTGCGAACTGCTCAGCTCCCAGCATTTCCCTGCCCTGTCCAACGGGAGGAGAAATATTGAATTCAGTGTGGGCAAAGAAGGGCAAAATAAGGTCAGAATTTCAGAAGTCGCCAGCGAAGGGGAGTTTAAAGCACAGTCCGAGGGACAAGGACACAACTGGGGTGTGAGGTGATCCTGGTGCTGGTAACAAAATCTTACTGGAGAGAAGAGCCTGAGAAATGGGAAACCCCTTCAGAATTCACTGTCACATGGGTAGAACAAAGGAATTTGGGGGAATTTGGGGGAATTTGGAGGAGTTTGGGGGTTCATAGAGGCTGATATTTCAGATGAAAGGGAGAAAGAGCTCAGAAGTTTTAAAAAAAGGAAAACCAAGTGATGCAATCAAACAAATCATGGAAGCAATGAATAATCTGGAATAAACCCCAAAGTTCACTGCTGGATTTGGATCTCCTAAAGACCTTTGCAAAAGGGTGGCTTTGCCAAAAATTATTGGTGTGAGAGACGGGGTTTGGAGAAAATCTGAAGACCTGAATAACTCCAACATTGGAATCTCCATTAACACAGGATTTAATCAGGTTTTGTTGAGGACCAGAATAACTCCAATGTGGGAATCTCTGTTACATGGGATTTAAGGAGATGTTCTTGAGGAGCAAAGCTGCCCGACCTTCCTCCCAAAAGCATCACCTGTGGTGGGACTCAGCTCCCGGATGGGCAGAGCAGGTGGGACATGAACCACCACCACCAGGGCGCTTCTGTGCTGCTCGCTTTGGGATCTTTGCTGAAGTTAAATGGCTTTTTTTACCCCCACTGTGAAGTTTTCACTCCACTGCAGAAATTCCCTAAGAAAACACAGCTTTTTCCTTAAATGCATCCCATTGGCAGAAGTGTACAGCACATTTTCCCCCCCTAAAATGTCATTTACGTCTTCCTAATGAACTTTATCTGATCCTAAGAAGTCATTTCACAGGTGGAAAATTGCCTCCAAAAACGGAGTGACTGAAATAGAGTCAGAATCTCCCACAAACCAGAATTATTATTATTATTATTTGCTTAAATTCCGAGCGGTGAAATAGCCCAAATCATATTTATTCCCACCAAAATGCACTTTTCCGGTGTGTTTACTCTGAAAATTCCTTTTACGAGCAGGAATCAATACTCTGCCCTTTGGGAGGAGATAATCTGGATATATTCGGGAAGATCCACTGTTCTGTAATAGACCCCATTAAAGTGCTGCTGCTGCCACATTTCTTTGGTGATAGAGCCACTAAAATAATTTAATGGCTCAGGATGGGGCAATTTCCATCGGATTTTCCCTCCATCCCAGGAAGTTTCTATTAAATATATTTTATACATCGAATTCCTCCTGGTCCAATCATGACTTTATCATCCATTAGTTAAATTTCGTGCATTTTCCCCTCTTTTTTGGTCACACCAAAATATAATTCATTCCAGCCAGTGAAGATAATTCCTTGTGGGAAACCTGTGGTTGGAAATCTCCCAGTCTCAAATAATTCCGTGTTGGGGGCACACCACCATTCCCACTCTTCCCATTCCAAACCCACTCCCATTTCCTGCACTGCTCCAGTATTTGACTCTGGATTCACCTCTTGGATCTCTGTCATCAGCAGTGCTGGGGAAGGGTGACAATAAAAGGTCTTGGAGTTTTGGATTAAAAATGGGATCTTTTCCAGCCTAAAGAGATCAGGTCATTGTCATCATTCCCAAAGATTGCAAATGCCATCAGCAAAGCTCACTGGACACAGGGTGGAGAATCATGGAATGTCTGGGTTGGAAGGCACCTCAAAGATCATCCCATTCCACCCCCTGTCACATCCAGAGACACCTCCCACTGTCCCAGGCTGCTCCCAGCCCCAAAGTCCAGCCTGGCCTTGGGCACTGCCAGGGATCCAGGGGCAGCCCCAGCTGCTCTGGGCACCCTGTGCCAGGGCCTGCCCACCCTCCCAGGGAACAATTCCTCCCAAAATCCCACCTATCCCTGTCCTCTGGCAGTTCCTTGGACAAAGAAAATTCTGGATTTTCAGTGTGTTGTCACAGGGCTGGAGAGAAACCCCCCAAGAACTTTCTGTGATGGTGCAAATCTGCTCTGCACCCCCTGCTTAATTAAGCATTAAATCCTCCATTGATCTGATTTTCATTTTGGAGCCTGGCTTTGCAAAAGGAAGGTGATGCTGTGGGAATAAATGAGATATTGGAGATCAAATTAGCTTAGAAAGGGGTTATGAAGGATTTAGCCAAATTTCCTGAAGTGGGACTTAAAATAAACCTATTTTTGAGACCTCTCATTGGTACCCACCAGGGCCATCTCCTTCTGAACCTTCACAGAGCTAAACCCACCCCAGAGCTCAACAAAACTGTTCTCGAGTGTCTCAAGCAGCCAAATATTCCCACTGACACACCAGCAGAAATGTATTATCAGGCATTTTATCGTCAACCAAGATCATTCCTGGATTGATTTTGCTGCTGCTAAACCACAACGACTCAAATCGACATCAGTGGTCCCATCAATACTCAACCTTCAATACACACAACATAAAAAAGAAGGAATTATTGGTGTTCTGCTCCCACCAGCAGAAAGGCTCAAGAGGGTCCTTTTGTATCCCAGCAGTTAAAATCCCATGGGATAATATTTGCAAGAGAGTTAAACTTGGATAATCATTCCGGATGATTATGTTCACAAATATTTCTCCATAAAAATCCCTTTAAGAGATAAATTCCATGTTGGGCCACAGTGCTGTGAATCCCTGCTCACGTTTAGAGCTGAGATTATCCAAAGCCAATGGGAGGGGTTGAAAACAACATTTTTTCCCATGTTCCCTTCATTCCAAGTGTTGTCTGACAGCCACATCAGCGTTAATGTTTCTCCCCAAACCATCAAATATTTTATTTCTAATTAGGGCCTTTTCATCTCAGCGCTGGATTTGTCTCCCTCATCTTTAATTATGTTTCCATCCCCGCTGCTCAAGGGCAAGATTTGCATTTTTACATTCTATAGAAATCACACTGTAAATATTTATCAGATGGCTCCCTCTCGGCTGCTGATTTGGGAATCCAGGCTCGCAGGAAAGAGGGAATGTTCCCCGTATTAATGCCCCGCTGATCGTTAGGATTTCACTGCCTCCCATACGTTGATATTCCCTGCCCCTCAGCTTCCCATCGCCCCTGCAGGTGCAAAACACCCCTGGGAATGTCACAGACAACAGTGGAAAAACAGGATTCTCCTGCGGGTGGGAGACCTAGGAACACCCAAAGGCTGCAGAGAGAATTAAGGTTTTAGAACCAAACCTTCATAAATCACTGGGAAAAGCCCCAGCTGTGAAGGCACCACACAGGGCAGGAATGATAAACAAACGGAGGTTTAGGAGCAGAGGAGTTCAGTCCTGGCTCTTTTCCCCACTGGATATTTCTGTGGCATCAACAAACGGAGAAAGGGTGGGAAAAGAGCCATTCCCGTTTGGAAAAGCAGGTTTTGTGTGGTTACACCTCTAAAAAGAGCATTTCTTGGTAGAAAGTCCCCTGTTGGAGCGATTTGGCTCCAGCAAAAACTGGGAATTTTACGGATTCGGTTCGTGCCATTCTCATGAGCATCGCAATGATTTTTAGGAGAGGAAAAGAGGTGCTTTGCCAGGGTGGGAGATCGGGAGTGACAAGGTTAGGGAAAGATCCTCATCAAAGGGCAGCGAGCCCCCAGTCCCGGCCGAGGAGCGAGAGGACCGCGCCTCTGTCCGCGGTGCTGAGCGGCCCCGGCCCCGCCGCTGCCCGCGGTGCTGAACGGCCGAGCGCCGCCACCGCATCCCGGGGCGCTCCCGCTCCTCTCCCGGGCAGCCCAGCGGGGTGGGAGCTGGGACAGCGCATCCTCCCGGACACTGAATGCTGCCCGAGGCCCCGCCTGGAACGCTGCACCCCGTTCTGGTGTTCCCAACGTAAGAAGGACACGGAACTGTTGGAGCGAGTCCAGGACGGGCCACGAAGTTGATAAGGAGACTGGAGCACCTCACCTGTGGAGACTGGATGGGAAAGTTGGGGCTGTCCAGCCTGGAGAGAGGAAATTTATGTGGAGAGCCCAGAGCACCTTCCAGGATCTGAGTGGGGCAATGAGGGAGACAAAGAGAGACTCTTCGTTGGGAACTGGAGTGACCGGACAAGGGAATGGCTTCAAACTGAAGGAGTTGGAATTTAGATGGGATATTGAGAAGGAATTCCTGTGTGTGGGGGTGGAGAGGGGCTGGGATGGAATTCCCAGAGAAGCTGTGGCTGCCCCTGGATCCCTGGAAGTGTTGAAGGCCAGGTTGGGTTGGAGCAGCCTGGGACAGTGGAAGGTGTCCTGCCCATGGCAGGGGTGGGACTGGGTGACCTTTGAGGTCCCTCCCAACCTGGACCACTCTGGGATTCTGGAGGAAAAAAGCAGAAACCCATCCAGGAAGGAAGGTTTTGGCACCTTTCTACACAGTAACAAAATTGGAAACATTTACAAGGAAGAGCATCAGTTCAAATCTATTATTTGTCTGTCTTCTAATTTTTTTCTTTAGCAGAAATTAACGTGCAAAAGGAAAATGAAAGCAAGTGACTACAGCACAGCTACAGCCTGAGAGCTCCTCACGCCATCCTCTGATCAGTGATGGATAACAGATCTTCTCCAACAGTTAAAACCACTTTGTACTCCACACCCACAAACCTTTCTGTGCTACAGAGCAGCAGCCCAACAAGAATTCTCCATTTCCAATCTCATCCCTCCAGCTCCGACATCCTGCCCGTTCTGTCAGTCCTCTCCAGGGGGAGGCGCAGGGGAACCCCGCTTCCATCCCACAAGCACTCGGAGGTGGAGCCATCGCTCTCTCCCCATGTCAGGGATGATTTATCTGCTGGTAAAGGGACAGCAGGATCCATACCCTGATAAGCTGATCTGCTTGGAGGTTCTTGGATTTGGAGGGTAGGAAACATCCAGGAGCCTTGGGAACAGCAACTGAGCACAAATTCGTGTCTTAGAACAGAGTTGGGAGAGTCTCTCTAGGACTGGACAAAGAAAGCCAAGTGGCAAGAAAAGGGGACCTATTTTCGTGTCAGGTGGGATGTTCCTAACATGGGAATTCTGGGTGAAATCAGGAGACTCCAATCGGTGCAGCTCAGACAGTTTGGCCTCCCTTTCTCAGGGAAAATCAATTTATTGCAAAAAGAGATGAAACCTCTGTGTGAATGTTCACAGATCTTCCCAAATTTACCTTCAAAACACTGACCAGAGAATTTCTGGATTTTATCAACTCATGAAATACTTTGGGGTTCACTTCATCCTCTCTGAGTGTGAATTTCCGATTGTTTAACACTTTTTTATTCCTTCTCTGCCTCTGACAGGGGACTTCCAGCGCTTTGTTTTGTGCCCTGCTTTATTTTGCGCCTGTTTTATGTCTCAGCCACCAGAAAAATTCCCTGTTTTCCCGAGGGTTATTAACAGGCTAAGCACCAGGAAGTGTAAGGAAATATTCCCCCTTTTCCTTTGCACGCCGAAGTGGGATGAGTGGGCGCTGCATTAACACAAATTAAATCCCGACCCCAGTATCCAAGCTTCGTTTTCCCACAAACATAGAACTCCCAGCTGCCCTTACTGAACTCCCAAACACTCCAAAATTGTCATTTTCCAACCGAGATTAGTGCTGGAAAGCTCTGGAGCACCCGGGAGTGTCCCTGCGCAGGGCACGAGGGACCTCTGGTGGAAGTTGATTCCAGTGGCAGATAAACATTTCCATCCCATTGATTCCTCTCGTTAAAGGCACCAAACCCCTTTAATCCGTGAAACTTCAGTGTCCAACCCGATATTCCAGCCCACTTTATCCTCCTGCTCTCCAGCTCCCAACTAAAAACAAACCACTGCCCTCAGGGATATTTTATTAAATTCTGTCAGGCATCGCATCCCACAATAAACCTGCTGGGAACAGCTTCCCTTTGGGCCTGGATCAACACTGGAAAAGAGTCTAATTATTCCCAGAACTCCAAGATCAGAGTTTTTAGCATGGAAAAGCTCTGTTGGATCAGTACCCTGGGCTTCACATGATGAAAATCGCTCCAACTTTGCAAGTCAAGGCAGAATTAAATTAATCCAGCCCGGAGAACACCACTAACAATGACTCCCGAATTTTTGTAGGGATTCAGAAGCCACCAAATGCTGTCCTGTGAGTGGCAACAGCCACTGACAGTGAGGACCCAACCAACCTGTTCCCTCCTCAGGAGCAGGGAGACACCTCCTGCACCAGGCAGCACCGCAGTTCCTGCTCCTGGAATTCCTGAGTTATTCCATGCACTCTGGTCTGTAATTCCCTCAAATCTCGTCTTCTGTGACAAAGTTGAAAACAACGTTTCCGGGCTCTGTATTTGCTTATTGACCTAATAATCCCAATTCAGAGGCAGTCACAGCATTGTCTGTGTTCCAAAAATGGCATCTGCATTAGGGGTTTGTTTGGGGTCACTTTAAAAAGACAAATGCAGCCTCCAGCCACTGGTCACGGTGGAATATTTATTCCAAAATCAAATTTAATTTTGAACCCCTAAATCAGCTTCCAGCAAATATAAAAATCAACCAACAACCCTCCCAACAAAATAAAACCAAAAAACCAACCAAGGAACCACCTTTCTTTGCTGGAAAAGCACCACAATTTGGGGGTGTTTGGGAACACAATATTCTAAACACACAGGAGAACACAAGACCACCTGGAAGCACCTTTTTCCAGCAAGAACACCTCCAAAATCTGCTGAAATCCAGGTCTGATACCCACAGTGGCACATCCTGGTGAGGCGACAAGAGGCACTACTGCCTGAAGGTCATTTGAGACACCTAAAAATCCCTTTTTAACCCGTTATCAACCTATTGAACCCACAACTGAGCTTGCACTTGTCCCAAATCCCAGAAAGGCAGCCAGGAAAGGAAAAAGGGAGGGATTCCAGCCGGACTCACGGGGGTGCTGCTGTCGGAGAAGGTGTTCATGCTGACGGACCTGCTCATCTTGCCCGAGGCCGGCGACGTGGAGGACGCTGGGGACACTGGGGACGGGCTGCGCTTGTCCCGCCGCTCCGGGGGTGGGGACAGGTCCTGGCGCCGCAGGTGCTCACGCCATGCTCGCTGGATGCTGAGGGAACAAAAGATTTCAGTCCAGACCCCTGACTGAAAGCACCGGGGTTGGGGGGGTCCCGTTTCAGGTTTCCTCTCTGCATAGGGAGCACACGGAAGCACCTCTGTAGGGTTTGTGTAAGGCACTACTGGGGTAATCTGGGGCGGTTTGTTAAAGAGGGTCAGGGAATCCTGGAGCGGTTTGAGTTGAAAAGGACCTTAAAGATCATCTGGTTCCAAACTCCTTCCACGTTACTCAGAGTCCAACCCAATCCCAAAACAGACGGAAGTGATTTTGGTTTGAGAACGATTCGGCACCTTGCAATCAAAATAAAAATACACATTGGTGCATTTAAAGGACTTCAGAACCTTCAGTGTTGTGTACTTATAGCACACTTCGGATTAAGACCAGGTGCAGCTGGAAGGGAAGAGCCAGAGCAGGGTCATGGAATTATGGAATCCCAGAATGGTTTGGGTTGGAGAGGACTTGGACGATCATCTGCTTCCATGGGCAGGGACAGCTCCACTGAAACACCTTACTCAGAGTCCAAACCTATCCCAAAACCGACAGAAGTGATTGTGGTTTGAGACCGATTTGACACCCTGCAATCAAAATAAAAACACACATCTGTGCATTTAAAGGAATTCACAACCCTCGATGCTTTATATTCATAGCACGTTCCAGATTATCATTCACACACAATTGGAATTTGAGAGCCAGATCAGTGTTGTGGAGTTATGGAATCCCAGAATGGTTTAGGTTGGAAAATATCATCTTGTTCCACCCCCTGCCATGGGCAGGGACATTCCCCTATCCCAGGTTACTCCAACCCCCATCCAGCCTGGCCTGGAACAACTCCAGCATCCACAGCTTCTCTGTAGGAAGAGTTCCTTGTAGGATTTTTAAGCTATTGAGGGTTTATTCACTGGGACGAGCAGTATTTACAGATTTACATTTATATATTTATATTCACAGATTTATATTTACATGTATTTCTATTTTAAAGCTGCAGAATAGACTGAGCTTCAGTCGTAATTACCCTGCTAGCAAGCTCCCCGAAAATGGATTCTTTCATCTGGCTTTTCTTTGCGTGACTAAAAGCTGAAAAGACCCTGGGTTTTAATCGGAAACTTCGTGTCCTTTTAATATTTTAATATGCATTAATATTTTAATGGCCTGGAAGTGAGGGAGTGCTTGCTGGATGGAGGCAATTCCTGCTCCAGGGCTGGAGGATCCACGATGGGAGAGGCTGCAAAAGGAATCCTGGACTCTGATAAATACGTGGGGAAGTTTTAATTATCCCAAGTCAAGACTTTTAGAATAACTGACCCTAGGGGGAACTCCACGTCGTGTAATGTACAGCAAAAATTAAAATTATTCTGGAACTCCAAAAGAGGCTCGACTTAGGATAGGAGGAAGGATTTTTTTCTGTGAGGGTGGCGAGGTGGAAGACGCCCCATCCCTAAAACCACTCAAAACCAGGCTGCCAAGCTGCCCTAATTGAGGCTATCCCTGCTCAGGGCTGCACTGAAAGGTCTCTAAAGGTCCCTTCCAACCCGAACCGCTCCATGATTCCGTGATTCTGTGGCATTTGGAAGTTCGGGAGCTGATTCCCGGCGCCCCGGGATGCGCACCGCTCCCTTCCCGTCGGTGCAGCCAGGTGTCAGCGTGTGCCTTGCTGAGTGCCGGCAGCTGCCCGGCTTCCCGAGGAAATCCCGCTTTTCCCGTGCCGCGGGGCTGGGCTGCACCCCCAGAGCAGGAATTCTGCTCCCGTCTCCAGCCCCTGCACCCCCAGGGCTGCTCCATCCACGGGGTCCCTGGGAAACTGATGCTGGGTGGGAAAAGCACCAGGGAAAAGGCTCTGGGCTGCCCTTCCCTTCCCTGGCTTCTCTGCACACACAGGAAATCCAACAGATTCCCAAATATTCCTTTAGTTGCACACAGGAGATGCCAAAACTGGTGCAAAACTGATGTTTACCATTGGAAACTTGGTTCAAAGGGAATGTTCATCCCGGGAAGGGAAGGGAAGGGAAGGGAAGGGAAGGGAAGGGAAGGGAAGGGAAGGGAAGGGAAGGGAAGGGAACTTAAAGCCCATCCAGTGCCACCCCTGCCATGGCAGGGACACCTCCCACTGTCCCAGGCTGCTCCCAGCCCCAATGTCCAGCCTGGCCTGGGACACTGCCAGGGATCCAGGGGCAGCCCCAGCTGCTCTGGGAATTCCATCCCAGCCCCTCCCCACCCTCCCAGGGAACAATTCCTGCCCAGTCTCCCATCCATCCCTGCCCTCTGGCACTGGGAAGCCATTCCCTGTGTCCTGTCCCTCTATGCCTTGTCCCCAGTCCCTCTCCAGCTCTCCTGGAGCCCCTTTAGGCCCTGCAAGGCCACAATTCGATGACCCTGGAGCCTTCTCCTTTTCCAGGCTGAACAATCCCCATTTTCTCAGCTCCACGTGCTTAAACACAGAGAACTCAATCAATTTGCTAACTGAAGCTCTTTCATCCAGTTACACAGAAATCCGGGATGGATCCAGCGTGGATCCTGCAGCTCAGGAATTGGGCACCCTCAGCTGCATTCCAAGGCAGAGCCAGCACTTTTCCTTACTCACATTTTCACTTTGGATTCCAGGGGCTGGAGGTTGAGAGGATATTCCTGGATATTATTTTCTTCATCCATGGTGAGCTGGTGGCTACGGGAGAGGAAAGGAAATGAGTTTGTCATGTCCCAGCCTGACATTCCTGCAGTCCTGGGAATTAATTCCGGAATCGGGACAAGAACAAACAAGAGCTGCTGATCAGAAGGTGTTGCTGTCTTTGGAGGAAGTTGTCTGGACCACTGTGTCCAGCATCCATCAAAAAATGGGAATTTGGATCCAGTTTTCCAGTGAGAAGCTGCCTGAATCCCTGTTTTAACCTCCCAGCTGCCGTGGCTGTAGGGACAGGCACGGCCAGCGAAGGAGCTGCTGTAAATAAAATAAAACCCCACTGGTGAATCGAACAGATATTCCTGCTGAATTAACTTCCATCCCTGCACCACGCTGGGAAAGCTGGAGAGGGAAACGGAAAGGAACAATGGGAATGCTGGCAGCAAATGAGGTACAGCAGCAAAAGCCACGTGGGGGGTGAAGAATGAATTCTTTGTAATAAATGATGGCTGGGGATCTGCTGCTGGGAACTGATCGCTTGGAGAAAACAAAGTGAAAATGCTGGAATATCCAAATCCAGCACCTGGGAGCACTGCCTGGGACGGGAGCAGCAGCAGGGGTTGCATGGCAGCTTGTGGCAGGGAAATTCGGGACATCAGACCCCAACCTGTGGAGTGATTTTGAGACTTCACTGGGCACTCAATGACATCACTGTCAGAAATCACCCTCCTGTAACTACAGCTGGGAATCGTTTATGGGAGACAGGCAAAACTGGGAATATTGTCCGGGACAAAGAGGATCCCTCAGCAAAGGTTTCAGTCCTTAAAAAACCCATTTCACTTTATCATGGGCGAGACACTTTGGGAAAGGCACATTTACCTTTGGAGCGAGCCTTTGCCACCATTGACCTGTTCCAGGGTGTGCTGAAGCCTCCTGAGCTCTTCCTGCAAGGAGAGAGAGAAAAAAATTCATTATTTTTATGGGAAAGCCCTTGGATGACATTGGAGATCCCCTCTCAACCTCCAAACAAAGCAAGTTTTGAGTCAACCCTGAAACAAAACAATCCACCAAGTGCCACCTATGAGATTTTAAACTTAGAAATCCGAAATAATGACAGAGAAACCAATATTTTATTGATAATCCAGCACGAGCTTGGAAGGAAATATCAGAGCATCATTTTCCATGAGCCCCGGGATGAGGGCTGAGCAGAGAACAAAAAAGCAAAAGCCAAAATCGGCTGTGACATTTTTGACCATTCCGAATGAAACATCACTGGGCAGCACCTCTGAAAGCCGGGATAAAAGGGACAAGAGGCAGCTCTGGAAGGGGCACGGCAAAGTTTGCATCACTGGGAAGAGGAGGAGACAGGAAATCGATCCTAATTGCAGCTGGGCATCATTAACCGTGGAACACTGGCTGGTGCTCCTCGCCACGGGATGGATGGAGCTGCCCGTGCTGCTGTGCCCGTGGAAAAGGGGTTGGGTGCTGCAGGGGTACTGCGGGCACAGGGACAGCCAGGATGGTGCTGGGCCACCCCCAGCTCCACATCCTGCCCACAGCGACCCAGCTGCAGCTCCAGGGAATTAAACTGGAAGGGCTCCGTGCTGCTGCCGGAATCCAGGATGAGTTACAGCACCTCTCTGGGCCCGGATATAACACAAACACAGTGGAAAACTTCCTGAGCTTTTCTCTTCCCTCA
This sequence comes from Corvus moneduloides, assembly GCF_009650955.1. Taxonomy (NCBI): domain Eukaryota; kingdom Metazoa; phylum Chordata; class Aves; order Passeriformes; family Corvidae; genus Corvus; species Corvus moneduloides. Next base: position 26,384,018 of record NC_045485.1, read on the forward strand.
TCCAGTGGGATACAGACACAGACAGGGATTGGGCAGCTCCAGACACGGAGACACTGAGGGGAAAAAAGCCAGGAAAGCTTGAGGAGCACACTCAGAGCAACCCAAAGTGTCTTCTTCCCGCTCGTTCCGTTTATCTGTTAATTATTTTTCAGCCTGAGGGTACCCAGCATCCTGGGCTTTGTTAATTTTGTATTTCCTCGTTTTTTATTGCTTTAATTGCACGACACTCTGGAGTCTGGATTACTTTGGAGAGGAACACGAGGAGATGGTAACGCAGGCAGGGTGAATTCCAGCATGGAAGGGAGGGGAAATCTCACATGACAGATCCATTTCTGAATTCCCAGGGGAGGGGTTTTCCCCAGAAAAAGCAGGAAGCTCCTGTTATAGCTCCTGAGCCTGTTAGTTCTAGTGACAACAACAGAGGAGTGTTTGAAAACTGAGAGGAAATCCATTAATCCAATTTTCAGCTTTCCAGCACGGGGGACCGTCTGTAATTTTCACAAAAGAGGGATGAACTAGTTTGGGAATCAGAAAGTTCCTGTAAAAAATAACCTCCCTGTCAATGAGGAAATATGATTTCTCTATTATTTTCTACACTCTTCGAAGCCCCGTTTAGGCCAAGCACTGTGGGTTTGGAATATAAGCAAAGGAATTGCTTTTGGGAAAGGGTATGGGAGTATCTGCCACACTGCTCTGTCCCCAACGTCACAGCAAGGGCCTTTCCTCGGATAAACCTCCAGGGTTTAATGCCAGGATCCTCCAACACTCCTGGGATTGCCCATCCCTGGGCAGGACGGGCATTCCTGCGCCAGGGAGGGGAGGCAGAGGCATCCATCAGCTCCAGGTGATGGGTGAGGATGGGAATGTGTGGACTGGGCTGCCAGGGAGGATGGGCCCAGCCTGGCCTGGCCTTTCCACATGGGTTTATCCTCGGCCACAGCACCAGGCCAGGCTGGACATTGGGGCTTGGAACAGCCTGGGACAGTGGGAGGTGTCCCTGCCCGTGGAACTGGATGGGCTTTAAGCTCCTTTCAAGCCAAATTCCTGCATGTGTCCCTCAGTGCCAAGGTGGGGATCGGTCACTGGTGGGATTCGGTGATCCTGGAGGGCTTTTCCAGCCTCAGTGATCCCGGGAATCTGGGCACGTGCACAAATCAGAGCACCGGAGAGAGAAAAATCCCTGCCAAGCTTTGCAGGTGAAGCGAGCACAGATGGAGAGGAGGAGGCTCCGGAGCTCCCGAGGAGTGAAATCTCCTCTCCCAGACGCTGCGATGGCTCCGAAGAGGTTTTTAATCGCGGGCGTTGCTTGGCAACCGCATCCCATGTGGGCAGTGCTGCTTCCACCTGGAGCAGGGAAACACCGGGATGGCTCCTCACAAACATCGGGATGGCTCCTCACAAACAAACACCGGGATGGCTCCTCACAAACATCGGGATGGCTCCTCACAAACATCGGGATGGCTCCTCACAGACAAACACCGGGATGGCTCCTCACAGACAAACATCGGGATGGCTCCTCACAAACAAACACCGGGATGGCTCCTCATAAATAAGCATCGGGATGGCTCCTCACAAACACCGGGATGGCTCCTCACAAACACCGGGATGGCTCCTCACAGACAAACATCGGGATGGCTCCTCACAGACAAACATCGGGATGGCTCCTCACAGACAAACACCGGGATGGCTCCTCACAGACAAACACCGGGATGGCTCCTCATAGACAAACACCGGGATGGCTCCTCACAGGCAAACATCGGGATGGCTCCTCACAAACAAACATCAGGATGGCTCCTCACAAACACCGGGATGGCTCCTCACAAACATCGGGATGGCTCCTCACAAACAAACATCGGGATGGCTCCTCACAAACAAACACCGGGATGGCTCCTCATAAATAAGCATCGGGATGGCTCCTCACAAACACCGGGATGGCTCCTCACAAACAAACACCGGGATGGCTCCTCACAAACAAACACCGGGATGGCTCCTCACAGACAAACACCGGGATGGCTCCTCACAGACAAACACCGGGATGGCTCCTCACAAACAAACACCGGGATGGCTCCTCACAGACAAACACCGGGATGGCTCCTCACAGACAAACACCGGGATGGCTCCTCACAGACAAACACCGGGATGGCTCCTCACAAACAAACACCGGGATGGCTCCTCACAGACAAACACCGGGATGGCTCCTCACAGACAAACATCGGGATGGCTCCTCACAGACAAACACCGGGATGGCTCCTCACAGGCAAACATCGGGATGGCTCCTCACAAACAAACATCAGGATGGCTCCTCACAAACACCGGGATGGCTCCTCACAAACACCGGGATGGCTCCTCACAAACATCGGGATGGCTCCTGCTTCAGCTGCCACTCAAAACCTGCTTGGGTTTAGTTGTGTTAAATAGGATTGGGAAAATAGATCCAGGATTGGGAAAATAGATCCAGGACTGGGAAAACACATCCAGGATTGGGATGAACTTCAGTGTGTCCTCCAAGGCCTCCTTGGTGTTCCATGCCCCACCAGCCTCCAACGTGAGCAGCATCTCCACATCCCATGGACACTGGGGGCAGTGTCATGCCATGGAATTCCAGACTGGTTTGGTGGGAAGGACCTTAAATCCCATCTCATTCCATCCCCTGCCAAGGACAGGGATACTTCCCGGACACTTCCCCAGACTGGGATGCTCCTGTTAATCTGACACAGGCACTGGGATGCACAAGACCCTTAAAATCAACAGAGCTAAAAAAACAAACACTTTTCCCTTGGAGGTGGCACTCCAAAGTCAAAGCAGAGCCACGGCACCATTCCCAAGGTTTCCCGGCTCCTCAGTTATCCCATTCTCATTCCCACAGCTGCCTCATGTGCTGTGGGAAGCGCTGGGCACCGGGCACGGGCAGGTTCTGAGTGTTTGATGACAGAATCCCCCAGCACCCAGCAGAGCCTTGGGATAAAGGTGATGCCTTGGGTTTTAACTTTTATATTTTTCAAATTCTTTACTGCCTGGTGTGTAACTCTGAAGTTTCTTGTAGCCTGTTAATTTCTGCTCTCTCATGCTGGGCAGACATAACAAAGCCTCTCTGGTCCTGCTCTCCAAGGACACCCAGACTGTTCTAGGCCCAAAAAGTATAAACCAAAAGCCTCTAAAGGGGGAGTAAGCTGAGGGCAAAACTGAAGCTTTAATTGGAGAATTAACCCTGCTATGCAAATGAACCAAACCTATAAAAGGGTGAGGAACTCGTGACCTGTTGTCCATCTTGGGGTCCCTCTCTGCAGTGGCCTCTGGCTCCCCAGGGGTACCTTTGAAGGCCTTTCAAATAAATACCTCCCTTTACTTCTGTCTAGTCTCTGGTTTTAGGTGGCCTCCTGAGGCATCAAAAGGCGTCCCAGGAAAACCCGAAATGCAAACAGAAGAAGCAGCACGGGAAAGCCTGAGATGGAACCTGGTCACATTCAGTCTGGGAAAGCAAAGAGCTACACTTGGTATGAATAATTCAAAACCAGCCTCAGACAAATGATGTCGGGTCTAGAAGGAAATGGGAAAGCCTCTGGAGGCTGCAGCTCTTTTTATTCCTGCCTGGTTGCTGCTGAATGCTGTTTTCTCTGGGGTTATTTTTTACCCTTTAAAAAAATATATATATATCTGGATATCCAAACAGTCAGCTCAGATGTTCAGAGAACACAGCAGACCCCAGAGAAATCCTTTCATTTCATATTCATCTCTGCCTGGTAAATTATTCATTAACAGGGATCGCTCAATGGGGGGAAAATTAAAAACTGGCAAATTAGTTTTCATTTGTTGACGTTAATTATTTAGTGTTCTTCCCTTTTGTTAGGGAAAACACAGAGGGGGATTGGTCTTGTTCTGACACTGCGAGTTTGCTCCCCAGACAACTCCTGGATAAGCATTGCTGGGGCTACTTCTATGGAAAATCCATGGAATTGTGGCTCCAGTGCAGGGATGTTGGGGCAGAGCTGGATTTCTGAATTCCAGATAAACTCCTGGATATTTTTCAACAGCACTTTGGAAAAAAATAGGTTGGTGGGGCTTTATTTCCAGAGATCACCCCAGGCATGGCACTAATGGAGATCCCATTAATTAATCTCCCTGAGCTCAACCACAAACCCCCCACATTCCCATCAGCCTCGTTAGTGTTCAGCTAGTAAAGAAATATCCCCATGTTTAAGGGGCAGTGAAAATGGAATTGTCTCTGGAGCACTTTGGTTTGGAATTTGCAGTCGCTGCTCTGAAGAACGAGAGGCAGGAGGAGTGAATCAGACTAAAATCTCCAGCTCTCCCTAATCCTGCCCCTCAGCTCACAGGAGCTGCCAGGAGAACTCGTTCCATACCTCATCCAGTTTTTCTTCCTTCTGATTTCAGTGGCTGCTCCATCCTGAAAAGCTGGAAAAGCTTTGATTCCTCCCAGCTTTTCTACCCAGGCAGCCACACAGCTCCCAGCCTCAACTCTTATTTTTCTGGAATACTCTCTGAGTGAAACCTGCCACAGGGCCACTCATTTATGTAAATATGGATAAAATAATAATAAAATGATGATTAAAACCCTCCTGGCTCTGTGGGAGTCCCCATTCTGACCAAAATAAACTTATTTCAAGTTTTTTAATGAGTTCCTGAGAGAGAAAACTGCTCTTGCTGCTGCTCAGCTGAGGGCCTAAGAGCAAATAATCCCAGCTGAGCCTTCCCAGGGAAGTTGGATTCTTCAATCACAGAGCCAAAATCCTGGTTTTCTGCAGCAGCTGGTCCTGCTCCACCGAATTTCCTTGCTGGGAAATGTGCAGGTGACCCCAGGACTTGCAGCATCCTCAGTTAACTCAGTCGGATGGGGTCAGCTCACAATGAACTGCATTAAGTGATACTGGCTTGGCTGGGTTGCTCATTCTGCCCTGCCTGGTTTTTGGTGCATCTTTCCAGAGGGAAGGGGCCTTTTCTCAGTCCTGGTTTCCTGCAGACACATCCCTGGGAGCGTTGCCAAGGCACATCCACCAGGACAGGAAATTAAAGGTCTCAACTCCCAGACATCACAAGATCAGACAAAAAACCAAATCAAATCCCAGCGTTCACAAACACAACCTGGGATAATGAAAGGAGGCGCTGGCCACGGCAGGGGGGTGGAACTGCATCAGCTTCAAGGGTAGGATCAGCAAGGCTGGCCCTCACTTAGGTCCAATAAAAAATAATGGCTCAGCCTTGCTCTGGAGCTCCATATCCATCTTTTATAGCCACAGAATAGAATCCCAGGATCACTGAGGTTGGGAGAGACCTCCGGGACCGTCGAGTCCAACCTGTGACTGATCCCTGCCTTGTCCCCAGCCCAGAGCCCTGAGTGCCACCTCCAGGTGTTCCTTTGACTCCAAACCTCCCTGGGCAGCTCCTGCCAAGGCCTGACCTCCCTTTCCATGGGGAAATTCCTGCTGATGTCCACCCTGAGCCTCCCCTGGCCCAGCCTGAGGCCGTTCCCTCTCCTCCTGTCCCTGTTCCCTGGGAGCAGAGCCCGACCCCCCCGGCTGCCCCCTCCTGTCAGGGACTTGTGCAGAGCCACAAGGGCCCCCCTGAGCTCCTTTTCTCCAGGCTGAGCCCCTTCCCCAGCTGCTCCTCCCAGGATTTACTCTCCAGACCCTTCCCCAGCTTTGTTGCCCTTCCAGGACCTGTCTCCAAACGAAACCAAAATGCTGCATAATTATTCAGAGCCAAAGGGCCCCCAGATGTGACGAGAATCCCCCTTCCCTCACTGCTCTCCTGCAGTCTCTGCCGTGAAGGAGCCTCTGCTTTGGGTTTCCAAGACCAAAACTGAATTCAAGCGTCAGAAAGAGCAACAGCAAAACCCTTCCTTTGGAATGCCTGGATCCTCCCTCCATCCAAGGGGCAGAAAGGACAGAAACTCCATTCACCAGGGCTTTGAACTTTCCTGTCATCCAAAAGCAAGGCAGAGCCCTTGGGCTCCCCGGCGGCAGAGTCTCGCTGATTAAATCTCTTCTTTCCCAGCTGCTTTTAGAACACCTTTTCATTTTCAAAGTTCACTGTGACACCAAAGAACTTTCATGGCCGAGCCTGGGAGTGAAGCACCTCATTTTTGCCAGGTTTGATGCTACAGGAATGTCAGGAACACCACTGAAACAACACACAACCACTGCCGAGCTGCGCCGAGGCCACGGGAGCGAACTTTATCCACTGAAAAGCTTCAGAAAAGGTCAAACGGGCACGAGGAGTCGCATCCCTATGGATTCTGTGTGTGTGGAGGGGTGAGGGGGAGCTGGAAGGAAATGTTCTGGAAATGTTCTGTTGGAGATGCCGCTTTAACGCTGGGCTTGGACCTCTGGCAGCTGCAGCATTCACGGGAGGGACCTGTCACAGTGTGGAGCTCAGGCTTAAAGAAATACAAATGTTGGTGCTGGGTGTTCTCCTGCTCCCGCTGTCAGGGACTGCTGGAGCTGGTAAAGGTCACATCACAGCTCCCACAGGAAAGGCTTTCCAGGGAATTCAGCTTTGGCCGTGGGAAGGAGAGGTTGGGGGTGATGCTCTGTGATGTCTGCGAGCCGGGCAGCGCTCAGTGCTGCAAGTGGTGCAGAGATGCTTTGGCTGCTGGGTGCTCTGGGCGTGTTCCTGCCATGGGGAGGAATTCCATCCCTTCCATCCCTGTGCCAGGCTCTCCGGTGGGCCATAGAGCTGTGGGATGGGGGAATTTGAAGCACATGGTTCCCCACCCCAGGTAAAGCATTAAAACCCCCACAAAACACCAGCCCTAAATTTAGGGATTAAGCCCAGAAAAACCAAGTGGGTCCTTGGTTCAGTGAGCACTTCCCTGTTGGAAAATCCATTTCTATGGACAGACGAAGCCAAGAAAAATCTCCAAGGCACCAGGACTGCAAAGCTGTGCCATGCCAATCCAAGGAACTCCTGAGAGCCAAGCTCTCCTGCTGGAGAATCCCGGGATTTTTTGGGTTGGAAGGGGTCCTAAGGCCCATCCAATTCCACCCAGAACATCTCCCACTGTCCCAAGCTGCTGCAAGCCCCAATGTCCAGCCTGGCCTGGGACACTTCCAGGGATCCAGGGGCAGCCACAGCTGCTCTGGGAATTCCATCCCAGCCCCTCCCCACCCTCGCTGGGAAGAATTCCTTCCCAATATCCCATCGACCAGAACAGCTCACTGGAAAGAGGCAAAGCACTCCCAGCATAGCGATGAGGATGGTGAGCAAAAATAAACCAGCCCTGAAGTGTTTCTCCCTCCATCACACAAATAATTAGGAACACTCGAGGTCGTGTGGTGCTTTTTAAACAGGGCCTCGTGCTGCTTGGGGGAATACAATTCCACGGCAGCAGTTTATCCTGGGAAGTCAGCTCAGCGGGGTTACAGCGTGCCAAGTTTAAATGGGAACCATTTGTTTCCCGTCTGCACTGCAGCAGGCGCTGGCAGGGTTTTTACGGAGCATCCCCGGCAGCCTCCGACTGTTGTTTTTCCAAATTAGCGCCGTGCCTGTGGAGTTAACGGGAGTGCAGGCAGCGAGGGGCCTCTCCACAGCCCCGTCACCGTGCTCAGGATCCTCTGCAGGAGTGGAGGACAAGGTCTGGCTGAGCTTTCTGTAATCACTGCTCTGCTGACGGGGACACGGCGCCGCTGCTGCCCCGAACCGAGGGGTGCAGAAAGGGCTGGGTGGGCACTGGAAAGCCAAGAGGCTTTCTATTTGTGAGGGTGTCAAGAAGCAATCTCTGCCTTTCCAAGGAGTTCCACAAGTCCTTGACCCCACCAGCGCTGATTTCTGGAGAGGGCTCTGCAGAGTTTTACCTGGGGACATCCTGGGGACACAAGGGAAGGCAATTCCTGCTCATAAAGGGAGGGATTGCCCAGAAAACTCACCCCAGGAGGTGATGCAACTCCAAGGTGTCCATTCCTCCTGCCACAGAAGCTCTGGCTCTGGGAGAGGAGGAGTCACACAAGTCTGCTCTGACAGATCATAAAGAATCCTGGGATCTCCTGAGCCCCAAGGATCACCCAGTCCAGCCCCTCGCCCTGCACAGACACCCCAAATCCCACCCTGGGCATCCCTGGCAGCACCTTCCCAATGCTCCTGGAGCTCCGGCAGCCTCGGGGCCGTGCCCATTCCCTGGGGAGCCTGGGCAGTGCCCGGCACCCTGTCAGGGAAGAGCCTCTCCCTGACATCCATCACTAGAGAGGCAGCAAATCCTGCATCCTTCAACCTCTCCAATTCCCATTTATTACAGGAATATTCCACATCGGATGGCTCCAGGATTATCCTGTGCCCCAAAATTTCCAGGCCACGTCTCCTCTGTCAGCTCCTCCCTTTCATCGCTGACCCCTGCCCACCTCCAGCTCTGGAAGTGCCACCCTTCCCTTGGGCTCCTCCTTCCCTGCCTAACCTGCATTTTATCTCTCCTGGATAACATGGAATTCTTCCAGCTGCAAAGCAGCTTTAAACAATTATTTTATCCCTACTATGTTGATCTGGCTCCTGTGGAACAGCAGCTTTGCCACTGGGCTGGAGCACGGGAATCAATTTTCCAGCAGCAGCTTGTTTTTATTCCATCAGTTCTCCTCCCTTCCCAATGATCCCTCGTCCCTCGCCTTGCCCCGACAGATTTTTGCACGCAGAACTTTTTCCAGATGGCAGATCCAGTGCAGACAGCAATTTGCATAATTTAAATCTGCTTCCTGGCATAAATTACAGCACAACACACCGTGGGCTTTGATTTCCAGCTCCTCACAGCCAGGGCCGGGCAGTGCCCGGGAGTTGCAGGTGTCTCTGGAAAACCCAGGCTCAGCCACGGCACAGGGCAGGGGGAAGGGCTGAAATCAGAAATATTTCCTCATGGAAATAATAATTCCCGGTGGAATGTGCCCCAAACAGCACCATTCCAGGGAACTCCAGCAGCTCACTGGCTGCTCCAGGGTGAGAAGGTCAAGGAGAGCTCCTGGTGACACAGTGGGGTTTTCCCACAAGGACAAATACAACTTTGGGGGTGTTCCAAGAAGGTTGAAACAAATCCATGGTCAAAGTGAATCTCTTTTTTCCTGACCTCCCCATCCCAGAAGCTGGGCTGAGAGCAGGAATCACCTCTTCGGGATCCACAGCACTCACTGATCTGACACCTGTGTCCATGCAACCCCTCCAAACAGGAGCCTCCTGCCAAACATGGATTATTCCCCTTCCAGAGGCTCCACTTTAGACCAAACATGAATTTCTGCCCTGAAATATTCCCCGGGAACAACTGAGAGGTGAAAGACTCAGAGCAGAAATGTGCTGGCAAACACGGAATGCAAACAGATCCCTCTGACAGCCCCAGAACAGGAGCCTGAATCCCAAAATAATCCAACTAAAACACACATTCCCCACATCTTGCCTTGCTTCCAGCAATTTGGTGGCACAGCGGAGCCGTTCCCATCCTTGGCATGTGCACTGCACTGGGGCTGGCCAAGACTGAGCATTCCTTTGTTCATTTGGCACCGGGAGAGGCACAATGGACCCAAACCCTACAGTCTGCAGCCAGCTGGGAGGCTGAAAACAGCAATAAACTCCAAAAGTGCTGCTTTTGTCTGTCAGCACTCCGAGCAAGCCGATGTCTTCAAACATTTCTGCCTCTTACATGTCAATTAATGCCTTCTAATTTCTGCACCAAGCGTTTGCAGCCCTCTCTCCCCGTCAGAGGAGCGTTCATTCTGCCGCTGCTTTGGGCTCCCTGAGCCCCATTTCCGCTGTCAGAACTCGTGTTTAGGAACGTCACCTGCTGAGTTCCTTAATTCTGTTATTTGTGGGGTTGGGACGGGCCCCACAAGCCTGAGGCCACTTCATCCCCAGGGAGGGAGCACATCCATGCCCTCATGAAGTGACTGTGAAATTCCCACAATTAAGGCCTTATTTTCAATGAAAATTTGCACTGGAATATTCACATTCACAGGCTGCTCCCAGTGCAACTCCCTCCCCCAGCCCAGTGTGGATGTGTTTGCTCTGTCCCGATGGTGAATTCCCATCGACTTTCTGCCAGGGAAAAACCCCGGAAAAATCATCCCATCCATCACCCTCAGGCCTCTGCTCCACTTTTAATTACAACGCTCAGGATCCTTCCTTCAAATCCTAAACCTGAGGAGAAAGGAGCTTTTAATTTGCACAGCACCATGAAGTTCCCTGCTCCAGTGACATCCATTTGCTGCTGTCTCCTGTGCTAAGGGAGAGATTCCCTCGCTTTCCCTTTTTCCATGGCAGATGAGTTTGCCCCAAGTCACAATCCCTTTACAATGAGTTGTGCTTTGTGCCCACTCTGAATTATAAGGATCATTTTCCATGGGCAGCTGTAAATGGATAATTCAGGCTCGTTTTGCTGGGATGTATCACAGTTTGAACACTCTGGTTTAATTTTAATTTCATCCAGTTTGGGTCTTTATTTTTAGGCTGATCCCAGTTTTGGGAGAACTTTGGGATGAGGAGTCTGACACAAAGCAGCTGCTGAAACGCTGACCTAAAATAGACCTGAGAGGGGCTTACACAGACACCTTCCCCCCTTTAGGCTGAGCTTAAACCCCACCAGAATTCCCAGATTCCTTCGGCACCTCCACCTTTGCAAGTGGACATTTTCCATCAGGATTCCGATCGATGACCACCACAACAACGTCACCGTCCGATGGAAAACTCCCATCAGGCACCATCAGGAATCATCGGATTCCTCATGGAAAGAGGGAAAGGGATGGGATAAAAGCTCGGGATGTTTTGTGGAGAGGGAGAACAAGACGGGAGAGGATTTAAAATCAGCCTGAAATTCAGGCACCTGGAGAAACGCCCCACGCTTCTCATTCATTCAGTTATTAGCACACAAAACCCACTTTAAATACTTGATAATTGAAGGAATTCACAGGATTACCAGGAAATTAATTATTAATAAAAGACCCTCGTCTGTGCCTTTCCGAAAGCAGCTGCTCTCCGTTGTTTTCAGAGGCACCAAGCTGAGCATTCTCCAACTGCTTTTTAATACATGGAAATAATATTCCAAAGCAGGGACAAAATGCCAGCGGCTGAGGGGTGGCTGAGCCATCCACGGCGTGCAAACGAATTCCCTGCCTGGATATCGGGATGTGGATGTGCAGCCTTCGGGAACCAAGGGAGCCAAACCCGCCCAGGATGGCAGGAGGAAGATCAAGCCCAGCTGCCCCCGGTGCCGCAGGAATGGATGGGAAAATCTGTGCCAGGAAATGTGAGGAACGGCTGCAGGAGATGGGGGCAGGCCCTGATGGGCTTCATGCTCATCAAGGATAAACAAGGTGTTCTTAATTAACACTCCCGAGCCAGGACTCGTTATCACGGATCGATGTAGGGTAGGATTTGTGGGAACGGAGGGGAAAAGGTCACTCCAAAAGGATTTCCCTCACTCCCGATCATTCTCAGAGTGAGCAGAGCTGTAAAATGCAGGAAATTCCATCTTTTCTGTATTGCAGCATTGTACAAAGGTGTTTCTATTCCTTAAACAAAGCTAGTACAGAAAAAACCCTACAAAAGGGTCTGGGTTTATTCCTTAAAAAATTCAAGGTGTCTTTCAGCTTCTTGCAGATTGATCCACCTTTCCCTAAGGAGCTCCTCAAAACATTCTTATGGAAAAGCTGTCCTGCCTATGGGAATGCCTTATAATTCCCACAACCAAAAATTGGCCACCCAGCATCGCTGATGCTGGAATTGCATCAACAGTCCCATTAAACACCCACATTTTATGGGTGTTTGAAACACTTCCCGTTTAACAGCCCCACTTAAACACCTCGTTGGAGTCTGGAAAGAACTCTGAGGTCCACCAGGAATTTCTCTTGCCACAGAACAGGAATAGAGATTTTTTTTTCAATAAAAGAAGAAGGAAGCCAGTCTCCAGTCCAAGATGTGCTGGAGATATTTGGGCACAGAGCTTGGCACAGCTTTTTTTCAGGGCTCAAGGAGTAAAACTTCCTTTGGCTCCCTGAAGGGTTTATTTTGCATCAAAATAACCATAAAAAACCATTTCCCATGGCAAAAAAAGCCCCTCCAACAGGAAAAATTCCCTATTTTCAGCATAATCACCTTTAGCACCTCATTCATCAGATCCCTGTCTACTCCAAGAAATAATTCCAGGTAATTCCCATCTTTGAAAGCTGGAGTGTCACATGGGGGAGTGGTTTATATTACTGATCCTTTCCCATTTATGGAATGACAGATGTTTCACTTTCAGCACCAGGGACTGGCTCCTCTGAGCCCTCCTGACCCGGGGGGGACCGACTGCGATGAGGTCAAACCCCATCTCCACCTGCACTTTGAAGCCTCTCCCTTCCAGGTGTTCCTAAATCCATCAGAACTGCCTGGGAAATCATCACCCATTCCCAAGGGATGGGAGCTCCTCTCTGCTTTGTTCCCAGCAGCTCAGCCTGGATCATGCAGTCGGGTTCACTGGCCCAGTTCAGTGTCAGGTTGGTTCTCAAATTCCCATTTTCCCACAGTTTTCCTGTTTCCAGTCTGGGACCAGCTCTGTTTCCACCCCCTGGACATCCCCTTAAATGTGGGATTTTCCCAGCTCAGTCTCCAGATCTCACAGAGGAGAAGAGCTGAGCATTTCTTTTCCTCATGGATGTTCTCCCAGCACCATTTTTTCCTCAAAACCACTTTTTAGACCCTTCAAAGCCTCTGACCTTGCTAAATGGAAATATCCCCACATCAAGATCCTGCTGAAAACTCGGGATGAGCAGAGCTGCCCAAACTCCAGTTAAACCCTAGACAAGATCCTTGTTCCAGGAGATATTTCCATGTTTCCTCTGGCTGATTTTACTGTATTTACTGTATTTACTCTCCAGCCTGTTGTAAACAAGTGAGTTTGAACTCAGGTCCCAGCCCCTGTGGTTGGAGGACAGCACAGAAATCTGGGACAACACCTGGAGGTGTCCCACTTCTCCTGCCCACCTGCATCCCGCTGCTCCAGGATGCTGCAATCAGGTTTCCCAGCTGTAGGAAATGCGGAATATTGGCTTTGCTGAGTTTTCCCAGCTGGAATCGGGGCACTGAGAGCCACAGCTCCCCTGAAACAGGAAACCTTTCCCTTCAGAGGGCTCATCCCAACCAGTTTGTCATTTCTTCCTGTGTTTTCTTGGGCATCCAGGGAAATTGCTGGAAGTACCAACATTCCCTGGCATTTGATCTCCTCCCTGTATTTCAGGTTGGAGCAGGCTTTTGCACACAAAGGCAGGCCTTAGCCTTTGGGCACAGAAAGAGTCTCCCTGGTTTTATTGGGATTCCAGGAGTCCCCAAACGGCCTGAGCAGGAACCTGCAGGAGCCTCAAGTGACAGAAAATCCAAGTTTTAAGAGATTTAAAGCAGGGAAAGGATTCCAGTTCTGTCTGTGCTTTGGAATGCTCAGGGAAAGCATAACTGGACGCAATTCCAGAGGTTTGACAGTGCTGCACTGGGAGCATGAGGTGAATCCCAGCACCTCCAGCTCACGGAAATTCTTCTGGATTTATTTTATTTCTAAAACTCCTGTGGAGCTTCTCCAGCCTTTTGGGAAGCTGAACACCTTGAACCAGCAAAGGCAATCCAAATTTATTCAGCTCCAGGTAAGTGAGATATTCCCAATGCAGCCTTTTTTCCCCTGTGCAGTTTAACCAGTGAGTTTCCATTGTCTGACAAGTTGTCCTGGAAAACAGAGAAGCTGGGATTGATCCCAGCGTGGGAGAAACGGGAATCCAATATTTGCTGATTTGCAGCCACCCACTCTGGAACTCGGAGCCGTGCAGGATCCATCAATCCCAACGTGTTCAGCCTCCTCCTCCAGTGAGGAATGGGATGTGCAGGATGGATCCTCGCCCGAGGGTCGGCTCCCTGCCCTTGGAATGCCTGAGGAACCATTCCCACTTCCCTGTGTTGCCTCTGAGTGTCTCTCCCTGTTTCATTTCCACCCTCTGGTGTCTGTCCACGGTCACTCCCATCCATCACATCCTGGCCGATAGCCTTGGAATGAGCTTTGGAAAAGCCTCGTGGGCTGTCTGTGCCCTGTGCGCGGGGGATGGAGTTTGGGATGGAAGGAACCACCCTGCGGAATCTCCTCCCGAGGGAAGCACAGCTCCAGCGTGCTGGGAGAGAGCCTGGATGCCCAATCCAGCCGGCCCTGCTACAGCTGCTCCGGCAGGAGCGCCGAAAATAAACAATCAGTCCGGCACGGAGGAATCATCGGAGCCCTCTGCCCGCCGCCAGAGCCCGCAGTGGCCCCGCACATTCCCGGGATGACTTCATCGGGATCCAGCGCTGAGCCGGCAGCGCAGGGAGCTTTTCCGTGCTGACAGCCAGCTGAACTCTCGGCTCCAGCAGCCCTGCATCGATCCGCCGGCTATTCCAGGGCTCGGATCGCCAGGAGCTGAGATCCCTGCGGAATCCCGAGGCTCAGAGCCGCGGGCCGTTCCCCCCAGGACGCCCAGCCACGTTTCCCCCACCCCCAGGAATTGCACAGCCGAAAGAAAAAAGGCTGTGAAATCCAGGGAAATCCTGCCACGGAGCCCGGCCACCGCTCGGCAGAGCCCTGGGAATCCTCAGGCATCTTTTCCAAGCACTGTTTGGAATTGTTATCCCCCGGAGCTGCTCCCCCCCTTCCCGAGCCGACAACAGAACCCAGCCTTAAATTCCCTTAATAAACTTCCAGCACGGCAGGAATCGCATCGCGTTTGCTCCAGGCTCCTTTCCCCGAGGCAAAAGTGCTGCTGGATCCCAGATTCCCTGAGGAAATCTGCCCGCGCATCCCCGGCTGGGGAGTCACACACAGCATCATCCATGTCCCGGCGGGCACCCCACAGCCCCGGCATCCCTTCCCCATTCCCGAGGGAGCTGCTCCATCCCAGAGCTGCCCGAGAGGGAGCTCGGGGCATTCTTTAGGGAATGCAATCCCTTACCAGCCGCATGGCGAAGTTTCCCAGGGAAAAGAGGTAGGAACGCGGCTCCTGCCGGCGCTGGCTCCCGTGGAACGGCAGGAGCCGGGGAAGCTGCAACCCTCGGAGTTGAGCTCACTCTGTAGGCACCAGGAAAACCTCAAAGAGAGGGGGGAAAAAATGGGAAGAGCCAGAGCGGGAGCGAGCAGCCCACAGCCAGCGAGATGGGAAACTTCTGGCACGGCTCCAGCGCGGGGATGGATCCGCTGTCATCCCGAGGCGCGCAGCCATGGGAATGAGCGAAACTTGGATTTACGGGCTGGTTCGGAGCCGGCAAGGAGCGTTTTCTAGGGAATCCAGGGAGGAACGACGCTGGGTCCGAGAGGGAATGGCGGGGTGGGTGTGTGCAGCACACACAGAAACGCATCAGCCAGAGAGTCCCTGCCAGAGATTCTATTTTATAGATTCTGTATTTTATAGATTCTATTTTAGATATTCTATATTTTACAGATTCTAATTTATAGAGTCTATATTTTAGATATTCTATTTTATAGATCTCTATTTTATATATTCTGTATTTTAGATATTCCATATTTTACAGAATCTGTATTTTACAGATTCTGTTTTAGATATTCTATATTTTATCTATTCTATTTTCTAGATTGTATTTCCTATCTTTATTTTGATTTCTCTATTTTATTTCCTATTTTCTATGAACAGACCCAGGTGCCAGCACAAACCCCAGCCAGGCCATTCCATCAGCTCCTCGGTGGGAATTTTATTATGCACAACTCCAATCCCAAATCTGCATCCAAGGGGCTTCTCTGGGATTTATGATGCTCCTCAGGCACACCAACAAATCCCTTAAGGGGTTTTTCCCAGCATTGCCAAAAATCCATTTTCCAGAGGTGATTCCGATGATTTCAAGCACGTGGTGAAAGTGCTCTGAGCCTGAACTTGTGCAAAGATTTCTGCTTTGGCAGGCAATAAAAGGAAAATGAATAATAATCCCAAATAGTAATAATTGCCAACTTTTCATAGGCCAAAAGGCTCTGTAAGGCTCAGAAAAACAACCAGGATCACTAGGAAAGTGTTTAAATCTGAATTTATAGCAAATGCAAAAATTTGGGGGTTTTAAATGCTGGTAGGGAATATATATTTAATATTTTAAAATAGATTTAGTTTTAAAATATAAAATAGTTTAAAGACATGTAATAATGTAATTTAATAAGATAAATAATTTAGATATATTGAATTTGGGGGCTTCCTCCTGAACCCCAGCTCCAGCAGGGCTCAGGGATGTGTTCGGATATTTTCCAGCCCTCTATGCAAAGGGAATGTCAGCTCAGGGAAAATTTGTAAATCAACACTTTTTTGGCATGAAAAGGGTTAAAAATCCCAAAAAACTCCACAGAGCGTGGCTTAAACTGGCAGCGAATGAGTGAATTCAGCCTCTTTTACTCCATCGTTATTTGCTTATATTGTGTAATTATTTATTTAAAATGAGGTTACGAGTTCAGTCCCTGTAAACAGAGCTCCAAACAATTCCAGCTTTCCAAACTGGGAAGGGGATTCCTGGAGGTCTGGGCTGGGTTTCCTTCAGCCCACGAAGAAAACGAGGAGTCAGGCAAAGCTGAATCACCGGAGGGGGGTGCGGTGCTGGTTCCCCTCCCATGGGGAAATGAGCCCTCAGTGGGAAGGGAATCACACGGGAGCAGACAAACAGGAATTCCTCGGTGCCACAGCAATCCCGGGAAGGCCGAGGAGCTCGCGACAAAAGCAAAATATTTGGGATATTTGGAAGCAGAGCCGTCCTTAACACCAGCGATGCTCCCACAGGTGGTTCCTCTCCAGGCTCAGCTCCAGGCCCGCAGGAGAAGCGGCCAGGAGGTGCCAGCTGTGCCCAGATGTGCCCATGGAAGTTCAGCAGGGCGCCAGAGCTGCACAATCCCAGCTATCCCAGTGCTGGAAATGTGGCTGGGTTTGGTGAGCACCACGGGTCCTGCTCAGGATTTCAGATTTCTTCCCCGTGGACAGAATTCCAGGATCAGCGAGGTTGGAAAAGCCCTCCAGGGCCAGCGAGTCCAACCTGTGCCCCATCCCCACCTTGTCACCGAGTGCCAAATGTCCTTGGGCATCTCCAGGGATGGGCACTCCAAAGCTCCCTGGGAGCCCCTTCCAAGGCTTGGCCACCCTTTCCATGGGGAAATTCCTGCTGGCACTCGGCTGCAGCCAAGTCCATGCCCCAGGAAGGAGGAGGGTTCCCGCTGGTGGTTGAGGAGCCAACCCACCACATCCCAGCTCCAAAAGAGAAGCTGGAAATTGGCCCAAAATTCCTCCCTGGCTGGCACTGCACACCTGCATTTCCCATCAGGGAATGTGGGCATTTATCAAGGAATCATGGACTGGTTTGGGTTAGAGGGACCTTAAAGCTCATCTCCTTCCACCCCCTGCCATGGATTCCACACCTTCCCCCGGATTCCTGTCCCTGGGAAGCTCAGGGAATGTCTCGCCCACCTCCCCTCCCCTTCCTTTGCTCCAGGGCCAGCCTGGCAGTGCCCAAGGCCAGGCTGGACGGGGCTTGGAGCAGCCTGGGACAGTGGGAGGTGTCCCTGCCCATGGCAGGGGTGGCACTGGATGGGCTGTAAAGTCCCTCCCAACCCAAACCAGTCTGGGATTCCATGGTTTCCCAGTTCAGCCTTTGGTTCCCGTTCTGATTTCCAGGTTTTGTACCAACGCTGAATCATGGCCATGAAAATCTGTGTGTCCAGCCTGGACAACACTGGGGACACACGAGTTTGATTTTCCCCTCAGATTAGATCACTGCAGAGCTGCTCCTTGAGCCAAGTGTCTTATCAAGATCTCAAATCCCATCTTTATCGTTTCCTTATGGAGAAAAAGACAGGAAAAAAGGTCTTTGGGAGAGCTGCAGCCCCCCTGTGTCCCCTCCCCACCGGTTGTACACCCTCTGGGAGAAGGATTTGGGGTTAACCAGGCTTTATTCCCAATCCCTTTTTCCCAGGATGAAACAAAAACAATTTAGAAGGAGAAAGAAATAGCAAAGCAGACAGCAACCCTGCACCATCTGCTTCCCAGGGAGGAGCCATCTCCGGCAGGAATCCGTGTGCAGGGAGGGAAGAGGACTTTCCCTTGGCTTTGCCATGGAAAAACCGTGTGGGTCCTTAGGGAATTGAGCTTTTACCTGGACACCAGCCCCAAATTTTCTGATGATTTTTGTTCCTCTAGACCTGGAGTGGGTGAACTAAACTGCCCAAAGCTGGGACCTGGGAGCTGCTGGATCCTTCCTGTCTCCAGGATGGGCTGGTGGGGTCCCAAAATCCACATCCTCCCGGTATCCCATGGACAAAAGCTGCTGCTTGCTCCCAAAAATGGGATCCCAAACAGATTTGGCACCAAAAGAAAACTCCACAAGACCTCAGGTGGCAGCTGCAGCCTGTGCTGGGTGAGCTCATGGAAGAGATGTGGATTTTCCTGATTAGGAAAGGGAGCGCTGGATATCTGGGAACAACGGATGAGCCGAGTGACTCTATCTGTGAGATAATAATGCAGCACCAGGAAAAGATCCCATTTTTATGATCCACTTTTTATCGGAAATTAAAATTAACTGCAGGACTGTGGAAGTCAGAGGCGGCTAATGATAGCTCTGGGAAGGAGGAGCTAATTCCCGGGAACGGCTCAGCTCCATGGGATGCAGAACGAAGCCTCTGCCACCCTCTGCTCTCCCTCCACCCCTCCCTGCGCTCCTGGGTGGTTTTTGCACATTCCAAACCCCTCAGGGACCAGGACAATGATTGTCCTTTCTACTTCCAGCAAAACCAGTTTCTTGGAGTCTTTTTGATTCCATGACTGTGTGATCCAGGGAATGAACATCCACCTATTCCAGCACAGGAAGCCCGAGAGCTGCTCTTTGACAGAAATGAAGATGCTGATTTCTTCGAACACCCGGGTTGTTTGAAGGGAGAAGAAACAGAATTCCTGGGAAACCTGGATTTTCCAAAGGCTCCACACTGCCTCACTCCGCCCTGGAGGCCCCACAGATTCTGCAGAGTTAAGTTGCCACATTATCTCCAAGGGAAAAAAAGGGAAAAATCCATCTCCTGTACCACATCTCCAAGCCTTTTCCAAAGGAGTTTGGAGTCCCACAATGCCACACCGAAGCCACACGTGTGTGCCAAAATTCCTGATTTTTGAGCCCAAAATAAAGCTGGAAAGATTGATGGCTCCAGCACTGAGCAGCACATTCTCCTGCTCATTCCCAAATCTGACGCCGGGAGGAAAAACCAACCCTTGGTGCTCCCTCACACCTCCAAACCCCAGTTTTCCAGGGAATTATTTGGTCTCCTGAGCTCCAGCCCCTCTCCCTGATTTCTCCATGTGGGAAAACCCTCTCTGCCCTTCCCAGGAGCCTGGGTTGTCCTTCTCTATGCTCCCAGGAGTTGATCCCATGGCAAGGACTTGGTGGATGGCCTTGGGCCAGCAGATGGAGAGGGAGAGGAGCTGTTCCTGCTCCTCAGGAGAGCAGGAAGGACATGAAGAGCTCTGGCTGGGAAAGCAGGATCTGGGCATGTTCCTGTATCCAAGCTGTTAATTCCCACTGGATTCTTGAATAATGAGCACTCCCTGCCCAGCCAGCAGATTTTAAGGCAGCCAAAACCCAGGACCTCCTGCATTCCCAGAATTGCCTGGGAACCCTCCTGGAAACAGCCTTAAACCCAGGAATTAAATCAGGAATTAAATCAACAAAGCTATCGGGGTAATTTTTCTCACCCTACTAATTAGTGGGATCTGGGATTGCAGTGTGATCTCGGAGCTGCACCCATTACCCAGCCAGCCCCACACATCCCAACGTGGAATTTCAGCACGGATGGTTTACCCAGATTTTTCCAGAGGAGCAATTCCCATCTGCTGGATTTAACCATGCATTTGCTGTGTGTTAGGAACTGTGGTGATTCGGCCCTCGGGGTCTGGTCAGGGTGGGGTGATCCAGATAAAAGAGGATGGTCCCTTTGGGGCAGGATGGTCCCTCTGGAGCGAGGGGATCCATCTAGAACAGGATGGTCCCTCTGGAGCAGGATGGTCCCTCTGGAGCAAGGGGATCCATCTGGAACAGGGTGGTCCCTCTGGGGCAGGATGGCCCTCTGGAATGCAGTGCTCCAGCCAGACCATGATGCTCCTCAACATTCCCAACTCCTGGTCCCATCCTGCCCCTGTTCTCCAGAGCACACCTGAAGCTCCGCCTGAGCCACGCCCAGGGCACATCTGTCCCCTATCAAAGGGGTTTTAAGCCAGTCCTTGTGTGTCCTTAGGCCAGGCCTAAGCTCCTTGTGCTCCGTCAGGACGTGCTGTGGGTGTTGCACCATGCCACCGTCACCAAACCAAGCCCAGGTGCTGGGTTGTTCAAGGCTTTGGACTAAAATTGGGCCTAGTGAGGAGTCTGGCACTAAAACCTGATTTTCTGAGCCCTGCAAGGCTGACCAGACCCACGGGAAAACCGGCCCCTATAAACAGCAGGTTAATCATTTATGGAGATCAGCTCTGGCTCGGGATCTGGAGCTCTGCACTCCCGGAATGCCAATGGGAAGGAAGAGCCGAGCTGGCTCCCTCTGCTCCAGCCCACCCTCCCTGGGGAGCTCATTAGCGTGGAAACTCTTGCTGGAGAATTCCATCAATCTCTCAGAGCTGACTCTGTTTGGGATTCCCACTCCTGGATGCTCCAGCTGAACAAAAGCTCCCGGATGGCTCCCCCAGCCTCCCTCGGATTTCAAGGAACAGACTCCCAGATGTTTAAGAATGCAGTTATTGAACAGCCTTGCTCAAATATGGGACTAAGCTGGAGTTGTCTCATCCTGCCCACACTCAGCTGCTTCCAGATGGATTTATCCAAGAGAAAATGGAATCCTGGGTGTGGCTCCTTGGGGGCCTTGTAGGAACCTCGGATTCTTTGCAATTTGAAGCCTAAAATGGAGTTTTCCAGAAGTCACGAAGATGGGAAAACATCATTCCTGCTCTTAAAATGGGAAGAAAGGAAAACCCAGGGAACTGCAGACCAGGGAGCCGCACGTGTGTGTGGAGGTGGGATTTACATGGGATAAGGGGAAGGAATTCCTCCCTGGGAGGGTGGTGAGGCCCTGGCACAGGGTGCCCAGAGCAGCTGGGGCTGCCCCTGGATCCCTGGCAGTGCCCAAGGCCAGGCTGGACATTGGGGCTGGGAGCAGCCTGGGACAGTGGGAGGTGTCCCCAACAGCCGGGGATGGGATTTAAGGTTCCTTCCACCCCAAACCATTCCATGACTCTAGGATAAGATGGAGATCCCATCTCCAGGTTTTCCATGGGATTGAGGGGTCAGGGGCTCCATAGGAACCTCACCTTCCCTGATAGGACACGATGGGCCCAGGCAGCAGAGACCCCATCCCAGCTTTCCCAGCATTCACCACGTCCAAGCCTTGGATTCCCAGTCTGGATGAAAACAGAGAATTCCCCATTTCAGCACCAGGTAAAAGCACTTGTGCATTGGAATGGAATTTTATTAATTGTTATTTTAATAATTTTAAATTGTTATTTTAGTCATTTACCAGTTTACTTTCAAACGGTACCATTTCAAGAGTTCTAAATGATTCAGTTATTTTAAAGTAAAACCACGTGGAAGCACTTGGAAAAGGCTGGATTTAGGCATGGAAACACCTGGAGATGGCTTTGGATGCAGCTGTACATCCTGGCAACTTCATTTTGCTGCCGGGAAATTCCCCCTTCAGTCCTACCTGGTTAATTCATAAAGCCCAACGTCCCCAAAAGAATTTTCTCCGCTATAAATCCCCTGGAATTCACGGGAAGTGGCTTTGGCCATGGTCTGCTCCATGTGGGAGCTGGGCCCGAGGGATGTGCATGGAAAGATTTCCAGTGCAAGGTAAGGAATAACCAATTCCAGTGGGATCCACAGCATTTGGGGCCCTTAATGAGCTGCTGGAGAATTCTCGTGGTTAATATATTCAGGGACTACGAGGGAATCCGGGAATTTAATGAATCTCGGCATTAAAAAAAAGGTGCTTGGATCTAACTGCAAGTAAATATTGCTTAATTATTCTTCTCATTCCATGGCTGATTTAGAGGCATTTCCCTGGATACTGTTCCTGGTCCAGGCTGTGAAATATTTATTGGTCCAACTGTAAAGTCCACGGGTTTTGACACACTGATGCATTTTCAATGCCTGTGTTCTAAACCCCAAAAATTTAAGGCACCAACCCCCCTGCCAATCCCGAGCACATCTTTCCTAGGAAAAGCAGCAGGAATTATGCAGATTCCCATTAATTTCTCCCTAAACTGGCTGCTGTCATTCCCTCCCCTTTATTATCCCTAATCAGCCACACTGCCCAACTCCTCTCGAGTTGTTCTTTCCCTTCCCGATTTTACTGGGGATTTTGCTCCATTTAGAGCTTCCCAGTGCTTTTTTTTCCATTCCAGAGGCTTCCCAGAGCACAAACCAACAGCTCTTGCGGTGAATTATGGATTTCAGCTCCTCATTTCTCTCCAAAATTTATTTTGAGCGTCCTTGTGCTGTGCAAGACGAGTGGAACCCTTGGAAAATCCGTTTTTCTTTCCAGGGAGCTGCCCTTGCTCCTTAAAAACCCAGTCCCAACTCCCACAGAGCTTAAATCAAATCCAGGCATTGCATCCATCAACCTGAAAGAGGAACCGATGGGAAAACTCCCAAATCCCATCCTGCTTCCTACGGACACGACTTAAGTTGTTTAAATGGCCTTTCCAGCCTTTTCCTGCAGGAGCACCGGGATTACAGGAGCTGAAACTCCAAAGCTTTGCGAGGGAGTGTGATGGATTATCCAGAGGGGAATGATAATGGGTGGTTCATAAAAGATTTGGGGGTTTTTGGTGCTGTTGGGAGAAAAATCCCTGGAATAATTGAGTATGTCCAGCACTGGGTAGGGCAGGCCTGTCCATCAGCTCTGGTGCTTTCGGAAAACCAACGGAACTTTGAGCCAGAATTCATCTAGAAAAAATTAATCATCATATTTAAATATGAAATCTTTATGGTGGAGAGAAAAGGGTGAAAAAATAGCATTTTTTATCATCCCCTGCTCAGCCCTCAGGTTGCAAATCCAGTGGGAAATGCTCTTCCCGTTGTCCGGGAGCGGCGTTCCCGCTGCCTTGCAGCTCCTCATGGGCTTGCTCCAGTTAATTACAGGCTTTAATTAGTCCTGAGTGGTGCCTGGGGAATAAGATAACTGCTCTCTCCTGATTTATAACATTTCAGAGATTGCATCAGTCCAAACAAAGGAAAATTGGGAATCATTGCTGATTGATGAGCCTGGGCAGGATCGAGGGGAATTCCTGCACAAAAATCCCCGGGACAGAGCTCTGCTGCCAGCACGGGATTCAGGACATGGAAACCCCCAAAAATAAGGAGCAGGGGGGATTTTCCTGCACTCCTGGAGCCCTTCCAATGCCAGAGCTGGGATCCTGCCAGTGCAGGCCTGGATCTGGGGTGATCCTTGTGGATCCCTTCCAGCTCAGGATGTTCCATGACCCTGGGATATTCCGTAGCAGTTTGGTCCCCAAAGGCTCGTTAAAGCCACAGCCCCCACGTTTACTCCTAAATGCTGAGTTTTGGCTCCCCAGTGTCCATGAAAACGAGTTTCTGATTTTTCTGGATGAGCAATTCCCATCTGCTGGATTTAACCATGGATTTGCAGTGTTTTAGGAGCTGTGGTGATTTAGGAGCTCCAGACAGGAGCCTCCAGGGCTGCCCAGCTTGGCTCCCGGAGCTGCTCCCAGCTCTGCTCCTCCAGCATCCTCACACCTGGGCCCAGCCCAACGAGCCCAGAGAGCCCAGCACTTAAACCCTGCTTAAAATGAACGGTTGGCACTTTATCCACTAAACTCCAGACTTTTTACCCGCTCCACTATTCCCAGTGAGGAACCTGCCCTTCCTCAGTGCAAACGCTCCTCCTTTGCAGAGTCCTGGCTGGTTTTTGATGATTATTGTTATTATTGTCGATGATTATTGTTGTTATTTTCATTCTGAGCACTGTGTTATCCTTTCCCCACCAGCCTGGCCTGCTGGGCCTGGATTACTGAGGCTAAATTAGAGATGGAATCAGCACTCGTAGGGGCTTGGTAAAATCCAAAAATGGCACCACAAAATCCCTCCGAAGCCAAGCAACGAGGATGAAAATCCTGTGGCAGCCAGGGCAGGAATGATTTAGGTTTGGAATTCACAGAGCACAGAGATCGAAGCAGAGGTGACCTGTGGCTGTGGCAAACACGGAGGGGGTTTAAAGGGAAGTTTATTTCCAGACACTTCATTCTGCTCAGGGGCAGCCGGGGATGGGGCTGCGTTCGAGGGGGGCTGGGCCCCAGCAGGCACTGCCAGGGCTGGTACGAAGGTGATGTTAAATTGCAAATTAATTCCTGTTCCAAAGGCCATCTGGATGGCTTCCTCGGAGCTTTGTCTCTTCACTCAGATGAGTTTGCTGCCACCGTTTTGGTGCTGCCATTTCCTCAGTGCCAAAGGCAGTGGGATCCCAGCTGTGCCAATCCCCAGCTCGTTAGGGACAGACAGGTGTGGAAGGTTAGGTTTTATCCTTCTTTTGCTGTTGTTGTTTCTTTCTCCCAGGGAATTTTTCTCCCGTTTGCTGCCTAAAAGATGGGAAGGACGGTGCTTAAGGGACCAAAGCTGCGGCCGGGACGGGGAGGAGGGAGTGCAGCTGCTGCAGAGCTGGGGGTGAGTTTGGTGGCTGGGGGGTTTCTCTGGGGAAACGCACAGATCTGGGGGGCTGGGCTGGGGTCAGGGGCGGGGCTCGGCTCTCCTGGGGACCGGAGAGGGGACAGGTGTGGGTTTGGTGTGGGATTGCTGCTGCCACCACCGAGTCCTGTCCCTCACTGCTTCTCCCACCGTGGGTGAGCCTCTGCCCCCCAAGAGCGACCCTTGAACTGGCACATTTCAACCCCTGATCGCACTGGGAGGGAGCCTCACCCTCTGCTCGGTGCCTCGGGGGACCCCAAACCCCGACCCCACTGGGAGGGAGCCTCTCCCGGCTGCCGCTGCCGCCCCAGGACACGGCACGGGACAGGTGAGAGCCGCGGAAACCCCAAACAAACCCCGCTCTCCTCCTCCTCCTCTCTCCTCCCGGAGCTGCCCGGACCCCGTTGTTTTCTGCCGCTCTTTCGGGGGTTTTTTCTCCTCTTTAACCCAAAACCCCACACCCACGCGGTCATCCCGCTGTTCCCACAGCCGCGCTGAAGGGGGAATTGCCCGGCTGGGGAAAGGCGGCTGCTGGGATTCTGTTTGCCTTTGCTGGTGTTGCTTTTCTCGTTATGTATTCTCTTACTCCTTTTCCCAAACCTTTCCCTAATTCCAAAGGTACAACCACACGGAGGGAAGGGGGCGGTATTTCCCACGGCAGGAAGGTTCCCAGGAGGGCGGACGGGCGTCCTTCAAAGCAGGACACCAGGGAAGACCCGTGGCGAGGCTCGGGTGGGAAATGGGGCGGGATGAAAGCTGCAGGAACCCCACGGCAGCAGAGCATCGCTCCTGGGCAGAGGGACGATCCCATTCCTTCAAATCCCCGCCCTGTGGAAGGCGGTGGGGAGCATCCAAAGGGAGTTTGTGTCCATCCCACTCCTGCCTGTCACGGCATTCCCGAACTTTTCCCTGTCAGCGCACAGGACCTGCCCCCACCTCCTGATTCCGTCCTCAGGGCCGCTCAGCACTTCCCGGGAAATGCGCTGCTCTCCAGACACGTCTCTCCCATTTTTTTCTATTTCCCTCCCTTTTGTCCATTTCCCTCCCATTTATCCCCCTTGTTCCCCATTTTCCCCTTTTTCTTTTTTCTCCCCCCCCCTTTTTATGCCCCTCGTTCTTCTCCCCCTTTCTTCTCCCCCTTTTCCCCCCCATTTTCCCCCTGTTTTTTCCCCCCTTGTCCCCCTCCTTTTCCCCCTTTTCCCCCTCCCATTTTTCCCCATTTCCCCCCCAGTTTTTCCCCCCATTTTCCCCCCTTTATTCCCATTTTGGAGATGCAAAGAGAGGGAAGCCAAATGTGCTCCTGCTGCCAGCCCGGGATGCTGAGACCACAAATGCCAGGGAGGGCTCCCAGGCCGGCTGGAGTCACTGGAACACGGGATAGGAAACCCATTCCCACCCCAAAAATTGACCTCAGTTCCCTGGCATGGATCTATCCACGGGAATTTTCTTCCCCTCGATTTTAAAGGCTTCTCATGCAGCCCCGACCCAGCGCTTCTGATAGAAGATGGAACAAGGAAAATGAACACCCCAGTTCCAGCTCTGCTCTGGAATCCCACCATCGTTCCCAAATCTGCTGCTCTGCCTTTGTCTCCCAAACATCAATTCCATCCCGGGAAACAAAAGGCTGATAATACGATATAATACGATATAATACGATATAATACGATATAATATGATATAATATAATATGATATAATATAATATAACATGATTAATATATATTATATATTAATATATTAATAATATAAAAGAATAATGAGTTATAGATTATGAATAATAGATGTTAGTATATAAAATATAGACTACATTATAATATAATATATCATAATATAATTAATATATTAATATAAAATTATATATATCATCTATATATAATAATAATATATTAATATAATCAATATATAATATGAGATAATTAATATAGTAACAATATATAATAATATTGTTTTATAATATTAATATTATACAATATTAATATATAATACATAATAATGTAATGTAATTTGTATACAATATATTAATAATGATTTTATTTATATATTATTATATCTTAATATGTAATATTTATAACACTATATAATATTATATTATAATCATTATATATAATATATATCATATATATAATGATTTTTATATATATAATGATTATAATATAATATAATTAATATTTAATATTAATTATAATTAATTAGTAAGTATATTAATTGTATATTATCATATATTAATAATTATATTATATATTCTATATTAATATATAATTATATTATATATTCTAATTAGATATTATTATATATCGATTATATTAATTATAATTAATTATTAATATTAATTATAATATATTATATCATATTATATTATATATATAAAGAATCATTATATATATTATATATATATGAATCATAATATAATATAATATTATATTATATTATATCATATTCATAAAAATCATAGTATAATATAATACCTATAATACAATATAATACAATATAATACAATACAATGATTTTTCCCTTCTGGAAGGAGCCCCCCACTTCCCTCCCCGTGCCCCCACCCAGCCCCAAGCGCAGCCCACGCCCCCAGAGGTTCCCGGTGCTGCGGGGGCAGAGAGCGGGGGCAGGGCCGGGCAGGATCGGGGTCGCTGCCGAGCGGGAGCACGGGGAATGTTGATCCTGAGATCCGGGCTGTGGTTAAAGGGGAATTCACGGGTGTCTGCAGCTCTCACTGGTGCCTTCGTCTGACCCCTTGACCCCAAATGGCCCCAAGTGACCCGTGGATCAATTAAAAATCACTCCAACGACCTCAAGTAATCCCTGTGACCTCAAGTAACCCCAGGCAGGGCCTCAAATGACCTCAAGTAACCCTGAATGACCTCAAGTAACCCCAGTCAGTGCCCCAAATGACCTCAAGTAACCCCTGGATCAATTAAAAAATACTCCAATGACCTCAAGTAACCCCTGTGACCTCAAGTAACCCCAATGACCTCAAATAACCCCATTCAGGGCCTCAAATGACCTCAAGTAACCCCAGTCAGGGCCCCAAATGACCTCAAGTAACCCCTGGATCAAGTAAAAAGTACTCCAATGACCTCAAGTAACCCCTGTGACCTCAGGTAACCCCATCAGAGAATTCAATGACCTTGAGTAACCCCAAATGACCTCAAGTAACCCCAATCCGGGCCCCAAATGACCTCAAGTAACCCCTGGATCAATTGAAAAATACTCCAATGACCTCAAGTAACCCCTGTGACCTCAAGTAACCCCTATGACCTCAAGTAACCCCAGTCAGGGCCCCAAATGACCTCAAGTAACCCCTGCCAGGGACTAAAAAAAACTCGAGTAACCCAAAATGACCTTGAGTAACCCCTGTGACCTCAAGTAACCCCTATGACCTCAAGTAACCCCAATCCGGGCCTCAAATGACCTCAGGTAACCCCGGTCAGGGCCCCAAATGACCTCAAGTAACCCCTGGATCAAGTAAAAAGTACTCCAATGACCTCAAGTAACCCCTATGACCTCAAGTAACCCCAAGCAGGGCCTCAAATGACCTCAAGTAACCCCTGAATCAATTTAAAAAGACTTCAATGACCTCAAGTAACCCCTGTGACCTCAAGTAACCCCAGTGAGGGCCCCAAATGACCTCGAGTGACCCCAAATGACCTCGAGTAACCCCTGTATCCTCATTAATGCCCGTTTCCCTCCTGTGACCCCACAGTGGCTCCTCTGAGGGGTTTCATTCCCCCTCAGTTGCTCCCCGTGTCCCCCACCAGGACCCTTTGGGGTTCCCCCTCCCCCCCCATGCCCTGGGTGTCCCCTTTTGTCCCCCAGAGCTGTCCCTGGCCCCCCCAAAGCCCTGGGGGCTCTGCTGGGCCGGGGTGTCCCTGCTGGAGTCTGTTCCCTTTCCCCGCCCCTCCAGGCTCTGGAATGTTGGAGGTGGCAGCTCCTGGAGCCCCCGGTGCCACCAGGGACAATTCCAGGTGCCAGAGCCTGGCAGGGCCACCGGGGCCTCCCTGTGCCTCGGCCCCCCAGAGCCCAGCAGGGTGTGCTGGATGCGCCCCATGGGAGGGAGGGACGCTGTCCGTGGGGAAAGAACCCGGGCATTTATTGACGTGTGCGGGGGCAGAGGCACCGCTGGACCCGGACATTGCAATCAGTTCCTTCGTTAACAATACCTGACGAGCTCCCCCAGTTCTACCCCAGAACTGTGAGGGATATGCACACAATGGAATTCCAGAGTTGTGCCATGATGTGGTCAACTTTATTTCTTTTAAAGTTTTTATTTATTTATCTGTATTTCTTTATTTCTGTAAGTGCTGTGCAAGAGCTCTCAGATTCTGCAGAACGTTCTCGTGGATCCCCTCGGATTCTCCTGCTGGGTGGCAGCTCTGTGTCCTTCTCGCTGCTGGTGGCCCAGAGCCTTTATTCCCTGATTCTCTTGGAATGTGCCTCGTCATTAGGAACTTGGTGGAAATCCTTCCCCATCAGCTCCTGCACTGTGAACAGGAATCCACCAGAAAATTGCCAAAACCGTTCTGAAACAGCCCCAAAGCCAGCCTGCAAAGGACCCAGGAGCTGGGCCAATGATCCCAGAGGTCTTTTCCAGCCTTCCCAATTCCATGGTCCTGTGATTAAAGCTCAGGACTTTTTCCTGGGACACAGAGGGCTCTGACATCCCCCCTGTAACTCCCAGGTGGGGTTTTTTGGGAATTATCATTTTTTTCCTGCAGCGGCTGCTGCAAAGCTCAGCCCAGAGCCAAAATCTGTGAAAGCTCCGCTCCCACAGCGACTGCAGCTCGCTGTAAATGTCATTTTTCATATTTAATCACCCAGGCTGGCCCCAATATTTACAGCAGGAGCCGTTTGGTCGGGGAGTTCAATGTATTTATGGTTAAACATCCCACCCAGCCCGGATATTGGAGGAGACGGAGCCAGAGGCACGGACGGGGAATTGCGCCCAGCGTGAGCTGGGAATGGAACTGCACGGGGAGGTTGGGGCTCTGCTTCTCCCTGCAGGATGTCTGAATTTCATTTTTAATCCTTGGTGTGAAAGGAGCTCCTGTCAGGGGTGCCTGGGTGGATTTTATTCATCCGAGCTGGGGGAGAAACACAAAACCCAAAGGAAAAAGCAAGAGAGGAACAAAAAACTCCCCAAACTACAAAACCCCAAAAAAATCCCAAACAAACAAACAAAACCCACCCAAAAAACCAACAACAACAAAAAAACCAACACAAAGAAACCCCCAAAAAACCAACACAAAGAAACTCCCAAAACCCCACCAAAAAAACCCCAAAAAACAACAAAAAATCCCTAAAAACCAAAACAAATTTTAAAAAACAACCAAAAAACAACCCGAGAAAGGAACCAAAAAACCCCCAAACCCCCCAAAAAATCAAGAAAGGAAGGAAAAATTCAAAAATAAAATGAGAGCCAGTGAAAAGGTTTTACTTTGCTATTTGTATACTTTCCCCATGTTATTTTATATTAATAAAATATATATATTATATATATAATATATATATGTTATATATATAATACATATAGAATATATATAATATATATTCTATATATATAATATATAATACATATATTCTATATATATATTTTATATTAATAATATATATTTTTTTATATTTTATATTATATATTTTTATCTTTTATATTATATAATATATAAATTATATAGTTTTTATATTTTATATATAATATATAAAAATAAAATATAATATATATAATAAAATATATAATTAATTACATCTATTACATCACATCTATTATTAATTATGACGATAATTTAGGCAGTGATTCTATATCTATCTACCCCCTAAATACACTTATTCCCATACTTTACTGTGCTACAAACACGCCGGGAGTGGAGCTGCGTGAATCAACACCTGTTTGCTGAAGCAGCCTTTGGAAAATGTAATTCCCAGAGAATTAAAAATGCATTTCCCCCCCACCCCCCAAAAAAAAACCCCTTTCCCATAAAGGCACTAAGAATCCCCATCTCAGACTGGTTTGGACTGGGAGGGACCTCAAAGCCCATCCGGACCATGGGCAGGGACACCTTTCCCCATCCCAGGCTGCTCCCAGCCCCACCCAGCCTGGCCTTGGGCACTGCCAGGGATCCAGGGGCAGCCACAGCTGCTCTGGGAATTCCAGCCCAGCCCCTCCCCACCCTCCCAGGGAACAATTCCTTCCCAAGATCCCATCCAGCCCTACTCTAACCCACTGCACAACCCCCTGGAATAACCTCACTCCTCGGTTTCTCCATTTGCTGTGCAGAAATTGGGGTTTGCACCATTAATCACCGGGGCTCTGGAGCAAGGACTCTCCTCCTGCTTGCAAACAAGGGATCAGCGTGCTCGGGATATTCCCAGAGCATCCCAGGCTCCTCCTGCCCATCCCAGCTGGATCCACACCCCCAGGAGAAGGGGCAGTGCCCCGGAAGCCAAAGGCACAAGCTCCTAATGCTCCAGAGGAGCAGTGGGCAGAAATACAGACAAATATCGGCCAGCCCCGGTGCTTCCAGCCAGGATGAAAATCCGAGGCACAACATCCCCCTGCTCCGTTACTATGGAGATCCCACAGAGGACAGAACAGCACGGCACAGCCCTAGGGATGAACCAAAGCTCCCAGACAAGATCCTGATCTGCCCATCCAACAATTCCAGGCGCAGGGAACACCAATCCAAAGGCAAAAACACAAGGGAGGGAGCAGCAGGGCACACCCCCAGCGTGCCAAGGTCAAACACATCCCGTTAATTAACCAGGGGCTGCTGGCTGCAAACTGCCCCAAATCAGCCCTTCTGGAACTGCTGTTGTTCTGTGAGCCTGTGGAATTCCAGGCTCAGGCCGCGCTTCCCACTTTTCACCCAGGAAACAGCCCAAGAACTCAGCCCATGGCACTTAAAATTTTAAGTAGAATTCCTTCTCTGCTTATTCCAGGGGGTCTCAATTGTCCATTTCAAATCCATTTCTGGCGCAAAGAATCCCTGCAAATCTCCAAGCATTCAGGAAAGACGCCCAACCATAAATGGATGAAATATCCCTGGGTTTGTCCATCCACCTCTCACATCCCAGCAGCAGGGAAAGCTGCTGGATAACCCTGCTCCAGGGTTGCTGCAATCAGGGAAGACACTTCTCTGGGATTGGAGCTGTGGGATAAGGCAGGACACACAGCTGCTGATTGCTGTTTTCCTGGGAAACGGGAACTGTTGGGATTTGGGGGCTGATGGGGTTTTGATTAACTCCAAACTTTTCCCACAAGCAGGAGACAGGGACGACCTTTCTACATAGGGAAGCGACAGCCCAGGAAAAGATTCCTGGGAGTCCTGGGCAATTCCCAGCCCACAGGTTTCTATCCTGCACAGGAACACACTCCCAGGTCATGGAAAACTCATGGACAAACCCCAGGGAGACAAGCGACAACCATCCCTTCCCTATCCTTGTCCCAGATCCCATTCCATGAGCAGCTCCTCAACACCCACCTGAGCCAGGCTCAGGAGGCCACAGGGATGTGCTCCCTCCTCCTCCTCCTTTTCCCACTTATCTTAAAGCTCCAGGGATTCCAGCGGCCTCCAAACCCTGCTGGGAGCAGGATCTGCTGCTCTCAGGTGTGGCACAACAGCAGGGAATTGCTTTCCTGGGAGAAGATCGAGGTGGCCTCCCATGGAATCCCTCTGTGGGCTTTTCCTGGGCTGCAGTTTCCTTCCCGGTACACCTTACCCCATCCCTGGCACCTTTCCCAGGTGCCTTCCATGAATCCTGCCACCTTTACGATTTCAACCAGGATGCAAAACCCCTGTGAATACTCAGGTGCCCAGCCCCAGCTGCACCCAGTAATTCCCCCAGGGAAATTTCCCTCCTGCCATGCCGAGCTCCCCACTTCATTCCCAGCGGGACATTCCACCTCCAAACGTCCCAAATTCCCCTTCCCAGCTCCTTTCACCCTCTGGCACGGGCTCACCCATCCACGCCCCTGCAGTGTGCACCGGCAAAATGTCTTTGCCCAGGCCCTGCATGGAAAAAGGGAGCAGGGAAAATTCCATGCGGGAGCCTCTGGTGCTGCTTCCTGCCGATCCAAGCATTTTGCTGGAGAAAGCCTTGGGAGCACGGCAGGAAAGGCAGGGAATGATGGATCTCACCCAGCCACCGGCACCACAGCGAGGGGAGAGATGGAGGGAGCGCTCCAGAGCAGCAGATGCGCAGGGGCTCCCTCGCATCCATCTTCCACACGTTCCTGCTCCAGCCGAAATTCCTGCTCCAGCTGAAATCCCCGCTCCGGGCACACACAGAGGGCAACAGGCACGGCTCACCCTCCCCACCCCCACGGCTCTAGGGGCTGTTTTTCCAGGTGAGGAAGTTTTCCTCTGCGATTTATCCCTGCATTTGTCAGGAGGAGACTGCTGGGTCTCAGCTCCGTGGATTTGCTCTCCAGCAGGATGTGGATGAGCCCAGCTCCACCTGTGGCTCCATCCTTTTCCATGGAGACGCTGGAGAATCCCTGCTCCAGCCCTGCCAGCAGCATCCAGCCCGCCGGGAAATGAGGGATACAAAATCCACCCTGAGCCCCAGGAGCCCAGCCCCCCTTCCAAAGCCTGCTTCCCATCGCAGGCACACCCAGCCACGGGAGCAGCACATTCCCGATGCTGGGAATTCCCCTCTGGCTCTGCCCAGCTCCCTGTGGTTAATTCCTTGTGCCTTCTCCTCGCGGGTGGATGTTGTTTAGGAGCAGTAAGGAATATCCAGGCGGGGTGGAGGAGAGCAGGGTTCCCGCTGCATGGAGATGTTTGTTGTTTATTCCTCTTCAAGGCTCGTTAGATTAATCTGTTCTAAATTACCCCATGCTGCCAGGCACAATTATCGGGATTTATTGGGATCATGCCGGTGCTTTATTTCCCTCGGATGGGAGGCGGGGGGTTGCTTCTCCAGTGCTCCCAGGAAGCTGCTGCTGCTGCTGGAGCAGCATTCCCTTCTCCAGAGGGAACAACCTCCAGCTCAGGCTTCTGTCCACATTAATTCCTTTTATTTTTTTCCCAGCAGAGAGGAATCACAGAATCATGGAATGGTTTGAAATGTTAAAGCCCATCCCATTCCATCCCCTGTTCCCTTATCCCAGGCTGCTCCAAGCCCCATCCAGCCTGACCTTGGACGCTGCCAGGGATTTGGCAGCCACAGCTGCTCTGGGCAAGGACAGAATTCCTGCCCCCCGAACATCTTCCTGCCTCTGTTTCCTGGGTGGAAATGGCTCCTCCTCAGACATTCCTCAGGCTTTCCAGGAGTGACACTAACACGGAAATAAAGCCTCCCGCTCCGTGCTGTGTAAAAAGACTTCACCTCATTCCTTTAGGAAAACCCCACATTTTTGTTCGAAGCTGCAGTTCCCGTTATTACATTTAATTGGTGCCCTCAGGGGCTCAAACCGAGCCCGGCTGGGCTGACATTCAATTATTTTCCACCAGGGCTCGTGAGGGAAAGGTGCAATTAGAGCAGGAGGGGCTGGTGCTGACTCCCACCAAACAGACCTGGAGGGGCTGGGGCAGGGAAGGGAACGGAGCTGGGAAGGGGCTGGAGCCCCAGGAGCGGCTGAGGGAGCTGGGAAGGGGCTCAGGCTGGAGCAAAGGAGGCTCAGGGGGGACCTTGTGGCTCTGCACAAGTCCCTGACAGGAGGGGGCAGCCGGGGGGGTCGGGCTCTGCTCCCAGGGAACAGGGACAGGAGGAGAGGGAACGGCCTCAGGTTGCAGCAGAGGAAGTTTAGGTTGGATATTGGGAATAATCTGAGCATGGAAAGGGTTGTCCAGCCCTGGCACTGCTGCCCAGAGGGGTTTAGCAGCCCTGTGGATGTGGCACTTGGGGGCAGTGGCCTTGGCAGAGCTGGGGATGGTTGGACTCAGTGACCTTGGAGGGTTTTTCCAACCTGAACCATTCCATGATCCTGTTATCCAGCAATACCAAAGCCAGGGGCAGAATTGGGGTTCTCCCTCTCCCCAGGGGGGCTCTGGGCACCTCCTTCCCACCCCAATAAAATGAGAGCAACAACACCTGCACGAGGGGCTGGGAACCCATCAGCTGCTGCTTTAAACAACACCTCTGTAAACAACATCACCTCAAACAACATCACTCTAAAGAACTGTTTCTCCCCTTGGAAAGGGCCCCTGCCTCCTCCCAGGGAAGAGCATCCAAGGTGCTGATGTGGGAGGAAGGAGGCAGAGCCTGTTTGAACCCCCAGCACCCCCAGCATCCCCACAGATCCTCCCTCCCCAAACGCCTGCACTGTGCAAACGCTTTGGAACTGAAGTGTTTAATCAGGATCTCCCGAGAGGAAATGCAGCCACGAGGAAAGAAAGAGCAACTTTTTCATAGAGGAAGAAAAAAAGGGCCCTTTGGAGTAAAACAAATGATTCTCTACCAAAGAACGGCCCGGGGACACGGAGCCAATGGGGAGCTTTTGATGCCACAATATTGCACTGAGATTAATTCAGAGCTCAGCTTTTACCCCAATTATAAATCTCCCTCAGCAAGTAAGGAAATAGAATTTATTCTCCTCTGAGAGCAGACTGAATTCCAGCCTTTCTCTGTGAGTTTTCAGCTATGGAGCTTAGGGACAATCTAACAAAATTATCTCAGCGCCGCTTTCATCAAATCTCTATTATGTGAGTATTATGCTTTTGATTTTTAGGCCGTGCCCTACCAGCTGTAAGCAAATTACCTCAGGATATTCCCTCTTTTCTGCCATTTAGACAAATCTCCATTTCCTCTCCTTTCAGGGACAGAGAGGAAATGCTGGAGTCACCAGGGCCAGTCTCCCAGCAGGGACAAAACATCCATTAAACTTTAATCCAAGCAGTTCCACACGGCCCCACGATCTTTCCCGAGCTCTGATTGTTCTGCTGAGGTCTCTCCATGACCCCTGGGAGCTGGAACATTTCATTTCCACGGATAATCAGGTTATCCAGAAAAACCCAGCACTGCAGAGACACCCTACAAACATGTGCTGCACGCTGAGCCCCTGTGTTTGTGATAAAATGACCAAAAACCAGGAGAAACCAAAATTCCAGTGGTGCAGAACCATGGGATGGAATCCCTCGTGCTCCTCAAGCCCTCAGACTCCCTTGGAAATCCAAACTCCTGCTGTTTCCCTCTGGGGTATTTGACCCAGCAAACACAAACCCATATCCAATATTTCTGACATCCGACACGCTGAGGCCTCATGTTTACAGTGAAATAACCAAAAACCAGAAGGAAACAAAATTCCACCAGTGTAGAGCCAGGGGATGGAATCCCTCATGCTCTTCAAGCCCTCAGACTTCCTTGGAAATCCAAACCTGTGCTTTTAACTCCTGCTGTTTCCCTCTGGAATATTTGACCCCAGCCCATATCCAATATTTCTGACACCTGGCACGCTGAGGCCTCATGTTTACACTGAAATAACAAAAAACCAGGAGAAACAAAAATTCCATCAGTGTAGAGCCAGAGGACAGAGCTCCTCACACTCCTCAAACCCTCAGGCTTCCCTTGGAAATCCAAATCTCTTCTTTCAGCTCCTGCTTTTCCCTCTGGGCCATTTGACCCAGCCCACACAAGCCTATCCCCTATTTCTGGCGCTCGGCATGCTGTTATTTTAAACACAGTTTCAATAAACTCCCGGGGTTGATGCAGTTGGAGGCCTGCAAACAAACGAGCTCATTAAACACCACAGGCACTCAGCAACATCTCCGGTGGCCAATCCCAGCTCGGGCAGGGCTGTCATTTATAACTTCGATCCCCCCAGCTAAAGTGTTTAATCTGCTCATAAACATCAATCTCTGATCTTTATTGCCCCATTCTGCAGCCTGAGCACAAAACCTGCTCCAATTAAGCCCCCCCAAAGCGACTCTCGCAAATAAAGACTGACTTTAATACTCCACAACAGAATTCCCTGGGATCCGTCTTCTATTGAAGCGTCCCTGGAGCTCAGGAAGAGGTTTGGAATGACAAAAGCATCCCCAAAGGGCTGGGGAACAGCAGCTGGGGAGCTGGAGCTGCTCTGGGACAACGCAGATGTCACCAGGAGGTTACGGAGCGTGGCCCAGCATTCCGGGTGACATTCCATAACTCACCCTTAAAAACGATGGGAGATCCCATTAAGCTCCAGTTGGCTCCAGGCCCTCGTTCTCCACTCGCCAGGGAAATGGAATGGTTGGGAATGATGCATGGAGCAGGGGAGGACTGCCAGGAAAAATAAATCAGAGGGAGCCCGTTAACACCTAATGATGCCAGGCTGCCGTTAATTCATTCCCAATCCAAGGAGCTGTTAAAGAAGCCACTGGAATAATGATTTTCCTCTGGATATCAGCACGGCTCGGAGCTGGAATCTGCACCCACTGGAGCATCAGATGTCTTTCTGCAAGGTTCTCCTGGGAAAGAACATTTTCCAGTGGAGATGGATGGTAATTAAGGACAATTATCCCAGTCCAAGGTGGAGAACTTGAAGAGTGCCCCTCATTCTCCCCACATTCCTGCAGGAGCCCAGGGAGAGGCAGCAGCCGGGACATGGAAATCCGCTGGTCCCAGTTTTTAACAGGATTTGCTGGGTTTCTGCTGCACAAAAGGAAATGTAAACCCACAGTTTACTGTCCAAGAATTCCCTTAATCCCAGATCACCTGGAAGATGATCTGTGGGGGAAAAAAAGGTCATTTTGGCTTCACTCACCACTTCTTTTTCCCTGAGAAAACAAGACAAATGAGTCATGGAATATCCTGAGCTGGAAGAGACCCCCACAGGGATCATCCAGTCCAACTCCTGGCCCTGCACAGACACCCCAACAATCCCACCCTGTGCCTGAGGGCTTTGTCCAAACGCTCCTGGAGCTCTGGCAGCATCAGGGCCAGGACCATTCCCTGGGGAACCTGGGGAAGGGTGGAGCAAGGAATGTTTCCCTATGAGGAAAGGCTGGAATGAGCTTTTCTGTTGGGTTTTTACACCAACATTCACGTGAATTCCAGAGGTGTCTGAGCAGATGGAAAGTTTAGCGGAGTCCCCATCCCTGGAATTGTTCCAAAACCCATGGATGTGACACTTGAGGGTGTGGTTCAGCGGGGAACGCGGAGCTGCTGGGCTGAGAGTTGGACTTGATGAATTTAAAGATCTTTTCCAACCCTTAGGGATTCTGTGATTCCATGATTCTATGAGACTATTCCAAGCCCTGGGATCCTGGGAGCTGCCTGAGCCAGCCCAGGGACTGATCCCCGAGCCCAAGGCTTGGCCCATCCCTGTTTGTGTCCAAAGCTCCATCCATCCCTCCCCATGGATCCATGTTAACAATCCTGGAGCACACACAACCCCGGGGAGCTTTGCTTCCCTGAAAAATGCTTTGTTCTGAGCCAGGAAAATACATGGAAGCACTTAAATTCCTGCCTTTTAGCCCTGCAGCTCTGGGAATGCATTTGAGTTCCTGATTCCAGCTGCTGCAGCTCCTCAAAGGGAACTTCTCCAGTGAAGTGTCCGGCGTGTCCATGAAGCAGCTGGGACAGGGATCACATCAGCAATTCGGGAAGTGCTGCTTTCAATCCAGACACTGCTTTCCACCTCAAGGCAGAAAAACGTGGATGAATCCCCCAGCAAAGCCATGCCCTGAGAATGTGAAACGTTGCTGGCAGTGCTGGGCAATCCGGAACGTGCTCCTCGCTGGAATGAGCTCCTGAGCACTTTGGTTCATCGGGAGGCCAATTGCTAACCCTGTCAGGCAATATTCCAGTGATGGATACCAAAAGGATGTCCAGGGTAATCAGGCTCTGTTCCTGAGGGCTGTAATTGGGTTAAGCTCCTGAACGAACCCTTCAGAGCAGCAGCCTGGGCAAAGGGAGAGCAGGAAATGCAGGAGGAAAGGAGGAGGAAAAAAAATTATTCCATGCAAAGGGATAAATTTGAGTCTGTGGGTTGTGCTCTTCATGTGACACCTTAAAAATGATTAATGGGAATAGAAATGTCACAGAAATGTATGGATATGGCATTATGGAAGTGACCATGATGCCAGAATCATGGAATTGTGGAATGGTTTGGATTGGAAGGGACCTTAAAGCCCATCCAGTACCATCCCTGCCATGGGCAGGGACACCTCCCACTGTCCCAGGCTGCTCCCAGCCCCAGTGTCCAGCCTGGCCTTGGGCACTGCCAGGGATGGGACATCCTTGGAAAAATCCACTCCAGCACCTCTCCACCCTCCCAGGGAAGAATTCCTCCCCAACATCCCATCTAACCCTGCCCTCTGGGGGCCATTCCCCAACCCAAGGGCTGCAAGTTCAGGATACTCCGAAACACAGGACGTGCTCCCTCTTCAGCCTCCTACTGCCCTGAAAATCCCCAAACCAATTCCAGGACACGCAATGCCCTGAGCCAGCTCACCTTTGCTCTCAGCCCCCCATTTTCATTTAACTCCCCCATTACAAAAGGAAAGGCTGTTGGATCTGCTTTCCCCTCCAGCAGAAGAAAGCCTGGAATTCCCAATTCCAGCACTTGCCAGTGAGAGATTTTTCCTGGAGTCAGCTCTAAACGAATATTGACATTATAGCCAATCCATTAGATGTCCCTGTGTTTACATCAGGACCCACTGGCAGGACAACCAATCCATCTAAACGTGGAGCTGTTGGATTTCAGTGGAGCCTGGGAACGCCACCTCTCCCTTCCCCTTTTCCCTCAGCTTTCCCTGTGTGTATCCATCACTCCTCACACGTTTCATAAGCTGGGATGTCGCCTCCAGTCTCCCTACAAACTGCTTGGAGGGGTTGTTTCGATCTCAAAGCCTGGGAAATTTGCTTTAGGGAGCTCTTCTAAGCAATGTGTGTTCTGATGGATGAGAAAGTCAAGGGTTGCTCTGAATTTCGTCTTCATGGGGGGTCTGAGATGCAGGATAGGCAACGAGGGACACCCCAAAAACCTTCTCCGGTCCAACAAATTCAAGCTGATTTCCCCCTGCTGCTACACTGTAAAACAAACCCCCAAAGACCTATTTAAAAATATCAAATAATACTGGAAATCCACACAAACTCACCCGCAGACATTCTGGGAACACAGCAGGATTTTTAACGAAGTGCTGAAGTCTGGAGCTGAAGGGAATTCCCATCAGGATTTAAGGGACACCCGAGCTGTCCCTCTGGGTTTGTCCCAGCCCTAAAGGAGCATTTCCCCCCAGCTGCCATGAGGCTGCTCCGTCCTCATTCCAGCTGCCAGCAGCAATGGGGATGTGCCAGCTCCTCCGGGCTCAACCCCTGCCATTCCCAGCTGCTCTGTGCCCACGCACAGCTTTGTAAACACGGAAACAACTCAATTAATTCAGGGCTAACGTTGATTGCGATCATTTGAGGAGCAGCCCCGTGTTTACAGATCCACAGCTGTGAAATC
The DNA here is from genome assembly GCF_009650955.1 of Corvus moneduloides. Classification (NCBI taxonomy): domain Eukaryota; kingdom Metazoa; phylum Chordata; class Aves; order Passeriformes; family Corvidae; genus Corvus; species Corvus moneduloides. The sequence continues at coordinate 26,424,068 of NC_045485.1, forward strand.
CGAATCCCAGGCAGAGCAGCTTGGTCAGGGGAAGCAGAGCAGGAATTATTTCCTTCCTTCTGTTTCCTGGGAGGCCCCACCTTTGACTTGAAGAACAAAGGGATCCCAGCCCCAAATCCCAAAGGGACAAGGAGGTTTTCCTCCAGAGGTCAGGTCCAGCTGGATCAGACAAAGCTGATCCACAAAAAACTCCCCAAACCCACTCAGAAAGACACGGAATAGCCACAGAATCCCAGAATCCCTGAGGCTGGAAAAGAGCTCCAAGACTGAGTCCAAGCTGTGCCTGATCCCCACCTCGTCCCCAGCCCAGAGCACTGGGGACATGTCCGGGAATTCCTTGGACACCTCCAGGGGTGGGGACCCCAAACTTCCCTGGGCAGCCCCTGCCAAGGCCTGAGCACCCTTTCCATGGGGAAATTCCTACTGCTGTCCACCCTGAGCCTCCCTTGTAATGGAGAACACCAAGACTTTACCCACCCTGGAAATAAATTCAATCGAAGGGAAGTGAGGGGTTGAGGTGCTTTTCCCAAAGCTTGGACTCTATTCCACGGAATCACAGATTGGGTTGGGTTGGAAGGACCTTAAAGCCCACCCAGTGCCACCCCTGCCATGGGCAGGGACACCTCCCACCACCCCAGGGTGCTCCAAGCCCCAATGTCCAGGGACAGTGCCAGGGACGGACTCCCTGTGCCAGGACCAAGCCGGGTAAATCAGGCACCGAACCACCCTCAGCAGCTGCAGCCTTGGAGGTTTCCATCCCAATTTCCCAACGCTCCCGAGGCAGCAGCGGGGCAGGGCTGACCTCTAGCGAGGGATGCCTGAAAAAGGGAGGATTTGCTGGGATAAAGCTCCCCTCGCACCCGTTCCCTGAGCTCACCCACGGCCCCTCCTCCCGCAGGGCTCCGCAGCCGCTCCGGGCAGTGGCACAAAGCCGATTCTGAGGAAGCTGGTCCAGTAAACTCCTGATTTTGAGATATTTTCAATAAATGTTTCCATCACTACCCAGTGAGGGTTAATCCCCTTTCCCACTCTCAGATCCTGCCTGGAGGGGGTTGCAGCTGCCAGGGGAAGTTGCTCTGTTTGTAGAAGTCCCTCCCAGGACTGGAGCAGGAGCCTGGAGGGTACAGAGAATTCAGGAACCGAAAATGAAGGAAAACAGGAACTTCAGGGTTGGATCATGCATGAAATGCCAACCTCGAGGGAACAGCAGACGAGTTCCTCCAACCAAAATATGTCAGAGTTCAAGAGAAGCAGAAGATGAAGAGCAAAATTCAATTTATTTCTCTCCCTCCCCAAGAAAAATTCATTATCCATCAGTGGGGGCAGCTTTGCCTTCGGATCCTCAAAGAGAAAATTCCCCCAAACCCTCCACCCCTTTGGGGAAACAAAACTTTGCTTAAAAATTGCCCCAGCAACTCCCAAAGGCAACCCCAGAACCCTCAACAGCCAAAAAGCACAGGTGCCAGTGTCCATTTTTATTTAAAAACACCCAAAATTCACAGTCTGCAAGGAAACCAACCAACCACCCACCCCCTCAGTGCTGAGGAGCCCAGAAAGGACCAGTAAAAACCAGCACAGCTCGGGGGGGCAGGAAGTTCCCACGCTGCTGCTTTGTTTTGCCAATTGTCCTTCAGAATCCAGAACTTCCACCCAAAACAGCCCTTCAGGAAGATGAGAGTTTTCCAAGAGCATCAAAGAAATCTGCACTGCAAAGTCTCTCTTAAAACCAGCTTTAAGACCCTGAGTTCTGCTTAAATTACTGTAGGCAAAAATAAAACATTCTACGTAAAATGTAATATTTGTATCCCAACAAACTCCTCTCTCCACAGCCAAACATTTCCAAAGGCTCTGGAGCATTTTGTGGCACACGAGGAGTCCCTGGAGTCACCCCAGGAACATTCCCCCTGCTCCTGGGGCTCCACAAACCCCCTGCCCCTGCCCTTTAAAGCAAGATCAGCTCACTTTGGATAAATTATCCCTCATTACCTTGAGGAGTAATTAAACCAAAGCAAAATGCACTCTGCAGGAGCTCTGGGAACTCCCTGTTCAGCAAGGAGCCTTCCATTGAAAACGATGGGAAAATGCTGAGTTTCACCAGGGAATTGAAGGCTTTTCCCTCTGCAAGCAAAATTCAGCTCTTGTTTTAACTCTTTTTGCAGTTTTTAGTCACAAACTCTTAAAAATATATCAGTTTTCACAAGATTTAGGGCTTGTAGAGGTTATTGCTGCTCCTGAGCTGGGATGAATTCCAGGGTTAGCACTTTTGGTACTTCTGGAAGTGGAGTTTCCTCTGAAATACTCACTTGGGAGTTTCTCCTTACCTTTTCCTCCCAGAAACATGGAACAGAGCAACCAAGGTGTCCAAGAGGAGAGGCTGGAAAAGCCCCACTTCCATCCAGGCTCATCCCAGCAATTTAATTAGGGAATTTTCCCATTTCACACCCGGAGATCCAATCCTGGCCACTGACTCAGCTACTCACGGAGTATTTGAGACAGGAGGCTGGAGCAGGTACTCAGAGGTTCCACCAGAGCCAGAATTTCCCATCAGGATCTCTGAATTGCCCAGGAAGGAGGAGATTTAGCCAATATTTGAAATCTAGGATCTAGGCTTGCAGCAAAGCACGGAGCATCTGCTTGTGCTGGGCTCTGTGTCCCAGGAAATTCAGTGCATTCCTGCTTTTCCAGAGGCCAAGGTGCTATTTCAACACACTCCTGTGGGCCAGGGTCGATAAACAGGAGGAGTAATGAGCTGGGAGCTGCAAAAAAATAAAATTAAGACATTCCTCAACTTCTGGGGTGGGCCAGCCATTGATTCCTTTCCTTCGTTAGATTTTTAATCACTGGGAGATTTATTTCTGAGAACAAGCCCCAGGAGTTTCACTCACAGCTGGAGCTGCTGGCTGTTAGGAACAGCCAAATTTCTAAAATAAACCCCTCATTACTCTAGTTTTTCATTGTCCTATGACCCCCTGTTAGTGATACCTGAGCTCCAAGTCTGGACAGGTATTTATTCCTTAAACTAAAGGCATCAGCTTTTGGCAGCAATTTTGCCAAATCATCTTCGTTCTGCCGTCTGAGCCTCTCCTGCTCTTCTGCTCTGCAAAAGAAAAGTGCCTTCAGATGTTTGCCCTGAGCAGTGTGGAGCCAAGCAGGGAATTCTGGTTATTCCAATACCTAAGAAATGTTTTGGGGTATCAGATAAACGACCCTGAGACATGCAGGGGTCAGTAATTCAGTGTAAAGAAACAGAGAGGCTGTTTTCTGCAGGTTCCTTTTATTTCATTCCAAGATTTCAGCAGAAAGAGAAATCTCTTGGTTTTTCACAGATTACAACGTGCTCAGGGAGCTTCTGTAACAACTTTTATATCTGTTAAACAAACTTGCATCCCTTAAAGTAAACACTGCAATACAAAGAGAATCAAGAAGGCAATAAAAGACTGCTCAGCAGTCTCAGAATTCAGAAATCTCCTACAAAAAAAAAAAAAGTCCATTTGAGCATTTGTGGCTCTTTTTCCATCAAAGTGTCCGAAAGGAAACAAACCCAGAGCTGGAAATACATTTAAAAAGTGGAATTTGCATGAAGACAGTGACCAGAGCAGCAGTGAGCTGTTGAGAGCTCGGGGTGAGCTCTACCAGAGAACAAAAAATGGATCAGAAACCTCCAGCCAGCGGGGTGTGGGCACAGGAGGGCACCCTGCCCAGCCAGGGCACAGGGCCCTGCCCCGCTGTGCCCCCAGGACAGGGACAAAGCAGGGACCAGGCAAAGCCCAGCTGTTAATGAATCTTCCAGACAACTACAGTGCACCCTAAACTCTCCTTCTTCAGTGGTGGTGGTGCTGATCAAGTGTTCCCACTTCGGGATGGGGTTTGCTACTCAACTTTCCTTTCTGAAAGAAACAGTGGGACAACAATTACTGCAAACACTGGCCTGGGGCATCCTAAACCCCACAGATCCACAGGAATCACTGGAATTGTTACAGGGGGAGAAGCAGCTCTGTTTGGACACAGAATTGTGAGGTTTGGGAGGGGTTTGGTGGGTTTGTATCAAAAAAATGGGATTAAAAATCCCTTCGGTTCAAGGAAACCCATCACAATTAAGTCAGGTTTTAATTTCCTTGAGCTTTCCTCAAGATTAATGTGTGGAAAAAACAGGAAAAAACCATATCAAACCTCACCAATCCCCTTTGCTCACAGGTGCCTTGGGTTTTTGGGGATTAATTTAAGTACCACCATATGGGCACAGTCTACTTTTGGACAAGCCCATAAATCCATTTGTAAGAAACATCTTATTAGCAAAGTATCTGGATCAAACAGGTCTGATATTATAAAATATATAAATATATACAACTGTGTGATGTACAACATCTGCAGGTGAGATGTAATTGCCTATTAAAAAACAAAGAATTCCAACAAAACTACAGGAAATGAGCTCCAGGATGTGAGGGAGCTGCTGAGCTGAATTAGGTCAGAACAGAGAGGATTCCAAAGGGAAAATTCCATGTTCTTCACACAGCAGCAGCTGGAATTCTACAGGTGTGGTTTTGCAAGCTGTGATTAGCCCCACATTGATTTATTCTCTCACATAAAAAATGTGAAATTAAGAATAATGAACATATTTTAATAGGATGAACCAGCCTGGTCTATGGGAGTGTCCCCACCCATGGCAGGGCTGGGAACTGGATGGGCTTTAAGGTCTCTCCCAACCCAAACTATTCCAGGAACTGCCAAAATTTCCTTATTCCAACCCTTTCTGCCACCTAAAGTGCTCCATTTCCTTTTAAAGGAAGTGAATCCCATTTTACTGAAAAGTCCTGCCCCATTTTCTTCCTAAAAATTAAAACTTCTCACTGTAACAAGAGCACTTGTGACAGACCTGACCCCCAACTGAGTTTCACATCAGTGCTGTGATTTAAACTCAACATTTTCCACCACATTTCAGTTGGAAGGCCACTGAAATAGAAGAAAATAGAGAGGAAAAGTGGCAGGAAAGGACACCTGGATAACTGCTCCTTCAAATATTGATCCACAGGGGCAGGAGTACGAAACCCTGATACAGACTGGTGAGAAAATCAATCCAGTCCAAACCAGACTCGAGACAATGATCTACTGAATCCCTCCAGGATAAACATTTCCCAAGGCCACTGATATTCACTGGCTCTGTACTCACTCAGAAGCAGCAGCTTTTTGCAGTTTTGCCCTTTTCTTTGCAGACCAGTTGAGATCACCACCTGTAACAGCAGCAACGTGCACATTGAGACCTTGAAAACTGGGATTTCTGTGCCTTTGGTATCAAAACTCACCACAGGGGTTCTCAGAGCACTGAGAAGTCTGAACTCACTTTACAGAAGTAAAGACTGAGGTAAAGGGAAAGAGAAGCTGCAGAGACTCACCTGTGAGGTGATTCACAAAGTACAGCATGACCACAGCTATCAGTGACACTGGGAAAGGAAAGGGACAGGTTTAGGCAATAAATGAACAGGTTCAACCCACAACCAAGATTTTTCATGGTAGTTGTAACTCAGAGGAGTTTTCTGCTTTTGTAAATCCCCCATGCTCACAGCACGTGGTACTTCAGAAAAGGATTTTAATTTTAAACTTACACTCTAAAAGTATTATTTGTCTATTTTTTACTCCATTTTTTAAACACTGAAACTCTTCACACTTCAAGAAAACCCCAAACCACTTCACTGGCTGTGAGTTCATCTCAGCACTGCCCCAGCTGACACCGCTAGAAGAGGAGTCATTTCTGTTTTCCAGGAAATAAAAAAGCCCAACCAAGCTTCCTGAAGCCACTCCCAGCGTGTCCCACACTCACAGCAAACACAGGCACTGAAGAAGACTTCCAGGAACAGGTATCCCCTGGTGTCCAGGATCATGCCAGCTGCTATGGCAATCACTGCCAGGCCCAGGTTCTGGATGGACTGCATGCTAGGACAGAGCAGGAGCACCACATGGATGTGATTCCTTCGGGAAAGCTCCTCAGTGGCACTGAGCTAACAGGAGATGAGCTTTCCCCTTTTGCTGGGACAGGTGGAAGGCAGGGCTCCAGCTTTGCAGAAGCTCCTGTGCCTCCCCCCAGGCTCGTGCTGTGTCCCAAAGCCACATCCCCAGAGCAGCCAGGGCTTCCTGCTCCAAACCTGGAGGAGCTGGGAACCAGGAACGGGTTGGAACTGCTCAGATCCAGTGGTTCAGGAGTGTCAGGAATCCCAGAATGGTTTGGGATGGATGGGACCTGAAAGCCCATCCAGTGCCACCCCTGCCATGGCAGGGACACCTCCCACTGTCCCAGGCTGCTCCAAGCCCCAATGTCCAACCTGGCCTTGGGCACTGCCAGGGATCCAGGGGCAGCCCCAGCTGCTCTGGGAATTCCAGCCCAGCCCCTCCCCACCTTCCCAGGGAAGAAGTCCCCCCCAGTCTCCCATCCAGCCCTGCCCTCTGGCAGTGGAAGCCATTCCCTGTGTCCCGTCCCTCTATCCCTTGTCCCAAGTCCCTCTCCAGGTCACCCCAAAGCTTCTCCTCTCCAGGCTGGACAATGCCAACTCTGCCAGCCTTTGCTCCAGCAGAGCTGCTCCATCCCCTGCTCCTGCTGGTGCTCTGGATTTGCACAAATCCATGGAAGTACTTACAAGCCATAGGCAGTTCCCAGCTGGTGTTCTGGGACGACAAAGGCCACCATGGGCCACAGGGCACAGGCCAGCAGGGAATAGGCCACTCCCAGCAGGCACTGGGGACACAGGGAGAGGCACACAGGGTTAGAGGAGAGGCACTTCTGATGTCAAACTCTAACAAATGAACATCTTGCCCTTCCCTTTCTCCCAAAAGTGACAAAAAGCGAGCTCAAGTAACACCTCGTGCAATGAAATTCCAAATAAATACCCACATTTAGAACTTCTTCCAGGAATGACCCCCAAAATAAACTCTGTTAATTAAAATTGAAGAGCCTGACTGAACACCCAGAGCTGCACCTCGCTAGAAAAATGCCTGAAAACTGAAGTTTTTAATCCCTGCCCCACTGGTGAGCACCATAATCCTCAGCTCCAAACAAGTATTTCAGGGCATCTGCTCTCAGTAATGCAGATTTTTACTGAGGTTCAATCCAGCACATCAGAGGCACATTGAGCAATAGTTATAAACTTCAGAAATAAACCAAAAGAACCATTTTTAGGAGAAAAGTGAGCACCTGGCACAGGAATTTACTAATGGAGTGAGGCATCTTTTCCACCTCCCAACTGGCAGAACAATTCAGCATTAACTCCATTGCTTATTGTGTACTTATAAAAGAAATACTTGATACTGATTTTATTTCTATTTAGGTCTAAATCCCAGAAGAGCAGGTTACCATGGCTATCCAGGGGTTCCAGAAGGTAAAGGCCAGCATGATGTGCGAGGCCAGCGTGGTGATGACAGCACACAGAACCCAGATGATGTTCTTGCCAACTTTATCCACCAGAAGGCCGAAGACTGGGGACATGGGGGCTGAGATGATGTACACAACGCTGCAGGAGAGGAAGAATTCAAGGCTCAACACTCCCAGAGTCATTTGTTAACTGTGAGGTCAGGAGAAAAAAGCACCTCCAAAAAAATCCCAATCATTTAGAATTCCCAAAAGGTTTCAGGCATCCAAGGAAAGACTGACAGAGCTCTGGGAATCACAGCCCAGCAAGTGTTTCCTTGTTGGGTTTTATCACTTTGGGGTGATTTTTGCCACATCACAAATTCATCCTCAAACGACCAACACTGAGCTCTTTTAGTGTTGTTATTACACTGCTTTTATCACTCGGAAAAGAATCACCAAATACTAAAATAAAATCCTTCAGAGCTTTTTCTTTGCAGTGTGAACATCCATTTTCAATAAAAAACACATCCACAACTCCCAGTTATTCCTTGGGTCATGCGAAATTATTTCTCCATTTAAATCCAAGTCACAGGAGATCCCAAATCTCTCCCCACCTGCCCAGAGCCCAAAAATACATCCTAAAATTTGGCAGCATTCCTAATTAATCAATTCCAATATACCTGTTAATTGCACTGGCTTCCTGGGGGGAAAATCTGAATTTTTCAATAAAGAAAACCCTGAAGGAAGAAAAAAAAAACTATTTAGGAAAATGCAGACTTGAAGGACATAAAATCAAAATTAAGTTAGACAAAGAGACAAGAATCTCATTTACAAGAAAATCAAACAGAGCTTTGACATAAACATCCCAGATTCTCATTTATAATTAATTTAGGAGCTTGTTATCAGACTCCACAGATTTTAATTTAAGGATTGTTCAAATTATACTTTGGGGAAAACATAAAATGTCCACAGCCAACATTTAACCCAAATAATGAGATATTGGGTTGTAAACATGGAAAGAATCCTACAGGACAGCAAATTCCACCCCGTGTTTTAAATCTGTATCCAGTTTTAATCAGGAAATCAAACATTTCCTCACGCTCCTGAGTTCTGACAAGTCAGAGTGGTAACTCCCACAAAGCTCAGCAGGTCAACGTGAAGCTTTTAAGCATTTGGTTAAAAGCCTGGCCAAATTCCAGAGGAATAGCTGGAAAAGTGAGCAGCACTTACTTCCCAAGGCCGATGAAAGGGAAAACTGCTGCGTAGTAACACACACAGATGACAAAGATGAGCCACAAGGACAGGGAGAAATCCTTCACATCTGTGAGCTTGATCACTTCTCCTGCAGTGGGGCAGACACAGCATGGATTCAGTCAGGATGAACAAACCTGGCATTCATCCCCACTGGGTAACACCCAGGTGATCCCAAATGCCCCCTGAAGCACATCCCTGCCCCTGCCTGGTTGGAGTTTACCCCGTGGGACTCACTGAAGGATGTCCAGTGTTAAATGCACGCTGCCAAAGCCAAACAAATGTGCCTCCCACAGGAAGTGATGGACAAGAGCTCCACAGCCCCTGCAAGCCCTGAGCAGCAGAGTTCAACACACCTGGCCAGGGAAATCTTTCACCAGCTGGAAATTCCTGCCTAGAGCCAGGCTGGACACTGGGGCTTGGAGCAGCCTGGGACAGTGGAAGGTGTCCCTGCCATGGCAGGGGTGGCACTGGGTGAGATTTAAGGTCCCCTCCCAACCCAAACCAGTCTGGGATTCCACTGCATCTCAAATTTAATTTACTTTTAATTGGCTTAAGTTCTCCCACATGGAAAAAACTCAAGCCACCACACGCTGACAGGGAAGAGCTCCCTGGTTCTGCATCCCTACTGAAGGGAATCAGATCAACTCCAACAAGACACAGAACTGGTGGCAAGGGCACAAACTGGTGTGAACTTCTATTTTTATAAATAAAGCAGGTGACAGTGCATCTGCCTCTTGAACTGGTGTTTAACACTAAAAATTCATGTAAATGAAAACTGTGAAGATGTTCAGCAGCAGCCACCGAATGACCCCAAATGCAAACCTGCCCTGTGCAGAGCAGCTGGAAGGGTCTGTTCCAGCTCAGGCCCACCACTCACCTGTTTTCCCTTGCTCTTTACAAAGCAGTTTCTCTGCTCTCCTGTCCAGGTAAGCCAGGATTAAAGCACAGCTCAGTGAGAAGAGACAAGTGACACCACCTGAAGAAGGCAACACCACGTTTAGCTAACGACTCAAAGAGTAATTTGGTTTTTCAGCCCAATTAGTGCAGTTTTTGTTGGACATGTCAAGGCACATCGAGTTTAACACCAGCTTTAAGGCTCAAGAGCTGTGCAGCTCAAAGGTTAAGGTGTGAAACAGGTGTGCAGACACCTGCCTTGGAGCACAAACATGAACATACATTTATTTTATTTAAAACACGACCACCAATCCCCCTCAGCACAGCCAAGCTCCTCATCTGCACCTTGCAGTGACAGAAACAAAGCCTGGCCTTACTCCCAACACCAGGGTCTCCATGCCCATGGCTCTGAGGGAAGGGAACACACCCCAGAATTGTTCAAATTCTGCTTTTACAACCAGACAACCACAGGCAAGCTTTGACACCCCTCAGAAAATTCTGCAAGTCTTTCCTTTGCTCAAAGCATGTGAAATATTTCATCTCCACAAGACACAAACTTGAATTCGGCAACCCCAAAAATGCCACAGCATTTCAGCAGCTGCAGTGACCTGAGGGAATATGAGAACATGATACAAAGGGTGCTGGAATTGCTCCTCTGAGGCTCAAACAGATTTGTGCTGCTTTTAAGTGGTTAATAAGTGCTTTTAAGTGGTTAATAAATCATTAACACACATGCAGGTGGACAGCAACCCAAAACATCACTGACCTATCAGGAGAGCCAGGCCGAGGGTGCTGGGGCCAGCATAGCCCAGGAGATCCTGAACTCTGGAGTAGATCCATCCCATGATATTCATGTTCACCGTGCTCCCCTAGGCACAACAGAGCCATGTGAAGAACCCAGCATTTCCCAGCTCCAGGGATTCGACAGGGACATCAGGCAGAAGGGTTTATTGGAGACAAGCAGGGAAAACGCTACCCAGGGAACTTAAACCAGCAGGGAAAAGGATACAAATGATTCCCTGTTGGCTTGGTAACAAATCAATCACTGCAACAACAATATAACATCACAAATTTAAATTTATACAAATCTGGAAGGGTTTTCACCAAGACTTGAGAAGTGCATAAACCCCACGGGCACGAGCTCATAAACTGAGCTGAATTTAATGTATTAGAGCACACAGGATTCCCACCTGACAGGCACCAGGAAGAAGCAAGCACCTTTTCCCCTCCCTTTGCCCCCAGAAAGGATCCATGGCTGCAACCCCAAGACTACCCCCAGTTAAGAGCAGTTCAGCTGAGAGGAGGCAGCTGCTCATGAGCACCAGGCTGAGCATCCCCCAGCCCCAGCAGAGAGCAGCTCACTGCCCCACCAGGGAAACACCTGCAGAGCTTAAAACCACCCCAGGCTGCTCCAAAGGAGCCCTACAAGAAGGGGCACAACTCCTCTCTTCGTTCTCAGCTGTGCACTGGTGCAAGCTTACAATTCTGGCCATGCTGAGCTGCAATCCAAACACCAGGTTTAACTCCTTGCCCTTGAACCAGCTCACTGCATACGTGTTCTGGGCCACTGCCAGGGACTCACCACCTATCCTGAAAAGCAAAAGAAAACGTTTAGAATGCAGCAGGCAAAGCAGCGAGGTCCTTGGCAAGAGCAGAATTTCAGAGAAACCTGGTTGTGTACAGGCAGAAGGAATGCAGATTTCTAGACACAAGGCAACAGAAAACAAAGATTCAGGAACAGAATTGCAATGATTTAAGAATCACTGGTGGTTCCACAGGTTTTGGTTCAGCAAGACCTGCAAAGTCCTATTTTTTGTTTTTAAGTTACACAGAGAAAGCAAGCAAAGATCTTGCACTCCTCAGCTTTAGAGGTCTCAGAATCCAACCATTTTGTCTCCAAGAGGCAGCACTTTTCCAGGAGCGTTTTCTAGGGTTGGATTTTGTAGTTTTCTAGATGGCCTTACCTCAGAAAGCACAAATCTGCTCTTCCAGACTCACCCAAATATGAATCTGCCCACTTCCATCAGCCAGAAAGTGTTAAACAGTGCTCCCAGAGCAAACACCACCTGCAAAGAGCATTGAAGGAAAACGATAATTGTGCATTTCGGGTATGGAACAAACCAGAACCGTGCAAAAACAGGAACAGAAATGCTTTTCCCTTCCCAGAAATACTTCACACCCAGTTCCTGCTCTGCTTTTTGGTCCTTGCTCCCTCTGCTGTTCATCATATCCAAGCTGGCCCACCCAGGACTGTCCTCAACCAATTCCACATCAAACATGTGGCTCCTTCCCATGATTTCACTCACATTCCAAGATTCCCTTTTCCCAGATACTCCAGCACAACCCAGGGTTCTCCCATTCCAGTCCTCAGCTGTCTAATGTGGAACACAAATTCATCATCCTTCACCCCCTCCCCTGCACTCACCTGCCCAACACACACAAAGATGCTGAATATTATAGTGCCCAGCCTGGAAAGAAAATAAAATCAAATTACTTCATGCATAACCAGAATCTTCTTTTCCCCTACAAAACACTGTGTTAGACCTGCAGCAGGGAAACAAGGAGAGGTGCATGTGCAGTAAAAGGTCTCTGTAATAAACTGTGCAGCTCAACAGCTCCCCTAGAAAACAGGCAGTGCAAGGTGGTGCTTTTTAAGCAAACTTATTTAAATTATAAAGGAAAGGAAGCTCAACTATATTGTTAAAACATCCTAAATTGTGTGGGGAAAAAATATTGGAAAGGTTTATTGCAATGTGGAAAAACTTTATAATATAAAGCTTAAACCTCACCTGCACTTTTGGCTCATCATTCCTTGCACATGAGCGACACAAACATTGCACTCACCGAATTCCAAACACTCTGTCTATCAGGAAACCTCCAAAGAAGCACAGAACCACATTGGGCCAGGAGTACCAGGCATAGAGTGCCATGAACTGGGCTGTGTTCACCTTCATGTCCTGCATAGCACCGGGGGAATTATAAAAGGGATTATTCCTGAGCTAACTGCAGGGACACAGAATAAATATCCAAGCAAACCGTGTAGAAACAAGTGCATTTCTGACCTGGCCACTGCTTTTCATTCACAGAATTCCAGACTGGTTTGGGTGGCAAGGGACTTAAAATTCATTTTGTTCCAACCCCAGGAACGCCTTCCACCACCCCAGGCTGCTCCAACCTGGCCTTGGGCACTGCCAGGGATCCAGGGGCAGCCCCAGCTGCTCTGGGCACCCTGTGCCAGGGCCTGCCCACCCTCACAGGGAACAATTCCTTTCTCTATCCCACTTCCCCCTCTGCCAGCGGGAAGCCCTTCCCCTGCCCCGTTCCTCCACGCCCATGGCAAAGGTCACTCTCCCTGTTTTTCAAAGCCCCCTGGCAGCGACTCACCCGCTGAACCTGCGTCTGCAGAGCGGCCGGGTTGTCGTAGCAGAAGTAGCTGCCTGCAGGGAGAAGGCGACGGCTGAGCGCTCCGTCCGGGCACCCCGCACACCCGGAACCCCCCCACACGCAGCCCCCCAGGCCCATCCCGCACCGAATCCCAGGAAGCACATGAGGGCCAGGACGAGCAGGCGGTGCGGGAGGCGGCGGGGGTCGCAGGCGGCGGGCAGGGCGCGGGGGGGCCCCGGGGAGCCGCCATCGCCGCCATCGCCGCCCAGCAGCGCCCGCTCCTCCTCCGCCATCGCGCCCGCCCCACGTGAGCGCCCGTCACGTGCGCCCCGCCCGCCACGTGACCCGCGCGGGTCACGTGCGCCGTTGCCACGGCAACGCCGGGCCTGGGGCCTGCGAGGGTGGGAAATGGGAACTTAAAATAAAGCTAAACAATGAAATGTAAATGTGAATGTAAATGTGAACGTGAACGTAAATGTAAATGTGAACGTGAACGTGAACGTAAATGTAAATGTGAACGTGAACGTAAATGTGAATGTGAACGTAAATGGAGTTTGAGGGCCAGGCTGCAACCAGTCCGCAAACAGCATCCAGGGAAATGCAACAGCTTGTAAAATGGCTGTATTGTTCTCTTTTTGGGTGCTAAAGTCATGGGATCATGGAATCATAGCATAGTTTGGGTTAGAAGGGACCTTAAAGGTCATCCATGGGCAGGGACCCCTTCCACTGTCCCAGGCTGCTCCCAGCCCCAATGTCCAGCCTGGCCTTGGGCACTGCCAGGGATCCAGGGGCAGCCCCAGCTGCTCTGGGCACCCTGTGCCAGGCCCTGCCCACCCTCCCAGGGAACAATTCCTTCCCAATCTCCCATCCAGCCCTGCCCTCTGGCACTGGGAAGCCGTTCCCTGGGTCCTGGCATTCCAGCTCCTGATGAGCAGCTCCTCTCCAGCTTCCCTGGAACTCCCTTCAGACACTGGAAGGCTTCTCTTCTCCAAAGTCTTTTTTTCTTGCTCCAAAAAGTTCTTCCTATATTAGACCAACCCTTGAAAAAGGTGGTTTTTTTTACTTTAAGAAGCTCCAACCTTCCACCAAATTTCATCTTCTTGCACCAAAATGACCCAAATCCTGTGTGCACATCAGCAATTGCTTTTTCATTAAAAATATGCTCTTTTTCAATAAAATACGCTCTTAATGAGGCACTTGTGATTTAGTTCAAAGGATTTATTTCTGTTTTCACAGTGTACAAAGGAAAGGGCTGTGTTTTACCTGATGTGCTGAGCCAAGACATTTCACCGTCCAGCTACTCTGTCATGAATTTGCTAAGGAACCATAGAAGAAAGTCAAAATAACTTCTCAAAACATGCAGGTATCACGTTGTGAATCAGCTGCCAGCTGCTCTTGGACGTGAAATGCTTCATTTCACTTGATTCGTGTCTTTTCAGAGACCTGTCTAAACAGAACTGTGTTATTAAATGAATCCTTTTCAACTGCTCTAAACTGGCTGCGATTCCTTGAAATCCGAGCGTCTCAGTTTACCAGAGCAGCTGTGAAAAACATGGTCTTAAATTACAGGGCTTTGCTGGAAAAGCAGTTGTGCAAGAAATTTGAGAGTTTCTGTGACCAACTCAAGGATTTCAGTGACAAACTCGAGGGGTTTTGTAAAAAACTCGAGGGTTCCAGTGACAAACCCCAAGGTTTCATTGCCACTTGAGGGAGCTCAAAGATAATTGACCTTGCAGAGCACCTCGAGCTTCCTAATTCCAGGGAGACAATTTATATCCACAGATAAAAGAGAGAACTTTGGAAAGAAAGCTGTGTCTGGTGACATTTTAACACCAATTCCTTGATTTTATTCTTTAAACTATTCTCACATGGATTTCAAACCGAGCTAATGAGTAACTCAGATGGGCAGTGACAAGATGCCAGCACTTTGGCAAAAGGATCCCACAGAAGCTTTCTCCTCGAACTGGGGATCCATTTTAGCCTTTATTTCAAGGAAGATCCAGAAAAGCAAATTTTATCTCCCTGACTCTCACAAAGGCAAAGCCACATAGTGAATAAACATATTAAACACAATAAAGTGCCACTTCTGATGTAGGATGAGAATATTTTGGCCTGGATTCAGCCGTGTATTCCAAGGGAAAGCATGGAAGTGAACAGCTGGCAGAGGCTTTAGGGATTTCCTTACCAAAACTCTTGTTAGGTTGACTTCATTTAATCAATTGCCCAAAAATGCCACAATCTCTGGATCAGGATTTCACCCTGCAAACTTTTGTCCCAGAGTTTTGTACACTGAAGACCCAAAAATTCACTCTGCAAAAATTCCGAAAAATTCACTCTGCAGAAATACTTTGGAGAGCTTCCAGCAGCCCTGGGGGATTGGCTGTGCCAAGTGCAGTGGCAGAGGATTCCTGGAAAAAGAAATCCTCGGCCCAGAATGGCATCCTGAGTCTCGGCGGTGCTACCAGGAGGATTTTGAGCACTGGTTTATGATGTTCTTGTCCCATTTCAGTTTATTAAATCCCTGTAGCATTAGAGGGCAAGGCCTCCTGACTGGGAGACATTCACTGTGTCACTCCTGTGTCAATGTGTAACAAATGTGAAAAGAGCCAAGAACCTCCTCCCTTTTCCTGGGCAAACAGAGGCACAAAACCATGTGACCTCAAAGGGTGAATGTTGTTCAGATCTCTCTCGTTATTTAAACTCAAGAACCCTGAATTTGTCTTTTTTCTTTCAGTCATTACCCAAGTGAGTTGTGCTGCCCTGAAGACGTCAAGCTCATGGTTTCGTTATGGCGTGGTTTTCCCTGTCCTCTCTTCTGACTTCCCTTGGGAAACCAGAGATTCCTCTGAATTTGCTTACTCTGAGCGACTTCCTTCTTTTTCAGAAATAAATGGAGAAGTGTTACTGTCCCTCTGAGTCGTTCATTCCTAATAATTTCAATTTCATCCATGCCACGCTCCCACACTATTACTGTCATACAAAAACATGTAAAGGTGGAAGGGTTAAACTATTTAAACTGGCTAGAAAGCTACTTAAATCAGTTAAAAATTATTACCTTTGCTGCTCCTAATCATCCACTGAGCATCATCAGTTCAGTACCAGAACTGGCAGTGATCCCTCATGTGGAGCAGAGCTGAGCAGGTGCCAGAGCCACAAAGGGTTCCTGTGCTTTCACTCATGCACGAGGCAGTTTTCATGAACCTGAAACACATGCAGTTTTATTATATTCCTTTTCAGAGCTCTCAGTGGGTTTTTCATGTTCTTTTCTCGGCTGTGTGCTTAAATATTTCCTATTAAACGAGCCTGGGGCTGTATTTATCTTGTCCTGTGTAACATCAGGCCCTTCGTAGGAGAGTAAGAAACGACAGCCATGCATCCAGAATATTTACCAGGAGAAAAAGGCTCTTTTCCATTTGCTGTTTCCCAATATTTGCCCTTCTCCCCAGTCACATCCACCTTCACCTTGGCTTTGACCTTGCTGTGCCTGAAGCTCGTGGCTGTGATGTTTCTGGGAGTTAAGCCCGGGCTGATTCCCACGTGCATTGCAGGTGAGTGTTTATGTCCCAAATAAATACAGTAGATTGCTCTTAAACTCAGGCTTTAGAATGTTTGTTACAGATGCAATTGCTGCCTCCCCATAAATCAGAGCACTTAAAGTGCCATATGATCCTAAATGCTCCTTTTAACAGCAGCAAATGGAGGAAAACCTGTGTACAGGACTTTATAGGGGCCATAAAATCCTTGTGCCTGTGGCCTCCCCTCCTTGCACTGCCTGGATCAATCAAGTGCAAGGAGCACTCAGGGCAGTAAATACTCCTGGGAAACAAGGATGAGCTTCCAGGCTCAGCTCCTCTGAGTTACTGCTGTCTTTGGGAAGATGCTTCCAAACTGCAACGAAGCAGGAGCTGCATTTCACGTGATTAAATTGACTCCACCATCATTACCCCATGATCCATTTTCTCAAGGCAAAATCTCGTGCTTTTCCCCCCAAAGGATGAAGGGTCTGTCACACACAGGCGTGCAAACATTGTTTCATCACTCCACCTGCTGAGGAATGGGTTATCACAAGCCTCTCTGCCTCACTCAAGCATTATTGGGCTTTTATGCACCAGCTCAAGACAAGTCTGATTTCTGCAAAGTGCTGGGGAACGGCTGAGGGAGCCTTTCTGCCCCATAAATCTCCCTGAGAGCAAAGATCCTGGCCTGAGGAAGCTCCTGTGCTTGGAGGGGACTCTGTGCCAAAGCAAACAGCTCCTGCCCTCTGCCGGGTCACAGCAGCACCGAGTGGGGTGGGTTCATGGCTCCTTGTCCTACGCTGCTCAACGCTGTTCTGCCTCCTTCCTGAAATCACACAGCTCTTCCCGAGGGCACCTGGCACCAGGCTCCTTCTCCCACAGCCAGGCCAGCTACTGGAGTGAAAAACACCCCCAGGGAGAGGAGGGTAGGAGCATCATTCATGATGTGCAGCTTCTCAGCCACACCAGGGCTTGCAGGAGGAGTTTTTGGTGTTCCAGGCCAGGCTGGACGGAGCTTGGAGCAGCCTGGCCCAGTGGAAGGTGTCCCTGCCCATGGCAGGGGGTGGAAGGAGGTGATTTTAGGGTCCCTTCCCACCCCAAACCAGTCTGGGATTCCGTGATTCTGGGAATTCAGAGCTTTGGGCTTTTGGGCTATGGTTGAATTACCAGGTAACACTTGAACTTGGCTCCATGCACAACTTTCCCTTTGTGCCTGTTTTCCTCAGAATACACAAATTCCTGGTGGATGTTAACAGTGCTAAGTTTTAAAAATCTCCAGGTTATTTGGTGGAAATACTGAACAACTACAGCTGCCTGAGAGGCACTGAAGCAAAGCATTTACTGGAGAGTTCATCTTTGAAAAGATGCATTCTCATAACTTTTAAACTTCTTAAAACTGTCCTGTTTCTCCCAGCAGGATGGACATGAAGGATTTCATAGCTAAGCCCTGGAATTTCAGGAGGAAGCTTTGGTTCTGAATCAGATGCTGAAGGTTGGTGCCAGCCAGCCTCAGTGCCCTGGGAATGAAGGAAGTTCCCACCCTGGACAAGGGCTCTGCTTCCCTCCTCTGGCTGAAGGCCAAGGGAGAGCTCTTTGTCACCAGGGCTCCTCATTCTCTGGGAATGGGAGTGGATGGAACCACAGAAATGGATGGGAGAGGGGAGCTGCTTCCCACTGACCCCGTGGCAGGGCTGCACCATCCCCTTGGCATCCCTGTGCACATTCCCCACACAGAAATCATCCTGTTCCCAAATGCAGGGCTGCTCCCAGCACCCAGGCTGCCGGACATTCCAAGGATCCAGCAGAAGCTCCTCTTTGCAGCCTCCTGCTGTCCCCTTTCAGCTCTGGGTTGTCTCCCTCAGTTACTTTATTCCAAAGGCACATCTCCTGCCAGACTCCTGCTTTTCCCCTGCCCAAGCCTGAGGATCTCTGCACATCCAGCAGTTCCTCCTCGGCCATTTCCTCTGCCCTCCAGTGACTGAACTTTGCTGGAGACTTTCCAACACCTGGGGCCACTGGGGTGGATTTCTTTCCTTCTCTCTGCTGCAGCCTGGAGAACTTTCCAAGCAAATCACTTGATTCAGTGCTCCCGTTGTTCCCTGAACTTTAATTCCTTTGCTCATACACCTGATCCCACTTTCAAATTCATTCCCCCCCCTGTGGAATTCCTTCTCACCAGCTCTCCTAGGCCTTGGATCTGAGGAAATTCAATTCAATTCTATTGCTGTAGTTGACATGGTTATGTTAAATATTCTCATTGGGTTGAGACCTTTCAAAATGAAACCAAAAATTAAAAAAATCACTCTTATTCCAATAATCCTGAGTCATCTCCACATATCCAGCTTTATCTCAGAGTAGGAGGCTTTGCTTCATAACCCAAAAAAGTGATACCATGGGGAAAAATTACAGAAAGCTCCAATTTAGAGGAAAAGAGAAAAGGGTGGGAAAGGGGGAGCAGAATCATTTCCTTATAGGCAAAAAATTGGAAACAAGCTGGAGAGGGGAGGAAAAAACCATTTCACAAAGTGATAATTCAAATTAGAGGACAAGACATGACTGTCTTAACTATTTGTTAAAGGAAGGGGCTGGAGAGGAAGATGAAGTGCAATTTTCTTTTTTACTTCCTTCAAAGAATGAATGACCAATTATTCTGCACAGCAAAGAAAAAAATCACCAGTGATCTAATCCTGAAAAGATATTGTTTCCTTTAGAAGCATCTTGCTCAACACTTGATTTCACACTTTCACTCCCAGATGACAATTCTTTGCATTTTTACATCCCTGAGCTCCCCACCTTGTGGTTTCCAAGTGCAAACAATTTCATCGATATTATTCATGGCCTGAGAGAAGGAAACTAGTGGGTTCATGTTGTTCCCCATAAATGACAAGTGAATAAACACAAGTCCTGCAGGTGAGAAACTGAAATATTCCCCTCACCCTTCCTGGCACCACAGCCAGCTCATCCCCACTGAGGAAACAGGAAGGGAATTATTCCCAGCCCAGAGTTTCAAGGAAAGGTCATTGCAGCTTTGTTGGCTTGGAAAATGTCATTTCTTAGGGGACCTCCAGGACTCACCTTCTTCCCACAAGGCAGGGAAAATGGTGCTGGGCATTCACCACCTGAGTCAGAGCTGTTCCTGGGCTCCACTTCATTCCTTGAAAAGGAGGAAAAGAAGAGAATTCTTTGAAAAAAAAACCTGTTTTGAGCATAAGGAAAAGAGTAAAGCAAAGTTCTGAGATGGTTTGAGTGGAAATTATGCTGTGCTTGGAGAAGCTTTCCCTCACAACTTGGTTTATTTCTATATTTACCTCTTCCATTGAGGCAAATCCTAAATGCCATCCACCTCTTACCACCAGCATGAGGAATGGATCCCAGAGACATGGGAAGGCCACATGGGATTTTTCCTCTCCCTGCTTCCATTGGGAACAACATTCTCAAAGATACCAATATTGCAATGACTGTAATTGGACACATAAACCATGATCTCCTCGGATGGGGAGGAATTCCCACCATACTGACCTGGCCATGGACATCTCCTGTGCAATCTGCTTTGGCTACACTCAGAGGAGCTGAAACCCTTCCGAGCTACAAGTTCTTTGTCCTTTTAGAGTCATCCCAGAATCCCTACATTTGGAAAAGGCCTCCAAAGGATCAGTTCAGCTGTTAACCCACCACTAAACCACGTCCTCAAGTGCCACATCCACAGGATTTTTAAACAGGGCTGGGGATTCCACCACTGCCCTGCATGGGAACCAGCAGATGAAGTCAGATTAGAAGAAACTGAAGAGAAAAAGAAATGAAGTTTGGGGTTTTTTTCTCTTATCTGGAAAGCAAATGCGGGGTTTTGTTCTGGAAATTCGAGATCCACAACCACAAAGCATTCCGAGAAAATACAACTCCAGGCTCAAATATCTGACATCTAACAACAAGTGCCAAGTGCATGGCTCTGGAAAGCGATAGGGAATGGAAAATGGGAAGGGAAAACTGAACTCAGCAAAGGGAACAGATAAAAATCCTGCTTTGGAGAGCCGTGCCAAGTTCCAAGATCCATCCTGGATCTGGAGCGCTCGCTTCCTTGTTTTAGTTTGTTGGCAAACTGTGTGAAATCCCACTTCTTGTGTTCCACTCCAGCAATGAGTGCTTTGGGGCAGGCCTTGGCTCCAAATCTCCAGCTGCATGCCCTGTATCCAATCTCCATGGAGCCTGCTGGGGAGCTGCCTCCTCAGTTCTTTGGGAATACGCCTCTCGGGCTCTGGCCAAGCACTGGCAACCACTGGGCTGTTTTGCTTGGCTTCTCAATGTTTACATCCCCACCAGAAGAGGAGAAACAACTGATGAGGGCTTTTATAACTTCTTAAGACCTGATTGTTCTGGGCAATTCGAGCCAGCAGCTGCACTAGAGATAAGGGGTGGGATGAGGCACATCCAAGCCCTGCTCTGCTGGTGCTGGGGAGGAGGGATGGCACCCCCAGAAAAGTCAAATCACAGCTCGCATAGTCAGGGTTCCACCTCTGCACCCTCAGGAGTCCAAAGGCTTCTTTTCCAAAGTCAGTCTTCCAAAGTCACTTTTCCAAAGCCACGCTGCAAGCTGATCAGAATTCATCAGCTTTGTATCATTTTCTTGTCTAAAATTCACATGTTGAAGTTTTAAGGCTGCCTGTTCCTTCCCTGCTGAGCATTCCTGCCTCCAGCCCGAGCTGTCCCAACATCATTTCAGCTTCTACTCCACTCATTCCCAGCCCATTCCCCTGCACTTTCTGCTCACCAAGCAAGAATGAAGCTTTTTATAAGCTTCTTCTACCGGCACCTGAAAGAGCAGTGCTGCTGTCAGCACACTGCCAGCCCTTCCTTCCTCCCTGGGAATATTCCCCACAGCCAGCCTCACACCCTGCGTGCCCCACAGGAAAAGTGCCTTTCCTACAAAACCAAAGGGCTGGGATTTTCAGGGAGTTATCAGGAGATAATGCCTGATAGTGGCTGTGGATGGAGTCCAGCAGCTCCTCGCAGCCCAGCAAGCCCCAAACACCGAGTGCTCCCAGGAAATGGAAAAGAAACACACATCCCACGGGACTGGGAAGAGTGGCTGGATCAATCACTGCTCCCCACACACATCTTTAAGGAAATCAAGGAAAAAGAAATGGATTCCAAATGGCATAACTGGCTCCCTGGGGCCTTGGCTGGGGGTTTATCCTACAGCCACAGCATCCCGATCCCGATGGATGCAGTGCCTGGCTCAGTCCCAGGCTGGGGCTGGAAGCAAAGCACCAATAAACAGCTTTGCTGAGGCAGCACGCTGTGCTGGATCTGTGAGAAAATCTTGGTGCTGTTGCAATGTTTTCCTTGTTGCTTTGTGCACTCTGCAAACAGATTTGGCAAGCATTGTTACCCTGGGATCCTGCTCCAGGGTTTGTGCTGGGTGCTCACTACTAATACCTGCCACGGCCTCCTGGGCTTCTCTGAGCTGGCACCGAATGCTGGCCCTGAAGTGACAATTTATTGCTGGTTCTGTTGTCTCAGGATAAGCCACAAAGCCAATAAAAGTTATCAAAAGTCCCACTCCCAAAGCGTCCCACTCCCAGGGCTTGGGGATGCTCCTGCTGACTGTTCCCACCACCTCTCAGCTAAGGGATGAGCAAGAAAAAACTGGGATAAAGTCAAGGAGCTGATGTCTGAAATTCCTGTTCTGATCAGCAGCTGTAAAGGTGCTTTAGACCCCAGACACTGCTGGCTCCATAGACAGGCTGTCTTTGGGTTAGGATCATGGCAGGGTTTGGGATGGAAGGGACTTGAAATCCCACCCAGTGCCACTCCTGCCCTGGGCAGGGACACCTCCCACTGTCCCAGGCTGCTCCCAGCCCCAATGTCCAGCCTGGCCTTGGGCACTGCCAGGGATCCAGGGGCAGCCACAGCTGCTCTGGGAATTCCATCCCAGCCCCTCCCCACCCTCACAGAAAACAATTCCTTCCCTAGATCCCATCTAAATCTCTCCTCCTTTAGTCTAAAGTCATTTCCCCTTGTCCTGTCACTCCAGGTCCTTGTCCAGCTCTCTTGCAGGCTCCCTTCAGCTATTGGATGGCCACAATTAAATGTCCCCACATCCTTCATTAAACAGATTGACCAGGGAAACCAGAATTGCTTCAAGTATCAGCAAGACTGACCTGAACTAGACTCTCCTGAACTCCTGTCCCTCCCTTGCTTTGGAAAGCAAACCCAGCAAATGGAAAGGTGGAAACAGATGGAAACCCTGCAGAAATAACAGGACGAAAAATTCACTTGGTTTGATTTTTGGTCTTGATCTTCTACCACCTCACATTTCTTTTAACACACAACCTGCTCCTGTTACCTTCTCCAGCTCATTTCAACCTTCCTTGATTGCAGTGATGTCACCTCCTGAGCCAGCCTTCTCTTCATTTGGGTAAGAAATGTTTTCTATTCCACCCATGATGAGCAATTAGATCATTCCTGCCAAAAATCTGTGTGAGTTCAGCACAGGTGCCTGTGACTCTTCCCCTGGGACTGCCAGGCATTTCCTCTTCCAACCAAGTGAAATATTAACATCACACCCCCCTTTTAATTGTCTTGTTAAGAAATGGGAATTTGTACCTAAATCAAATTTACCCTGCTGCCTCTCAAACCCTGCAATCACTACAAATATGCAAAGTTGAGCATTAGATTTAAGAAGGCTGGGAAAAGGAATTCATTAAAAAGAAATCTCTGACCTTTTGAGCTGTTAAAAGCAGTGTAACTCCCCCAGCAGCACCTTCTGAATGCACCAAGAGAGTGCATCTGGGGCCTTGCATGAGCTCTCCTTGTGCCCTCCCAGCGCTGCCACTGCGATCCAGGAGTTTTCCATATTGTTAGCAATTCCCTTAGGGAAGAGCCTCGTGCATCCAGAGGCCTGGAGCACAGCCAGAGGATTTGCCAGGGGAAGGAAAAGGGCTCTGTGCTGATGGGAGCATTTCCCATGATTGTGCTTTAAATACGCCCAGCACTCCCTCCCCTCCCACTGTTTTCCTCTGGAATCAAGGGCAGCCAGGATTAGGGAAAAAAAGGAACCCAAAATGTCAATGTAGGTTGCAGCTGTCTGCAGGGAAACTCTCCAGTGTCTTACACAGAAAAAAAGGGAAAGTTCTCCCTTTTTCCTTTACATAATAATTTCCCTTAAACTTTCTGTATTTGTTTGTATAATTAAATACTACCCTCAATTAGAAATCCTTTCAAAGGGGAAGGTGGATGATATCAGGGATTAAGGAAGGGAAGCTTAGCCCCAGTATTACTTCAGTCATGGCTTACACCTCTCTCTATTTCTATTTCTAATTCATATACATGTGGCATTATGTTTTGTTTGTGAACAAATCACCAATCTAAAGAGATCTCAATTAAATATTATAGCACCAGGCTCTTAACTGGCACCAAATCATTTAATCTGGGGTAATTGCATTCACTTCATCCATACAAATAGTTCAGCACAATTCTATAACACAAATGCCTGGAAGAATAAAATTCCACAACTCTGAAGGCATTTTTTCTTTGGGGGAAAAAAAAAAAAATAACAAACCCATCCTGGACATGGATTTATATTCTAACCCAAACCCAAATATTATAACCCAACTCCTCCCTGTGAGGGGGGAGGCCCTGGCACAGGGTGCCCAGAGAAGCTCTTTGCTGACTGCTTCCCTCGCGGCAGAGCAGAGCCGCAGCCCCAGAGGCTCCACACTCGCTTCGCAGCTCTGGGGTAACCAGCCCGCGTCTCATGCACACACTTTCATCCCCCTTATCCCCCCAAAAAGAGGAAAGAAAAAATACTCACCTTTCTCGGAGTCTTGGTGCACAAGATTTTACGTGTTTAATTACCGCGGTACCTCAGGGAGCCTTTTCTTTCCTTTCTTGTTGCTTTGTCTCCTCTCTTGCCCTCCGGGTGTTTGACTGCAAAGCCCCCTGACCCCGCCGGGAAGCACAAAGCGAGGCCGCCGAAAGCGGGCGGGGGCACCCCCCCGCTCTGGGTTCCCCGGGAGATCCCAGAGCTGCGCCTTTATCCCCGTACGGGCACCAAATTGTGAAACACGAGGTTCGCTATTTGTAAAATTTGAAGGAAAGTTTAAGAAAAGGGACAATTAGGAGACAACAGCAAAAGGGGCGGTACGGCCGGGTGCTTCGGCAGAGAGCCAAAGGCGCACCTGTACATCCAAAAGATCGGCTTTAAAAGTACATCGCTTGTTTTTATTCATCACCATCATGCATCATTCGTTAATTCTTTGGAGTTGCTGAGTATCATCTTATCAGTCTTATCTTTTTCCTTGGCTCCATTCCCTCTGGTTTCGGGTTTTTTTTGTTCTGATAAGATTTTCCAGGAATGCGAAGACCCCCCCCCCCCCACCATCCTTCCCAAACTGAGCACCCAAACTGCAGGCATTCTACAGCATTACATTACAGAACCCAGGCAAAGCTTTTCTCACATTAAGGAACGTGAAAAAACCAACATCGCAATCCATTCCTAACAATGATGGAAGGTGCAAAAAGCCAACATCACAATCCCGTTCAGAACAGAGGGATCGGCCGCAGGGAGCCGCGGCGACGCGGTCCTGGCCGCGCAGTGATCCGCCCGAGGGACTATTTGTGATGCGGTCCTGCCCGCGGAGGGATCAGCGCGGATGCCGCCCGCGCCGCTGAGAAAAACGAGGTTCTCTCTTTGTAAAATTAAACATTCTCCAGCGTTACATTGCAGAACCCAGGCAAAGCTTTTCTAACATTAAGGAAAAAACCAACCCCACAATCCATTCCTAACAATTCTGGAACACGCCAAAAGCCAACACCACGGTACGTTCATAGTGTTATAAACATAGATTGGAATATTGGCTTCTCGCAAGTATTAAGGTAGATATTATATAATGTTAGAAATGCTTTTTGCTGTGCGGATGCAGTTTTCTCTCTTTTAACAAGGATATTAGCAAGTGTGACAAGTATGAGAACCTCCAGGCGAGCAGAGGGTGAGCCCCGAGGAGCTGCTGACCAACACTTTGTCCAGGGAACAAAAGGGCCCAAAGGCTGCTCCGCCCGGAGAACGGGGGGGCCAGGAGGGTCCAGAGCCGCTATCACCGCTCTGCCCGGGGGGCAAAGAGGCCAAAGCTGCAATCAGCCCTGCCTGTCTGGAGAATTGAGAGGTCCACCCCACTATCAACTCTCACCTAGGGAGCCCAAGCCCAAGAATCAAAAGAAATAAAATCACAAGGCAGAAGACTACGCATGCTCTAAAAAAGTGGGACCAAGGAGTGGCCATGCAGAACAGCTCCGGGAAAAGTTTGAATATGAATAGAGAACAGACAGTAAAAATGGTATAAAAAGGACTCACCTCGAGCATCAGGTGTACTCTTGGCAGAGCGCCAAGGCACCCGGCCGTTATCCCTTTGCTTTATTTTATGGGTCTCGTCTTTATATTAAACCCTTTAAATTCTCACAGGAGAGTGAACCTCGTTTTTCACAATAACAATTGTGCAACCAAACACCTCCCAAGTTACTGTGCTGGTGCAACCCTCATTTCACAGTGACAGGCACTGAATCTTTACAACATCAGTGTCAACAAGTCAGGAATTCAAAGGGATTTTTATTGCTGTCAGGTCAGTAAATGTTAGCCTCAAACAAATTAAAGCTTTGTGGGGTGAGGAGTTGTGCCTCCACATCCGTGACCTGCCAGGAGGAATTTCATTCGAACACTGCTTTAGAGGCTTCATTTCAGATCCCCATCTTTTAGGGACCAGCTCTGGAGAGGCAGAACTGCTGCAAGAGCTGTCCAACAACCAGACATCCCAGCTGAGCTCCCTTGGGACAGCCATCAGTGGCACAAAGCACTCCAAAAGCAAATCTTCCCCTCAGCAGTTCAGCTCCAAAGGGCTGCTTTAATTGCTGTTTATTTTTGAACGGGCCTGAGCTTGATCCCACATCCCTTTGTTACAATTTTACGAGGCAGGACGGTGATTTCAGGTCATGAACAGGGATTGTTTGCTGCCCGTGTTTATTCCTGACCCTGGGTGCTGGTATCTCACTGGGCATGGAAGGGATTTGTTGGTCTGCAGAGGTTTCTCTGTTCCACACCAGCTCCAGAATCAAAAGGAAGTTATCCAAAAGAGGTTTGCAAAATGTTCTGTGTCTCTCTGCAGCGGCAGAGTAACAGTGATAATCTGCAATGATTGACTCCCTGTTTGTAACCCGTGTCCTTTCACTTTCCTTGGCATTAGGGCAGTGCAGATACATTCTCATTTCCCACCAGAACAACATTTGGGGAAGTGCCATAAAAGGGGAACCTGTCAATGCTCACGTGCTCGAGGGTTCCTGTGCTTCTCTGTTTCACTGGGGTCACAAAAGGGCTTTTTCTGCGTGGAAGTGTTTCACACTGCAAAAGTATTGATCTGATAACTAAAACCAGCAAATGGAATGAAATGGGGCATTAAAGGTGGCTTTACACCATCAAAGCATCGGGCTGGAGGAGCCTCCAAGCAACAGGAGCAGAAGTGCTGATGGATAATTCACTGGAAAAGTGGGAACAGCAGTTAAGAGAGCTCGGAAACTTCCTGGTGCCATTTCAGTTGTACCGGTGTTGACACACATTTGAAACCCAACATAAAAAATAAATAGAAGAATGGAAACAGCATCAATGAACTTACATTTTGTTTGGCCACAAAGGGTTACCAGACCTTCCTGACTGACTTAAATATTGTCCCTTCAAAGTCAAGTGTTGGGGTGGCCTAATTATGGCCTTCCAGTACCTGAAGGGAGCCACAAGAAAGATGGAGAGAGACAATTTGCAGGGGCCTGGAGGGACAGAACTGCTGCTGCCACAAATGTTTCTTTAAAAGAAAAAAAAAAAACATCCCATGCTTGATTTAAAAATAATCAGAAGCCTTCAAACCCAAATTTTCCTGGAAAAAATGAGTCACACTAAATCAGTACCCATATTTTATTCCTGTAGGTAAGATCAGCCCAGAAATGCATTAAAAGGTGACCTATCCTTGATTTATCCAGCAAAACATTTGGAGACTAATTAAAAACAAGTTCTTGGGATTAATTACTGAGAATAAATCTCAAATCAGTTAAAATCAAGTCAGAGAACTTGTTCCTAACTACAGCAAGATGGTGAAGTTAAAACTGGAAAGGTTGCACAACCAAATAAACTGATTTTTGTCCAAATTCACTGTATTAAATTACAGTCATCTGGTAATGATTGAGAGCCAGAGAGGTCTGGTGTATACAAGGGATATAGACACAGCCTCCAAATATGAAACAAATTAGGAATAACTGGCCTCCAAATAAGCACTTGATGTATGAAAAAAGAAAATGCAAACCTCAGAATGAGAGCCACAGCCTGAACCAACCCTCGCTTCCAGTTCCAAAGGCTCCAAGGCAGCTGTGACAAAAGTGTGATGCAAAACATCTTGGGAAACTTCCCACAATGTCCTGGTTCCTAAAGGGGAACAGAGAAGGGGGAAGGAGAGAGGCTCTGTAAGAAGGAACTGACACCAGCACCATCCTCCTTGGGTCTGGAGCAAATTATGTGGGATGAGAGGGAAAAATACATGAGAGGGAAAAAAATAAAGGCCAAAACCTCCATGAACCACATTGTAATTAACCAGAATATACACAATCATGGAATTATGGAATGCTTTGGATGGCAAGGGACCTTAAAGCCCACCCAGTGCCACCCCTGCCATGGCAGGGACACCTCCCACTGCCCCAGGCTGCTCCAAGCCTCAATGTCCAGCCTGGCCTTGGGCACTGCCAGGGATCCAGGGGCAGCCAGGGGCAGCTGCTCTGGGAATTCCATCCCAGCCCCTCCCCACCCTCCCAGGGAAAAATTCCTTCCCAATATCCCATCCAGCCCTGCCCTCTGGCACTGGGAAGCCATTCCCTGTGCCCTGGCATTCCATCCCTTGTCAATAGTCTCTGTCCATCCATCTTGTAGCCCCTTCAGATGAGGCCACAGTGAGGTCACTTGGAGCTTCTCCAGGCTGAGCAATCCCAGTTCTCCAGCCTTTCCTCTCAGCAGAGCTGCTCCATCCCTCTGATCACCCTGGTGCCTCCTCTGGACCCCCTCCAGCAGTGGATACATCCCTTCAGGTCAGATCACATTCACTTCAGCTCTGACACATTGCAGAGCTTCATTTCACCCTCACCAAAGAGCCCGAAGCAACCTTGGCTCTTGGAGGATGCACTTCCAGCTTTTAAAAAACCCCCAGAGCTTAAAATACATTTCCTAAATGCTGTGCAAGCACAAAGCCTTGTGCTTGTGCATATTTACAAACATCCCCCAGCCTTGACCTGAACCTGTTCAGCATTAGAGCTTTTGTTTTTCCCAAGTCAAATTGTTTTGTAAATTCCGAGTCCCGTCAGATCAACAGCAAACTCCAGCAGCCTGATCTCTGCAGAAGTGTAGGAAATTGCCCTGGGATTGTCCCTGCTTTGTCACACCGACCCTCGGTTACTCACAGCCTCCTGCTTGCCCTCGGGAGGAAGGAAACTGCCCTGTCACTGGGAAAGCAGGAAAAGGAGGAGAGCACAAGGGGAAAGGAACTGCATCCAAAGTCACGGATGGGGTCAGCGGCTCAGGGCTCAGCTCTGAGCCAGCAGGGCTGGCAGGCTTTCTGTGACAAAGCCAGATTTAGAGGCTTTTACCTCATTTTAAGCCTCTGAACTCCCCCACGATCAAAGGCACCGAAGCTGTGAGTGTGAACCCCCTGTGCAGGGTGGATTCCACTTCTTTCCCGAGCAGCTGCAGCACAGGAGCAGCGTGAGCAGGAGAAGCCGCTCCCTCCTGCCCCACCCTCGCTGTCATCCTGCCCCGGAGCTTTCCCCCCCGGCCACCCCTGCTCCACCTCGCTGCTTGCCTTTCCACGGACCTTCCTGTGCTCCCACGGAACCCTCGGCGCTCATCCCACATCCAGGGTGCTGCTGGAAGGGCAGCAAGGGAACAGCAGGACACAGCTGGCACTGCCCAAACCCCCCCAGTGCCAGCCGAGGGCAATCAGCCTTTGGATTTCAGTTTAAAAGGGACATCAGCGCTGTCAGCACAGCGAGGATAAACGAGAAAAGGCTGGATGTTGGTTTATTTCCAGAAAAATATTGGAGAGAAACGTGGCATGTGTCCCAATAAGGAAAAAATTATCCTCCAGCTAAACTTGACACCAGGCAGGAAGGACACCTTCCACTAGTCCAGGTTGCTCCAAGCCCGCTGAAGTCTGGCATGTGTGAAACGTGAATGTGAAGATGCAAACTGTAAATTACAGGGTCTGTTTCAGGAGGGAAAACCATAATCAACAAAATCAGGAAAATTAGCTGGGTGGCATAAAAAACTGTAATAAAGATAGATATCATAGCTTTACTGAAATAATTCTTTCCCTCACTTCAGAAAGCCTCAGAAATACTGAATTTCAAGTTCTGTGAAAAAGCGTTCCAGTAATAAAAAGAGACTTAAAGCTCCACAGGAGACAATTTGAGTGCTTAACCAAAGTTTTGATTTACTTCTCTGAGGTCCCAGCCCAGAAACCTGCCCCAACACTCATGCAGGAGCACAAAAATAGATTCCCAGCTGCACATACAAACACCCGCCTGCTCAGATGGTACCAGAGCAGGTCATTAAAAATCAGCTTTTTTAACACAGGAAGTGCTGCAGCCTTTTACATTTTACCACATATAGTCTCTCCAAAAGAGATGCTTCCAGGAGGAGCAAGGCAGCAAGCTTGTATCCCAAAAATCATCTTAAGGGAATCTGGCTGCTTTCTCAGTTGATTTTTTTCATGTTACCAAGACATGACTATACTGGTTCCAAAAACTTCACTAAGTGAGATTTATTCCAGAGATGAATGCTTCCCTCTGCTTCTTGTGCACAACATTTGGAATATTTCAGCTGTGTCCAAGCAAAGTGTGTCATGGTCTGAGCGGGGCTCTGGAGTTTTGGGAGGTGTTGAGTTGTGGTAACGCCGAGAAGGAGCTAACTGCGTTTTTCCAACCATTACCTGTGTTTGTTCTGATCTGTGTCAGGCTTCCACACCTGGCTCGAGCTGCAGGCTCCCTTCAGACAAATCCTGTGACCCCCCCAAGTGGCCCTGGCTCTCCAGAACCCCTGGTCCTGCTCAAGTTCCAGCATCCTTCAAGCATCCCTGGCTCCCAGCCCTGCCCGAGTACCCCCAGTCCCCCTCAAGCCTCCTCATCTCCTCTCACAACCCCTGGTCCCCCTTGAGTCCCCCTGGCTTCCCTTAGGACCCTGGCACCCCTCAAATCCCTCTGACCCCCCAGAACCCTTAGGTCCCCCCTCAAGCTCCTCTCGCTCCCTTCAATTCCCCCTGGCTCCCCTTAAAATCCCTGGTTCCTCCGAAGTCCCTCTGGCTGCCCTCCAAGTCCTCAGTCCCCCTCAAATCCTCCTGGCTCCCCTCAGAACCCCTGGTCCCCCTCAAGTGCCCCTGGCTCCCCTCAGCACCTGACACCCCTCAAATTCCCCTAGCTCCCCTCAGCAGTCTCAGTCGCCCTCAAATCCCCTCAATTTCCCCCGCTCCCCTCAATACCCCTGGTGCCTCTCAAGTCCCCTCCGGCATCTTCGAGCCTCAGTGTCCCCATAACGTCCCGGCTCCCCTCAGCCCCCCCGCTCTCCTGCCGCCCGCGGGCTCTCAGGTGGGAGGGCTGAGGGAAGGGGAGTCGCCGCCGGGCCGGGCCCTTCGGCGGGCGCTGGCAGCGGGCGGAGGGCGGGCGGGAGCAGCGGGCCGGGCCCCGCTATTTGTACCGGAGCGCGGTCGAGCCCGCCCCAGTGCCCGCCGCTGCCCGCACCATGCCGGGGCTCCGCGCCTCACTGCCCGCCTTCCTCCTGCTCCTCGTCCTTCCCCGTGGCAGCCCCGCGGCGCCGGACGCCGGGCAGGAGCTGGAGCCCGGCAGCCGCTCGGCCGCGGCGGCGGCGCGGGTGGCCCTGCAGTACCGCAACTTCCAGGCGGGATCCCTCGGCGAGCTGAGGGCGCTCGGGCAGGTCCGCAAGGCTACGCTGAAGGTAAGCGGGGAGCCGGCGGGGTTTAAAGGGACGCTGGGGAAAGTGCAATTAACAGTAATTATTCTGTTGTTATTCAGTTCTGTATAACCGAGCTTAGCGCGTTCCCACGCAGGGCACCGGGCGCCTTCCCGCATCCCTCAGGAGCCGCTGCCCCATGCTCGGGGACGCCCGGGTTCCCGCAGGGAGCACTGTCCCATCTCCCTCAGGGGGCACCTGAGGCCCCTCCGGGACTGCTGTCCCACTGCCCCATCCTCAGGGACATCCAGGTCCCCTCATGGCCCACTGTCCATCTGTCTCTTCCTCAGAAACACCCGGGTCCCCTCAGGGACCATTGTCCCATCTCCCTTTTTCCTCAGGGGGCACCCCCTCAGGAGCTGTCCCACAGTCCCTCCCTCGGACCACGAGGTTCATCTAAAGGCAGTGCAGTTCCCACCAGAAAATATACCTTAATCTTCCAAAAATCACATTGAATTGAGCCGACAGAACAGGACAGGAGTCCCAGAGAGGAGCAGCTACGGGGACAGAGCCTTCCCGTCATGGGGAGCTTGCCAGGGATGCTCGAGGTGGTGCTCGGGGTACAGCCCTTCTCCTCCTCCAGGCTTGGGGTTTTTTTACAGCTTATTCAGTTTCTGAAAGTACAGGATCAGGCAAAAACTTCTGGGGAATGTTTTGTCCTTGATCCTGGAAGGAATGCATCACCTTCCTGGAGAGCCGAGGGAAGGGATTTAAATCCAGCCCTGTGCTCCTGCTGCTGGGCAGCTCCCGAGAGCAAGGGTTGGTTGTTCTGGATTCCCAGTCTGAGGTGCCAGAGGCAGCACTGGATTCCACTGGATCCTTCCCAGGATCTGGAGATCTTACACCACTTGTCCTGTGCAACTCCTAAAACTGAGTAAGAGGGTGTAGTGTTAAATCCTCCCTTTCAAAAAAGATATTCCAAACCAACCAGAAATATCAAGGATGCATTAATGCAGCCCCTGTATTATAGAGATCATTAGGTGCTGAGCATGGAAGTGCTCATGGGACACTGAAGTTTTCCTATGAAACTGCTACAGACACCTTTGACAGGGATTCACTGTGTTAGTTTCTACGCTCCAAAAGTACAAGTGCTCCTTCTGTACTTCCCGGGCACTTTGCATATGTCTATATGTAAATATTTCCATATATAAACACCTGTGCCTGTCTGAAGAATAAGGGAATATTTGTGGGGAGGGAAAGGGATTTTCCACCCTCTGTCAGCCACCTGCTTCCTGATGTAGGAAGGAAAACAACTGGCTCATTATAGAGAAGCGAAATTGCTCCTTATTTCCTGACAGTGCTGGGTGCTGTAGGAGCTCCCTGGAACCACTCTCTGCAGTTTATTTCCCTTTTTTTTTTTTTTTGCACACTCTGTGAAAACAAGAGGAGAAATGCACTAGAAGTGGGCACTTCCTTCTTTCCTGTCCTCCCCTGGAAAAAAATGAGAAGAATTTCCTGGAAGGAATGTGCTGTATTACGTGAAGGCAAGAGACAGAAATGTTGGGATTTGGGGGTTTTTTTGGCTTGTCTGGTTTTTAAGTATTTTTTTTAAGTGGGCTAATCTCCTATTGGTTACTCTATTTCTGGATCTCCTAAAATCAGGATAATTTTTTCATGGAATTTAATAATGAGCGCTGTAATTTAATACTGACTTTATTAGGCCACGAGCTGGTGAAACTGGTAATTGGAAACAGGAGTGGGAGCTCTCTTAGATGGGAAAGATCTTCCAAATTCAGGTAAAATGAGACTTCCTTTATTGGCAACGAAATGCCAAACACGGAATAATCCTTACCTTGCTGTTGCTTTTTGTTGTCCCTTCTTTTTTTCTTGAGTAAGGACCTTGTAGGAAACAGCAGCTCTTTAGTTGGCAGCAGCACTTTAAAATACACTTTTGATAAGAGAAGTATTAGTTTGTGCCAGCTGAAGATCCCAGAATTTAAAGGGAAGCTTTTGGGAGCAGTTTCCCATCCCAAGCTGTCCTGGAAATCCTAATTTAGAAGTAGGGAGGTGAAAGGGAAAGGGAAAAGCCAGGTGACCTCGTGCAACATTTGCTTAAATTGGACTTAGAAAATCCAGTTTTCAGATATCCAGGTGAACATTTCACAACCTCACCTGGACACAAACAGTGCAACACCACAGCTCTGGTCCCTAACATTAGAAGTCAATTAAAATTTTTCTATTAATTTCCAACAGTCAGAGCCCCATGTTTGGGTGGGAAAGGCAGAATCCATGGCAGGAGCAGCTCTGACTCCTTTTTCCATAGTGCCAGCTTCTCCATGCCCAGTGATCCAGGCAAAAGCTGATCCCAGGGGAGAAATCCTGGTGGGGAAATGCAGAGGGGAAGAGATGGAAACCTCCTGCAGGACGGGGGGGAGAGGGGGATCCTCCCTTTCCGTGCCTGTGGGCAGTGAGGGAGGTGCAAACTCATTGCAAACTGATTGTAAACTGATTGCAAACTGATTCCTTGGGGACCTGCAACGAAGCCGCTCTGAAATTGCTGTTTTGGCCTTCCCAGGACTGAAAATCTGTCAGGAAAGCTGCAGTAATTTGAAGCCCAGAAGTAAAAGAATCCCGCGACCCAGATATTGAGTGGAAAAAATGAATTACTCACTTGTTTTTTTCTCTTTTTGGACACTTTTATCTTTGGCTGCTTCCCCTTGGGGTTGTCAGATATCCCAGAGCTCTGACCAGCTCACACTCGGGGATTGGTTAACAGCGTTTTGGGATGAGAGTGGGAAAAATAGTGGAAATGGAAGTTTTCCTTTGGGACTATGAAGACTTTTGTACATCTCCAATTATTTCATGCTAATTGGAGCTTCCCCCTTCTCCCTGGTGAGCTCAGGAAGCCCCAGGTGTTCACACCAGAATAAATATTTATTTTAGCTGTGTAGCATCGTTTGAAAGCTTTCTAGTAGGCAGCAGTAGTAGAGTGGTAGTACCTACTAACAATACTATGGGGGAGTTGTTGCAAATCAAGAGAGAATTTCTGCTTCAAAACCCATGGAAACACAGAATTCTGTGCCCTTTTAAAAGTCCTGCTGACTGTTTCAGCTTCTCTCATCTGCAGGACTGATGACATAAAGGAACAAGCCTGGGTGACTGTAAAAATCCCCAGATTAATCAGATATGGCTGTTATAAACCATAGCAACAACACCTCTTGGGTAGATTTACAATGGTTAGAAACTTCGACTTAAATGTGGTTATTCCAGGAGATGAGAGCCTTCTTAACTTCATTTCATTTCAGTTACTGCTGCTTTGGTGTTCCTGCATTTCAGAAAAGCAGTTTTCACTCTTCTGCCCATGTCCCATTGTCACTTTGAGGTCAATATTTCAGGCAATACACAAAAAGGGCAGAAGGGGAGAAGGAGGATGCAGAGAAGAAAGAAATTATCAAAGTCTGAGCTCATCCTGTTTCCTCCACCTCCTTCATGGTGAGATTTGGCTCCACACTGGACTTGTCTCATCCTAAAGCTCCAGGAGGGGATTTTATAAAAATAAAGTGACTAAAGCAATTTTTTTACCTGCATTTTCCAAATCTGTGTAGGTACCACAGGCAGGTGCTGAGCTGAGGATCTGCTGTGGGTATGAAACTTCACTCACCTTACACCATTAATAATTTCCTGGGAAAAGTGTGCCGGGAACAGGAAGGCTCAGGGTTAGATAAACAACACACAGAGGTTTCCTTTGGGTCCTGATCTGCCAAATGCTGCCAACAGCCAGAATTGTGTTTAAACACCAAGGAAGACTAAAAATCAGCGCTGTTGCACTCAAACCCAGGGAACTGCAGGAGGGGCGTTCCCTCCTCAGTGCTCCTTGCAGCACTTAAGGCTTTAATTCCACTGCTGGCTCCATCTTCTCTCTTCCAGAACATCCCAGAGTCTGGCCACAAGTATTACCTGCAGTTCAGCACTGAGGACTACAGAACTGGGGTGAGTTCCTGCCCTGGGGTGAGTAATGCCCTCACCCTGGGCATTAATGAACTCCAGCAGCTCCCAAACAGGGACGTTTGTGTCCTAAATGGATGTGCCGCAACGGAAGGACCTTGTTGCTCCTCCCTGCCTGTCTTTGCTCCGAGGCTCACCTGAGCGGTCGTCAGGCCTCAGTCATGAAGGGATTTCTTGCTCAAGTCACCTGAGGCAACCAAGGGCCTGAGTGGAACTTGGCAGTGGCCCAGGCTCAGTGACAGTGTGACAGAGTGGTCCCCACTGTCCCTCTGTGGTCCTCATTCTCCTGCTGTCCACACCCCAAAATGGGAATCAGGAGCTGACAGCTCCATGTTCTTTCCAATTACAACCCCCTCCATTCGCTCTGTCCCAGCTGTCAGCAGCATTTTACTGTCCTCTTCCTTCACACACATTTTGTGGAATTCAAACGATTTTCAGAACTTACTGTGAAGCCTTAGATTATTTTTGTTTCAAGGCTGACACAATGAAAGTCCCTGTTATCAATTAATGTTGTTTCTTGAGCTCTCACAAACATACTTCCAGGATGACTTAGAGCACTGTCATGTCCTGAAAGCAGGACAAGCATTAATTAAAACCTTCTGTTAAATCCCTTTAGCCTTGTGGTTTTAACCTCTTTCCTGGAAAAAAGAAAAATAAAATCCTTCTTGACACTTTCCAAACCCCTGAGCAGCTTCATACAAAGAGTGAGTTGCTGGTAAATAAAATCTTGATTAAAGATAAGAGTTTTAAACTCTCCCTTGACAGGAAGATGCTGGGAGCTGCCTGGCTACAGTGCTGTATCCAAAGAAAAAGTCTCCTCCTGTTGTCAGCATCAAGTGCTCCCACACCAAAGACAAGAAGGAAATCCAGGAAGAGGACAACAGACTTTACCAAAGGATCAGGCACCAAACCAAACCAATAACTGGAAACAACATTCCAGGTATATTCCTCCAAACAATCACCTGTATTGCATTTTTTCTTAGCATGAAGAACAGAAGCATTTGAAAAGGAGACACATTATTGACAGTAGCACCCTGAGACCATCCTGCTGTCAAAACAACCCCACCTCCCCAGGGATTTTTGGGAGAACAAAGCCCCTCTGGATTTACCAGCGGCACTCAGCACCATCCTGTGAGGGTGGTTTGGATTTAAAAGCAAGTCCACACCATTTTTAAGTCAAGTCGATGCAGACTGTCCTCCAGGAACAACAAATGTCCAAACCCACACACCTCCCCAGCTGTGGCTGGAAATTCACTGGGGATGACTAACACAATTTTTCCACCCTGGAAAAATCCCATATTTTTTCACAGCTAGGTAAGGACTCCCATTATTGTGGATTTTTGGGTTTCTCACCTCATCGTGGGGACCCCTCTCTTGGCAATGTCAGCTCTGCCACACTTTCATACCTCACTGGTACTGCAGGTTTGGCATCATTCTCCTCCCTGAGACACATTGGAGGGAAGAGCCCCATCCCAGGAAATGTGCTGTGCCAGGCAAAACCGCTCTGAGGTTCATCATTTTTCTGCTGAGCAGCCAGAATCAATATTATTTTCTCTTTCTCCTTGCCTTGCAGACAGCTATGGCAACATTGAGCCTGCCCTGGAGCCAGTGTGGGCTCTGGCTGTGGCTGGCAGCAGCTCCATCATGTGGGAAAAGTCCACGGAGATCTTGGGATACTTCCTGGCCCAAGTGAAGGCTGTGAAGCAGTGGGTGAGTGGGCAGCAGAGAGCACTGCCCTGAGGGGGGTTACCCCAAATCCCAGGGGGATTCTCCTCACCAGCAGCTCCACCTCTGCACACTTTGTGCAGGTTTTGCTGGGGAAAATTGTCCTTACCTGGGTCTGCAGGAGTGGCTTCTGCAGGTGCTGCAGTTCTGAGCCCCACAGCAGAGCCCAGCACCCTCTGCCCCCGGCCGTGCTCACACCTGACACAAACACCTGCCTGGGGAGCAGCTCCAACACCTGCAGCACATCCATCCAGCAGCACTTCCAGAGCCCCCTGGCCCTCAGCCTGCTGGGATCCATAGGCAGCATCCAGGTTTTGCTCCTTAGCTGTTCAGCATGAGATTTCTCTGAAGGAGAGGTTAATAGTCAGGTATAATTCTCAGATTTAATTGAGGGTTAAACTCAATTGATTAGCACTTAGCCAGCCTGGTTCCACTGCAGACAGTCAGGCTGCAGAGCCACACAGCTCTTGGTGCCTTCAAACATTCCATGCAGAAAGTGCTCCTAATTCCCTGTCTTTCCATGGTCAAAACCCATCTGACTCCAGCCAGCAACCACAGCCATGGGGCCCTGCTCACCTCCTTCCCCAAGCAAGCTCGTCAATCACAGCAAACATTAAATTTCAACAACATAAACCTGTGTTCTTGATAATTCTTTTCTTTTTTACACCTGCCAGATGAGGAAAGATGATTTTATTGAGTTTGACTACACTGTCCTACTGCATGAAATGCCAACCCAGGTAAGGAATTTCATGTGGACAACCCCTGCTGTCAGCAGGAAGATGAACAGCGTCAAGATGATAAAATCTGTGTGTTTCAATCCCTTCTCCAGGAAATCATTTCCTGTCACATGCGCCTGACGTGGCTCCCCGGGCACCCTCTGAAGGTGAAACACTTCTGTGCTCCTGAGAGCCACGGCCTGGACGAGGGATCTGGGGCAGAATCTGGATCAGCTGCTGGGGCTTCAGCTGAAAAGGGAGGAACTTCTTAAGTGAAATCCTCGGTTTTGGATGTGGATCCAATGAGCTAATCCTTGTGTTGACAGACCTGGAGCTGGGATCATCCTTCCATGCAAGTCGGTGAATGGGAATGGTTTCACTGACCTGTTCTGTGCCAAAATTAATTCCTGTCACTTCTTCAACTGCAAGACTCCAGTTCTGCAGCTCTGCCTAAACCTCTGCTACTCCATATATACACAGATGAACACACCCCAGTTGATTTGATGCCACTAATTAACTGTTACTCAAGAGTTTGTAAACAAAATTAATATATTTGGATAAAAATCGTGAGTAAAGTGTTAATCTGTCACTAAGAAATATTTGCCTACTAATTTTTTATCACTTTTTTGGGTTCGAATCATGCTGATTTTAAACTCACACCTCCAATAAACCAAGTACCATCACTCAGGGTCGAGGCTGGGTTTTCTTTCTGCTGCTGTTGGAGCCCAAATTTCCGCCTTCTCTGTTACCTCAAACCCAAACACACCTGCAGAGCCAGGGAGGCTCCCTGTGCATGAGTTCCCATGTTTGGGAACAGCTCCTCTGTTATTCTGCCATGTCCTGTCCCATCCTAGCCACCAAAGTCACGGCTTTGTCCTTTGCCACCAAATTCTCCAGCTGGGTTCCCAGCAGATCCACCACTGTCCCACCTCTGCTCTCTGGGATTGTGCCAGACTGTCCCAAACTCATTGACCAGGTTTGTGCCAGGATAAATTAAATCCTTCCCAAGAGGATCACCTTCCTGAGGAAAACAGCCTCTGAGATGGCTGTCCTGTTTAATTTGGGGTGGTTTTCACAATCCTTGAGCTGTAATTGGGAACAACAATCCAAGGATTTCACACAACAGCTTTCCACGGATGTTTTAAGCTTCCCAATTTCCAGCATTCTACACAAATAAGTCTGATTTTCTGACTGAAGCTTTTTCCCTCAGCACACAAAAGGCACCCAATAAACTCAGGGAGGCAGCATTCCACATCCTCCTGGTGTTTTCATTCCTGCTGGGAGAACATTTCTCATCATCAAAAGTGTGAAATCAGAACTTGGAATTCCACCATTCCTTAAAGAAGCTGGTGAATGAAGTATTTTTTTGGAATTAAGCCAAGAAAATAGGATGGATTTGGCACTTTGGGGCTCTGATGTTGTCTCCTTACCCTGTTTTGGCCACTGCTCTGCAGAGCTGGAGCTGAGGATCAGGCACTTCCCAGGCACCAGGGCAGTGGAAATGGCTGCTCACAAACTTACAGCAGTTAAAAAAACTCCACAGCAACTTCTGGATAAGTAGCAAATCTGTTGGAGTTCTAAGGCAAAGTCT
This sequence comes from Corvus moneduloides, assembly GCF_009650955.1. Taxonomy (NCBI): domain Eukaryota; kingdom Metazoa; phylum Chordata; class Aves; order Passeriformes; family Corvidae; genus Corvus; species Corvus moneduloides. Next base: position 26,463,465 of record NC_045485.1, read on the forward strand.
CCCCCAGCTGCTTTTAGGCCAAGATTTCAGCCTAAAAACCTCAAATCATACAGCAAAATTCTTTTCCAGGTTTGTGGAGAACCAGCGCATCTGGCAGAACTCGTCAGCCAGGAATTCCCATCACAACTGGTGTAAACATAATAGAAACCCCATAAATAGAAATACAAACCCCATAAATACAAACAAAATCATCCCCACCCCGTTTCTGTCCCGTGTTCACACTGCTTTCATCATCTCCAAATTCTGGGGAAAGTGCTACATTTGCTTGTTTTAAAGACTCTCCAACTGTCTGAGAACCTGCAGGGCTTTTCTGGAAACGAATCCCAGCTGAGCATTCCCAAAAAACAAAGCCACAGATGTAGGGGAATCATGGCTTTTTCCCAAGGCAGCACCACACGGATACCCCGCATCTCGCCTGGGATCCAGCAGCAGCTCCAGGCCCTGCCAAACCCTTTCCCAAGGTTTACATAATTCATTTTCCCAGTCTTTCTGTGAGGAGAAGCAGCCTGGCTGCTCCAGTTGTTTCTGTCTGGGAGCCATCAACCCCGGTCCTGTGCCAGGAATGTCGCTGGGTTTGAACTGGAATTTCACTCCCTGTTTACTGGAATCTGCAAAAACACTTCTCAGCTGAGTAGGGCAGGAAGGAGGAAGGAACATTCAACGTGGACATTCTGGGGATAATTATAAATACAGAATTATGGGAATATCTTCTCACCTAACCCCCTTGTTTTGTCTCTGCTGTGAGTCAGCAAAGTCAAGTGATTCCCAAGCTGAGCATCAGCTGCAACACAGTCTCTGGATTGTGACATTCTGGGAAAAGGGATCTTTGGTTTGGATTTCTAACCAAGAGCTGAAAGCCAAGCCCATACCATGAACCCACACCCCAAGCCCATTAAATCCACATCACCAAGCCCACACAATAATTCCATGCTGTTCCCAGCTTTGGGAAGAGTCAGCTCCTTCCCACATCCTTGGCAATTCTGCTCCATCCCTGTGCCACCAGTGAAAGTGGATTTGGTGACAAGCCAGTTGCTTTTGCCCAGCGGGTTGAGACTTTGGAGGATCCTGTGCCATTTCTGAAGGATTTGGAGGGAAAAATTCCATCTGTTCCCTGGAGGGAAGCTGGAGCACCACGTGCCATGCCCCGCTCCCCGTGCCTGTCCAGCAGCTCTCACCTGGCTTAACATTCCCAAACCAGGAGCTAACCTAATTACAAAATAATGAGGTATCAAGTAAAAAATAGAATTATTTTAATAGATCTCAATTAAGACAACTCTCAAGCAAATCATCAGCCAAGTTTTAACATCTATTTGTTACAACAGCGTTAACATGTGAGCAATGCCGTGGCGATCCCCTGGTGCTTCTGACAACACCCCACAGGAAAGGCTTTAGGATAAAATTCCAAGTCCAAATCCCACTGGAGCCCACCTTACCCAGCCAGCCTGGGCTGCTTCCATGGCTTGGAAAAGTGAGCTGTTGCAGAAGACTGGGAAAAACTGTTCAGTGGACTCCAGAGGAATATGATCAGCTCTTGGCTTTGCCCTTTTTGGCAGGAAGTCTCCCTGTTGCTTCCAGGTATTTGTTGATTATTTCCTCCTGAGTGCTGGCTGAACACGGGTGGTATTTGGAGTATTCCATGGTATATTCCCCTTTTCCCTGCAGAGTTGGGAAAAGAAAGTGAGGATGGGCCACGTGCAATCCTGCTGAGCACACAGCCCCTGTCTGTGAAGTAACGCCCAGGGATCCTTTACAATCCCACCCAAACAAAACTCCTCAGGTACAGAAGGATTGTTTGGCCAGGAATTGCAGAGCTCTGGTTTGATTTTGATCCCGTGCTGCAGGTGCCATGGATGTGATGCTCCAATTAACCCAAATTTACAGAATTAAACACGTTTTAGCAAAAAGGAGCAGGAGGACTCACCTCTGTGCAAGACCTGAGCTCGGAGGCATATCCAAACATATCGTTCAGAGGCACCTACAATCCAAACATATCTGCTTGTAATAAGGTATTTTTCCATCAGTTTTTGGCTATCAGCTAATTAATCCCAATAATGATATCAAGAGTCAGTGCTGTCTATAAATAGTTCTGATTTAATGATCTGCTGTTGCAAAGTACCTGTTATTTTAATTAATTTATATTTGCAATGTGTTTGCAGCAGGAAACTGCAAGAATCTGAGAGTTTGAGTGCACCAGGAACTGGAATATCCCAAACTCGGTGATGAGTCAACCAGCAAGGTTTGAGGTATCTCCAGACATTCCTCCAAGGATAATTTGGGAAGCAGAAAGGCCACAGGGTGTGGTTGTCCTGAGCCCCCCACCCAGCAGGAAAACACAGGTTTGTAGAAGGGACATAAAAGAAGGAACGCTGAAATTGAGTTGACCTACAGCTGTATCCATATAAACTGCGGAAAACAATGGAATCAAACACCTGGAAAGGAGAGAGGTGAGGAGCAGAGCACCACAGACCTCAGCATAGAGAGTGAAGTATCCCTCCGAGCCATCCTGGCCCGTGATCACGCCGTGCCGGCGGTTGATCCCAGCTATCACTGCTCCCTGGAATTCTGAGGGAGCCATCACCTCCACGGCCATGATGGGCTCCAGGATGCGCACGGCGGCGTTTTCCATGGCTGGGGAAAGAATGGAATAAAGAATGCACCACCAAAGGTGAGCCTGGTGTAAGGCAAGCTGCTCCCATGCACAGCAACAAAGAGTTCATGGGTAATGCCAGGTGTTCCATCAGTGAGGGAAATCTGTGATCACCTACATGGAATTCCAGCTCCAGGCCTTTCAATCCTGGAACCATAACCACAGAATCACCAAGGCTGGACAACCAACCTTTGGCTGATGGCAGCGTGCCCACCAAACCACACTGTGAAATGCCACATCCACACGTTGGCTGAGCACCTCCAGGGATTGTGACTCCACCACTTCCCAGGGCAGCCCCTTGCAGTGTTTAACCTCTCCTTCAGTGAAAGACTTTTTCCTAAAAAAAGGCCCAGTTTGACCAAATATTCTCTTCCTACCCTGTAAGGATGAAGCTGGTGGTGTTGCTGTACTGAATTCTAGGGAAACAGGATTTCTTTTGTACAACCACAGGAATTATTGTGCCTCCCTCAGAGATTCTGTAAACTCTTGTACATGTTCTGCTCTATGCAACTGGCCAGACTTTGGGTGGAGGGATGGATGGAGGGATGACGGGATGGATGGATGGATGGATGGATGGAAGGATGGATGGAAGGATGGATGGAAGGATGGATGGATGGATACCCACCCCAGCCAGCAGGACCCATTCCAAGGAGGAGCCTGTACCTTGTTTCAGGGCTCCCTCTCCAGCCCTGATGAAGGAGATCTCGTTGGAGTCCACCATGTGATGGGCACCATCTTCCAGCACGAAACGCACTCCGGAGATCCTGTGTCCCGACACCAGACCCTTCTCACAGGCATCTCGGAATCCCTGGCAATGACAGCTCAAAGTCACCAGCAGGGATCTGGAGACCCTGCACTGTCAGTGTCTGGCACCTCAGTTTGATACTTTTTACAAATAAAAATCTCAGGACAAGGAAAAAATGTCCTCAGCACTTGCCTTTTTAAGGGATTCTATGGCCAAACCCCAAAAGAATGCTCTGTGTGGAAAGAGCTCTTGCCTGGAGAACAACACTTCTTTAAGACCATGGTTTTTTCAGGATTTTGCAAAAAAATCTTTAACTGTTGCCTCATGGAAAAACGAAGGAATAACTGTAGGTTATTACAGGAATTCCAAGATGTTGGTAGGTTAATTAAAGTAGTGTGTGATAAATTATACAGTGAGACAGTCACAGAGGGGATAAAGAGAATTTGGGAACTGTGGCAGGAAATGCAGCTTAATTACAGTTTCTCCATAATTGGCCTCAGAGAAGTCACTGAAAAAGTTACATATTTTGGGGTTAGGAGGAGAATTGTGGGGCCACAACCAGAAGCAGAAGAGGCCAAGAAAAAGCAGCTTGAGCAGGAGGCTCTGACTGTAAGAAAAAGAGGCACTGCAAGGGAGCCAGAGCCAGCACACACCACCAAAGAAAACACACAGCAGCTCCCGAATTAACTGGAAACCCCAGGAATGCAAGACATGAAGTAAAACCACACAACTGTGACCCTGCTGCCACTGGAGCAACGGGAGAAGCCTCCTTTCCTGGGGAAAGTAGGCACAGTAAATGTGGATGGTATTGCAGGAAAACAATGGGAATCAGGATTTTCTGTATCACAGACAGAGGTCTGTACCTTTTCCACAGCAGGCACGAACTGTTTGGGAATATTTGTGCCAATGGTTCTGTCCTCAAATTCCAGTTTGGTGAAGTCCTGTGGATCCAAGGGCTCCAGCACTCCGATCACTTTGCCGTACTGGCCTGCTCCTCCCGACTGCTTCTTGTGGGTGAACTCAAACCTAAACCCCAACAATCCCCCAAACACCATGTTACCCGTAACACAAACCACAGCTTTCTATGGAAAACATTCCCATTCTGCATTTCAGAGAATCACAGACTGGTCTGAGTTGGAAGGGAATTTAAAGGTTCCATGGGCAGGGACACCTTCCACTATCCCAGGTTGCTCCAAGCCCCGTCCGACCTGGACACTTCGAGGGATGGAGCGGCCACAACTTCCCTGGAAAACCTGTGCCACGGCTTCCGCACCCTGAGAGGGAAGGATTTACTCCCGGTATCCCACCCAACGCTGTTTAAACGCTATCCCGTGCGGCCCGCAGGGATGCGCTCCCCCGCAGCACCCGCCCCGTCCCGCGGCTCGGAGCCGCCCCGCCCGCTCCGGCCCCGCCCGGGCGCTTCCTGCGGGAGGAGGAAGCGGCTCCCCGGCCATGGAGCTGCCTCCGAGCCACTTCCTGGCCGGCCGGGCCGCGGCCGTGGCCGTGGGCTACCTGCGGTACCTGCGGGGCGGCCCCGGGCGGGGGCTGGAGCTGCGGGCGCTGCGCCGCGCCCGGCGCCAGGTGAGCGGGGAGGGACCGGGACGGGACCGGGAACGCCACGGGAATCACCCCGGGAACAGCACGGGAGCCGCCACCCCCGCGCCGGCAAGGGCGGCTTCCCAGGGAGCGGGCAGAGCACCGGGGAGCAGCCCAGGAGCCGTGGAGTGTCCCGCTTTGGGGACATCCCAACCCCCGCCGGACGCGTCCCGGTGCCACCCGCTCCAGGTGACCCTGCCTGGGCGGGGGGGTTGGACTGGATCACATCCAAAGGTCCTTTCCAAGCCCAGCCCCTCCGGGAGTGTGTCACCGCGGGGGTGACACCGGCTGTGCCCACCTGGGGGTCCCGGGAGGAGCTCGGTGTCACGGCCACCACGGGCGGGTCAGCAATGCAAACACACCCCGTGTGTCACCCGCGGTGACAGCCCCGCCCAGGGAGCCCTGCCCAGGGCACGGCACCGGGCCCGCAGGAACGTCCCAGGGAGGAGGAGGGTGCTGGGTTTGTCGGGGCCAGGACACAGCTCAGCCCTGCCCTGGGTTTGCAGGGACACTGGCACAAGAGGGGCACAGCAAACCCCCCCTCCCAAAACAAGGGTACAGCAAACCCCAGCTGCTCCCTTCTTTATAGCCAAAAAAATACAGGGCATGATTCAATTCATGATAACCTGCAAAATGGACTTAATAGAAGGAAGCACTGAAGGCTTTTAGATGAGTATTTAACCAAGCAGCAAATTCTTGGACAGAATCACACAGGAGCCCAGAAAATGGCAACTCAGGGGTGTTCAAGGTTAGAAATGAGGGTGGAGAGGCGCTGGCACAGGTTGCCCATCCCTGGCAGTGTCCAAGGCCAGACTGGATGGGACTTGGAGCAGCCTGGGATAGTGGGAGGTGGGTGGGACTGGATGGGATTTAAGGTCCCTCCCAACCCAAACCATGCTGGGATTCTCTGATTTTGTCCAGGATGCAGCCATTCAACAGCTGCCAAAATAAATTAATGTGTTCCCTGCTTTAGGACATCGATGATGTTGGGCACAAGTACTACCTGGAACTGGAGCTGGAAGATGTCCTGGACAAAGTGAGTCAGGCTGGTTTAATTACACACTCTGTAACACAGCACTTAATAACACTTGCAACTGTGTTCCTGATTTTTCTATACTGCCAATCAGGCCAAAAAAGGCTGAATTTCAACCAAAAAGGAACCCATGTACCTTCCACTGCACCACCACACAGTGCTGCAGGGATGACAAGAACATTTCAGTGTCACTCAGCTCCAGCTGAACAGCACAAGGGACATTCTGCACCCCAGCCACTGCCCTTCCATCCCTGCAGAAAGCAAATCCCCCCCTTAAACGTTCACAGAAATGCCATGAATTTAACCTTGTCTTAAATAATCACACATCTCCATGGGCCTTACTCAGAGAACAGCACCTACATAAAAATGACGTTTTTAGAAGTGCAAATTACCCTGGTTATACATGTATTTCATCAGATAATAATGCACATAATTAACTCTGCAACAGGACAGGACTGTGAACTGCACTGCTGAGGTTCTGTATCACCTGGGCAGCAAAAGCACTGCTCCAGATGTGCAGGTCACAGTGCAAGGAGAACTGAGGAGCACAGAGGAAGCAGATAAGGAGTTCTACACTCGAATCAGGAGCCTGGAAAAGGAGCTTGTGGCTGAGAACATCCCAGGTACAACCCAGGCCTTCACCCTGCTCTGAGCACCAGCTGCTGCTTTTCCCTGTCTCTTTTTGGGCTCTGCCAATCACAACCACTGCATTTATTCCTAATTCTGAATGGGACTGTTCTGGAAAAGCACCTGGCACTGTCACCCCCTCCTGCTCACTCTGAGGGCGTCCCTGGCACAGCACATCCAACACCCCAAATGTGCAACGAGGGTCTGCTCTCACCTCAACCCCTGCCTTCGAGACCTGCTGGAATTCATGTTAGGAGAAAAAGGTGGAGGATAACACCCTGGCAGTGTCCAAGGCCAGGCTGGATGGAGCTCTGAACACCCTGGAATAGTGGAAGTGTCCCTGCCCATGGCACGGGTGGCACAGAACTGGATTTAAGGTCCTTTCCCACCCAAACCATTGCAGGATTCTGTGAAGTGGGAGGAGAACTCTGTGGTGATGGAGCAGCTCTTCCAATTGCTGTGGAAGGTTGTGTGACAGGAGGGACTGCAGCAGCGAGCCCTGTGGGAGGTGATAATGTTCTGTTAACAGCTCTCTTTAACATCCAGTGTTTATTTTGGTTCCAGACAGCCACGGGAACGTTCCCCCAGAGCTGGAGCCCATCCACCTGCTGGCCTGGGCGGCCTCTGGTTACGTGATCTGGCACAATTCCACTGAAAACACCAAGTTCCACCTTGCCCAAGTCAAACACGTGAAGCAAGTGGTGAGTTACCAGCAGGCACAGAATCCCAGCCTGGGCTGGGCTGGAGGGACCTTAAAGCTCATCCCATTCCCCCCCCCTGCATGGGCAGGGACACCTTCCATAGCCCGGGTGGCTCCAAGCCCATCCAGCCTGGCCTTGGCTCTCCATGGGAAATATTTAAGAGCTAAAGACTTGTGGCAAGGACAAAAAATTAACAGAATTCTATAGATTCTCCCACTTTTCCTGTGTTCTCTTGGAGAAAATAAATTCGGAGTTATTCTTAACTCCTAAAGTGATCACCAGCTTTAAATTCAAGGCAGTTTTCCATGGGAGCCAGGAAAAAGCAGCGGGATTTAGTATTTAGAAAACCCACTCTGAACAGACACTGAACTCCCAGGAAGTTCTGGGTATGAAGGAAAGACAGAATTCCTTGTGGGAGCAGGATTTGTGAATGTTTTGCTCCCTCTGATGGCACCTTAGAGAATTCACAGCTGCTGCAGGGCTGTGCACCAGTGAGATCTCAAGGTTTTCAACTCCTCTTTAACAAATTTAAGGATAAAGGAGACAAATAACTCTTAACACAGCTGCCATCCCTCCTAGGTAATTTTGTCCCTTTTTCCCTGAAAAACATAGGAAAAGAGTCTATTCCAAAGGCCAGGGGTTATTTTGTCACTCAGAATCCCTGACTGTCACCCTCTGTAAGGCCTCTGGAGCATCCTTATCCTACTGACAGTTTTATTTGGGATTGTTTGGGCTACACTGGCACCTTGTAGAGTGAGGTGCTCCTATCCCAAAGAATTCCTGGTAGATCTGGTCTCTTTTAGGCAGGAATTAGCAGCTTTAGGCTTTACATTCAGTGTCTCCAATGCAGTTCTGGAGTCCACAGAAATTCAAACCAGGAGCTTTTAGTTTTGTTACAGTGACTGAGCTCCACCTGCTTCATTGTTAGCAGGAGCTGTCAGCTTTATCTGAAATCCATCAGGGAATTTTTGTGGTAACCACAGAGAACTGAATCACTTTTTCTGAGGTGGGAGAATCCCCAAATTCACCACTTTTCATCCTGTCTTTCCAGAAAAGAAGTGATGAAGATCTTCAGTTCGACTATGTGCTTCTACTCCACGAAATGGTGTCCCAGGTAAATAATTTTATTCCTAAAAAGCCTTTTCTGGGTGTTTTCAGACCCCAGCTGTATGAGCTCCAGCTCAGACACTGATCTGATCCTGCAGGGTGAGCTCAGAGTCCCCATCCCTGCCTCTCTCAGCATTCCAGGAACAACAGCAGCAATTTCCAGCTCTTTCTGGCCTTTCTTGGGAATGGCTGAGGTTCAAAACTGGTCCCTCACAGCCCTCCCTTGGGAGATCCCAGTGCCACAGGGGGCAGGGATAAAGGGAAGAGGCAGCTGGAGCATCCTGGATGCTGGGCTCAATCCCAGCTGGGCTGTGGATGCCTCCATGCCCCAGGACAGCACTGGTGGCCCAGTACAGAGACACCATCAATCCCAGTAACCCCCAGCAGAAACTGGTTCCCAGAACAGCATTTACATCCTGTGCTACTCTCCATCCAAATTTTGGCACCTGAGCAAACATTTTCATAGGAAACCCACAGAAAATTGGGAAGAGAAGCTCTTGATTGTAATAATCCAGGGATCTCCCTCCCAGTTCCAGCTCCGCTGCTCCCGGCGCTCCCAGTTCCCTTGGGGCATCCACAGTGGTTTAATCCCTAAGTTTTCCATGGAGAGAATTCCTGACTGGCTGGGGAGGGGAAGCAGGGGTTGTTCTCTGTGCTGTGTGCCCCACAGGAGGTGATTCCCTGGGAGCTGACCCTGCTGTGGCACCCCCAGCGCGGGGCCCGAGTGTCCCGGGATCGCCGCCAGCCCGGCCACGCCCCGGGATCAGGGAACACCTGAGCAGCCCTGGAAGCAGCTCCAGAGCTCCCACAGCTGGAAGGAGGCACAGAAGGTGCTGGGAGTGGGAATCAACCACCCTACAAAGACATTAAATTCAACTTTCCTGGATGTTTCTGATCCGAGAACTCCAAAGGGACTTTCTCTACAACAAAGTGCATCAATCCAGTAATTCCCAGCAGGAATACTCACGGCACAGGGGCAGAGATGTTCTCCCTGAAGGCAACTTTGGGCTTCCCCATGGTGCAAGGACAACCATATTCCCTCTCCATTCGCTGCAGGAAAAAACCCACAGTGATTAGGGTTGTTCCACTGGGAATTATTTATTAACTTAATCAGGATCAATCACTTTCTGGGTTGGGGGTTGGATTGATTTTTGGGGCTTTTTGTTGGTTTTTTTTTTTAATTAAAAAATTATTTACTGTCAACTTCTTTAAGACCTGCAGCTTCAGAGGCAGGAAAAGGAAACAGCATTAATTATGCTAGTAAAATTCCAGGTTTTCAAGGCAAAAATTGCTTTTCCTTCATTCTGTCAGTACTTAAGATCCATCTTTTGTGTCAGATTAAAATACAGACATCAGCTGGAATGAAACAAATCCCTCTAACTACTCCCTTCTCCCTGCACCAGCTTTTATTAGGGAATGATACATTTAAAACCACAGAAACAGAGGGTTTTTCTGTAGAAACTAATTATAATTATTACTATTAATTATAAGCCAAGGCTGCTAGAGCGAAGTGTAGTGTTTAATATATTTTTTTAATGGCTTTGATCCAAAACCTACAAATATTCCAGGCAAAATTTCCTTTTATAAGCCTTCAAAATGGAACCACTGGAGAGAAAGAACCTTCCAAAGTTAACCTTTTCCCTAAGCAGCTGGAAGGAAGAGGGAGGAGGAAGAGGAGAGTGGAAAAGCAAGCAAAAGCAGAGTCCATGGAATCTGCTTCCCAAATTACCTGGGCATAGATTTCCAGGTGCAGCTCCCCCATCCCAGAGACGATGGTCTCCTTGCTCTCCTCATCAAAGTGGATCCTGAAAGTGGGATCTTCCCTGGTGAAGCGGCCCAGGCCTTTGGAAAATTTATCCAGGTCATTCTGAAATGAATTACGAGGCAAGATTTACTCAACATCCACCAGTCATTCCAAGGAAAGAGCCTCAAGTTTTCCTATCCACTGCTGAGCACTTCTGCTCTTCGGGGTTATTTGATGGAAGATTTCTAACTCTTTATTATTCACGTTCATGTTTCTGGCTGAGTGACGCCATCCAACCCAGCCCTGAGTTATCCAAGGGATAACATCTTGGATATTTGGGATGAAACACTTTGAAACAGTGCTTAGGCTGCTCCATAAAACACAAAGCAGCAGAGGGAAGGAACTCAGGGAGAAGAGGTTGATCCAAAGGCTCCTACCTTGTTGGAAGGCTTCATAGCCACAGAAATGACGGGATCAGGGATGTGGATGGATTCCTGCATGGCCAAGGAAGAGGGGATGGTTATGACAGCAAAATCCTGGTGACTCCCAGCGCCCGAGGCAGCCGGGGCAAGGGGGGCTCACCATGGAGATGTCAGTGCTGGTTTTATCCGTGAACGTGTCCCCGCTGGCACAGTCGATCCCAAACAGGGCACAGATGTCCCCGGCATAAACTTCATTTACATCCTGAGGGAAGGAGAATTCCTGTTCAGACAACGCTGGGATAAGAGAAGCAGTGGCTGCCCCATCCCTGGAAGTGTCCAAGGCCAGGCTGGATGGAGCTTGGAGCACCCTGGTCTATGGAAGGTGTTCCTGCCCTTGGGGCTGGATGATCCTTAAGGCCCCTTCCATCCCAAACTATTCCACGACGGATTCTGTCTCTCCCTCGCATCCAAACTACACCTGGATTATTGAATATCCATAAACACTGGGTCTTAAAGCTTGGCACTGAGCTCCTTTAAAAATTCCAGCTTGGATAAAATGCCCTGCAAATCTCCCTCTTTATCCAAAGGACAAAAGGGAGGGCTCAGTTTGGATTCGTTTAGGATCAAACAAGAAGCGAAGTTGTTAAGAAGCAAACACCCTGCTGTGCTTCAGGCAGTGCTGACCCGTCCAGGATTATCCAGTGGCTGGCAGCCAATCCCTGGGGATCCACTCACCTCCATGTTGTCCGAGTGCATCCGGACAAGCCTCTGCACCCGCACCTTCTTCCCCGTGCGGGTGTTGTAGATGTAATCTGACTTCTTCAGCATCCCCTGGTACACCCTCATGTAGGTCAGCTGCCCAAACCTGCCAGCCTGCAAGGACATTCCACCAAAATCAGCTCTGAGAACGCTGGGAATCAGTCCCAGCTCCAAGCTGCACTGACTGAACGTGCTTTGAGGTCCCGTGCTACACATGGGAATGAAAGATTTTTCACAGCTTTCACCTGGCTCTGCAGTGGGATTTGGCGATTTTCTGGACCAATTTTATCCCTCCCAAACCTTCCCAACAGAGACATGCATTACCATGGAATTTGGCCAGCCATTTTCCATATTCCACATGAATCCTGAGGTGCTGCTCTCTAAGTAGCAAACAACTTACGTCCCTAAATCTCTGCACTTTTCCCTCTCTGACTCTCTCATATCCCATTGTTTCCAAACCCAGGATTTTTCCCTGAGAATATTTCAATTAAGCAAACAACCCCCTAAATGTTCAAGTTTTAACTAAGAAAACCAGGAAATATTTGAGGTCCAGAACCCATCCTAAAGTTCCAAATCGGCAGCGTTCATGGATTTTATGGTTGAAGCCATTTTTTAAAAAAGAAGTTAAATTCCAATTGAAGTTAAATATGAACTGATTTTCAATATGAACTGATTTTCAAGTCTGCTCCAGGTAAGTTTTGGTAGCCCCACCTGGACTCTCTCCATGACTTGTGGGAAGGAGCAGAGTGAGACTCACCTCCAGTTTGAATGCAAGGCCGATAAAAGGCTGGGAATTGTCACGAGCAGAGTTCAACAGGAACTTGGTTTGGTCCTCAGAATCCCTTAAAAACAGGGATGAGAGGGAGCTGAGGTTAGGAACCAACATGGGAGTCTCCTCTAAACATTTACTGGCTCTGCTTCACACGTCTTGCTGGGCTCTGCTCCCAGGGAACAGGGACAGGAGAGGGAACGGCCTCAGGCTGGGCCAGGGGAGGCTCAGGGTGGACATCAGCAGGAATTTCCCCATGGAAAGGGTGCTCAGGCCTTGGCAGGGGCTGCCCAGGGAGGTGTGGAGTGCCCATCCCTGGAGGTGTCCAAGGAAGGGCTGGAGGTGGCACTCAGTGCTCTGGGCTGGGGACAAGGCGGGCATCGGGCACAGCTTGGACTCGATCCTGGAGCTCTCTTCCAGCCTCAGGGATTCTGGGATTCACATCCAAAAGAATAAAACACCATTAACACACTTGGGATGTGCTCCCTCCTCCAGGCAGGCCTGGCTCTAAGGGCTGCCATCAATTCTAAAGAATGATCTCCCAGTCATGGCCCAGGTGTAACACTGAGTGTGTTACATCCCCAGTACAGAGAGTAACCCTCAGATGAGAGAGGAGCTCTGGACTTTGTGCCAAATTCTGGTGGCACTGTCTGATACAAATGGTAAACGATTGTGGGTCCTGTTGGGGATGTTTCCTGCTTTGAAACTGTTCCATGGAATCCTGGAACGGTTTGGGTGGGAAGGGTCCTTAAAGCCCATCCAGTGCCACGGGCAGGGACACCTTCCACAGCCCAGGCTGCTCCAAAGCCGCCCCTGGACACTCCTGCTGCTGCTGGATGCACTCACCGCTGGTTGAGCAGAGCGTAGTTCTCCACCTCAGAGGGATTGGGAAGGTATTCCAGGACAGCATCCAGCAGTGGCTGCACCCCTTTGTTCTTCAAAGCACTTCCCACGAGGACGGGGGTGAAGGATTTCTGCAGCGTTGCCCTTCGGATTGCCAGCTGGAAAATGTCCCTGTGAGCTCCTCCTGCAGCACAGCCCAGATTCCCTCCCTTTCCTGGGCTTCTCCCCTCCTGGAGCAAAGAGCTGCTCCCACAGTCCCCTGGACAGCCCCCAACACAGGGGCTTCCCACAAAACCTGCTCTCCAGAATCCTTTCCAACACAAAGCAAAACCAGCCTGGGAAGGAGCCCTGCCTGGGGGGAACTGGAGCTCAGCTGAGGTGACACGACTCCAGCGAACAGAACTCCTTCGAGAATTCCTGATGTGTTTATTCAGGAATGAGGGGACAGGGACACAGCCAGCTGAGGGCACAGCCAGCACAGGGCAGGTACCTTCAGCTGGGCAGCCGTGGGGATCTTCTCCTCCAGGAAGAGCTCCCCCAGGAGCTCGTCGGCGTTGGCCACGCACTCGATGAGCTCCCGCCGCCGCTCCGCAGCCTCGGCCCGCAGCTCGGCCGGGATCTCCTCACACCTCAGCGTCTGCCTGCACACACACACACACAGGGACCCCAGGAGTCCCACTGGGATCAGCCTTCCCACCACTGGCGTGGCCACCCTGACTGAGAACAATCCACCCTTCACGTGGATCCTGGGAAAAAATCCCCTGTGAGCATCACCGTGTTATCTCTGACGTGGGAGAGGCCTTCCCACGCCTGGCAGGAGCTTGCAGGGATCAGGACAACTTCCCAACAGCCTCACCCACACCTGATCTTCACGCCAGGGAGCCACACACGCTGCTAGATCCCCCTATGGAGCAGGCTCCTGCTTCTCCAGGTGGGAAGCGTGGCCACCACCCCTTCACAGCAACCAACTCCTGCTGCAGCCACCCCCACCCAGGGCTCCCTGCAGGCCCAGGGCACTGGGGGAGCTGCAGGGGGACCCTCAGCCCCAGCACAAGCCCAGTCCCAAATTTCCAGAGAGCTGGGTTTCCACTCTGAAGAGAAACTGCAGGAATTCCTCCTGCAAAGAGCAGCTCCAGCTAAAACAGAAGCAATTCCCAGGACTTACCCAAGTGCCCCATCAAAGTAGATTGCTTTTTCTTCAATGAGATCTATAATTCCTTTAAAGTTTCCCTCCAGCCCAATTGGAATCTGAACAAAAGCTGCATTGTGTTTCAACTTGGATCTGAAAAAGGGGGAAAACAGGAAATATTGAAGAAAAAAGTAATATCTATGTGTGTGCTCCAGGTGGTCTTTGAGCATCATCCACCTCCCAAAAAATCCCAGTGTTTTGTCCTTTGGACAGTGCCCAGATGTGCCAATATGGATAAAAATCACCCAGCTGTGGTTTGGGGCTCCAGCCCTTTGTATCCCAACAGGCACAGGGAGCAACTCCCATGGGAAAGGCAGCAGGAGAAACCAGCTGGAGATTGATTACTTGATTAGGGAGTTATTTCTCCCTTAATGAATATTCATGAGTTTATCTTATGGATCCAATTGGGCAGGGAAGAGTAGGGAGCAAGCAGGGCTCAGGAATCCAAATCACCCTGTGTCACCTCCCTGCTGGAATTTCAGCAGCACCAGGACCTAGGGAAAACAAAGAGGCTGCTTTCAAAGTGGGTCCTGATACAGTTCCACCAACAAAACAAACATCAAACCCCAGCTCTTGGTCACTACAAGTCTTGGCTGACACTGATATTTCGGGTATTTTTAGAAAGAGGAGATTGTTCTGGGTCAGATCAGGATTTAACCTCGAGTCAGGAATTCTCCAAACTGCAGCTCCCAAGAGAAGCTTTTCCAGTTTTGTTCCTAATGACCTGCCATGTGAAAGGGATTTCAGGAATCATTGTAAATGCCAAAAACCTGAGCTGCTGCACTGCTCTGGCCGGGTTGGAGCCCATCCTGTCCAGTTTGTTGATGAAGGTGAGGAAGGGGACATTGTAACGCTTCATCTGCCTGTTGACAGTGATGGTCTGGCACTGGACACCTCCCACAGCACAGAGAACCAGGATGGCTCCATCCAGCACCCTCAGAGACCTCTCCACTTCAATGGTGAAGTCCACGTGTCCTGGACAACAAATAGAAATGATAAATGCATTGGAAAGGAGCAACAACCAAGGGGATCACAATGAGTCACATCAGCTCAAGTGACAGAGCACAGGGTCATGGGATGGTTTGGGTGGGAAGGGACCTTAAATCCCATCCAGTGCCACCCCTGCCATGGGCAGGGACACCTCCCACTGTCCCTGGCCTTGGACACTGCCAGGGGCAGCCACAGCTTCTCTGGGCACCCTGTCCCAGGGCCTCCCCACACCTTCCCAATATCCCATCCAACGCTCTGCCAGTTTGAACCCATCACTCCATGTCCTGTTACAAGGGACACAAGGATGCACCGCATCCCCTGTATCCCTGAGGAGCAGCAATCCCCAGGTGCTCCCAGGTGCCCTCACCTGGCGTGTCGATGATGTTGATGTTGGTGTCCTTCCACATGGTGTAAGTGGCTGCAGACTGGATGGTGATGCCCCGCTGTCGCTCCAGCTCCATGGAATCCATGACAGCTCCAACTCCATCCTTACCTTTCACCTTAGGAGAAAAAAAAGGTTAGTTCCAGGAGTTTACTAAGAATTCACACCCCATCCCTGGAAGGGTCCAAGGCCAGGTTGGATGGGCTTGGAGCAGCCTGGGATAGTGGGAGGTGTCCCTGCCCATGGCAGGGGGTAGGATGGGTGAGCTTTAAGCTCCTTCCAACCCAAACCATTCCATGATTCTGTGATTCTGTGTGCAGGAGGGATGCTTATGGACCAAGCACCATCCCTCACGCAGAGAGGAAAAGCAGCACAACGCGGAGGTGCACAAGTCCTCGATGGGAGCTCAGCCCAACCTCGTGCATCTGCGCAATCCTGCCCGTGTAGAACAGGATCCGCTCCGTCAGCGTCGTCTTCCCAGAGTCGATGTGGGCCGAGATGCCAATGTTGCGGATCCTCTCGTTGGGAAGGACCCCCGAGGAGCAGTGCCTGCAGGAGCTCAGGAGGAGCTGCAAGGCAAGAGAAGGTCGCTGGGTCAGCCAGGAGTGGATCCAACACAGCCTGCAGGCAACGAGGAATGGGACGAGGGGAAACAGCCTGAAGCTGGGCCAGGGGAGGCTCAGGTTGGACACCAAGAGGAGCTTCTCCGTGGAAAGGGAGGTCAAGCCTTGGCAGGGGCTGCCCAGGGAGCTTTGGAGTGCCCATCCCTGGAGGTGTCCAAGGAATTCCTGGATGTGGCACTCAGTGCTCTGGGCTGGGGACAAGGTGGGGATCAGGCACCGCTCGGACTCGACGGTCCTGGAGGGCTTTTCCAGCCTCAGTGATCCTGGGATTCACTGTGCCCATGGATAAGCTGCCGAACCGCTTCCCCACGCTTTCCTGTCAGTCTCGGCGAATCGGTCACCTCAAGCCGAGCGGCCTTTCCAGGGTCACCTCGGAGCTCTCACCGCACCCCGCGCGGCCCCTCCACGCCCGTCCCGCACATTCCCGGTTTCCCTGTCCCCATCCATGTGACCGAGGCTGCTCGTTCCCTGCAGCTGCTGCGGCCCGTCCGGGGCTGCTCCTCGCCCTCCATCCCTTCCGCTCCCGGCTCCCTCCCCTCCCTCAGGCACCGTCCTCTGATGCGGGCCCGGCCCAGTCCCGCCGCCGGTACCTGGATGTGCCGCGGGCGGCCCGGGGCCAGCCCGGCCCGTAGCACCTTGAGCATGGCCCCGGCTGCGCTCCGGCCCCGCTCCCGGCTCCAATGCCGGCTCCAGCCCCGGCTCCAGCCCCGGGTCGCTCCCGCCTCTTCCGGGGCCCCGCGCAGGCGCCGCTGCCCAGCCCGGCCCCCTCAGGGCAGCGGCGGCTCCGGGCGGGAGCCCCGGGACGGGATGGGAGGGGGAGGCTCCCACCGAGCCCGGCCCGGAGCATCCTCGGGCTCATCCCCTCATGGAGCGATCCTGACCCAGCCCTGGGGATTGCGGAATTCCGCAGCTGCGGCGTGAAAGGGGCGGATTTCACCCAAACCGGCAGCGGCGGCGGGATCACAGCCCCAGGAGTTTGGGAATTATTAGGAATTAGAACAACTGGAGAGCGGAGCTCTCTGGCCCAGGGGGGTAGAAGTGCAGGGAAAGGGGAAGGCAAGGCCAGGACGTGCTGGAGGGTACTTGGGGCACAGCGACCCGTTTGGAACACGCTGTTAAATGTTAACATATTCTCTATTCCCCAGGATTAGGATAAACCAGGAACTGCCCTGCAAAGGCTCCAGGAGCAGCTCTGAAACAGAGAAAGAAGGCCCTCTCCATACTCTGTTTCCTTCTGTCAAACTGTATTTTTTGTGGAAAATGCACGTTTCCCTCCGGAAACAGAGAGATTTCCATAGAATCCCAGATTGGTGATGTTCAGTCTCATCCCATTCCACCCCTTCATGGGCAGGGACACCTTCCCCAGCCCAGGTTTCCTTCACTGCAGTGGTTCAAAGCAGCCCAAAGTAAATAATGCACAAGTCCCTCTGTAGTGCAGAATAAACCAACAAACGCCATAAATAATAAATAACTTTATTAAAGGATTGCAGTTTCAGATGCTTCTACAGAGCACAACTTGTGCCTTACATTGGAGAACAGGCCTGGCATAGCAAAGGGCTCTGGAGGGAATATTCACCTCTTCCCACCATCATTTCAAAAGCCAGGATGTGCTTGGTTTATTCCACACAAAAATCCCAGTTGTCAGGTGAATTCTCCATTTAACAGCAGCAGCTCTCCAACATTCCGGCTCAAGTTCCATCAGTTGCTGCTGTTCATTACTGAGAAGCTTCTCTAATACATTAATTGCAGAACCCACGGTGTCTCCAGTGTATGGGTTGAGCTCTGACTTTAAGGGGTGTCCCCTGACCCCCACTTACCTTCACTGCTCATTAAATGGTTCAATTATTGCCACTATTATTGATCACATCAACTTATTGCCACTGATACTTCTCTAACTCAGGAAAAGACCACTGCAGGAACAAGCAAATAATTGTCCTTTTCAGAACTCAACAAAAGTGCTGCTGATTGGGTTTGCACATTAACAAACATTCATTAATTAAAATTAAATATTCTGGGGATACTGCAGGAATATTAAATATGATTTAGAGGCTTTTTGGCCAAACAAATATTACTCTTAACTTACTAAACCCTATTTCTTTTATGATACAAACAGTGCTTTTTAAGGCTACATTATAATGAAGCCTTGAATTTATGCAATGCTTTAATGTTATTAAATTAATTTGTATTATTTAATGTTATTTAATTTACAGAAGTTCTTTATGTTACACCACGGGGATAATTCTGTGAGGCACAACAGCACAGGGACTGAACACCTGGAATACCTGCAGGATTTTCCTGTTCTCAGACACTGCTGGCTCTTCTAGACTCCAATCAAATGTAGATTTAGGGTAAAACACAAAGACCACAATGAGGGGAGATGGGTTCCTGTATCCAGGGCTCTTTAGAACACAAGAAACAGTGAAATAATTCCAGTTAAACTCCTTTCTCCCACATATTTTTCCCACTAATAACTCCTAGCTGCAGCTGATCTCAGGACACTGTTACTGCTACAGGGTAACTAAAGGTACTACAGACAATCCTCAGATGGAAAATGATGGGCCAACTCCACAGGAAACAAACAAGGATCAGGAAAACACAGTGGACAGTTCAGGCACAGGAAATGAGGTGCAAGCACAGCTCATTAACATCAGAGCTCTGATAAATTTAAAGTATTGTCATTGCACTATGTTACACCAAGGTAAGTGTGGGGGTAACAATTTACAGTATGATTTTAAAGAGCTTTATAGTGTATTCAAGTTCTATTAATTAACCTCGAAAATCAGTAATTATTTCAGCAACCCAAAAGAAAGAAAATTTACTTTCTGTGCAACTTAGAGTGGGAAGGAGGAGCTGCAGTACCAGGCTTAGTAAAGCCTGAGATTGGTGCAGCTGGAGCAGAAAACCTCTGCAAATCCAAGCTGTTTTTAACAGGATTAGAGAGGATCCATAAAGTGCTTTTAGGCAGAAAGTTGTTGGGTGTTAATTCACTGAGGAGCTGAGGTTTGAAGGACATTGAGAAGCAGGAGGAGCAAAGGCACAACACAGAACAGAGATTGGTCACAAATCCGGGTGTATTTTTACGGACACGAGCACTGAGCACCATCATCTGCTCCAGGGAATCTCCATCCCAAGGGAATGGGGACAGTTATTTCCTGCAGCTCTTCAGGGGAACGTGTGTTCCTTTCACATTGAGAGTCTCCAAGGAATCCCTGGGCACTCTGGATCCTGGAGCTCCAAGCGGCTTCTCTCTGGAAAAAGAACAACAATGATCACAATCTCCATGAGAAAAGGAGGAATAAAACCTGCAGCTCCCCTGGGGCTGCCACAGACATTGCTCCAGAGCTGGATTTTCCTTCTGCTGCTGGAATTTCCGTATCCTGTAGGATAGGAGGGAACTATTTTTACCTTCTTGATCCATTTTCCCTGGGACTGTAATGGACACTTTTGGATCTTGGAGATTCCACAGCTCCTCTGCTTCGGCAGGGCCTGAACTTCATGATCTCTTTCTGCCACTCCTCATCAAAGGTGTCAGCCTCAGCTGGAAAACAGATTAATTTATTTGAAATGTTAATAAAGAGAGGAAAAAAACATTTAATGAATATTAGGGGGTTTGAGTAGTGATTTTAAATGTTGTGGTCCACAATTCTCCATATGGCCTGCCCCTGTTTTTGGGATCTGTACAGGAGAATTGAATTTGGAGACTTTCGGTCTAAAAGTCCCTTTTAAGCTGTCCTCAAGCTGGAACCTCAAAATCAGAGTGTGAAACAGTGCAAAGGCCATTAACTGCCTAAAAAGACCTACATTCATCCAGGTTGATGAATTCTTGGTTCATCTCCTCATCCCCAGTCTTGGAGTTCTTGGATTTTTTGATGACATGAGCCCGATCCTGAATGTGGTGACCAATGGCCATTTTCTCCAGGCCACTCTCAGAATCCTTCAGTGCTTTTCTTGTCTCCTTAACCTGTATTTAAGAAAAGGGAAATAAGTGTCCTTCCAACCAAAACTGAGGTCAAAGACTTCACAGAATCCCAGACTGGTTTGGGTTGGAAGGATTTAAAGCCCATCCAGTGCCACTCCTGCTGTGAGCAGGGACACCTTCCACTGTCCCAGGCTGCTCCAAGCCTCGTCCAGCCTGGCCTCGGGCACTCCCAGGAATCCAGGGGCAGCCACAGCTGCTCTGGGAAGAATTTCCTTCCAATATCCCATCTAACCCTGCCCTCTGCAGTGGGAAGCCATTCCCCCTTTTCCTGTTACTCCAGACCCTTGCAAAAGGTTATTTCCTTCCCCAATAGTTTAATATCTTTCCTTTTAAAAAAGTCAGGTTTTCCAAGCTTTTCCAATTCTCTCATTTCCTGTGTTGGCTGAAAATACACCAGCAAACACAAATCAAGCCTATTTTCTTTTGGCCACCAGACAGGAAGATGAAACACCACCTAAAGTTTTTTAGCTGGGTATTAATTATTGGGGAAAAAACCCTCAGTCTAAAAATGCTACAGAGCCAAGTTTCCAACACTCTGCTTGGAAAAAGACCGAATTATACCCGGTGCCAAAATTCCCAGCGTGAGGAACAACCAATTCAGGCTGTGGTGTTGACTGGCCTGAAAGGCAGGCAGCCCCTTATCAGTGTGGTCTGGGGTATTATTAGCAGCCCTGTGATAACAGAGTGTGCTGCAGCAGGACACATTCCCAGCCAGTCCTGCCCACGGCCTTTAGGGAGCACGTCTAGGCTTTCATGCCCCGTGCCAGGTTCACATTCCCACTCCCAGTTCCCGGCAGGATCAGACACAACAGCTGCAAGGGAGCTCCAGCTCAGTGTTATGTAAGTGCCTGGGCAAAGGGGTGCTTTGAAGGCAGGGGCTGCATAAATCAGTGCCTCTCCTGGAGTTTGGGTGGACAGGAAAACGATTCATTATGGCAAAGAGAAGGACACTGGAAAATTGCTGCTCTGTGCTCTGGTTTTCCAGCCTTGGATGGGTCTGTAATTTATTCTGGGGTGTACTCAAAGCATGAAATTACAGGGAGGAAATCAGAACTTTTAATACAGAGCAGGGTTTGAGAGCCCTGTGTTTTCCCCATGTCCTAAATTTTCTTTGTGCAGCCGGGCGGGTCGGGCTCTGCTCGCAGGGAACAGGGACAGGAGGAGAGGGAACGGCCTCAGGCTGGGCCAGGGGAGGTTCAGGGTGGACAGCAGCAGGAATTTCCCCATGGAAAGGGTTGTTAAACACTCCAAGGGGCTCCCAGGGAGTCCCCATCCCTGGAGGTGTCCAAGGAAGGGCTGGATGTGGCACTCAGTGACAAGGCGGGGATCGGGCACAGGCTGGACTCAATCCAACCTCAGGGATCCCAAGATTCTGTAAATTCCAGGAGTGACTGTCTGCAGTGAAAGATGCTGGAGGACACTGCTTTGGTGTGGCTGCACCTCAATCCTGAGAAGTGCCCAGCTCCCTTGTGCTGCATCCCAGGATTACTCACCCCTCCCGGAGCCGTGCGGGTCTGGGTCGAGGCTTGGAAAACTTTGGGAGGTTCATCCCCCATTTTGGAGTAAGTCATCATGGAGGAGGAGCTGAAACTGTGTCCATCAGGTTGGATGGACAGGTCATCCTACAAAGCAATGCAGCCTCATTAATCAAAGTTAAAACTTGTGGAGAACAGGTGTTCCTTACTATTTTATTATGGAAAATATCCCTCCACAAAATTAACCCTTCCTGGCACCACATAAACTTCAGTTTTATCTTCAAAGAGTAAAGAAAAATTATAAACACAATATAGTCTAGGCAAAAAATTTCAAATTCTTACCAGCTCCTTGAGATTAGTCCCATTTTCTTGGCATTATTTTCTGAGGAATATCTGAAGTAACTGGCACTCTCCAGTACACTAAATTTGAGAACAATTTTAAAAAGAACTCACAAATTTCCTTTGCATTTCCAGCATGCTGTTCCTCATGTCTGACATCATCCTGTCCATTGCAGAAAATGGATCTCCAAAACCTGCATCCTGCTTAAAAAAAGGGGAAAAAAAGACTACAGTTAAAACAGTCTCCACTGAAAGCTGAAGTCCTGAAGCTCTTTTTAACATGCATTTTTAACTCAAAAAGCTTTTCAGGCTGCACTTCACACACAGACAAGCCAAAATGCATCTTTTTAGATGAAAATTGAGGGAGCTGGATTAAGCTGGAGATATTGGGAAGATGAAAGTGGAAAATTTGTCACCCCGATGTCAAACTGGCCACAAAATGAGTTTATTTTACAAAAATATTAATTGGATACATATATAATTGCAATATCCAATTATTTCACAAATGTGTTCACAAACCTTCTGAGGTCACCAGCTTCTGCTCTGAAAGTCCTGTGTGACCCTTCAGGGCTTACATTTGAATAAATTCATTTCCAGAGTTATGTATTTCAACGTTGCAAACTTAAATCTGCATTTAAGCCCAAAATGAAGTAAAATTAAAGTACAGAAAACTTTCCACTTATTTTTTGACTACAAGACATTGGAATCCTCTGGCCAAGAACTATGAACAGATGATGGATATTTTACAGGATATTCCAGACCCCCAACCCACAGCTGGAAACCACTCCAAGCCCATTTCCAGGGGCAATCCCATCTCCAGGGGCTGCTCTGCCTTACTGGGAGCAGTGGTTTCGTTGGTGTCACCCCCACAACCACATCCTCCAGCAGCACTCAAAGTTTGGGGTTTCCCCAGGGATTACTCCATCCACATCCAGAGGTTAATGCCCCAGGAAGGATTTTTTCCCTGGATTTTCTTATTCCCAATCTGTCAACAGCACCAAAAGCAGGATGCAAGCACAGAGCTCAGCCTCTGCCATGCTCTGGTTACACACAGCTTACACAGGAGCTACTCCAGGGATACTAACCACTCTCCCAAAGCCTGCAAAGGGCATGAGGGAGAAGCTGGTAGCCTGGAAAAAAAAGGAGCAACATCTGGAATTATTATCAGGAACAGCAGAAATTACTTTTATATGCAGTAGGTCACATGAAACATTTCCCATCTAATTAAAATCACTCAGGAGGCCCATGGTAATTAATTAAGTAGTCCCTGGGTATGTGGAAATAATATATTTATAGTGATGATATTAGAAAGTGATAACTGCCAGCACATCTAATAAATATTGATAAGTGTGTGTGAAAAGCACTTAGAGGCTGGCAAACATTTGTACACCACAAGAACCTTTGTGCTGAAGTGATTTCACACTTCAGGCCCCACCCTGGAATGCTCCATTCCAGTCAGGCAGCAGAACCCCAGCACTGAAAGCTGATTAAAATCAACAAATCAACAAACTGTCCCACTGATACTGAGTATTTCTGCATGACAGGGCAGTGAGATCCTGGGAAACACACGGATGTTTCCAGGAAACTGAGATTGGAGGGTCAGATAAGGCCTGCAGACACACAGGGGGGGCAGGAGGACCAAACCCTCTGCAGGAACTGTAACGCAAAAAGAAGGAATTCTCCAATTCTGGAACAGCTTTAGGAACTCTCCAGGTTTCTGTCAGGACTGACTAGGCAGAACTGTAAATAATAATACATATTTTTTCTCTACATGTGACATCCTCACCAATAGCAGTTATTAGTCATACCAAGCTTATAAACTCTGTTTTGTAACACTAAAAAGCCACTCAAAGCTGTTAAAACGTTTGCCTGATATACAGGATCATGAGATATGCCAAAAACCCCAGTTAATAGTATCCCTTAATATGTTTTAGCTCATTCTTCCTCCTTCCCTAAAAACTCAACTGCAAACCTGCTGGAGAAAGGAGAAGCAGTTTTAAATTTGAATCCTACACTGGCACACATTGAGTTGTCCCAACTAATTTGGTTCCTTTGAAAGCAGTTTTAGGCCTGCTGCAATTTAATTAAACCCAGAATTACAACACTGCTAATCAGTGTAAGCCATTTGAACGAAGTGTATTTGACAAGGTAGCAAAGATCCACCTTTTCCACATAAAAATCGAATTTTAAGGGTTTAAATCATTGGTGGAGCAGCAGTTTGAGATTACAAGGCAGAGCCATCAGTGCTGAGTCGGTGTGACATCTGACAGCTCTTCAGTGGAACATGAGCAACATCAAAAGATCCTGGGAAGGGTTTGGCATTCATGTGGAATTTGTGTGGAATTCTTTTGTGCTTGTCAGACTAACACAGTGCTCCTGTGCCTTTAAGCCCTTGGTGCAGCCACAGATAAAGGGTTGGGGCTTCACATCTGTCCCTCACTGCAGGAACAGGGACAGAACCCCTGAGCTTTAAAGGTGAGCTGTGACAGGTTCTTCGTCTAAAGGAAAATCTCGGATCTGGCTTTAAGCACCACTGATCCGAGGCCTAAGGATCAGCAGAGGGAAGCTCATGCCCTAATTAGAACCAGCTTCTATATTTGCCAGGAACTGGATGAGCAGGGGAAGGAATGTGCCAGCTCCCCTCTGGAGCTGCAGGTGACAGGCTCTGTTCCAGCTCTGACCTGGCCACCAGCCCCTGTCACCTGCCTTT
This sequence comes from Corvus moneduloides, assembly GCF_009650955.1. NCBI lineage: Eukaryota > Metazoa > Chordata > Aves > Passeriformes > Corvidae > Corvus > Corvus moneduloides. Next base: position 26,488,145 of record NC_045485.1, read on the forward strand.
TCTTCCAACGGTCTTTCAAAATCCAGTGGGATTCATCACAGCCAGAGGGAGGCAGCTGCTGAATAGCTGGAGGGAAAGGAACCAGCTCCCAACGTATATTCTCTATAAATACAGCTCTAGATAAGGGTTAGATAGGATTGTCCTGCATGCCCAGAGTTGAAAAAACACTTTATTTGAACACAGATCATCAGTCTCACTTGGTAACACACAGAAATACTAAATTCCACGCCAATTTCCCTGAGCTTTAATTCTTACAGGTTTGTATCTAAGGAAATATTAACAATCAGCCCAAATTCAGAGCATGAAGTCTTGATTCCCAGCTGCAAAGGTGAAACTGGGATTAAAATCCATGGATGGATATTCCTGAGGTGGTGAAATCCAGGCTTGTGTAAATCAAGTGGAAATAGCTGCACACAAGGGACTGACGTGTACAGGGAAGGCACAAATATACCATGGAATCCTGGAATGGCTTGGGTTGGAAGGGACCTGGAAAGATCAGCCACAGGCAGGGACACCTTCCTTAGACCAGGTGGCTCCAACCTGGCCTTGAACACTTCCAGGGATGGGAGCAGCCACATCCAGGCACCTTTTTAAGTCAAGTTAACATAAAAAGGAAATACACGTGCAGAGCATGTGGGACATTCTTAGTGCCTTTCTCTAACAGAAACATTTAATCCATAGTATTTATGAAACCAAGCACTGGATAAAGATCAGTTTGTCCATTAAATGTTGTCTGTTCAATGCTCAATAAAACCCAGACTCTGATTAGCCCTGACAGATGTTTATCAGAGATAAGGAATGCGCCATGAAGGAAGCAAGAGAGGAATCATTCACATTTCACTGAGTGCCGAAACAACTAGAAGGAGATTCCAAGAGCTGAGGCAGGAAATGCCCATTCCATGGAGCAGTGCCTGGAGCTCAGGAGCACTTACCCTGCCGCCGCCCCTCACAGCCAGCTGCGAGTCCCGCTGTGCTCTCCGCTCCGATCTTCTCCCCGCCGGTCTCTCCTCTCCCTCCGGGAGGCTCAGGAATGGATCCCGCCCAAAAGGCTCCGAGAAGCTCCTCATCATCTGCCTCATGTGCTCATGGTGGGCAGCAAAGGGATCCCTGCACAACAGGCATTCCAGAGAGAGGCACTGGGGTTATTCTGCCTGATGGAGAGTGGCTCTGAGATCTTCCAAACTCCGTTTTTTAGTATCCCATAGGGTTCTGTATCCAAAATCTTTATTAGGACCCAACTGGGCCATCTCCCATTCCCAATGAACTCTGATTTTCTCCTCCCTTCCCATCTTTCAGGTTGGGTGTTTGAGATCCATTTTCTCTCAGCTGCCCTCACTGTTCTCCTGCACTCCTGGGTGTCCCTATTCCTTTTCCTCTTTCCTCATCTTTTCCAGAAATATCCATCCTTAGCAGCATCTTTCACTCCAGCCTATATTTAATACCTGCCAGAACCATAAACTGACCCATATTTCATTTATCATTATTTCCACCTCTGACATATGACATTAAAATAACTTCTTTTTAACTTTTCCCCTCCCTTTTTCCCTTTCATCTTCCCAAGCTTAGCCACGTCCTACTCCCTGAACTCCTCATCAAATTTATTCTGCTGGCAGTTCCCATCCTTCTTTTCCTTTTCCCTGTCCCACATGCTTAAAAATACCCACTATCCTCTAAATTCAGGCCAATTCCATCTCTTTTAATCACCCACTGCTGCACCTTTGCCTTCCCTCCACAAATCCTGTTCCCACATCCCTTTCCTCTGCTTAGGAAGAAGATTCTCATTGGCTTTTTGTTTTCCTATAATTTTCCCCCTCCTCTCCCAAAAACCTACAGAACTCCACTGGTATTCCCAAAGCTTGGCTTACAAGGAAAACACTGTTCAACTTCCCTAACTCTTTAATTTGGACAAGACCTAATATTCCTAATTAAGGCCAAAAGAGGAGCAAACCAGGAACTTTTCAGAAGCACAGGGTATGAGCAGTGCTGCTGCCTGAGGGCCAGGCTGCAAATTAGCACTTCCCATACAAACGAACATGGTTCATTTCCTCCTTCCATCTCATTTCCTTCTTTGCTATCCCACTGAAAACTTTATGAACATTAGCAGTCACTTCCCAGGTATGTTTATTTAGGTTTAATACACTTCATCCTCCTTCCTCTCAGTTCCTGGCGCTTCCCACAGCCAGGACACCACAGCCTTTCCTGGGACTCCTCACAGGAAAAGCTTCAAGCTGTTCCTGACTTCTTCCCTGCCCAGTTATCTTCTGCACAGCTTTTCTGCTCCCCACCCCTTATCTCCAGCCCCATGAAAAGCAGTTCCCACATCACGTGGCCACTTTGATCTTGTGCCAAAGTCACACTTATCATTTTTTTTTCTCCCTTTCACGTAAAAAAGATAAACATGAGGCTGAGTTCATTTTCAAACAAGACTTTTTAAACACAAAAATATCTCTTTAAGCTACGCCCAAACTTAAACTCATCCCAAAAGAGACTTTTGAAATATTTTAGTGTTGCCATGGAGCAGCCCCTGCCCTGCTCCCAGCTTTGGCTCCAGCCCTGCCATGATAAGGAGCTCACCCAGACGTGTTCCCTCACTTCACGATGAAGAACAGATGGAAAAAGTCCTAGCATGAGGCAAGGGCAGGGAATCACACCAGCATCACCATGGGATGTGCACAATTCCAGCAGATCCCAAACCTCAGAGAGGTTTGCTTATCAAACACAAAGAGCTCCTCAGTACCAGGGACAGGGAAGTCAGATACAAACTGAGGAAAAGGTTTAGGAACAGAAGGAAAGGCTCCCAATTCCCAATTTGCCATAAAATGAATTAATGCTGCCAAGCCTGAAAAGAAACACCCCAACTTTGGTATGATCTGGAGTAGGGCAAAACCAGTGCAAAGGGAACAGAAAATCCATTTGGAAGACAAAGTTCCCAAGGAATTAAGCCTTGATGGCTCCAATGACTGAAACTCACACCATAATTACAAGAGGAGGAGGTCACCCTGACAGAAGAGAGACGGACTGAACAAGGCAAAGTCTCTGCAGGGGACAGGCAGGATTTTAAGCCCCTTGCTGCAAGCACAGATTTGATGGGATGGCAGCAGGTGTAGAACACTTTAACAATTATTGAGCATATATAACTTAAAATCTGACCTTTTTTGGGGGTGAGAAGATACTTTTGATGAGAAGGACATGATTTCTGTTATAGCATAAAAGTGATAAGGAAAAAGTGAGGGGCTCCACAAGGAGTCTGCACACCAAATTTGCGCCCTTCACGTGTTAAACACTAAATTATTTTTAAAATTGAATTCTGGGTGGAGACAAACAATTTATACATCTATTGTTCCAGCACTCTGCAGTAACAGAATTTTGTCTAGTGTGTATTAACCTGACCTTCACCTGACATTAAACATGCACATATAATGTTACTGCTTTCTTCAGTGCACTAAAAATCAAGTCCTGGAACAACAAATTCCACTTATTATTTTTGTAAACTGTACATTGTATTAGGTATATTTCCTTTTATTAGCTATTAGATGGAAGTATTAGATTTTTTTTCCCCATGCAGGAAGTTACATAAGGCTGCAGCTGCAGATTCCCTCTGGAGAGAACACCTGGCACAATAAACAAAAGCTGTGCTTTGGAGAATGAAAACCAGAGTGTGCACTGGGCAAACACAACCCCTGCACCTGCGCAGGGTTTCAGGGATGGATCCCAGCCTGTCCTGGACACCTTGGGCTGAGTGACTGCTGCTTCCCTGGGACAGCTGCTCACACAGGAGCTCCAACCCAGGCACTATTTCCAGTTCAGCATCAAACTCTCTCCTCATGAAGCAGCTGGAGCCTATTATGACACTATTTTGGACACTAATCTTATCTGAGGTAATCAGCTCATTTCCTTAACCACATGCAAAACAGACTGACAAGGACAGTGCTGAGAAAATGAGTCTCAATTTCCAGCTCATCTTTCACACAAACTCCCTGCCTCCACCTTTGCAATCTTTTTTTTCCCTACTTCAGTGGCTACCATAACAAGGAATAAATTAATAAATAAGCAGTTGTTATTTCAAACAAAACCTAATTTCTATTACTATTTTAATTTCCTGCAAAGGATCTGCATAGGGAAGGTTCCTGCATAGAACTCACAAGTCATTGTAACAGCAGGAATATTCCTGGAAACCAAGGGTACTAATCCATGTGGCACAGCTTTGGGAATTATCCTGGAATGTGCTGCAGCTCAGCAGCAGATTCTCCTTTAAGCAGCCTCAGCCAGCGCTCCCCGTAACCAGGAGATCCAGACAACAAACCACATCACAGGGCCTGCTGTTCCCTTCCTCATCCACCCCTTACCTTGGCTGTTAATTAAATTCCTTAGAGTTTTTTCAAGGATTTAAAACAATTATCAAGGCTCCCCAGAGTGCTCTGATCCCATTTTCATCCACTACAAATTACAGTTTCTGACCAAACACATGAAATGGGGCCAGACCAGGTAATTCAGCAGTTCTGGCTGAGGGGAGAAGCATTTGCACCACTCACTGCTTACATTTCGACTCCAGTGGCAAAAGAAGATTCCCACAGGGAATAAACTGGGCTCAGGCTTGAATACACAGACAGGAGCTACCACCGTGCTCATGGTACAGAAGCAGAATCCCAGAATGGTTTGGGCTGGAAGGACCTCAAAGCTCATCCCATTCCAACCCCCTGCCATGGGCAGGGACACCTCCACCATCCCAGGTTGCTCCAAGCCCCGTCCAACCTTGAGCAATTCCAGGGATGTGGCAGCCACAGCTTCTCTGGGTAACCTGTGCCAGGGCCTGCCCACCCTCACAAGGAACGAGAGTAAAACCCAATCTGCTGAGCTAAAGCACTGCCATCTCCTCGAGAAATGAGCACACGGAAACTATTTGCCATCCACGCTCTCGCACACGCGTTGGCAAAGTTTTAACTGAAGAACACCCGGGGTTCTGAGTAGTGCTGGCAATGAGAAGAGTTCAGAGACAGCCTGTGGCTAAGTAATTAATTAAACATGAGCATAAATCCGGATGAGCTACACTGCTCAGAACCTGTACTTAGGAAACTGAAGAGCAAACAAACTCAAGGATCTACAGCCAAGGAGATGAAGATCCCCTCTGTACGAAATGTGGATTAAATTCTTCCCTGCTGAGAGGGGAGACAGACTCGAGTCTCCGCTACTGAACCTCGCTGAGAACGTTTAATCCCGGCACGGCTTTAGGGGGGCTCGGGAGGTACCGGGAGGGGCCGGGTGCGGACACAGGGGCGGTTCAACGGCCCCGACGGCGGCCCTTGGGCCCCGACCGACCCCTGGAACCCGGACAGACCCCTTGAACCCGGACAGACCCCGCTCCTTGCACCGGCACCGAGCCCTTTAACCTGCACCGGCACCGATCCCTTTAACCCGCCCCGGTCCTTCTACCGGCACCGATCCCTTTAACCCACCCCGGTCCTTCTACCGGCACCGATCCCTTTAACCCACCCCGGTCCTTCTACCGGCACCGATCCCTTTAACCCACCCCGGTCCTTCTACCGGCACCGATCCCTTTAACCCACCCCGGTCCTTCTACCGGCACCGACCCCTTTAACCCACCCCGGTCCTTCTACCAGCACCGACCCCTTTAACCCGCCCCGGTCCTTCTACCTGCACCGACCCCTTTAACCTGCCCCGACCCCTTTAACCCGCCCCGGTCCTTCTACCTGCACCGACCCCTTTAACCTGCCCCGACCCCTTTAACCCGCCCCGGTCCTTCTACCTGCACCGACCCCTTTAACCCGCCCCGGTCCCCCAGTCCTTCCACCTGCCCCGACCCCTTCAATCAGCACCGACCCCATGTCCTTCCACCCGCGCCGACCCCCGCAGCTGCCTCAGCCAACGGTCGGTCCCTCACACCCACCCCGCCCGCCCGTTTACACCCCCGGACCGGCCCCTCAGAGCCCTCCACCGCCTCAGCCCCCACTCGGCCGATCCCCCTCCGCCTCACCGCCGTTCCCCACAGCCGCCCACCCCTCACCTGAAGAAGGGATCGTCCTCGAAGCATCTCCGGAGCCCCCCGAACATGGCTGCGGCCACTGCGCTCTGCGCGCCCCCGGCCCCGCGCGGCCCCTCCTCACCGCGCCGCGCCCCGCCCACGCACGTGACCGCCCCGCCCGCTCCCATTGGCCGGCGCGCCGCGAGGGGCGGGGCTCCCCGCGCGACGCCGTTGCCGTGGCGACCGCGGGGCCGCCGCTCCAGAAGGTTCCCGGGAATGGGGAATGCGGGGAATGCGGGGAATGCGGGGAATGCGGGGAATGCGGGGAATGCGGGAAATGCGGGAAATTCGGGAATCGCGGCCTCCTCGCCCCTCGGGGTGCTCCTCCCGCAGCCCCGCTCTGCGACAGGGTGCGCCCCGGCCCTGGGGAGTGTGAGGCGGGGACAGGCCCGGCCTCAGCGGGGCTGTGGCGCGTCCCGCTGCTCGGCAATTCTAGAAATAATTCTATTTTTTCCAGTAGATGGCAGTAAAATAAAGCTGCGGCCTCTTCCCGGCGGCTGGAAACTCGCGGAACGTGGAAAAGCAGCAGGAGGCTGGAGTGAGCGATCCATGAACTGCTGTTCCAGGGAAGCACAGCAGCGAGGAGGGAGCGGGCCGGGATGGAGCAAGGACAGGGATGCTCCGGCCGTGAGGATCAGGGTTCCGGGGCACATCCCCTTCCCAAGGCTTCGTGGCAGTGCATTATTGCTTCCCTGCGCTGCTTCGGGCCTGGGAAGGGCTGGGTTACAGTTAAACAGGGAAAAGGAGCTCTTGGTTTTAGCAGGAAGAGGCAGATAAAGGGAGAACACCTCAGCAAACGTTTGGAATAGTCGTCAGAGGGAGGTTTCAGTAAAAGCATGGATTTGGGAGATCTTTCCCAGCCTTAATTGTAGAATATGTTGAGAAGTTGAAGCTCCAGGAGCAGGAGAATTTGCAGGATTTTGTATTTGATAGACAAATTACATTAAAGAAAATCCACCTGGCTGGTTTGTGACGAGTGGCAAGTGAACATTGCAGCCTGGCATGGCTGCCCTAAAACCAACCAGAGCCATCTCTGTTAATCAGAATATTGACAAGTAATTAATAAATGACTCCTGTAAATGATTTATGCTACGCTAAAGATGCTGCTTGTGCCGTTTTTAGTGTGAATAGACTTTAACTTCAGGGCAGTTTGGAGTAACTGCAGTGCAGAGGTTGCTACTACTAAAATATTTGTAATATTCTGTGTGTGGCTTGAAACAAGGCTGAATTCTGTGTGTGAGCAATAAAACCCATCATGACTGGCACGAGATTTGGTTGTAAAAGGCCCAGAAGAGGCAGAGTTGCCTCCCCTGAGTTTTATTTGCTGCTCTCTCATCCACAAAGAGCTCACCTGGGCAATTCTGGGGTGACCCCTTCCCTGTCAGCATTCCCTGTCAGCATTCCTGCCCACCAGTCACATTGCCGCTGTCACATCCAGCCTGGAGTGAATCCCACATCCCCTCTGGCTGGGATCAGAGGGAGCGCTGCCTTCTGACAGCAGAATCAATGCTCACCTGGTTACTGGGGCGTGCAGGAATGCTGCAGCCTCGGTTCATTCATCTTTTATGTCTCTTCTCCACTTTGGGCCAAACCCCTGCAGCGTGATGGATCCTGATGGAACAAGGATCTCCTCTCCTGACTGCCATGGGAATACTCCAGGCTTCTCTAATCCCACCTGGTTATCCCAGGCATGTTTTTTATAGGGAATCTATGGAGTGACAGGGCAAGGGGGATGAATTCCCAGTGCCAGAGGGCAGGGCTGGATGGGAGATTGGGAAGGAATTGTTCCCTGGCAGGGTGGGCAGGCCCTGGCACAGGGTGCCCAGAGCAGCTGGGGCTGCCCCTGGATCCCTGGCAGTGCCCAAGGCCAGGCTGGACATTGGGGCTTGGAGCAGCCTGGGAAGGTGTCCCTGCCCATGGAGGGGGATCTTTAGGGTCCCTCCCAACCCAAAGCACTCCATGATTCCCCAAACTCAGCCCTGTAAAAAGAAGTGATTTCTAACCCTGAGACAGGGATGAGGAACTTCCCCAGAGCTGCTCCCAGCCCTCCACATCACCCACAGCTCCCTGTTTGACTTCATCCCGGCTCCAAAGGCTGACATCTCCCTGCCAGCCGGAGCAGCTGCAGCGCTGGATCCCGCGCAGGAACGGAGGGATGGGGCTGCAGTGTTCACTCCCAGCTGCTGGAAGGAGCTCATTATGGGGTGCTCGGTGCCAGGGACGCAGGGCTGTGTTTGCACAGGGACCCCTTTAATTGCTCAGCCCTTCTCCAGGTCTGTGGCTGCTCCAGCTCCAGCTCCTTTGTGCAGATTAAAAGAGTTCTGTAAGAAACTCCTCGTGCTGCAGCTCTGTCGGGCTGGAGGGCATCTCCAATGAGATTAATGATGTCTGCCTTAATGGAAGAAAACTTTGCATAAATGAGATTATGGTTTCTGCTGAAACCTGCCAACTCTTATTCATTTGCAGTAAATATTATCTTTAATTAAAAGTTTTAAGGTATCTTGTTCCCGAGCTAATGAGATCTACAGTGATTTCCCTTAGGAATTAATTTACCTTCTCAATTCTTACTCATTTTGGTGATAGGACTATTTAAATCTGATCCAGGCTTCAGAGCTTTGTTGAGCACATCCAGCCAGAACAAAAGGTCATTTTGCCATATTGATGTTTTGTTGGTATTTATAATTCCCTTGTTCTCTCTCCATTCCATGTATCCCTGTTTAGGTTCCTGCCCCAAACATTTCCTTCCATCCCCTGAGTTCCTCTTAACTCCTCATGCTGAGAGCTTTTTTTCCACAGCCATTTCCCTTTGGATTTGTGTTTTCTGTTCCCTCCAGAGTAAAAATCAATTCTGGTGATGCCGAAAAAGACTCTGTGATCAACTCATTCATGTAAAATACACTAAAATCTGTGGGAAACACTTCGTGCAACTGCTGGAAAACACAGGAATATTTCTGCCTTTCTGTATGGGAAACCATCCACTCTAATTCCTCTATGAGGATTATTTTTAAGAAGCAAGGATGCTTTAACACTTGGAGGTGAAAATTGCATTCCTGCACATGTGTTTAAATAGGAAAAGTGCCAAACTGGGCTGGGAGAACTGGAGCCAGAGCCTTTCCTAGGGCTGGACACAATGCTGCTGGCCAGATAGAAATCAATTAATTAACAGAACTAAATGCCAAGGTTCCCTTCATTCAAACACAATCACAGATGGAAATTAAGCAGTCCATTTCAAAGGAAATACCTGGTCCGCACACACAAAGAAGAAACCGAGAGAAAAGAAAGAATTAATGCTCCTTAGCTCATTATCAGCAGATTTTTCTGCTGAAATCCCATCTGAATCCTGGGAGTCTCCTCTGAACATGCTGGGTCTGACAGGGTTTAAAAGTTGGGTAATTAGTTACGCTAACGAGGAAAATGGAACAATCAGAGCCCAGTGTTGACCAGAGGTGGTTTTGTTCTGATGAAATATAAAATACCTGTTCAGGACTATGCTGTCAGCCTCCCCTGGATAAGCTGAACCCTATTTTATACAAGATGCAAACCAGGGAAAGACAATTCCTGCTTTCTACAGGAAAAGATTCCATTTCTTTTACTGTTATTCCAATTTTTTCCACTTCCCACCCAACAAGTTGTGACAGAAAACCTCCCCGTGTCCACCCTGCAACTCTCTTTGCGTATAAGTAGGAAATATCCCTAAAAACTGCCCTTGTCTCTCTGCAGCTGATAAAACAAGTCACTCAGAGGCTGCAGGAGGAACTCCTGCCTGCAGGAACTCCTAACCCTGAACTTGCAGCACCAAAAAAGGGGAAGAAACACATTTTGGGGCCTGGGCCGGGCTATAAATAGAGCTGTCACCAACTTGTGCAGGCTGTTGATAACCTTCCTTTTATAGCTCACTGCAGCCCAGCTTCCTCCAGCCCACACAAATTAGAGATTATCAATTATGGATGAGCTAATAAATAATGCTGGCAGGGCAGGCAATATCCTCTGAGAGCAGGAGGGATCCTCGGGTTGTGTCACCTGTGTCCCGAGCCTTCCGTGTCCATAACGTCTCAGCAAAGTGGGAAAATTGGATTTTTTGGTGTGTTTCTTTGAGGAAGCTGAGAATTGGTGACAAATACCAATGTAAAACACCAATCTGAGTACAAAATCCCAATACATGTAGGAATTGCCAGACTGGATTAGCTGGGATGCCTCCTTGGTGTCATTTTAGGATTTACCCAGGCTGGGTGTTTGGTAAGGAACTACCAGAATGCTCCCAAGAGCTGCATGTGACACAGCCAGCCCATGGCCTGGCACATCACTGGCAGCCCAACTCACTCCCAAGACAGCCAGGATAAGCTTTTTGGGTTTTTTTAACATATTGGGATGTTGCTTTTCAAATCATCTCTACAGCAATGATCCCTTGGAGAGTTCCTGAGGCCTGGGCTTTAATGAATTCCCAACCTTAATTTCCATCATGTGAACCAGCATTTCTTTTAACCAGCCCCGATTTTGTGACCTTTCTCTTCTCCTCTTGTTTTTGTTTAGCAGAGTCAAAGCTGAGGCACAGAAATATTCTTAAAAACACCACGACCAAGAGCTGGCTCCAGTGGGAGCACCAGCACCGGTTCCAGGATCTGATCCAGACTAATACTGGTTTAAATGGCCTCTGTTGCCATCGAGGGCAGTAACTACTGATGGATAAATCTTTGGAAGCACATGTGGAAGCACAGGGAATTCTGATCCAGAGCTGCAGCTCTCTGTTTGCCATTCCCAAGGGCCAAGTGACCAAAGGCACTGAGCCTGAACAGCCTTCTGGAGATGACAGAGTTATTCCTTAAAGCCTGGCAACTTCTCTGGGGCACTGGAAGGGAGGGAAAAAATTCCTGCTCCAGCCCAGCTCCAGGAGTGCGAAAAAAACATTTGGATTTTGGTGCTTCCTTCAGCAGCACAGCCAGGGACAGCAACAGCAGTGGGAAGTCAGTGACTCCTCTCCAAAGCTGGAGACACCCCAGGAGCAGAGATCCTGGGCTTTTGGGAGGCATTCTGGAGGTTTTCCCCAGGGAAAATCTGTCTCAGCTTAATGGTGATGGTCATCAAAACTGAGCCCAGCTTTGGCCATGGCCTCAAGCCATGAAATCAGACAAAAATGCAAAATGGATAAAAAATCCCACCTGGGCAACAGGAGCTGCTTGATTTATTCAGGGCTTCCAGGAGCCCTTTTCCATAGGGATCCAAACCCAGGTTTACCTGTGGCTGGCACCAGGTGAAGCCACTTCCAGCCCCTGTTTAAAACCTGAGCCCAGTTCAGGCCACGCTGTGTTTGTTCAAGCACTGAAGGCTCTGAAAGGGCTCCCCTGCCTCGGGCTGGTCGTGGCTGCAGCTAAAAATGCCTCCTGCTCCTTCAGCAGATCTTATTAATTCCATGTTCCAATTAGTCCTGGACAAACGGAGTGTACTCAGCGCATGAGTTATCACAACATCGAGTTACCAGCTCAGGTTCTGGCTGATCTCACAGGGAGGGCAAGGATTAATTGTCACTTCTAATCAGCCAGGAGAGGTTTCACTGCTCACTTAAGAAAAAACCAGCTTTTATTACACAATTACTTCTTAATTACATTTCTTGCAGCCCCAAACTTCCAAACATTTAGCTCTGTTTACCCACCTAGTGAGAAACAGCAGAGTCATTAAATAGGGGGTTTCCAACTATTTTGGAAAAAATGGGAGCACTTGGGGAGCCTGCTGCATTCTCTGCCCAGCAGTGTCAGGAGCAAGGCTGGAGGAAACCTGAGAGGGCTCAGACAATCAGTGCTCCGTCCCCAGCAGCTCTGGAGGGATCAGCAGGTCCTCTTTCCATTTCCCACGGATTGGCAGAAATGAGGGGTCCTCACTTCTTCCAGCTGTTCCATTCCAGGTGGGCTCAGAGCTGCTCTGCAATTTCCAGAGCCTTACGAGTGTTTTTAGTGGGAGAGGCCTTTAGATTGTGCTGCTGCAGAGCTGATTTCAGTCCATAAGTGACATCAGCTTCTGCAAAGGTGATAAATTGTTGGTAAATGTCAGATAAAGCAAGGACTGGAGGGAGATGTGTAAGAACATGGCCATTAATATTTGATTTAAGTATCTCTTCAGGTCCCAGTTGTTCCCAGTTCAGTAATTTGTACAAGGCCTGAAATAAGATGACCAGAATTTATAGCAAAATGCTATTAAATTCACTGGTATAGAACCAGAGAATCATGGAATGGTTTGGGTTGGAAAGGACCTTATCCCTCCCACCCCTGCTATGGGCAGGGACACCTCCCACTGTCCCAGGCTGCTCCCAGCCCCAATGTCCAGCCTGGCCTTGGGCACTGCCAGGGATCCAGGGGCAGCCACAGCTGCTCTGGGCACCCTGTGCCAGGGCCTGCCCACCCTCCCAGGGAACAATTCCTTCCCAATCTCCCATCCAGCCCTGCCCTCTGGCACTGGGAAGCCATTCCCTGGGTCCTGTCCCTCCATGCCTTGTCCCCAGTCCCTCTGCAGCTCTCCTGGAGCCCCTTTAGGCCCTGGAGGGGGCTCTGAGCTCTCCCTGGATCCTTCTCCTCTCCAGCTGAGCACCCCCAGCTCTCCCAGCCTGGTTCCAGAGGGGCTCCAGCCCTGGAGCAGCTCCGGGGCCTCCTCTGGACTCGCTGCAGCAGCTCCACATCTTGGTGGTGTTGGGAGCAGAGCAGCTGGAATGTGGGAGCCAGGCTGGAAGCTCAGCTCACTCTGCTGGAAGCACTGAGCACCCTCCTCCCTCCCAGGCCTCAGCTCCTGCTTCCTCCCAGAAAGAGGAGCCCCCTCGTGTCCCCTGCGGCCCCGGAGTGGCAATTCCAGAGTGACTCAGGGTCTAATTCCCAGGGTCACCCTACCCGGCCCTGCCACTGCTGCTCTTTTTCCAACCAGGGAAAAACAAACCAGGCAATGCTGCCCTAAATCCAGATTACAAGTGGGGAATATTTTCAATCCTGGTTAATGGTATTTTGAGGATTTTGCATCCCTTTCAAGCTGAGGAGTCTCCACAGCCCCCTCCAGCCCTGGCTTAAGTCCCGGGTTCCAGCTGATCCCTCCTCACAGAGGTTTCTGCAGTTCAAGGATCCCCACTAAAAATAACTCCTTGTAACCTGACAAATGGAAAACTGTCATCAGCCAGAGGGCTGGTTTTGGGTTACTGCTGCAAGAGAGGCCTCGGGATCATCCCGTGCTGCTCCTCCTGGAGTGACTGGAGCAGAAGGAGCAACATTCGATCTCCTGGCCATGAGTGTTTTCTTTGACAGCATCATTTGAGCAGCAAAACCTTCCTAAAATATGGTACCAGTAATAAGGATCATCATTTAAAAACCAAACACAGCTCCTTTCCAGGCAATGATCCCACAACAAACAGTGCTGGAGCTGCTGAGGAATGAGAAGGGGCAGTGACCATCGCACCTGGTTTGATGGGAACCAGCCTCAGGGAATGAGTTTGCTGCTGGAATTCCTGGGGGAGGGGGCTCTGCTGACTCCAGTTACAGCTTTATCTCCCCATTCCTGCACTCCGCTCCCTGAGCCACAGCCAAGGCACTCTGGCATTAGCAGGAACTTCGTGCACCAGAGTCCTGAGTGACAAAGCCACATCACTGCAGGCTGGGAAGCAGTGCTAAAATCTGGTGCTTTACTGGGAAAACTGGCACACAGCTGCTTCCTTCCCTTTCCTATTCAGGAATCTGCTCCCCTTCACCAGCAGCAAAGTGGAAAATACAACAAGAAGGTGAACTTTCTTGGAAAGAGTCCAAAATGTGAGAACATCAGAACTTAAAAAGCAGGGTTACTGTCACAGGTTAAGATTTAGGAGATTAAGACAAGTGGGATTGTTGGATCAGGAGAAGTGGGGGCTGGGAGCCAGCAGTGCATTTATCCAGGCTGGTGGTGATAATTTGTACACATTTATAGGGGTTTATGGCCAGGTGCTGACATGGATTGATCTGGACCTGGCTGATGAGGTCACACATCCCCTTTTGCTCCACACATGGAATGGTGGAGGGCACATTTCCTTGGATACAATCCCTTTATAAGGTGTCCAATGCTAAAATAACCCCAGCAGTAAGTTCCAAATCCACCTGAGTCACACACAGCAAAGCTGATTCCTTCTGGGGCTGCCTCCTCCCATATCCCATTGCTGCTATTCCAATGCGTGCCTGCCTTTGGCAGGAAAATGAATAATTGATCACAGGATGCTGCTCAAGGAAAAGCAAAGTTTGTCCCACTGGAACCTGCTGCAGCCCAAACCTTCACACCCAGCCCCCAGTCTGGCCCTGCACAAGCTCCGTGGCACTCACAGGAGCAAAGGTGGTGGAGGAGGATCCACGGGAAGAGTTGAACTCACCTGGAGAACCCACCTGGAATTGCTGAGGTCACCGGTCAGCGCCATGGGAGCTCCCACTGAGCTTGGACAGCTCTGGCAGTGTGTCCTGCAGGGCTGGCACAAGGTTTGGGACTGATGGGATCCAGGCAAAAACTCCATCCTGACATTTCCTTCCTCTCCCAACACCAACAACTCCAAAGCTTCCACATCCAGGAGTGTGGAAAGGAGGGACTGGGAAGAGTGTCAGGTTAAGAAACCAGAAAAATCCCTCTTCAATGAACCACCCAAGGCAATACCCAAGTTATTATTCCATGAAAAGTGCAGAATCCTGAGGAATTCATTACTGGACATGCTGATCATTGAGCTGTGACTGGAACTATAAAAATCAACTTTACCCTGATTTGCTCCATGTTTCCAGTGGAGTTTGGAATATTTCAGTACATTTTCCATTCAGCTGGGATTATCTAGAATTTATTTATTATCTAAATGTTATTTCCAGATTCTTTCCAGCTCTTGCTCCCAACTCTCCTCCAGCAAATTCAGATGTTGATTAATAAGCAATAAATAATTAATAAATACTACTTTTACCATAAGTCTCTTCACAGTCTATTGTGGAATTTTCTAATATTCTACAGGGCTGCAAATAAAAGGAATCGTTTTACATCCAATAAAAGCACCAAAATTATCCAATACAATGTGTGAAAAGAGGAATTTACACCTGGACCTTCCACAGACATGAAATAGTTTTTATTTTCTATGAGAGAAACATAAAAGGTGATTAGAAAACACAGCAATGACAAATATTTACCATTTGAAAATGCTGAAATGAAACAAGGGAAACCATTTTCCCCCCACTTTTTCCTGCAGACAAGGTCTTGGAATATTTGGATGCAGGATAAAGTCAAACTAATGCTTCATAGAGGAAGTAAAAAGGTGTCAGAATGCAAATTCAATACATTTTCCTTTTATATCCAGGATCTACAATAAAAAAGAAGACAACCAAAGTCCATTTCCAGAGTCAGCCTCCATTTTTTATCACCACAGATGTGAGAACCAGGAGAAATAATCCTAAAAAGCAGCCTTCCAAGGGAATGCTGATGCAGGTGAGTTCCAGTGAGGTACATCCAGAGGTGGGGCTCAGCTTTCTCCTCTCCTGATGTGCCAGTTTCCTCCCAGCTTTGCTGAAGAAACACTTCTGCATTTTATTTATTTTATTTGGTTGATCTCCCACATTTAGTTGGATGATGGGCAGCATGGTGGGAGTTCATCCAGGCTAAATTCCGATGTTCAGACTAAACTTTCATTATTTGGAAGTCCCACCTGGCCAGAGGGAACTTTGTGGGCTGGGAACAGTCACTGCACACAGCCAGGTGTGTGACAATGACATAATTCAGTAATTACATCGATGGTGAGATTGGTACAATTCCCCATTTGGAGCTGCAGTAGTGGCAGATGTTCAAGGAGCATTTTTCCACCCAGAGTGAGGAACTGGGAGCAGATGGATGAACACATCCACGTGGAAGATTCCCTCAGCCAGGAGCCTGCCCAGATATTCAGGATTCCACAGAAGGAAGGAGGAGGGGATAACAGTGATCTCCCTGCCCTGGGTCCTCTCCAGCTGCAGGACCTGGCCTGGCCTGGCCCCACTCACCCCTGACTGTCCCAGCCCTGCTCAGTCCCAGCCCCAAGCCTCAGTTCCCATTTATCTCCCAACTCCTGCCTGGTTCTCTAAAATGTTCTGCACTGGGAGGTATAAAATGATGTTTCATGGGCTGCCAGGTGTTCTGCACCTGAGGAATTCCCCCCTAAACAAGGAAATGCCCCTGGCTGTGCTGCCCTGCCCATCTCCAGTGCGGGGTCTGGAGAGAACCAGGGCAGAACATTCCTGGGTATTCCAGTGGAGCAGGACACAACACTCCTGTTCATTCAGGTGAAACCCTCCCTGCCTGCACAGCTCATTAAAATCTCCTCTAAGAGACAAACAGAACAATTGAATGTAGGAATTCCACGTGGGAACTGGCCTGGGACGGTCCTTGGGAGCTGTCAGGCCACGGGGCTTCCCATCAGCCGTTCCTGGCGGAGAGCAACCAACCTCTGGAACCACTTCTCCTCAGCCTCTGCCTTCTCGATGAACAGCTGGGTACAGGGAGACAAGTTGGCACAACTCAGCAACTCCATGTTTGTGACCATCCCTTGGAACACCCATGACTGTTTCAGCACCCAAAGGAAAAGCTCAGGGGGTTAAAGACAAAGGTGATCCAAAAACATCAGGAAAAGCAGAGACTTTTCATGGAATCCTCAAAGAGTTTGGCTTGGGAAGGATCTTATGGATCATAATCATTGGAAAGCCAAGACTCCAATGCAAGTTCATCATTGCACATCTTGATCTCTGCTGTCTCTGTCCAGTGCACAGAACTCACACTGGTTTCTTTACTGCAAGGCATTTTTAACTTGCTAATTCTTAAAAAACTCTATGTAAGTCCTTTTACTTCCAACTGAAGTGCTCCCAAAGGAATTTGCTCAAGTGTAGCCACAACAATTTAAAATTATCTGAAGTCTGTCCTGTGTTTAAACTTTGCAAGTTGGCAAAATGGGCAAGTCCTGAGTTTTCCACCTGGTTTCCAGCTACAGAAACCAAAAGCAATTTGTCCTGAATTTTTCCTCAAGGGGATCTTAAATTCCCCTGTGTTACATTAATTATATTTTGTTATAAAATTAATTTCTAACTCCAGAACTCCTCGTGAACTTCCTGTGGGATTGCTCTGCTGGGCAGTGGGAGGAGTGGGATCCTCTGTGTCCTGCTGGCTCCAGAGCAGGGATTTTGTGAGGAGCAGCACAGCAAAGGCTGTGGGGTGCCCTGGTCCTGCTCTCATTCCAGGGGCTGTTCTAAAGCTAAAGATGGGATAAATATGGCAACACTCACGTTTGGATGTGCTAAGGAATTGTCATCCTGGTATTTGATGGCAGTGGGAATGTGGGCAGCTGGAGGCTCTTTCTCAGGAGCCGCTGCCTCAGTGGTTCCTGCTCCCACATTTCCAGGCTCATGCTGCAGTTCAGGAGGTTCTGTCGACTAAAAAAGAAACAAACACACAAAATTGGAGTGTTTTATCCCCAAATTCCCAAACGTGGCAGCATCTTAACCCAGCACTTGGTTGCCTTCCCAGGAAAGGATCCTCATGGAAAGACTTCTCAGCATCCTCAGCAGGATGGACACCCTGGACATGGACAAAGGATATGAGGTGACAAAAAAAGGTATAGGGAGAGAGCTTGAAAAACCCAACACTGGGATTTTGGATCACTTCCTGAAGAAGCTGCATCAGCTTCTTGGAGACTTCTGGAAAGGCAAAAATTTACACATTCCTGGGGAAACAACCAGGGATAATTCCAAACGCTGCCCGGTGGGGAAAATGAACCAAGCCTTGGCTTGCACACATCGCAAACCAGTTCCCTACAACACCAGGTGGCCAAAATGCAGGTGATTTCTGGGATCTGGATGTCTCCTGTTGGGTTTCTGGAAAGCTGATTGAAAAGCAAGCTGCTTCTTTTCAGGGAGTAAATACAGACTTAAAGTCTGGCTTTAAGTTAAGCAGCATTAAAAATATCTCCACTCTAATTACAAAGTAAATGTCTGATCACTTTGGGATTTTAATTCTCCTGCTTCTCCTAAAAAAAGTCTTTAGAACAGATGATTTCCTTAAATTCTGACACATTTAAATTCCCTGAGCCCATCCTGAGACCATCAGGGAGTCCCTGGTGGGATTTCAGGTGGATGTAGGGTTGATGCTCTTTCATCAATGGAAAATCCGTAATAGTGCAGCTTCCTCCTGGCTCTGAGGGGATAATGCAGCAAGAAAAGGATTGAGAATGTGCCTTGTGGAAGGAAGATATCCCTTTTGGATGGGAAATGTCCCTTTTGGATGGGAGATGTCCCTCTTGGATGGGAAATGTCCCTTTTGGGTGGGAAATGTCCCTTTTGGGTGGGAAATGTCCCTTTTTGGGTGGGAAATGTCCCTTTTGGGTGGGAAATGTCCCTTTTGGACGGGAAATGTCCCTTTTGGGAGGGAAATGTCCCTTTTGGACAGGAAATGTCCCTTTTTGGGTGGGAAATGTCCCTTTTGGGTGGGAAATGTACCTTTTGGGTGGGAGATGTCCCTTTTGGGTGGGAAATATACCTTTTGGGTGGGAGATGTCCCTTTTGGGTGGGAAATGTACCTTTTGGGTGGGAGATGTCCCTTTTGGGTGGGAAATGTACCTTTTGGGTGGGAGATGTCCCTTTTGGGTGGGAAATGTACCTTTTTGACTTCTTTGCTCGACCTGAAGGTCTGTGGGACGAAGGCGTCGCTTTCGATGGCTTCGATCTCCTTCACTCGCTTCACTTGGTCGATGAGGGTGGCTTGGTCTGCAGAGGGAAGGTGGGATATCATGGGATCAGTGAAATCCTGGGATCCAGGCCCTGTCCCAGCCGTGCCTGGAGATTTTGGGACATACCAGGAGAAACCGCTCGTGCAATGCAGCCCAAAATCCTCTGTCACAAGGGAAAGCTCCAAGTAAAGACAACAACAGTGAGGCCATTGCTGGGAGCATTCCAAATGCTGACCTAAGGATTTGTGGGATAAATGGGGAAGAGAAGGCTCCAGGGAGAGCTCAGAGCCCCTTGCAGGGCCTAAAGGGGCTCCAGGAGAGCTGCAGAGGGACTGGGGACAAGGCATGGAGGGACAGGACACAGGGAATGGCTTCCCAGTGCCAGAGGGCAGGGCTGGATGGGAGATTGGGAAGGAATTGTTCCCTGGGAGGGTGGGGAGGGGCTGGGATGGAATTCCCAGAGCAGCTGTGGCTGCCCCTGGATCCCTGGCAGTGCCCAAGGCCAGGCTGGACATTGGGGCTTGGAGCAGCCTGGGGCAGTGGGAGGTGTCTCTGCCATGGCAGGGGTGGCACTGGATGAGCTTTAGGGTCCTTTCCAACCCAAACCATCCCATAGTTCTAAGCTGGCAAGAGCTGCACTACACCAAAGCCCATAAATACAACTTCAAGCCTGATTTTTTGGGGGGATTTGGAAGTAAAAAAAATAATTTGCTACATTTAAACTTGTGTTTGTAAGTCCTGCTGCCTCGGTGCTGAAACCTTCTCCCTTAAAACAGATTCCTAAGCATTTCTGGGGATAAATCAAATATCCCAATGCCTGCTGGGGAGAGGGAGTCAGAATTCACTGAGGTTTTGGATACACCAGGCCTGAGGGTAAATAAAAGGACAGAACATGGAACCTGATTAAGCCAGGGATAAAAAGAGGCAGGAAAAGGAGATTTCAAATCCACTGCTCAACTCCAGTTTCACAAAATCCCAGCCAGCTCCAGGATCCCACACGGATCCTGCACAAACTGATGGGGATGACAAATTAGGAAAGGGGCAAAAATCACTGAATGCTGCCAATGACATCAGTGACATTAACAGGGGAAAATGGACTGGAGGAAGCAGAGCCCATTAGTGCAGGGCACTTTTGACAAACACATTACTGGGAGATAAAACGACTTCCAGCTGTTGTTCGTCAGCTGTCAGTGGAAGGATATGTATTTCATAGGAAAATCAAAAATAATGGAGTCAGAAAGCTCAGAGGCTTCAGACAAAAAAAAAATCAATACTAACTCAGTGCATGGTGAGTGTTGTTACCCTCTAAGGGTGGAATAAAAGGAACTAAATCTCGGATTAGGGCTGGTTTTTAATAAAAAGGTGATTCCAGCAGCAGGTACCATTTCCAGCCCTGTCACCTTGGCAGGGGGGACCTTGCCCAGTTTGACTGGGAGCATCATCCTTCAGGAATAATTCACTATTTTACACTTCTCTATTTACATCTATTTCTATCCTGCCACAGATATAAATACACACAGCAGCTTTTACAGCTGTAAATTCATATGGAATTGAGCCGGATCAGCAATAACCTGGAATGTCACTTCAGAACTAAAATCTGCAGGAATTCTTTCCATGCCACCCCAAAATACCACACACAATAATTAAAAACACCAAAGAATCAGATAAAAGAAAAGAAACAGAGAATTCGACGACCCTACAAATCAGATAAAAGAAAAGGTAACTTCCCTGCAAGCTCTGCCTAAAATATTCCCCTTTTTTTCCTTAAAGACAAAATTTATTCCACTAAGAATTTTAAAATCAATGAAACAGAAGCATTAAATGACCAATAATATCTTGTGAATCATCCATTAAATAAAAATATGTTTTAAACATTTCTTGGATAATCTTTAGGTGTCAATTTTTATGGATTTGTTGCTTATCCATAATCCTGACCATGAACATGTACCTAAAGAGATTTTTTCAAGCAAGTCTAACTCCAGAATCAAAGCCATGTCACAACAAACCTTCAATATTCCTCAGAATCGGTTTCTTCCTATTTTACTAACTGGATTTAAGGGGTTAATGTAATTTAAAAATATAACATGTTTTATGTTAAATGCTTTCAAAACCCAAAAAAGCTGTCATTTTTTCTCGCTCTTTTGAGTAGAGGGTGAAAAGAAGGAAAGACCCCCAGACTGCAGAGTAAACAAACAACTACAGCAGAAAACATTTCCCCTTTGACCCCGTTTTCTTTGGGGTTTTTGGAAGTGGTGGTTTTATCCAGCTGCCTTATAGCACGGTGTGTTTTCCAACAGAACTGTGTTGTCACACATCCCACGGTTTTTGACTGATCCCAGTTTTACTTAAGCCGCACAAACTGACAAATTAAAGAAAAATGGAGTTTTCCCTGGACAATTTGCAGTGGGAGAGACAAAACCTCCCTGGCTGTGGGAGATCCTGGATTCTGTACTAAACAGAAGAGAAGCACTGGGGAAAGGAGGAAGAATCCAGCAGGACAGTGGGATTCACTGCAGCTGTGCCAGCTCCAGATTTTACCAAACCTGGGGCTCTGGTTTTTAGGGAATGTTCCTGCCTCAAGTCCTTTCTGTGTGCAGGAGAGGATCAGTTATCCCAACCCTGATCCCGTGGTATCCCAGACTTCTGATACCCTTCCCAGCCTGAGTGCTGGAATTCCAGAGCCAGCGGGAGCTGCCTGGAGATCCTCCCTGGGAATTCTCCCTGGAGACCATCCCTGGAGACCCTCCCTGGGGATCCTGCCTGGGGATCTTCCCTGGAGATCCTCCCTGGAGAACCTCCCCAGAGATCCTCCCTGGGGATCCTCCCTGGAGCCTCAGCGCCCACTCCAGAGGTGAGAGCTCCCAACAGCCGGAGCAAAATCCCGAGGGAATCAGCCCAGAAATGTCCCGTTCCCACAAGCTTTGAACACAACATTCCCGGCACTCCAAGTCCCCCCTGCTCCTGCCCAGGCTGGAAGGGACTGTCCCGGGATATCCCCTGGGATGTATCCTGGGCCATCTCCTGGGATGTATCCTGGGATATCCCCTGGGATGTATCCTGGGCCATCTCCTGGGATGTATCCTGGGATATCCCCTGGGATGTATCCCAGGCCATCTCCTGGGATGTACCCTGGGATATCCCCTGGGATGTATCCCAGGCCATCTCCTGGGATGTATCCTGGGATATCTCCCCAGATGTTTCCCAGGCCATCTCCTGGGATGTTCCCCGGGCCATCTCCTGGGGTGTATCCTGGGATATCTCCTAGGATGTATCCCGGGCCATCTCCTGGGATGTATCCTGGGATGTATCCTGGGCCATCTCCTGGGATATATCCTGGGATATCTCCCGGGATGTATCCCGGGCCATCTCCTGGGATGTTTCCCGGGCCATCTCCTGGGATGTTTCCTGGGATATCTCCTAGGATGTATCCCGGGCAATCCCCTGGGATGTATCCTGGGATGTTTCCCGGGATGTATCCCGGGCCATCTCCCGGGATGTATCCCGGGCTATCTCCCGGGATGTATCCCGGGCTGTCCCGCGGCCATCCCGGTTCCCGGCCGGGCTCCGCTGCCGTTAGAGGGAGGCACCGCCTCACTCAACAGCGCCGGAGCCTCCGCGCCGCGGGTGCCGAGCCCGGGATGCTCCGAGCGGAGCATCCCTGCAGGACCCACCCCGGGCATCCCGGATTTCGGGATCAGCTTCCAACCCCCGCCCCCCATCCCTCTGACAACTCAGCCAGGATAAGGCTTCCCATTCCCGCTTGCCGATCCCTGAGCTCCGGCAGAGCTCCGCTCCGACACTTGGCCACACTCTTTCCCAGCTGTTGGAATTTCCAGGGAAAGAACTTTTCCCAGGCAGAGGCGCAGGAACAATAACCACGCTCCAAAAAGAGAAACTGGACAGAGAAAGTTTTGCCCGTTCATTTGTGCGCTCCCAGCTTCATTGCAAGCACTTGGAAAATACAATTAAAGGCATTAAAGTAGCAAGTTGTGACTAATCCAGCATTTATTTACTACAGGGAGCACACAGGATTTACAATTAAGTTGGAAAAATGTGAATTAACAAGAAAAAACTTTGTCCAGGCTTGTTTTAAGATCTTGTGAGAATGAGGTTATTAAAATATATTAAAAATAGCATTTTGTGAGCACTGTGGTACTTACTAGAGAGAATACTACAGAGAGTACCAGACTACTCTAGATTTGCTATTTTAATACGTTATAGTGATAGTAACCTCATTTTTATAGGATTTTAAACAAGTCTGGACACAAACAGCTTTTCCTTTAAAAACCTGGGAGCAGTAGGAATAAAATGCAGCAGAAAACAGGAGGGGAAAGTTCAGCAAGCGAGTTCTGAATTTAAGAACCTTGAACTTAAGAACCTTAAATTCAAGAACTTTGGATTTAAGAAGGTTAAACTTCTGCTGGAGCTCTGCACGTCCTGCGTGCAAGTCGCCTTCACCACTGCCCTCCTCACACCCCTGCACCCCCATTTTGGGGCTTTTTGGGGTATTTCTGAAAACATCCTGGGCAAGAGCCACACTCAGCCAGTGGAGAGCTGGGGCCAGCCCTGGCACAGTAAATTTTGCTGGATTTGTGGCCACCCCACGTTTGTCACCGTGCCGACACCGGAGCCGCCGCGCTCCTTCCTGGGCACACAAAGCCAGAGCTGTAATTCAATGCTCAATTTACCCTTGTCTCAGTGGAGATTTCTCCCCGCTAATTGATAGAAATTAAGCCATTAATCAAGGCACCAGCCATCATTCAACCCGGGGAAGATGAATCCAAACTTTCATCATAACCACCTTCCCCATTTTAGTGTTCATTAGCATTAATTTTTAATGCAATTATGCTCTTCTTTTACGCTGAGCTCATAAATTACTGCTCTTTTGTTGCTCGCTGGCCTTGTAAAATCCAAGGTAATGCTTTGTGCTCTGATCTTAAAGGCAATTACTGCCTGCTTCTATCTTTTCCATACCTCTATCCCAAATAACCTCTGTGTTGGAGGTACAGACTCACCAGTGCAGATCCCACACGGATGTTTCCTACAGAGCAATTTGTCCACATTAAACCCACACACTGACACAGGCAGAGCAAGAATTCCTGCTTTTTCTGCCGGATCCCCGGATCCACCGGCAGAGAAATGACAGGAAAATGGGATGGTGCATTGGATACAGGGAAAAAATCGGTGTATTGGAGTGGAAATAAGCTGTGGATGAGCACAGGGAAGCCGTGCAGGACAGCAGGGCTGCAGCTTGGAGGCTCTCCAGCTTTTCCAGGGATCACTTTGTGCTGTCACTTCAAAAAGTGCTGCTGGCACGTGCCCAGTGCTCCTTTCTTTGCCCTGTGCCTGTTCCAGTGTGTGGAAACCCCACAGAGCCCTTCCAGGGGATCCTGTGTTCCATGGGATCCGTGCTGGCACTCGGTGCCCCGAGTCAAGAACTTCCAGCCTTTTATTCCCACTCCATGCACCGATCCTCAGAAGCCCACCAGGGGAAAGGCACAGCAGCTACAGCCACCTCTGGCTGCCCTCAAACACCTCGGAGTGGTTCCAGGGAAAAGGAAATGTACTTCAGGAAAATGTTGCTTTGTTTGAACTATTTTTCTGCTTCTTTCCTGGGCTAGGCCTTTAGCCGGGATATGGGATAATGTCACTCACAGCAGCTAAAGGTCTGCCCAGCACCAAGAAAATATGATCCACCTCTAAGTTGCCAATTTATCTAGGCCTTAGCCAGCCTAAATAAGACAATTCCCAGTGAAGTCTCATGCTCATCCCATAGATTCCCAGAAAACCCTCCCTCTGGAAGTACCTGTGTGATGATCCACGAAACCTCATTTCTTATCAAAATAAAATCCCCACACCAGGGACTTAAGAAAATGGATCTGGAATTTTGTTACATACGCCCCTGTTTATCTTCCCTATACGCTCCTGTTTATTTCCCATACACACCTGTTTATTTCCCTATATGCCTCTGTTTATTTCCCCATACATCCCTATTTATTTTCCCCATACACCCCTATTTATTTTCCCCATACACCCCTATTTATTTTCCCCATAACCCCTGTTTATTTCCCATACATCCCTATTTATTTTCCCCATACATCCCTATTTATTTTCCCCATAACCCCTGTTTATTTCCCATACATCCCTATTTATTTTCCCCATAACCCCTATTTATTTTCCCCATACATCCCTATTTATTTTCCCCATAACCTCTGTTTATTTCCCATACATCCCTATTTATTTTCCCCATAACCCCTGTTTATTTCCCACACATCCCTGTTTATTTTCCCTTTAGAAACAGCTTTTCAATACGTAGCTATAAATTTGTGTTTCAACTGACTGAAGTCCAATAACCAATTCCATGATGGTTTTTACAACCCCATTCCCTTAAGTGACTTCTCTTTTAGCACAAATAAACGCCAGGGAGATGACAGGAGAACACACCACATTAATGAAATACAGAAACCAGATTTGTTTCTCATCCTGAAATCTGAAGACGATTTCAAGACTTTTCATTTGTAAAAACAAATCCTAAATTTCCCTGTTAGGGAGATCATAAATTTCTCTGTTTCACTTGTGGAACAGTAAAAATTTAATGACACCAGCTGTGATTGCTAAAATAAAATCACTCAAATATCAGCTGCAAATATTCTTTGATATTTATCAAATATTTATGGAATGGTTTGGGTTGGAAGGAACCTCAAAGCCCACCCAGTGCCACCCCTGCCATGGGCAGGGACACCTCCCACTGCCCCAGGCTGCTCCAAGCCCCAATGTCCAGCCTGGCCTTGGGCACTGCCAGGGATCCAGGGGCAGCCCCAGCTGCTCTGGGCACCCTGTGCCAGGGCCTGCCCACCCTCCCAGGGAACAATTCCTGCCCAGTCTCCCATCCAGCCCTGCCCTCTGGCACTGGGAAGCCATTCCCTGGCTCCTGTCCCTCCATGCCTTGTCCCCAGTCCCTCTCCAGCTCTCCTGGAGCCCCTTTAGGCCCTGGAGGGGGCTCTGAGCTCTCCCTGGAGCCTTCTCCTCTCCAGGTGAGCACCCCCAGCTCTCCCAGCCTGGCTCCAGAGGTGCTCCAGCCCCAGAGCAGCTCCAGGACACTGGGACTGGGGGCTCTTCAGGGAGAGCAGGGAAGCAGAAGAGGGAAGTCTGGAATACGAAGGGCAGGAGAGGATGGGCAGGCACAAAGCAGGGTACAATTTAAGGAACACATTTCAAAGTGATTATTAATTACAGCAGCTTTAATAAAAAGCCTGGAATTGATTCCTCCAGCAGCCATCATCCATGGGGGGCCATCGATCCCCTCTCCAATTCCCTTTCCCTCAGCTCTGCCGAGGGGGAACACAGAGAGTGGCCAAACCCCAAGTGCCCGTCCCTCTTCCCAGCTCTCATTATCACTGTGTGGCTGCTCTTCCTAACAAGCCACACTCCACCACTGCACCAAAACTCGGCATTTTTTATTTTCTCCTTGATTTGCTCCTGCCCCCTTTTAATTCCAAACCAGCAATATAAAGATTAAACAGAGATAAAAGAAGATCACAGTGTGTGCCAGATGCTGGAACAGCCTCCTGGGACCAGCAGCACAACACCAGGTGTTGGTGTCAGCCTAATGAAGTGACACTGGCACACCAGGGACACCCAGGGCGGGGCTCCAAACCTGCCATTATCCAGGCAAAACCAGGGAATATTGGAAATTCCAGCTTTGAGAAGGCAGGAAAAAGCAATCCATGTGTTTCTATAAATGTATTGTCTGTATTAAATAATTTGGGGGTTAAACAAATTGAGTTTGGTCTTTGCCACCACAATGAACTTCGGGAAAATTTACTGAAGATAAATGATGACCTCAGGCAGTAACTGCTGAACTTAAGGGCATCCCAATATAGGGCTGAGTAAAGCACTTTAACTTATTACAGCTCCCAGCCTGACCTCACCCCAGCAAATCTTCTCCTGGCACATCCAACCTGTGGTTTAATATCCATTACACCCAGGGAAAGTCTTTTAACTCTCTCTAAAGGAAGTGGGAAGGGAAATCAGTGGGTTGGGGTGGCCTGGGCAGGGCCAGGGGTTGGATTCATGAACCTTGTGGGTCCTGTCCTGCTCAGGATGTTCCGTGGTGGCCATGGACAAGATTCTTCACGTGAGAACTCCTGGCCCTCAGGTTAAAGATGAATGCAAAAAGATAAAACTTTTAATTTGGGTTTATAGAGCTTATAATTAAGGGATCTTCTAAAAGTTGAGTCTTCCAGGGTTTTTTTTGGTACATTCTAACTTTGCTTCCATGACCCCTCCAGCACTCGAAATCACGGAATCACAGAACCACAGAACGGTTTGGGTTGGAGGCACCTGAAGACTTGAAAAATTTCGCTTTGCTAAGGAAAAGCCACCCCAGCAGCACGGAGGGATCAGCAAGAGCCTGGAATGACCCCTCAGGGATGGGGGTGATTCCCTGTTTAAGGCCAGCTGTCTCCCAGCCCTACGTTCCCACTCTCGTTTGCATCCCTCCCTCCCCCTGCCCACGTGGGCCTCATTTCCAGGCCTATTCAAAATGATATTTTCCAAGCATGTGCCACACGACTTGTTCATATAAATGGAACAAATTAAACTGTCTCCACAGATATCCCCTCACATTTGTAGCCCTGATTCCTCTCCCTCACACGTGGCCAAGACACCGTATTATCTCCCTGCAGAGGTTGACCTCAGGATATTGGATTCTGCCACGGAGCTCTCCGGGACTAAACCGACGGGAAACACTTAATCACCCCCGCCTTTGCAGGAAAAAAATCAACTTTAAATTTGCCCTGATGAAAAATCAATAAACCAGTAATTGCTTGGCTTATCACGGCGTGGAGGAACAAATTGGGAAGCGGAGCTCGGCGTCGGCGCAGATTCCAGGGAAAGGCGCGGAGTTTCGGGATCACTAAGCCAGAAAAGGGAAAGGTCTCGCAGTGATAATTAAATCTACTCATGCTGATTTTCTGCCAAATTTATTTCCCCAGAGTCTATCAAAACGGTGCAGCGCTTACTGGGGAGGCAGAACTAATCAGTTCAGCGCCGGGCCAGCACACGCCGGGCACGGGAAATGCAAATTCCGGGATAAAGGCACCGGGAGAACGCCCTGCCCATCCAGCACCACCCTCCCACCGACCCACCTATGGACTGATGGCCAAAAAATTCCCATTTTCTGTTCTGCTGTGTTCTGGAACAACCTCTTTTCCTGGTTTTCTGAGGCACCCCCAGCTCCTCCTCCCCACACGGGCCCTGACATGATGTATTTTAAACTCAACATTTAAAAATATTCTTATTCATGGTAGACTAAGAGAAATGAGCCCCAAATCTCTCCCTAACATCACCCAGCGTGTTCCAGTTTTCCCTCCATGGGTTTTTTTCAATTTTTCTCTTTCCCACTCCACCTACTTGGGATTTGTCTGGAGTGAAACCCAAGTTTGGTGGCCAAACGCCCTTTAGATTTTATCACTTTTCAGGCAGTGCCAAAGCAAGTAAACAAACACCAAAGTATGGAAATCCAACCACGGAAAATACTCCTGGAAAAGTAGCATTTTTTGCTAATAGACCTAATTTCATGCAGCAAATTAGCATAGCTCCAATGGAAGTGCAAATGTAATCAAACTGAAAAATTCAAATGAGGCGGGGAGAGCCTTTTTCTTTCTTTCTTTGCTTTTTAGTCACTTAAAAAAAAAAAAAATCAGCATTTTGCTGTGTGTCCTTCATGGGGCTGGAGGGACTGTGGTAATTAAAACATTTAAACCAGCACAAGCCCCCAGTCTCCCAGTCTCTAATCTGGAGCTGGGGTCAGCTGTCTGTAGATTCTAATTTGTCCTCAATTTTTTATTCATGCTGGGGAAATGCTGCATATTTAACAGGAAACCAGCGGGAAGGGGCAGCGCTGGGCTTGGAGGTCAAATAATTTGATTTCCGAGCAGATTACATGGAACATCCAACGTCTAATCTCACACCTGATTTGGCAATAAAATGACAATAAAAGGAATGTTAAGACACCCTCGCCATGGGGTGGGCAATAACCAGTTTTTGTGGGCTGGGGAAGGATTGTTTTATTTGTAGAATTATTTTTATTGCAGCTCCTGGGTAAAGGAGTCACAGGATGCCCACACAGGCTGGAACTTCCTTTTGGAGAGTTCTAGTTAAGGAAATAAAATGAGGAAGATTAGAGAAATCAAATGTTTTTAAAACTCATAATTTAGAAATTATTTTTAAAGATTTAATTTAATTTCATTTTATTTCAGTGACTGGACGGGGCACTCAGTGCTCTGGTGGGGATCAGTCCCAGGTTGGAATCGATGGTCTGGGAGGTTTTTTCCAACCTCAGTGATCCCATGATTCAAAGAGGGTTAAAAACCACCCAGAGATCCCAGAGATGATGTGTGAGGAAAGAAGTACTAAGAAAAAATGCAAAAAAGCTCTTTTTCCAAGCAAAAGATGCCACTGGAGCCCAGCATGGCTGGGACAGGGAAGGGAACACACTAAGCACTGGTAAATATCCTGTTTGCAAATCCACATGGGACATAACCCTATCTAAACCTGGAATTTTAAATCCATGTGGGACATAAAAACTGGAGTTTCCCAGTGTGCAACTCCCCTGGATGTCTTGGAATGTTTAAATGCTTCGTGCACAATTTAATAAGACTTGGTATTTTCCAGTGAGAATGGACTCTTTTACTCCTAACTGGGAGCCAACTCCTCAGCAAATGGATGAATTTGAGTTATTCAGGAAAAATCTTCTCTTCATTTTTGAACATCCTCACAACTCTTCAAAGCCACCCCAGGACAGTTTTCATGGCTTATTAATAAATTGTAAAGAAGTTTTCCTCCCCATTTCCCTGCAAATGACCATTGTTCCCAAGTCCTGAACCACCCCTTTTTTCTTCCCTCTGCCTTTCCACACTCGCCCTCCCGGTCCCTGCTGGCACAGCAATTGCAAGCACATGTGCCACTCACAATGGGGTGTGAGCACAAAAACCCACGCTTTTTTCCAAACATTCCCTGCAAATTGGTGCTGGTGGGACCTTACCACCTCATCCCAATATCTCTGGGCCCCGTGGGAGCCTGCCTGGGTGATTCCTCCAGGTGGAAAGGTTCCCCCTGGGCCCAGTGGCTCCAAAATCCAGGAATCACAGCGGGGAGGGGGCACAGCTGGCTGGTTTGGTGCCTTTTCCAGCCAGAATTCCAAGCGCCCCTTCCACCTCCTTCCATGTCTGTGCTATCCCACTTTTCCACTTGAATTTCCTTCTTTGGTATCACAAGAACCTTCTCCAAGCAGGGTTAACTGGGAGCACCAACTAATTCCTCTCAGCATCCCACAGTCCCCAAGTAAAACAAACTAAAGATCAGAACATTCTGATTTTGAATGAAATTCACAGCAGCCGTGGTTTCAAAACTGGGGAATTTTCCTGAGTCACCTCTTGTAAGTAAATCATGGAATCCCGGAATGGTTTGGGTTGGAAGGGACCTTAAAGGCCATCCAGTTCCACACAGCTCCAGGGAGGATTTGAGGCTCCTGCGATTGTCTGGATTGGCTCCCTCAGAGGGGTGGAAATGTCTCTTCCCATCACTCCCTGACATTTCAATCCATTCACTTTAATTTTTCCAGCTGCTGGACTGCAGAGGCAGCAGCTCTGATCCCACCAGGATTCAGGGCACCAAATTCCATCATCAGCTTGGGGAGGAAAATCCCACAGCCCCACTGGACCTTCAAAACAATCATTTCTGACTTCCTGAGCCTTAGCTTGTCATGAAATAAAAGAAAATGCCTCACCTTCTTCCTTTCTTCTCTTGGCTTCTTCTTCACTTCTCTCCTTGGCCTTCAATGCTTCATCTGCTTTAGCTAAAAGGAAGAAGAAAAGAAGAGTTAGAATTAGTTAATTTATCCTATCAAATCATGGAATGGTTTGGCTTGGAAAGGACCTCAAAGCCCATCCAGTGCCACCCCTGCCATGGGCAGGGACACCTCCCACTGTCCCAGGCTGCTCCAAGCCCCAAAATCCAGCCTGGCCTGGGACACTGCCAGGGATGGGTTGTCAACAACCTCTTGCCAAACAACATTTCCTGAGCTTTAAACCCAGTTTCCTGTTCCTTTCTGCAGGTCCCACAATGAAATCCACGTGCATGAAAGACCAGAACTTGGTTCTTCACTTATTTTATTTGAAGTCATTCCCCACAGTTAAAGGACATAAATGGGATTATGGAGGGTAATATCAGGTCAATATTAGTGGCAATATTAATGCAATACAAATCCCTGCATCCATTTTGTGTTAAGCAAAGCCTTTAAGAGACTTTTAAGGGGTTTTCTTTCTTTAAACCCCAATCTCCCCACCCCAGTTGCCCCAGACTGAACTGCAACGACCCAAACGTGGTGCACTCATAAAGTGGCAGATTTGCTGCCATAGTGAGTAATCCATCAGACCTATTTTGAGGATAAAACAGAAACAAAACAATATTTCCAGGGCTGCAGACTCTGCTCAGAGTGGGAGTCACACAGCTCTTCCTCAGCACTTTATTAGGTAGTACACAATTTTCTCTTCACTCCAAATCACAGCAGCAGCACTTAATCCATGTTACAACAATATTCTTTAAAAAGAATCTTTTTCCCTCTAGAAACCTCTTCCCTTATTACTTAATTATCTACCAGTTGCTCAACTGCAGGGGTTTTCAAACACTTTCCTACAGATGTTAAAGAAGATTAAAAATATACAGCACAGTAACAAGGGACTATCAATATACTCTGTAAATTAATTAAATTTCTGTTCTAGCACATCATTTATTCCAAAGCATTAATGTCTCAAAGGAGCCATTCTCTTTTATTGCCATCTCACTGCCTGATAAGTGAACTAAGTGAGAATAAGTCTCTAATAACATTATACTTGATGAAATATTAAGTTTTCAAAAGTATCACCAGGCCAAAAAGAAAAGAACCAACAAGGAACAGGAATCCAGCACTTAAACCAGGCCTTCTCAGGGAGGAAAATCACTATAAACTGTGGTCTAAATGGCAAGAACTCAGTCAGATTTGCAAATATTTAATCCCAGCACCTACTAAAATTAGGCAATAATTTATGAAAACCAAATTCAGCTCACAGGGGGTGAAGGGGTCGTTCCTTTTTGGAGCCAGCAGCTCCACCTTAAAATGCACAACCTGAACAGGGTGTTACAAAGTGATACAATCACTGCACAGACAGCTGCTTCCATTTCCACACTTTTATCCATATTTAGACAACATCTAAAGTCATGAAATATTAAAACTTTTCTGCCACTGAAGATCATTACAAGAATCTATTAAATCCCATAATAAAACCAAACCACGAGTAACTCTAAAGACTTTTACTTCATTTACACTTTATTCTCCTTGGTAAAAGGACAGGGATAATAGAAATTCCATTTAAATTCAATTTTGGTTATATGTGTAATTGTAGATATACCCCTTGAGTCATGTAAAATGCTCAGCTTATGTTTCTTTCAAATTATCCCGCTCCGATTCCCATTCTGCTCCTTACAACTGTCTTCAATATGTATTAGCAGAGCTCATTAGGCTGGAATTTAATAATGCAAACATCAGGTGGATTTCAAGACCCTCCATTATCAGTACAAGATGGATTGCTCATATAGCTCGTGGGCCAACTGGGCACAATTTAGATTCAATAAACTACCAGGCCTAAATTTGATTTATCTATTCCACTGAGCTACTTTGTTCTTCCTCCCCGATTTGTTGCTGCACAGGAACAATTCATTGGGTATCTCAGTGGCAAAAAGATATTGAAACACACAGCAAAGATGGTGCTGGTCAATGAATAAATTTTTAGCTTGTCTTTGTTAACTTTAAATCGCTGATTTCCAACCCTTGTAACTCAAGTTAGAATTGCTGCCGAGGCAGAGCTTGGCCTTTCAAGTCCTGGTTAATTAGAGGGACAATGGAGCAATTTAAGAAGTACCATGAGGACAGTTCTCCACACAAAACTGCTCATCAACAACAATTTAACTTAGCCCATAAAGCTACAGAGCAGTCAGTCCCTGAGCTCACAGGGCACTGCCCACCACGGCCAACACAGGCACTGAACGCATGAGATGCATTCAGGATTTCAAACCAGGGATTCTCTTCAAATATTTTACATTTTCTGTCGTTTTTGCACAGAATCCCAGAATGGGCCAGGCTGGGAGGAACCACAGTGGGTCAAGTGTCCAACCTCCCTGCTCATCCTGGAGCACATGGCACAGGATTGGGTCCATTCTTCTTCCCCTCCTTCCCCTCCTCTTTTCTTCTTCTCCTCCTCCTTCTCCTTTTCTTCTTCTCTTCTTCTTTTTTTCTTCTCCACCTCCTTCTCCTTCTTCTCCTTGATGCTGTCATGATGATGATGCCAGTGAATACATTCTTGTTCACAGCCCAAGTGCCATTAAAAGCACTAAAAGAGATTCACTTTTCTCAAATCAAGCTGCAGTTAAACATTAAAAGATCTTTACAACATGAAGGTTGGACTCCAAGGTCTGAGAGGGCTTTTCCAACCTAGACAATTCCAAGATTCCATGGAACCCCTGCAGTGGTGGAAGAGCTCGAGGTTTGGGAAGCAGAGTCACTCCCTGATGGATGGGTGATGCTTTAATCCTGACCAGCCTCACACTGTGCTAAGGTGAAATTATTCCAAGCAAAGCTGCTAATTAAGAGAAACCAGGAAAACCATGAATTATTCCAAGGTGGAAACAGGGCAGGGGCTGTTTTGGGGATAGAAAGGGCATTTTGGAAAGCGTGGCCTGGGCTCATGGAAGAGCCCCTGCAGCAGAGCCCTCTCCCAGTGCATGGGAGAAGCAGGGAGGGTGCAAGGAGAAGGCTCAGCCCTTCACTAAGAAGATTTCATTTTCCTGTCGAAATTAAAAGGAGAGGAGTGTCAGAACACCCACAACTGCAAACCACAAGAGGTCTGGAAAAATAAATGAATTGAACATAATTGTAGACTTTCCAACTGCTCAAAGTTGAAAATACAAGATGTGTTTGAGGAAAAGAAAGCCCAGAAACTGAAAAAACCCACATGGACATCCCATTTAAAATGCAGCAAACCATCCACGATCCTCATCAGAAAGACTCCACTGGTTTTTTTAAACACAAACATTTTTGCACTTATAAAATATTCAGTCAGCTCACATATAAGAATACAAGTGGAATCCATTATTAATTTACAAGGCCCTGTTTAATTTACATGCTATTTTTCTCTGGTATATTAAATTTATCAAGGCTTGTGGAAATCCTCTCTGCTGAATATTCATAGGCTGACGTGTAAAATTATCTGTTATCCATCCGACAAATTCCAGCACAAACTCCAACCAACCACTTGCTCAGAGAATTCCTTTGACAGGAACACAAGGAGCAGAGCCCAGGAATTCCCAGTTCCAGAGGAAAAGTGACACCACCACACACATTTTTATCACCCCAGATTTAAGCTGGTTTTCTGTACTTTTGCCTTCAGTAACATCTCCCCCAAAATTTAAACACCACAAACGTTCTTGGAGGTCTTCCCATCTTAGAGGCCTTTTCCAACCTAAACGAGTGTGTGATTCTATTAATCCATGATTCTGGAAGTCCATGGAATTCTGTGATTCCATAAATCCATGGAAGCCAGGTGGCCACTTGCCCACCCCATCATGTCCACGACCATGCACCTCTCAGTGCCACGAGAGCTCCCATCAGCGCTGTCCTCCCTAATTACACGTAAACACCACAATTCCCAAACATGGGAAGTTCCGGCCGTCGCTGTCCTGTAATTTAATTACACCAGGCTCTAATTATGGATACTGGAGAGGCCTGAGCACGAGGGTGAGGGAGGAGCTCACTGCCCCCTCCCCAGCTCTGCCAGTCACACTTAGAAATTCCCCAGGTGCCCAAATCTGTCTATTTTAAGCTTCTCCACATTCTGGGAGGAGCATGCCCAGCATTTGGAAGGGGGA
The DNA here is from genome assembly GCF_009650955.1 of Corvus moneduloides. Taxonomy (NCBI): domain Eukaryota; kingdom Metazoa; phylum Chordata; class Aves; order Passeriformes; family Corvidae; genus Corvus; species Corvus moneduloides. The sequence goes on from NC_045485.1 coordinate 26,522,848, forward strand.
CGTTACCCCACTGATTCCTCCTGACGTAGGAATGCTATTTCTCACCTCTTTAGCAGCATTCCTGCTCAGTTCCCTTCCCTCAGTCGTTTTGGGAAGTACTCCTTACTTTGGGATAAACATCCCATTATGGCACAGCTAATGAGCACCTGGCTCACAGCCACGAGGGTTTTCCCAAATATTAAATGTGGTTTTGGTAGAAGATACATCCGGTCACGTGCAACCCAACTGAAAAAACACAGGCAAAACCCAAATGTTGTCTTGTTCTTGTCCTAAAGCACAACCAAGATAATTGTAATTATTTGGTAGAACCAAGGTATTTGTTTATGTTGGGTACAACCAAGATAATCGTGAAGATAAATCCTTTCCTGCCAACCAGGCAATTTTCCTCCAGTTTCTTTCACTGTTACCATTTGCAGGAAGCAGTTTGTGGATCACCTGCTGGCTAGAAACGGCACAGGGCTGGGAGAAAGCCCTGCAGGAAAGAGAGAATATCCGAAATCCCGCTAAACAAGTGACTCTTGAGCCCAAACGGGTTAAATATTAAACCAACTTCTCTGGAGAGGGGGAAGCACGTTCATCCCTGGCCAGAAAATTAACATGCTGGGCAGAAATCCGGGAGGGGAAGAGAGGCTGGAAAGGGACACGGGGTGCTGGGCAGGGAAAGGTAAGAGCTGACAGCTAAAATCCCGTTCTGGCGAGCAGGGCCGACCTCCCCAAAGACTTCCTGGATCCCGGTGACTGCCTCCTGTATTAAGACTGCCTTTCTCATCACTTAATGCTTATTTTCATCACTTTGCTTAAAATATTGATAATCAATTAGGGCTACGTCTGTTTTGCCACAGAATCTGTGTCACAGTCTATCAGCCTGTCAGGGCCAATTCAATCCTCATTCAAAGTTAATTTTTTCTCCATAAATCCGCCTTTGGAGGAGTCATTAGGCGCAGAACATAGCCCGAGGTGCAATCACCTATTCTCTTTCATTAGAGGCAGGCAGGGAAGGTGAGGGAGATTATTAGAACTTTGGAATGATCACAAAGCAGCGTGCTGCCTGTCAGATCCCCCCAACATTTCATTCATCTCGCCAGCTCGCTGCCAACGCTTCTAAATGGACATTATTCATGAACATCTGTGACACGCTGAATATTCCGAGGCTGGGAGTGATGAAAAAGCCGTGCCCCCCCTTGGACTGGGAAATTAATTCTATGGTCAGAACAATTAGGAATATAACAAACTTGTTCCGTGATGTTATTTTTAGTCCTTCCAAGATATCCCCCTTAAAGAGGTATTTTTTCAGAACTGGTTTTTTTTAAAGTGTAAATGTGACCGCTCCAAATGGTCAAACACTGGAGAATGATGAAAAAGCTGTGCCCCCCTCTGACTGGGAAATTAATGCTATGGTCAAAACAATTAGGAATATAACAAACTTGTTTTGTAATGTTATTTTTAGTCCTTCCAAGATATCCTGTGTAAAAAGGTGTTATTTCAGAACTGGATTTTTTTTGAGTCCACCCTAGATGGTCAAACACTGTATTTTAAGGTACTGAAGAACAATGTGTATTTCCTTTGCTATGGAAATAAATTGTTGGTTGGGTTTTTATAAGCAATTACCAAATTAGCAGCTTTGCAATCTGATTTGTTGATCCATTTCTAAAATGCAGCCAAATGAGACCCCACACTGGATTTGAAATTGCTACCATCTGAAATTACAGCCCACTTCACTCCTGGTGGAAAAGAAGAGTGGGAAACAGATTTCCAAAATCAAATCTATTTACTGCTGTTTCCTTCCATTGAACATCCGATGGTCATCGAGGCATTTTTTGGGTAAGAAGGGCAGAAATGCTGGTGCAAGAGACAGCCACCCACAAAATTAAATAAACCACCACCTTTTCCATGCATATTCCCTTCCTACATGCAGGGGGTTAAGATGTAGCTACTTGGAGGAAAAGTCATTTCCATCTAATGAAATCACATCAAGTAGTTATTTGAATCTCATTACAAAATTCAAAAGAATAGTCATTTACATTTTTTCCCTGATATTACCAGGAAAACAGTGTTATCATCACCAAACTTCTCACAGCCCCCAGCATTCTCCTCCCCAAATATCCTCCTTTTCCAGAATTAAGGGCCAGATCCTCAGTGAATTCAAGCTGGCACAATTCCACTACTTGAAGCGAGCCAAGCCCATTTACTCCAGCTGAGGATCTGGCACTCCCTATTTATAATAATAATCCTAAAGAAGACTTAATCAGCAGATCTTGGCTAGGTACATTCATCCATTATTTAGTGCATCCCTAATTTCTTTCTGTCTCCCACAGTTTCACCCCCCCCCCCCCCACCCACACATTGGAGGAAAAATCCAGCCTAAATAGGGTTTAACACTAAGGATTAATTGGCTGCAGTTGCTTCTGTGGCTCCTGACTCATTGCAGGGACTGCTGTTAAATATTCCAAGGATTTGTTTCCATCCCAGAAAAGGCTGTGCATTATCCACCTCGACATCTCCTAATCAAGTGATGTTTCACCTCAGATCTGCTCCCCCAGCCTGCAGCCCAGCTCGGGAAAACAGCAGAATTGGATGTGATTCTTGTCTCCTGCAATATTTAGCCTTGGGGAGGAAATCAGTTCTCAGAGTAAAATTCAGTGATTCCAATGGAAGTGTTTAAATGGCACCTTCTAGGTGAGTTTCTTTAGGGAGACAGGGGTGGGAATCATGGAATTAGGAATCACTAAGGTTGGAAAAGCCCTCTGAGACCATCAAGTCCAACTGCTAATCCAGCACTAACCCTGTCCCCAAGTGCCACATCCATGCATTTTCTGAACACATCCAGGGATGAAGACTCCACCACTTCCCTGGGCAGCTCATTCCACCTTTTCCATGAAGAAATTTTTCCTCAAATCTAATCTACACTTCCCCCAGTGTAACTTGAGGCCATTTCCTCCAGCTGATGACAAAGGAAGAGCTTCCTCTTCCTTCAGGAATGAAAAGCTGGGGAAAGGAAAAGGACAGCCTGGAGTTAAACCTTCCCCTAAACTACTGAGCCAAAAGAGGCACCAGCATTTAGGAGCAAAGAAATAAATTCCATATATAAAAACTGATGGGAGTAAAGAATGCTCTTACTGCTGTATCCTTCAGGAATAATTTCCACATCAATTGGAAAACCAAGAAGTGATCCCTATGAAAAACTCCAATCTGATTCAATTTATTTTAATTGTTCTTAAGCCACTATTTGTTCCAGAGTTGTTTCTTTCCCCCTGGCACACCATGGATGGAGAAAGGAGAGGACAATGGACACGGCTGTCACGGATCTGGTGAGCAGGTGAAAGGAGAGAGGCTGGGAGGGAGCAAACTGGGATAGTGGGAGGTGTCCCTGCCCAGGGCCTGCAGTCGTGATGGAACAAATGCTTTCAAACCATCCCACGCATTCTGCAGGGTAAATTTAGGTTGCTTCTTTCCTCCTCAGTGACTTCGGTGCTCCCTTTCCTGTGAGGACCTCAGACCAAAGCATGACCTTGGTTCTGCATCCTGCTGTAAGCAGAGCTCCACCAAGCCCTCCAGCTCCACAGACTGTCCTGTCCCACATCCCAGCTCCCAGGAAACACTCACTCCTCATGGAATCTGCCAGCCACTCAGCTCCATCACCCACTGCATCTGCATGAGGAATGGCCTTGATGTTGTACTACCCACGTACCTTCACACGAAAACAGAACAGCTCCTCCATTTAATTCCACAAATCAATCATTTTAATTCAAAAAACGTTCACTTGCTTAAAATATAACCACTAAGAAAAATTATTGAAATGATTTCTGGGGAAAAACATGGCACTGTGCCTCAAATACAATTGTCATTGCAGGCTGTAGATTGGGAATGACAGTCAGCTTTTCTTCCTGGGGTAAGGGCAGAATTCAGCCTGACAGCTTGTCAGCAAACTTGAAAAATTCACTCCCAAAACTTCGATTCCAAACGAGCCCTTCTTTCATCTGCCAATTTCCCAGCGTCAGGAATCGCCGTGCTAAGTGAAAATCAAGCAGATGACAACTCATGTGGCTATGGAAAGGAAGCAATAAAGCACGGAGCACGCACAGCTGATTACAGGGAACAACTCCCAGAGAAGCCAAAGCAGCCCCCAGCACCTTGGGAGGGCTCCGGGGATTTTCAGCTCCTGTTTTCCAATCGAATAAAAACATCAGGAGTGAAAACATAAGGAATAAAGCTGTGTAAGGGGCTCTGTTGGAGCATACTTAATCAAGAATGGAGCATAATTAATATTCAAATAACGGTGCAAGAATCAGGAAGCATTTCAGAGGATTTTTTGCAGAAAGAGGGAACTTTGTTTGCCCTACTCATGATCATTTCCCACTCTGACCACAGTGTTAATGAAAAACCTTCGTGAAGCAATGGAAAATGAAAAAGACCAAAAGGAACTTTCAAAAAGTGATTTTTTTGAAGCCTCTAAATCATAAACACCAAGACATGGTTAAAGAAGAAGAATATTAGCACCACGGAGTGTGACCTCACAAGAAATTGAACGGGGCACTGCAAAATCAGGGAAGGACGAGGTGGAAAACTTCGGGGTCGAGGCGCGGTGAACTCCCAGGATTTACTGTGCCGGAACTGCGGAATCATAAGACAGGCAGCCAAAAGAACCTGACATCTGGCACCAAAAGGGGGAGTGTGTGTCCAGGAAAGATTTGTGGGGAGGACTTAGGGCCGATGCCAGCACACACTCAATTACAGCCCGGCAGCCTTGGGAGCGGCCGGCAGCCCGGGAACGGCGCGGAGAGCGCGGAGCTCATCCCGGCCGAGAAAATGATGGGAAACTCCACGTTCTCAGGCTGTATCCTGAACTCCTGTAATCCTTTACTGTACTCAGCATTATTAAATACTCCCCCAGGATAAAAGAGGTAAATATATTGCTTAAATATTCAGCGGCTGGCTGTAAAATTTCACTGCAGATTAAGTGATGAAGATGAAGAAATGCTGCTGAAAACAAACAATTTATCTTCACTCGGCGCAGCAGAGCGCTCCTGGAACCCCGCCAGAGGCTCTGTGGGTTGGAATTCAATAACTGCATTAAAAGAAAACTACACCCCTACTACACACCAGGCTGAACAGCCCTGAGTAAACAGTTTGCTGCAGCGGCGCTTAAATAATTCAGGAAGGAATTTGGGGTATCAAACATTTTTCTGAAGTACTGTGTTTCTTAATGTATTTCAAATAAATGCTTGTTTTTAAAAGTTCAAGTAGAGCCCATTAGAGCAAATGGGAAAACAGACAAATCCAAGACGGAAAACCACCAAAGCACTGATTTCCAGGAGACGAGCGAAGAAAGATTTGTCGTCATTGAGGAAGTCACCGCCAAGGGCACGGAGCTGATAATATACACATGCATTTCCACTGCTCATCTGCAACCTTGAGAGATTCCAACTGGCTCTCATAAGTCTGGACAGCATAATTTTCCCTCAGACACATGTGCATCTATATATTTGTATAAAGCTGTAGCAAAGTAATAAATAAGCAGCCTTATTCAACACCACAAGTTCCATACACTTTCTCCAATTAGGTTTCATTCCCAGCCAGCTTTAACTTTGGATGGGAGAGCTCTGCAAAGTACTTCAGAGGGCATTTTTCTCATTCTTAGAAAACAGAAATAATTCAAAATATTAAAACCTCTTGAAGTGTTTAATGGTTTTAACCAGGAGGAGAGGGAATGCACAAAACCTCATGGAACTGGCAGCAGAGCACCAGTTGAGGCCCACCATCCTTCATCCATCACAAAGAACTTGGTTCTGAACTTGTACGTGCACCCACAGGATGTCTGGGTATCCTTTACGTGGAAGTTGTGTTATTTAATGAAGCGTTAATCACACTTTTAATTTCACTGCTCAGTCACCCAAGCACAGAACCATGGAATGTTTGCATTGGGAAGGACCTTGAATCGCATCCAGCCCCACCCCTGCCATGGCAGGGACACCTCCCACTGTCCCAGGCTGCTCCAAGCCCCGTTGAGCCTGGCCTTGGACTTCCAGGGATGAGGCATCCATCAGAAGGTGGCAGGGGTGGAACTGGATGGTCTCTAAGGTCCCATCTAACCCAAACCATTCTGTAACACATGCTTTTTTTTAAAAAAATATCCCTTTCTTCAGATAACTTTCATCATAACACTTTTTGAAATAATATTAACAGATTAATTTAAAAATCTGTACAAACGTTGCAAGCAGGGTAATAACTACCTCCGAGAAATCCATTGAACTGCTTTAATCCCTATCTTCTGCCAGCACTGGATTTCCACTCCTTTGAAAAGCCCCTGATCAATACTAGCCGGGCCAGGCTGGTTTGAGCCCAGATGGCAAGAACAGGTAACAAAGCACCGGTTGAGGGGCTGTGCTGGGCACAGGTCAGCTCCAGGTCCAGCTCCACATCCCGCCTGTGTCCTGGAGCCACGTTCAGAGCGCTCTTCCCGCTCTCGGGGGCCCTCTCCTGCATCCCCCCTATCGATCCCTTCACATCTGCGGGATGATCAATGCCCAGGCAGCCCCACAAACACCGGCTGAGGCTTTAATTACATCACTGCTGGGAGGGAATCATTGACCAGCAGCTTTGGGGAGACTCCGCTGCCCCCCGAACCAAAGTCGATGGAAGGCGGAGCAGCGGCTCCGGCTGGGAATTGTCCCACGTCAGTGCCCATGGACAGCACAGGGAACTCTGCTCTGCTCCCCCTCCCTGGCAGCTGTCACACTGCAAGCACGGGTTTGATTACTCCAATTAATAGAACGTTATCAACAGATCTCCATATTGATCCCTAACCCTCCTTTCTAATGGAAAATTCCGAGCTTGGAGCTCGGGAGTCGAGGCGAGCGGGGTTAATGGTTTTAATCTTACCCCAGTGGTATGTTGGATTTCCTGAAAGTACTGCTGACTCCTTACAGCAGCAAACTGACTTTTTTTTAGTATTTAATATTTAGTATTTTTTATTTCGGTATTTTCCTTTGTTACAGAAACAGGCACTACTTTGTTACCAGCTGAATCAATTTAAAAAATACCATGAACACACACATCCATTATTTTCACTGAGACTAAAAAAAAATATGAAATAAGTTGAAATGAATAATGAAGCTGAGTTTTGATTCTAAACTTGATTTACTAAAAATAAACTAATAGAATCCTTATGGTTGGAAAAGACCTTCAAGGCCATCCAGTCCGACTTCCAAGAATTATCTATGTTGCTGGAAAGTAAAAAGTTTCTTTCCATTGGCTGGTGACTGAAACATTTAAATATGAATAATTGCATGTAGAATATACTGTCACACGACATTTAATGTCCATGAGAAAGAAAAATGAGATGCTACTCCTGAAATTATAATATAAATGACAAGTATTTTAAATTTTGGAATTTTTTCCCCTCAGTTTACAGTGCCACAGGGATGTTCCTTATTACCAGGACCAATTCCACATGTATCAAACCATGAAGGACTTTATAATCCCCCAACTTAGTCCTTTAAAACTCATTTAGCCCTATCACAGTCTGTGGCAGGAGTGGGCAGCACTAATAGGCCCCCGCTGCCCCGTGCCCCAGCTCTCCTCATTCATCCCAAATTCCCTCAGGTGTTCTTCCTGCTAATGCCCAAATGGCATCACCCTGTTGTGCAGCACATCCCTGAAAAGCCGAGCCTGGATCATTCCCCCAGGGATTCAAGCCCTGCAACCACTCCAAGCTGTTCTTCTGTCTGTGGAAAAGCCCTGCCCTGCCAGCCAGGCCAAAGGGGAAGCCAAATAAAGCTCATTTTAAGGCAGAAAAATTCAAAGTGAGGTCGTTTAAAGCAATCCCTCACGTGCCAAATACATCGGGTGCTGCTGCACACGTTTGCTGCCTAAAATTTGGGAAAAAACCTGGGAAATACCGAGCATTGTGATGATCTAAGGGGATTTGTGCTTGAACACACTGATCTCGTCAACAAAAAATCTGACACTTTTAATAAAAACCACGTTGCATTCAAAGTTCTGCACAACTCTAGTTATAGCCCTTAATACTCTGTGAATATTTGGTGTTTCTCTGAGAACACCCTGGTTTTATTGCCACGTCCTGTGCTCACAAAGGGAAGGAGCAGGGCTGCTCCACCAATCCTGCAGCGACAGCCAAAGCCTCACTCCCGAGGGATGAGACGATTAAAAACCCCGACCCAGGACACCCAGGGATGGTTAAAGCAAGAAAGTTAATGGTATTTGTCACCCTGGGCAGGAGCAGCGCCCAGGGAGGGAAGGGCACATCCAAAATCAGCTGCAGGGCTGCTCCTGAGCAAACATCCGAGCTCAGGATCCACCCCACACAACTCAAAGCCTTTCCCATTTTCTTCCTCCACCCTCCCAAGTTTAATAAACAACAAACCCATCATTTCTTAACACTTGAACCAGCGAGAGCAGTGATTCATAACTCTGTCATAATTAAAATTTTATGGCAAATACACGCAGCCATCAGTCATCCAGGCTGGAACGTCCAAAAAAAGTGGGATTTCAATTTATAAGCCCGTGCAGGATTGTATGAGCTACACTGTATAAAAGCACATTTCTAGGGAGTTATTGAACTGGGGAAAGCAAAAGTTGCTTGGGTTTATTTTTTTAAAATCAAATACAGAAGAGGTTATGAATTGTCGGCACAGCGGCTCCGTACAGTGACTGATGGTTAAAAAGGGAAGGAAATATTATCCTGTGTCTCCTTCCAGAGCTGCACTAACGAAGTTTGGTGGTGTCCCTGGCACTCCCTAATGCCACAAACACAGATTTCCCGAAATTACTGAAAACTCCAGAAGACAAAAACCCACATCGATGCCAGGGAACAAGAGGGGTAAATCAGTGGAATTGGTAAACTGTGACATAAGCATGTGCAGATATATTTTAGCATAAAACAATATGGATCCCATTTCAATAAATTCCATCCTTGCAACAACATGGAATTCTCTGAATGACTGAAAATAACAGAATTGGTGGCCTGGTAAAGACACACATTTAGGGATTTCCAAAATTTGTCCTTGGCTCTCCTGTAGATCCATCCTAGATCCAGACATAGAACGAAGTACTCTTTAAAACATGCATCAGGATGATTTTACTTATTTAATATACAGCTGGGTTTAGGATATAGCAGAGAATAAATAAATGTTTGCAGATCCGTTTCACAAGCTGCTTATTTGTTTAGAAACACAAGAAACCCAAATACTTTCAGTAACTGTTTCTCATACATGTCCTTAAAAGGACTTTTTCCTAAATCCCATCAATATTCCACATCACCTGGGAAATCCCTTCTGCTGGCACACGCCCAGTTATTAAACCACTTGTGTTCTACAATGCTTTGAGAGAGAGTGGATGCTCCATGGATTTCCAAGAAATATCTATTTTTAAGACATAACTGACACCCCATTCCACATGTTTCTGCACATAATCCTAGGGCCAGATGATAGGAATTACCCACAAGAATATTTAGGGATTCCCAACACTCTTTGCCACTATAACACTGTCAACATTTGAGGTTTTTATCCACTTTTAAGATGAGAAAAGTATCATGGGAGGTGCAGGGAAAAGTTGGATTAAGTTTTCCAGTGAAAATGGTGACACTGCTGGCTTAAGGGTTGGGCTTGATGATTTTGGAGGATTTTTTCCAAGCTTAATGATTCCGTGACATAAATTCACAACACAATCCCATGATGTAATTCTGGAAGAAGAACCAGTTTGTATTTTCACACCAAAAAGCAACCAGGAAAAAAAAAGAAAGAAGGAAGCTAAACATTAGACTTGCAGCTTCCACAAACTGTTATTACAGGTCCCCACAGTCCATTAAAGGAAGTAATCGAATCAGTTTGCATTTTCTCAGTAAAATCTCATTCAGAGAAATTTTATTGCCAGCCATCTAAATAGTAAATACTTATTATCCTCTCCAAATGAGGTTTTGCTTGCCAAGGGCAAAGCCATGGCTGTGATTGTGGTGCTCTGTCAGAGCCAGCAGAAGTTAAAAAGGTTATAAAGACACCATTAATGTCACGGGAGTGCCTCGTCAGGGCTCGGGAGTGCTCCGTAATTGAGGCCTTTATTCCGAGGCTCAGGCCCCGCTAATAGGATGCTTTAGGGTTTCTTTGGTGGCAGCCCCACATAATCACCTCCACCAGTTGAATATGGACATTTATCTGCTGGGGAGCACGCCTGGTTTATCAGGAGGCTGAGCCTTGGAATAAAATGTCAATAATCGCCAGCTGAAAGGCCCAGAGGAGGCGCAGGCAGGCAGGGCCATGGAGCCAGAGCTAACGGGGACTAACAGGGCACAGCCATGCTGGCCAAGGGCACAGGCAGCCTGGGCTTCACCACAGAAATGCTGGGAACAAGGCTGGAAAAGAAGCTTTTAGAAGTCAGTCCATACTGCAGGGAAACCTGGGAATGGTACAGGCCCAAAGGTAATATTAAGATTGATTAAAAATAATGTATTTCTAACGAGACTGGCACAGGCTGCCCAGGGAAGAGCCCAAGGAGCAACCTGGTGCACGGAAGGTGCTCCTGCCCCATGGCGGGGGGTGGAATAAGATGGGCTTGAAGGTCCCTTCCAACCCAAGCCAGCCTGGAATTCCATGTACTCTTCCACAACTTGTTTCCTTTCCCCCTTAGCTTTACCCACAATTCAAACCAGAAAATCCTGAAACAAATCCAGTGCTGCTGTAAGTTAGGAATATACAGGAGGCAAACCCAGAGCTGCAGTGAGAATCCCAAATGGTTGGGTTGGAAGGGACCTTAAAGCCCACCCAGTCCCATCCCCTTCCAGGGGCAGGGACACCTTCCACTCTCCCAGGCTGCTCCAAGCCCTGTCCAAAGGAATCACAATTTCCTCTTGCTCAAAGAGGCTCATCGCTATAAAATCACTCACCTTTCTCAGAGAAAACTCTCCGAGGGCTTGAGATCAGCAGCATAAAATGCTCAAAATCTTTAAGAAACTCCTGTGATTAAATAGTTTTAGTGGGTATTTTAAGAACATAAGGGGATACATGATGGCTTAAAGAAAGCAGCTCAGAAATCTTCAATAATAAATCACACTGCAGCCACAGAGAAGGAAATAGAAGCAGAATTAAAGGGAGGATCTGCTATAAAGGCACCTAATTTGATTTTTCACATAAGCTGTGTTTTGAAACACTTCCTTTTTCCTTGCTGGGGTGATCAATATGAGTGATATGGCAAAGGACACGAGTTTTCATTACTGTTGCCTTTTCCCAACGATGCCGTTCCGCCCTTTCCAATGGATCACAGAGCAGTTCTTTAATGGGCTGGCGGCAACAGGGCTCAAATCATCCAATGCAGATTTAATTCAGTGTGAACTTGCCTTGCTTCACATTAAACAGAAGTTTAACATCTGCTTTTCAAGAGCGTTACTTCAGCAGAAAACATTGTATAACATCCTTTCCAAGTCACTAAAGTTACCAAACATCCCCAGGAAAATTCTTTATATTAAATATTCATAGAATAAAGGTGTCTAAACAACAAAAAGCAAATCAAAGAAAATTTTCTTATTAGTCTCTTAGATATGAGGAGAAATGTTTCATTTACAAAACTATGGTGGGGACCTTGTTTCTATCAACCTCTACGACCACCCGCATTTGCAAAAGCCTAAGTAGGAGAACTCCCCTTAAACCACCCAAAAAATCCCTGCTCATGACAGGCAGCAGCCCCATAAAAAGCCCACCACAACTGACAAAGTCCTTGCAAAGCACCCTCTGCTCCATGCTAAGATTTATTCGGCCGACACCTCATAATCATCTCTAAATCTAATGGGACACGAATGCATTTCATCACAGATGAAAATCTTCAGCGACTGCTCAAATGAAAATCAAGGAATTATTACAATCCCGTGGTTTGGCTTGCAGCAGGCATTAATCAGAAATCATAATAAATCCACACAGCACATTCAGCCAGCACATTAGTCAGGCAGTTTTGCATGATAACGACATTGACTAATGGGCCCCGAGTTGGAAGGGTCAATCATAAACTCATCAAATGCTTCATTTAATTTCTTAATTTGGACAAACACGATTTGTTTATGGGAAAGATATCAGGTGTTCTTGAATGAATAATGGCTGTGAAACCAAAGTCCATTAATCAGCGCCTGATTACAAATGACTCGGAGATTGTTTGTTCTAATTTCATTCATTTGGGGCAACAAAGAGAACACGAGAGAGCGAAAGCACTTGGCGAAAATGGCACACTTAGTTCTCCATGTTTAATAAAGTTGTGATAAATGGGCTTTCAATAACTAAAACAAGGGGGTTATTACCCATATTAAATACTATCCTTGAAAAAATTAATATATAGGAGTTACAAGATGGTGGTGCAGGCACAGAACAAGGTGCTGGATGACTGCTGAACTCGGAGCCGTGTGCTGGCATTCCAGGGTTTCCTGAAAGGATGGGTGGGAAAAGCACAAAACCAGCAGGGCTTCATTTCTACTTCCTGTGCAATATTTTAAGAAAATGATGAAATGGTTTGGATTGGAAGGAACCTTAAAGCCCATCCAGTGCCACCCCTGCCATGGGCAGGGACACCTTCCACTGTCCCAGGCTGCTCCAAGCCCCAATGTCCAGCCTGGCCTTGGGCACTGCCAGGGATCCAGGGGCAGCCCCAGCTGCTCTGGGCACCCTGTGCCAGGGCCTCACCACCCTCCCAGGGAATTATAATTAATTTAATCTAATCTAATCTAAAGGTTCCTTTCAGCAAGATGATTCCAGCACAATTCCCGTGTGGAAATTAGAAAGGCCCCCAACACCAGAACACCAAGGTGAGCCCATCAGCCAGAGCAGATGGGGCAATTTAAAGCCTTTTTCTGGGCATTCAGGCTATAAAATCCACCACTGGAATTTATATCCATGGATAAAAACACTCTCCACTTTCACTTGTAGAAAATATAAACATCCAAAGCTGTACAAGGGAAACAAAGATGTACAAGGAACAAAGCTCCTGGACACCCATTCCCGGGAATGCTTGGATGACCAGAGCCCACAGAGGGCAGCTGGGCAGAGAGGAGGCTGGGACAGATCATGTAGAACATGAGAAATAAATATTTCCCCGTCAATATTAAGAAATAACATTTCCCAAAAGACCTGCTGAAAACAAACGAGCCCCATGACCACATATGGTTTCCACAGCCAAACCAGTGGGTAATTAAATTACAGCAAAGTTGCTAAATATGAATTGATATAAAACTTAAGCTAACTGAAAAATTGTCTTTGACTGCAGATCAATAGCTGGCCTGAAAGATTCATCTACACATAATTAGCACAGAGATTTGCATCAAAATCCTGTATCCCATATGCTGCAATATTACTGAAAGCCATTAGGCACCATGCAAGCCTGAGATACTTTTGGTGCCACAAAAAAAAAAAAAAAGGCCTTGGATAAAAATCTAACAAAAAAAAAAATAGAAATTCTAAAAGCTTTAGAGAGATTTCTGAAGGCAATAAATGTTCATTAATTAATAAAGTTACTCTAAATTCTACTTATAGGCTCTGGTTTATATTATGGCATCCCTACAAGTCCTCATTGGCTTCTTACTCTAAAAACAAATAAATATTCTGCAAAAATGGTTCAAAGCCTTTTTTTTTAGTCTCCTGTAAGAACCTAAAAGAGGTCCCTGAAGTGAACAGCTTTTAGACACCAACAGAATAATATCATACATTGCAAAAGTGAATTATTTCATTTCAAACACATTTTATTCTCTACCTACATTCAATTAAAATCCTGTATTTTTTCAGCAATCACAGAATTAATTCAAATTAATGATTTAATAATTACTATTATCCAAGTGTTTACTCTGCTCACCAATGCCACAACCAGCTGCACTTCAGAAATCACATATTTTGTAAAGACAACAGCGTTAATATGTTAAACAAGCAATTATCTGGAGTAATGATTCTTTTTTCCACAGTTGGCACTTTGTGTGCAGAAATTCTTATTTTTTTAGAACTCTAAGGAGATTATGAAGCTTCTCCAAGAGATCAAGCAATGTGTGGAGAAAGGCGTCTCTGTCCAGCTTGGCTATGAAGCTCATTGGTCTGGAGCATTCAGGTGAGCTCAAATACTTCCTGAATTTTCTGAAATTCAGTCTTAAAACACCTGAAATTCTCATAAAATACATCATATAAAAAGTAGCTACTTCTTCTAACACACATCTCCTTGATTTTTTAATTAATTGTTTAATTCCTCTATCACTCAGAGATTTTTCAAGTGTTCTGTCTGCTGATGCTGTCACTGAAATGGGTTTTGACACCAAAATCTGCTGAGGAGGAATCAGCAGTTGACCTAAAAACTGGGTTCATTAACTCCATAATTAGATGGATTTCCTAAATTAGCTGGTTTTCAAGAACAGGATAAACCTCCCCTATGGAGCCAGGAGAAGAGAAGGTTCCAGGGAGAGCTCAGAGCCCCTTGCAGGGCCTAAAGGGGCTCCAGGAGAGCTGGAGAGGGACTGGGGACAAGGCATGGAGGGACAGGACACAGGGAATGGCTTCCCAGTGCCAGAGGGCAGGGATGGAGGGGATATTGGGAAGGGATTGTTCCCTGGGAGGGTGGGCAGGCCCTGGCACAGGGTGCCCAGAGCAGCTGGGGCTGCCCCTGGATCCCTGGCAGTGCCCAAGGCCAGGCTGGACATTGGGGCTGGGAGCAGCCTGGGGCAGTGGGAGGTGTCCCTGCCCATGGCAGGGGTGGCACTGGATGGGCTTTGAGGTTCCTTCCAACCCAAACCAGTCTGGGATTCTGGAATCTCAGATGGCCCTAGGGCAGGACACACAAAGATGAAGTTGGAGCAATCACTGTCGAGGCTCTTCCCAGGTGTCATTCCAGTTTCTTTTCCTTTGACACAGGGAACAGTAACAAGCTTCCCACACTGGTGAAGAGTCACTATGGTGAAAAGTCCTTTCCTTAGCTGGGGGTTCAGGAAATGCTCCACAAAACACCCTCACAAAACCCTTTACAGCACCTCCATCCAGAAAGAGGTTGAAAGAGAAAACATCATTCAAGGAAGACACCTTTGCTCTCCAAACCAAGATTTGTATATAAGGAGCAGTAAAATGCAATTATCCAAAGTGCCAATTGCCACCATTCAAAACAACTATTTGAAATTGATAAAAATTAGAGTTTTATATCAAATCAAACCTACATAGCTTCATCTCTTTTTCAATATTCAGAACTTTTAAGGTTGCTAAAATTTCAAATCCTTGCAATTTCTGGGGCAAGAATTATTTTAAAAGCCTGTTCTAAATTTCCACAGAACAAATAAAATACTTTAAGTATTATTTCATCCTTTGTGCATATATACAACACATGTTACCCACCCTTCTAAAATTCATTGCATAATTAGAAATTCAAATTAAAGCCAGCGAGCTTTCAGTGGAAAGAACACAAATAAGAAAACTGAAAGAAAATCATCATCAAAATGAGAAACCCATAAACATTTGATAAATTTGGCAGTTGAAAAGAAGCCCCAATAAAAGGAAATTTTTCATACTTGTTGCCACCTGCCCGCCCGACTGCTTTGCATAGCTGGAAAAGAGCAAAATAGAGGCCAACCTATTTAACTAAACAGTTTTTATTAAAGTAAAAGAAAAGCAAGAATCTATAAAGTAGCAAGTGATCCTATTAGTTCCACCAGACTAAAATCATACAGTCTACGTATGTGGTCCTTTCAGCCACATCTGTTATGAGCCATTTTGATACCCAAAAGCAGAGAATATTTGACTATATTTATCAGGCACTGAGTGCAAAGCAGGCTTTTTCTCCCCAATAACTTGTGGCAGAATAGGTAGATTTCAAAAAAAAAGAAAGGCAGTCAGAATTATAAAACATTTGTATTTACCACAGTTAAGGCTAAAGTACTCATTGTATTCCATGATTTCCTCTTTGAGGAATGTGTAAAATGCAATAAAGACGCACGGTGCAAAATGAAAGGCAGCAATCTGATAGCATAATTCAAAGATAATGAGTTAAATATCCAACAACCAGAATTGGATCTGATAAATGGTAAACGCTTGGAATTTGTATTCCCCCATTTTCATCACCTCACATTTAGTGCCTCGGTCCTGAAGTTTCCTTTAAATAAACTCCGGTGAATTCTTTGCACAAAATGCCCTATTCTTGACTGCTCTTTCAGCCAGAGATTGAAATGCAGATCCCAAAAATAGATCAGTCACTTATTTCAACTCTAGACCTTTGAAAATCCAGATCAATTGCCTTTTGTCATCGTCTTTATATGGAGAGTAAGAAATTTCTGCTTAGCACCATGGCAAAGCTCTCGGAGTCCTTTGGAAGAGGCGGCAATATCGACAGTTTGAAACGGCCGCGTGCCATTTCATAGGAATTTATTGACATTTCGGGAATATTCATCCATATTCTAATCTTTATGAGAAAGCACAGGTGCTGTATCATTTACAGCACATATTAAGCAGCTTTCAAATGTTGAGGTTTGCTCTAAGCTTGGGATTTAGGATTTGAAACAGCGCAAACTTTTCCCTAAAATCGGCGCCGGGAGCCACGTTTAACACAAACCCCCAGCTCGGATCTTCTCCGACCCTCGGTAATGAAGTCTGGGAAAGAAATCACAGACACCCAAGTGGTTTGGCAACTGTAAGTGACAGAAGCTGAGCTAAATCCTCTGTTTACACTGGGGATTATCCGGGTGGATTGTGCGGCGCTCCCGGAGCCGGCGCTGGTCAGGGGACGCTGCTCCCCGTCCGCCCGTGGGGCAGCGGCACAAAGCCCCGGCCTGGTAGGAAGTGACCCAGAAGGAGATCCCGAGCAAGGATTTACACAAAGCCAGTCTGCCTCAGAAAAACTCCATATGACCATTAACTGGCCGGCAAGGCCTGCCAGGAGGCCTAATTACAGCCCTACAGAGCCCACTAACAAAAGCTGGAGAGCTTTAGCCCAGGGATGATCTGCTTTATACTGACTTGAGAGAGTCCATATAGAGCGACAAAAAGAAAGAGGTTTAGCTTGGAAATTCTCCCAAGAGACAAAGCATTGTAGCTCAGTCTGGAAGGCCCACATGGAACATACTTCAGATGGGCTTAAACATCCCACCCTCTCCAAATTAACATTCAACTACTGCCTGCTTAACATCTGCTCGGGCACGGTGACTTGTGGGAGGTTGTCAGAGGAGCCTAAAAAGGCTCCCTGGCACCTCAATATTAAGAAATCTAATTCAATAAATTCTGCAAATATGAATTTATAGCTGGGACTAACAACGTCTGAGGAATGATGGCTTTTATAAATCAAAAATCAGTTGCCTCGAGAATTAAAGTCTTTCAGTACCTCCCAGTGTTGCCCCGCCTAATGAGAACAAAATTACTGACATGAATCTACACTTACAAAGAAAAACATTATTTAACAAAGTCAGCACGAATGCAGGACTTGGAGCCAAACCTTCTTGTCAGCACTGTATCATATAAATATAAAAATGGCCATCTTACCCCTTCTCCCTCACAGGCACAGGTGAATAGTTTTTATTTGACCTGCTTTCATAATGAGAGACCAGAAGTCATAATTCCCATCTCTGAATACACATGGGGGAAAAAAACCCCCCAATAATAAGAGTCTGTTTTACTACTTGCTGATTGCTGATTTCTGCCTTTCAGAGAAAGCAGCTGCTATCTCCTAAAATAAGATCTAGGGTAAATTCTAAAAGCAGATTTTCTCAAGATCCTAAATATCTGAAAAAGGGAAATTTAGATAGGAAAATAAAGACAAGGAATTCAAGAGCAGCTGTGGCTGCCCCTGGATCCCTGGCAGTGCCCAAGGCCAGGCTGGACATTGGGGCTGGGAGCAGCCTGGGACAGTGGGAGGTGTCCCTGCCCATGGCAGGGGTGGCACTGGGTGGGCTTTAGGGCCCCTTCCAACCCAAACCATTCCATGATTCCATGATGTCAGCAGGGATGAACCAGGAAAGGACTGTCCCAAAAGTCTCTCCAACACTTGCTGGCGATTTAGAGCCCCTGGTTTGTTTGTCCAAACCACAGAGGACCAGCGTGTCTCTAACCTCCAAATCCATGGATAATCCACTGGGAACAAAGCACAGCTTTTTATTCCCACTTAGTGGGACTGGAGCAAGCCCTACAACGTGTACAGCCAGATATTCCATGAGTTCATTCCCAAGTTTGGGATGGAGCCCGTACAGAGCCCTGTGAACACAAACAACAGCTCCACTCACCACTACTGAAGCACAGAGTTAATTTAAATTATATTCAAATAAAGCATCACCACAACAGCAACAGCAATGGACCTGTTGAACCCAAACTCCTCAAAAAGCTGCTGGGTAATGGCTCAGCATAAAGTGATTTTTAAGACTAAAAGCTGAAAAAAGGGCTGATTTTGCAAGGAGTAAACACAAAAATATATTGAAACAACATTATCAACATTTCCAACCTCTTCTCACAGCAATTTAATAAAAATTAAATGTAATTGACTGAATGCAGGACTTGGGGAAGAAGGTGGGGGATGATCTCATCAGTGCCTGGGATGACCAAGACTGAAATGAAGCCAGGAAGGAACTTAATTCTGTATTTTGGATGGTAAGAGACACAAAGAGATTAAATCTCTTCTGTTCCATATGAAAAACTTGCAGCTTCAATCTAAGATCCAGTCCTCAACGGTGAATATTTGAGTTTAACAATGTCACAGACCTCTGATAAGCTTTGGAAAATTTCGGAGCCCAGGTCATGATGATATATGACCCCCAGTTATCTTCTGTACATTTCCCAGGTACAAAAGAAATTAAAAAATGAGGTGTGATTGATGGCAGCAGAATACACAAATTGTGCTTTTGAGGTCAGGGCTGTCACATCCATTTCATAATTACATGCTTCAAAGACTTATTAAAAGTTCTGGAGAACAAGGAATATATTGGAAGAGAGACAATGCAAAAGGCTGGATAGATTTTGGAAAAAAAAAATACATCAGCAATGTGAGGAGTTTCCTCAAAACAGACAGTTTCCAGAAGGGGAAAAGTAATAATAATAAAAAAATACTTGCACTGATTTAGAACAATGCCAAAAAATAAAGAAAAGTGCAAAAAACGAAACAAAACCAAATTTTTGAGAGCATGGAATAAAACCTCAGTAGCAGCAGGAGCCAGAGAACAAACGTGAGGTTTTAGTGTAAAAAAAATGACTTATTTTTATTTCCTTAAAGGGCTTTACTAAGTGCCAATGATGATGCAAACCAATTTAATCTTAACCTGAAATAAGAACAGCATCAGCATCTACCAAACACCAACAGACAAAATCCCACCTGGTATCACAAACATGAAGTAAATCGTTAAGATTATCATTTACTCACCAGCTGCCTCCAGAACCAGCTGCAGCCTGGCTTTGGCCTGTTCAGCAGGAGTCTGCAAGAGAGGATGGATCAGCTCACACCTGGCTGTACATTTGACATTCCAGCTCTGACATTCCCACCCTCAGAGAGCTCCTGCCTCCACCAGTGACTCCGTATCCACACCAGCCAGAGAAACCTCCAGACTGGAATCACACTGAGGTGGGAATTATCAAAGGAATCTTCAGAACTGACCCAAACCACCGTCCCCACGAGGTGCCTGTGGCACCATGACCAACCCACACCCAGCTCCTCTCCAACCCCAAATCCTGCCCGGCTCCTGGGTGACCCCATTCCACACAAACACACAGCTCCACATAATGCTCCAAACCTGGAATTAACATGATTAATATGGCGAGTTTTTCACACTTTTCTCTGATCTGGGGTGATTTTTCCCTCTCCTGAAGGTATTGCTGCACATCTGCTGGGCTGAGGAGCACATTGTTGGCTGTGGCCCCACTATGCTAATGAGTCCCAGTGATGTTGCACTGTGTCCAATGTGTTTGCCATCCCTCTAAATTTGAAGCCACTCAAACGTTGCCACAGTTAAATTGATACACAAACCCTATTTGTCACGGAGTTCAGAAGTTGATTTTTTCTGGAAGCGTCGGAGAAGTTTGGGAGGTTTCTGCTCTGCACTAAAAACAAAACCTGACAGAAATTTTTGGTGGTGTTTTGCAGCTTAGGAAACTCTTCTCAAGAACCTAAACATCTGCAAAAGGGAAATTTAAATAGGAGAATAAAGACAAGAAATTCAAGAAACTGCCCAGAGCAGCTGAGGCTGCCCCTGGATCCCTGGCAGTGGCCAAGGCCAGGCTGGACACTGGGGCTTGGAGCAGCCTGGGACAGTGGGAGGTGTCCCTGCCCATGGCAGGGGTGGCACTGGGTGAGCTTTAAATTCCTTCCAACCCAAATCCTGCCATGATTCCATGATTCTAATTAAGCAAAGCTCTTTGCCATGAATGTCCCTCCTGGTGATGCTCTGCAGGGCCCCACCACCCTCATTTGAAGAGAGGCTGACAATGACAGAACAATTCCATTTCTGCTCCTTCCATTAGCATCCAGGAGGAGAGATGCTGCATTAAAATGCAATTTAATGAAGATCCAGATTTTGGTTGTACAGAGATCTAACATTTTTAGTTCAGATTTTTTCTGCTTGCATAAACCCAGACCTACTGGGCAGAATTTATTACTGTAGCTGCTATAGGGAGCCTACCGTTAGACCTGACCACTAATCCTGGTGGCAGCAACAAATATCTTGAAATTTATCATAAATTATCTTCCATTTCCTCCTTCTTGCCATGAACTAATCACTGCAATGTGTTTTGGCATCTTAAATACATCACAGGAGGAAAGGAAGGAGAGGAAGGGAAAGATCTGCTTTTTATCCAGAACCAACTTGCCCAGCTTCAGCTTCAGAGAAGCTTTACTTGGGTTTGTGGTTTCTCCATTCCATGACAACTTTAAATTAAAAAAAACCCACCAGGATTAGTCGAGTTTGGCAAAATTTTGCAGGAGAAGCAGAGAAGGAAAAGTGCCTGGTGTCAAACTCCGCCTGTGCTCACATCAGCACATGAACAGCCCAAGTCTTTGTGCACCTCATCCATCAGGTGGGTTCTGGTGTCTCAAAACACAACTTCCTACTCCTACTGCAGTTATCCAGTTCAGATATTTAATCAAAACCCCCAGGGATCCCTCAAATCCCTGGATCTCTTCCTGTTAGCTATGCAACCATCACTGTTTAGCACCAGTGACTGGAGAAAGATGTTCCACTGACAGTACCTAAGATACTCGTGTCCAGCACCACCATGCCCACAAGAATTCCACAAAAGAGCAAATGCCAAGCCAGGCTCCACAGGAGGAGAAGGGAGCCAAAGAGCAGCTGTACAAATGTCACTCCCAGCACTCAACACGGAGTTCCACAACACCAACACAACCCATCCCGCTGTTCTGAGGAGCTCCACGAGTTCCAAATGCTTTTCCCCCCTCCTCCCACGGAGGTATGGATGTGTCCTGTTGGTAGAAGGTAGGGAAGACTCAAATTCTTCTTTTACTCAGCAATATCCCACTGGGAACAGCCCCAGCAGTTGCTCTGGAGGCATCTTCCCCTTTGCCCTCGCTCCAGGTGTTAATTACTCCATGGGCATCATTTACCCGCCGGAGAACTCGGCACAGCCACCTTTTTATCAATCAATAAGCCCTAAACAAGGAGTGAAAGAAGGATTCTGAAATAAAGGTGACTGGCTTGGCCCCAGAAAACATGTCTCCAACTGGTGGATGAGGCCAGCACTCGGAGAAAAAAGGACAGAGAGGATTTCAGCTGAAAACCACAATTAGAGCCTCAAACAAGCCAGGAGCAATGTGTGAGAACAACCAGCTACCCGAGGTCAGTATTGATTTAGGGGACCATTAAGTGAAAAAATTCAGGAAGACCCTCAGGAAACTTCAAAATGGTGAAATGATTGGTGGAAGAAACATTACCAGAGTGATGTTGAGCAAAATAAACCCTTGTACTTTCCTTATGGTCTTAAGCACAACACAGAAGGAAAATAGTTCAAAGAGAGTGGAAAAAAAAAAAAAGAAACACATATTTCCAGAGCCAGCTGGGGAAGGAGCCCACTAACTGTAAAAGCAGGAGAGGAATTCCCTAAAATTCCTTAACAAGCATGCTGTAAAATGACCTGAGGTCATCCCCGGCAATGAATTTTACATGTATCCAAAAGCGTCAGGTGAGACACTGGAATCCCAGTTCAGAAAATGATGGTATTCCACAGGACACCACCAGCCACAAATATCCATGTGATTAACAACAGGTTTTAATATCTCAAGCCAAAATTTGATTCAATCATTCAATTTTTAACGGCAGCTGATTCATGAAGATGCAAGGCATCCTTGTTTCTCTTCGCAGTTCATTCACTGCATTCCATCACTACTCCTTTTATAAGGAGTTATTTTTAATTAAACTACACTAAACCAAAGTGTCATAACTTCAAATTCAGTGGGTTTTGTGTAAAAATCCCCCCACAAGCTGCTTGCCACTCACAGCTCCAAGAAACAAGTGCTGAGTGTGATGGGCAGCTCCAGAAATGCCATCAGAGCCATGGCTGGCTTTCAAAATATTCCATTTCAAGGGAGATTCAGCTTCTCAATTGATTAATAGATTAGAACAAACACTTTAATTCAGCTGTAGATTGTATTTTTTAAAATATTCCCGCTATTTGGGATGAATGGTAAATGTTTCTGACAGAGAAAATATTAAAGTGAAAACTTGAGAACACTGAGGAAAAGGATTTGAGAAACATGAAGTTTGTAAAGAGAGTCCAAGTTTCTGCTGGAGGCAGCCACTGGGAATACTGTGGAGCAGAGCATGTGGCTCTTGGCAGCACTGGAAAACTTTTATCCCAGGGCTCCAGCAGTTCATGATGCTGCAGCATTTTGAGCTGGAACGTTCCCTTCTTGAATTTTTATTACAGAATTTCACACAGAAAATGTCCAGTATGCGCTAAAACAGGACAGGTTCCATTCCTCCTGCTCACCCCTGACACCAGTGGGGTAAAATTTACCTACAGGACTTTTCTGTCTGAAAATATCTGGGCAAAAGCCCAACAAACTTCTGGTGGTGGTGATCAATTTGGGGGGCTTTTCTCACAAATCTTTTCTCTTTACATCCAATAAAGACAAACCTAGCCCTCAACATCCCCAGGAAAACCTGCTACCTGAAACTGTAATTCCACGTTCGACTTGCAGAGAGGATGTAGGATATCAAACCTCTTTAATGAAAACAATCAAGCTCCTAATTTAAAAACAGTGAAAACTGAAAATGGGACATGAGCTGTGGCTGTACCCACTACGGATCTCCTGGTGTCATTTCCCGGGGTTCAAACTCCTCTGGATGCAAGTGTAGATAGCAAAATCCCAGTTTAAAAGCAAAATCCAAACAATACCCCAAGGAGGCAGTAAATAAACGCTAATTAAGTAACTCCAGATCTGATCTCGAAGGCAGAGCACAAATCCATCCTCCTGCTTTAATTCCAGCCTCTCATCCCTTTCCTGGGGACATTTATCTGACCTTTCCCAATGCCTGATGAGCTCAAAAAAAGGTTAAGGAGAAGTGTAACAAGAAAAAGAGGGAACCAAACACACATTCCCCAGTTGTCTGAGGAGGTGGCTACCCAAAACTACTGGGAATAACTCCAGAGCGGGTCAGAAACCTGCAGCAAATGTTTGGAATGGATTCCAGGAAAAAGAAAAGTCGGCAAGGCTGAGAATCCAAGAGAAATTCCCGAGTGGAAGTATAAGAGAGGTTTTCCCAGTGGAATGAGAGAGGTTGTGGTTGGTTGGGATGAAGGGAATTGCTCAGCAGGGATAAACCCAGGGGTTCTGGTATTACATGGATGGAATTCACATGGAGGAAGGAGAGCAAGAGGAAAGCAAATCCCATTAATGGACAAAGCAGTGGCTTCTCTGGACAAACAGCCACGTCACACGAGCCTATTCCATCACTCCTCAAACATGGATACAGGGGCTTGGAAAGACAAGCTGGTGTTTTCACAAGAGTGCCAAGAGGTTCTGATTCAATCCCTGGGTAAGACGGGAAAATCAGTAACCACTGCACTAAGCAACCCAATCCCACTTCTCCCAGGAATCCCTGATGAGGGCTGCCTGCTCCTGCGGAACTGGAATGGTGTCCCAGCTGCAGTGGGATGTGGGAATGATGCTGAATGACAACATCCCATCCAATCTGTACAGAAATCCAGAATTCTGGGATACAGGAGACTGACAGGCAGAACCAGCTGGAGCGGTAACAGCAGCCTGGAGCGGGATAAATGCAATCCCACTGGGATAACTCTGCCCCACTGCATTCCCAAATCCCAGCATCAGTTCATGAAAAGCCCAGTTTGGGGCTGTGGACAGCTAAAAGGAGACCTCGAGTGTCAATGATGGGAAGAGACAAGGAAGAAATTAATTAATCAGAGGGGATACACCTATAATTACATTTGAATGCGTTCCATAAATCGGTGGCCTGCCTTCACCTGGAATATTTTCCATCCCACTTCCAGCAAATCTCAACACGAGAGAGCAACAAAGGAGCCTAAGGCCAGCCAGCTTTTAAACAGGGTTTGATGAAATCATGGAAAAGATTGTGGGACAGGTTTGTCTACCATAGGAAGCTGGATTCCTTTTCTGCCATTTATTGCTCTTTAGGTGATTAAAAAAAAAAATACCAAAGAAACTGAAAATAAAGAACTTATTTGTGTGAGAAGACACTTCACAGGAGCATAAAATATTAAAGTAAAAGTAAAACCAAAGGAGAGTGAGAATTTGCAGTTGTCACCCTTTCCATATGTAAGTCTTTGAGGGTAGCAAATTCCAGATTGATAAAGGAACGTTTTTCACATTAAATATATAAAAATAAAACCCCAAAGAAGAATTCCTAATCTGAATTAATAGCACAGAAATCTAATAAGCACATCTGGCACTATTTGAATTAAACCCCTGCATTTTCAGACATAAATCAGCTGAAAAGATTGGATGGGAAAATGATATTTATGTCCTAGTTGGAGTTTTTCCTCTGATACAATTAATCAATAACAACACTCTGGAAGAAGCTATGGCAGGAGTGTCCTGGCTGGATACAGACCTACCTGTTCCCAAAAATATCATCTTAAATTTATCAAAGCGAATTATAAGTGGAGAAAAATCATGTAAAGCATGGAATAATGGTAATTTCTGTCTGTGGAATGCACAGATGCTCTTGGTACTTCCACAGAAATCAAGAATCCAGCATCAGAGATGGACTAATTAAGGAAAGGGAAATCATTAACCAAAAAAATGGGCAGAAAAACCCCAGATTTTAATTTATGTAAAGGCCCCAGAAAATATGACCAATGATGAAGGGAAGAGTCCAGCTTAATTAGACACCAACACCACAGCAAAGGGAAAACCCAGTTATGGAATGTGGCTCCTCCAGCCAGAGCCAGGAAAAAGCATCTGAACCTTGACAGAAAGGATGGAAAACTCTCCCAAAGTTCTCCTCCTCCAAGACAGCCAATTTATCAAAACTGGGAAGGAGACAGGCAACAAGGATAAGGCCCAATCCTTAAATTCAGAGCCCAAGGAGGAATGACAGCATTAGGCAGAACTACAAAATCCCAGCTCTAAACAACCGGATGCAAGGTCTGAATTTCCTGCTACAACACCAAAGGGACTCCGAGCTTCCCACCCGAGGGAATTTTCACACGAATTCGAGATCAAAGGGAGATCACCTTGAAGTGTCCCCAAACGTCAGCAGCACTTTGACACGAGCCACAGCTCCACAGCTGAGGATTCCCCAAATCCTCTCCCTCCTCTCATCCAAGACACAAACTGCCATTAAAACGTTTGGATTTGTTAACTTTAATCGTGGATTTTTAGGCTCACTCCACTTAACCAGGAGCCGCTTCCCAGAGCGACGCAGGATCTTCAGAGAGCCCTGGAACACCGGCTGGGTGGAAAAATCCCATCTTATTCCCACTAAAACCAACCCAAAATGTGAGGAATAAGCAACAATGGATTACTGGAACACAATCAAAGGCAGGAGGGAATGGCTGTGGCAAATGGCCCGGATGGCTCAAGCACACAGCCGGGATTTTTGGAATTCAAAGCAGTTTTTGCAGCAAGGACTCCTTTAAAAGAACCAGAAAACAACAATGTATTCATTTCAGTGAATATTCCTGAAAAAAGCAAGGAAAAAGGCCTTCCTACTGGGAGTGGAAACAGCAAAATGGATTAACCACTCAGCAGAAATAGGGAGGGTTGTAAATAAGATTTTTTAAAAAAATTAATCCATAAATCCAGGTCTTTTAAAAAGGAAAATTCCTGGAAGTGTTAAACTTACACAGCCATAAACCCTGTGTGGGTTCTTTAATAAGAGAGGAAATAGGGATAATGTTGCACCCAGATATACACTAAAGGCTGAAAAATTACCTCCCCTCTATTTATTTCCTTGCAGCCTGGGATATCATCCCTTAGATTGACATTTGCATGGAAATTCAGCCACAATCACCAAAAAACTCAACATTCCGATAAAGAGCTGACAGAACAGAGATTTTTGCATCAACATCATCTGGTTGTTATTCTACAAATGCATATAATTCCTAATTTACCCTTTGAAAATTACTACAAATCTGAGCTGAATGTGAAGTGAGAACTGAGCTCTTCCGAGCATTGCGGGGTGCGTGGAACCCAAAATTAAAGGTAGAACGATGCCCACCGCTTACAAAAACTCTGAAGTGATTAACATTTAACTCTTAAATGTGCATTTTTATCTTTTATCACCGTTTCAAACTGCTGCTGTGTTATGCTACAACAAAGTCGTGGGAGAATATAAAAACAGCAGCAGATAAATGCAGGTTCTGAAACGAAAATTTTTAATTAACACATCATAAACTGCTTTGGAAAGAGCTCCAGCCAAGGATGGACTGGCTGGA
The DNA here is from genome assembly GCF_009650955.1 of Corvus moneduloides. Taxonomy (NCBI): domain Eukaryota; kingdom Metazoa; phylum Chordata; class Aves; order Passeriformes; family Corvidae; genus Corvus; species Corvus moneduloides. Next base: position 26,549,697 of record NC_045485.1, read on the forward strand.
AAAACAGGAGCACGACCAACAGGTAACAGGGATTAATTAACAACAGGAGGGGTTTATACTTGAATTTTTGCTTTACTTTTTCCACTAAGAGAGGAGTTTTCTCTAAATAAATTAGAGTTTTTCGGGAAAAGGGAATCTCATCCCCTTTGGGATCTTTGCATTGAAATGCGGCAATTGAAAAATAATAGAAAAAAACCCCCATTTTAAAAATGAAAAGCATTTCAAATATCACAACGACCCAGTGAGCTCTCAATTAGCACTCACCATTTCAAAATTATCTGACAATCGACCCAAAATCATGCCTAATTACCCAGGAATTAATCTGAACTTAATCAAGATTATATACTTTGAACAAAAGCGCGTTTTCTCTTTGCTCTCAGATTCAATGATCAACTCACCCCCACTGCACCGTTTTTGGGATGGCACAGATCTGCTGTTTTAACTTTTCAAAAAATGACCCGTGTTTCATGCTTTTGGCTGCTTCTTTTGACAAATAAATACAATATAAAATGTGCAGGGCAAAACATAATTATCCTGAGGAGCACCTGCATAAAATCAGGGTGCAGAGATTTGTATCTTAGGTGCAGAGCACGGATAGTTGGGCAAATTTATGCTTCATCTCAGTATTGTGCCAAGATCCCTCTTCAGTATATGCAATAAAATACATTCGTATCGAAGACCTCCATGCAAAATCCCCAAAAGAAGAGGAGAAAGAACCCCCCAAAAAGATGAATTCGATGGTGGCCTCAATAATTAGATTAACAATCAATTACATTTCTGCCAAAGTGTTTGTTTGCTGGAGAAAACCCTCCCAGAAAATGCATTTAAACTTGGGCACAGTGAAGCAGCCACTGCCCTCCATAAAGTTCCTTTATATATTTTTCCACAATATGCACAAAACCAGAATATGAAATCAGAAACATTTTACACATTCTCATACTTCAGAGAGCACTAACAGCATTTTACTCGTCGAAAGCACTTTATCTTCATGTCTCTATAAGGCAGAGTTGGTGCATAATAATGTAATTTATATTGCCTAAATGTTATTTTGGGAGCATTGCATCATTTCTCAAACTTCATGACCTTTACAATTTTCTAAACTTTTATTTCCCTCATTATTCTGAACAGATTTCATTACATATTTTGAATGTAAACAACCCTGAATAATGATGGGCCCCATTACGTATGTACAGCTCTGACAATTGCGCGCGGGGCCGAGATGGAAACCCAGTGCATTAATTTACCTCTCATCTGCCGTAACTGCACTCCCATAAAAAGTTTTATACTCAACTCACATAAATCACGGGGAAGAAAAATGAGAAAATCTGGTGGCTAACTCATCTTCCAGCATTCTGCGAAAATGAAATTCACTGAAATACCTATCAAAACTGCAATCATCAAGAGATAATGTCTTCTTAGGTCTATCTGCACTTTCCGATTTAATTTCCTCCATGCCCTTGACATCCACAGATACCATTAAGATTAAGAGCAGCGAGTAACTGAGCAGTTCTCAGATTTTGATATATGGGGCCCAGGCACTAAATGTAATATCATCATTTGAAAATTAATGCAATATTTCTTTTGTTAGTTTTTCGACTCGGGAAGCGGGACGAATACTCGGGGTTCTCGCCAGTAATTTCCCCATCAGAATGCCGTGCAATTATGAGGAGATGTGCACCTGGTCAGAGGTCACCCAAATTACTCCATCATTTAATGAGCACGGAGATCAAACCCGAGCACACTGTTGCTGCCGAGAGACGCCTCGCAGCCTGCTACATCAAATCTGATGGAATCATTAGAGTAATAAGCAGGAAAATCTGTTTGCAGATTAACCTCTGGTTTCATGCTGCTTTCATCTAATGGGGCGCTGTGGAAATCTTGTCAGCTTTTCATCAGCCACGATCAAATTACGGGAATTGCGAACAAACCGCCGGCGCGATTGGAAACAACACCCGCACGTGCCGGGGGTTTTATGCAGATGCCAGGGAAAATCACACTCTTGATATTTTACAGCGTTATTTACCTCAGCTGATCACTCCTCTCATCCGTCTGCGGAGCCGCATCGGGGCCGCTCCCATTGGCCTTTTCAAGTTTACAGCGGAGAGCGCGAGTCAAACAAATTTCTGGGGTAAATACGAGCGGGGTGACAAAGGGAGAGCCAAATAAAGGCATGGGGATCACATGGATGAAAGGTCACGGGGTCCTCACCACGGCCAAGGGTGGGGGAGGCACCTCTGCCTCGGTGGTAAATGAGAGTGATCAAAGTTTACTTTTTAATAAAGACACACAGACATTAAAGTGCTGTTTCATGTGGAGTGGCTCTGGTTTCTGAGCCCGTTGGTAATGGGAAGTGACAGGGCAAAACTCGGTTCTCTTACCAAGTTTCTACAACATTTGTCACCGTTGGAACAACAAACTACTGCAACCCTTTGAATATTGTGCCATTAACATATTCTGCCTCTGATGGTTTGATCCCCCGGTTGTTTGATTCACATCTGCGACTAAAAGCAGCAAAACCTTGGAACAAATACAAGTGGTGTGTGCACATTAATTTAATACACACTCAGTGCAGTAGGTTCTCCACAAATCCTCCGGATCCACAGAGCCCCTCTGCAGGAGCAGCCCGTATTTCATCCCTGTAGGCAAATGGAGCCAAACAGGATGCGTTTTTCCATGGATATTCATAAGCCACTGATCTTCTGCGGCGTGATTACCTAATATGAACCTGATCCAAAGCTCCTGAAGGAGCTGGAAAGATTTCCAAGGGCCAGGCTGCTGCTGAACAAGGGGAATGTTTGGGATGCCAACCCTGGCACAGGCAGAGGGTCCATCAGCCACCAACGGACAAGCCAGGGACACGAGGGGCCCCCTTCAACAGGGGACACAGCCAGACCCAGCACTGCTCCTCAAAAAGCACCTTCCAAGCCAGTGCCTCCCATTGGACACTTAGTGGCTCTCCAGCCCATCCAAGTGGAAATTTGGGATGTCCCTGGATACAAATGTCACTTTGGTAATAGGTGGAAAAACCTCTCCACCCCCCAACCTTCACTCCCTTCCTCTCAGACTGGGACAACGTTTGCAACTGGAAATTTCACCCATTGCTCAGCACAGTTATGGAAAAGCTCAGGAGAATTAATTTTAGGAATTTACACCAGGAAGAATACTTTGAGTGATATGTCTCAACCTTCAAGTGAAACCATCCCTTATTAGTTAATAAGTGATGCAAATCAGAGGGGTTTTTTCATAAATTCATGGAATGGTTTGGGTTGGAAGGCCCTTGAAGATGATCCAGTTGCAAGGCCTGGTTCAGGTGACTGTAATACAACCACCAAATTACAGTGAACTATTATTTATAAAAGTGTCATTTACCAGGGAATCCCAGAATCATTTGGGTTGGAAAAGCCTTCCAAGCCCATCGAGTCCAACCATTAACCCACCACTGACCATGTCCCCAAGTGCCACATCCACAGGGCTTTTAAACCCCTCCAGGGATGGGGATTCCACCACTGCCCTGTTCCAATGCTTGGCCACCTTTTCCATGAAGGGATTTTCCCCAATATTTTACCTAAACCTGCCCTGGAGCAACCTGAGGCCATTTCCTCTCATCCATTTTGCAAACAGGTGAACAGAAAAGGTCCCTTTTCACTAAGTTTGATCAATCCTGTGTTCTGGATACTTGAAAAATGTGAGCATCCTGGTGTAAAGCTTAGAAAGGTGCCCAATTCCTGCTCTCCGTGGTGTGTTTTTAATCAGGAATAACAAATTCCACCATTCTGTGATGGCAATAAACCATTTTATGCACTCTGATCACCACATTTCTCAGCGTGGTAGCTGGAACACGATGACAACGCTCATCTCTATTCCATACGAAGATAAAATTCACATTTAAGTTACTTAAATATTTTTTAATGGACATAAAATTTTCTTTCTTTCTCATCTAATGTATACTTTGCAGGAACAAACACTGGGCCCTTCAGGTCCTCTGTGTTCATTTGCACCCTGGGAGACTGCAGTGGTTTAGGTTGTAACCTCATGCTGGTCAACAACATTTTGGGCTCAATGCAACCAAAACCAGGTAAAATCCAATGGCAGAATTCAGTGCTTGTCTACAAAAATGCCAATATTTACAGTCTAAATAGTAAGAGTTAATCACTGATCAGTTACAAATAATTCATCTGCATAATTAATATTTAACACTATTTTAGACAAGGGCCCAACCTGATTATTTCACAAATTCTTAATTTTTTGAAAACTTGCAGAAGATGAGTTATTTTATTATAACCTTGCCAAAATTACCTCAGCAGTGGCTGTGCTCTCACACTTCCCACTCCATGAGGAATCTCCTATGTATCCATCACCTTTTAGGAAGGAGAAGATCAGAAAGACTCAAGTTGAAGACTCAAGTTTAATGTTCAAGCACCAAACTAAAGGCCAGACACAAAGAGGCATGAAAATTGTAATTCCCAAAGAACACCACAGTGGTTTCCCTAAGGGAATTCTTTCAGCTTTAATAATTTTTAGGACATGTGAGATAAAATGTCTTCTAGTAAAAAAAAAAAAAGTGAAAAATCTTATTTTTAAATAAATCAGTTTCAACAGGGGAAAATCCCAACCCTCCATTCGGCCTCTGTAAGAGACAATTCAAGCCTGCAGAACATAATTGACCAGCATGGAATTTTGCCAGGACAGCAAGATAAACATAATTACTCGTATTAAGAGCGTTAATTAATTGTTTGTGAACACAAATAATTGGCTGCTTGGTTTACAGCTCGCTGGGAAGCCAAGGACTCTGTCAGACATCACTGTCCTGTGGCCACCTGAGGACCACGGGGCTGTGACACCACAGGTGAGAAACTCGGAGAGCAACGATCAGCGAGGGGCCAGCACAGTGACAGCCAGGAAATAAATACTAACACTTAATAAAAAGAAACACCTCATAAAATATTGACACCTAATAAAGGAGAGGGGTTTTTTTGGTTGGGTTTTTTTTGGTTCACCAGATCAAAGAAAGACGTGGACCTTAAAGCCCATCCAGTGCCACCCCTGCCATGGGCAGGGACACCTTCCACTGTCCCAGGCTGCTCCAAGCCCCAATGTCCAGCCTGGCCTTGGGCACTGCCAGGGATCCAGGGGCAGCCCCAGCTGCTCTGGGCACCCTCTGCCAGGGCCTGCCCACCCTCAGACACAGGAATTCCTTCCCAGTATTCCATCTAAACCTACTCCCTTTCAGTTTGAAGCCATTCCCTCTTGTCCTGTCAGTCCAGACTCTGGTAAATCACAAATTGTCAAACACCCTTTTTTCACAGAAGGGACTCAATAACAGATTATCAAATCAAGATAAAGACTCTTAAGGCGGGAAAAACCTCCTTACACATATTTGGAGATGTGGGAATTAAAGTAGCAGAGCCGGAATTGTGTGGCTGAGATCTTTTGAGGAATATCCCTATAATTTATTGGAGTCCAAAAGGTCTTTATGGGCAAAATCTTGGGATATGGAACAGTTTCCAGCACAAATATTCCTACCTGCAGGTGCCTTGGGAAACAGTTTGTTTCCTCGAGCACCCATTCCTAGGACAGATTTTCCAAGATGAAAGGGAAAAGGGAAAAAAAGCCTCAAACCTGGAGGTTTTTGACAGATCTTTCATTCCCTGCCCATGGTAGGGGGTAGAATGAGATATTATAAGATCTGTAAGATACACAAGATCTCTTCAAGGGATCTTTAAGGTCCCTTCCTGCCCAGTGCTGGCATTCTAAATGCAAAGCAGCCCATTTATTTAATGAAGACATAATTTTATTCCAAATTATTGTGAGTTACCCTATAAGCACTTAAGGCATCCTCATTCCACAGGGGATATTTCCAGCACATTTTGCCCCAATCCCAGAGAAACCCTGAACACCACTCAACTCTCTTCCTGCTCCCCACCTCCCCAGGCTACTCCAAGCCCACAGAGCCTCTTCCTTCCCACTCTTTGGGAACATTTGTTGTTCTAAACCAGGCCTGCAGCTCCTGCTGTGGCAGAAGTCCCAGTTTAGAACAAGTCCCAGCCAAAGTCAATCTGTCAGGAGCGAAGCAGCTTCATTGTGCACGAGAAAAATCCCAGGAAGCTGCTGGATTACAACTCCCTGCCACCAGCAGGGAGGCAAAACGTTCCTAAAATTTATTTAGGGGACTCAACCCGCAGCTGAGATCCCCCTGGAAGCAGCAAACAAGATGGATTTGCCAGCTGCTCCAAGAATTCTGCTCCTTATTCCATTTGCTGATTCCCAACACATTTCTCACATGGCACCTTTAGAAAAGGGGAGCTCCTGAGAACTGGGCCAGGATATCCATCCCACCAGGATGGCCATCCCACCAGGATAGCCATCCTGTCCATCCCACCAGGATAGCCATCCTGTCCATCCCATCAGGATGTCCATCTCTCCAGGATAGCCATCCTGTCCATCCCACCAGGATACCCATCCCACCAGGATGTCCATCCTTTCCATCCCACCAGGATGGCCATCCCACCAGGATAGCCATCCTGTCCATCCCACCAGGATATCCATCCCACCAGGATGGCCATCCTTTCCATCCCTCTAGCACTCCCAGGAGATACTGGTACCCAAGCTCCTACAAATCACCCTTCCCAAGTGATTCCCAACATGATTCCCAACAAGAGAAAAGCAATTTTTTCCAGTGCAACACACGATGTTTTTAACAGCACTATGGAACCGTGGGGATTATTTAATTATTCCATGAAAACATTAAACCCTTCTCAGGATGGATGTGCCATTAATAGCGAATATTTTAATTTAATGGGATTTAATAATCACTTTAGATGAACTATTTAATGTTCCACTGATTGCTGATACCAACATGTGAGGCTCAACCAGCTCCTGACTTGTGACAAGATTTTATTTTTCCCAGTTTTCATCAACTGACAAGTTTTTAATGCTAAGCCTGGCTTGCCATCACTTGTGGGTTTAATATGTTTATTTAAACCAGAAATATTTTGCACCTCAATTATTATTATTTTCTGCTGCAGCCCTGAATGGAATTTAAGTCAATCCATTATTCATAAAGCAAAGACAAGAGAAAACACAAAGCTGTGCACTTCTTTCACAGCCTCCAAATGACTCAAACACACCATATTTATGCATGCAATATTTGATTGTGTCCCTGTCTTTCTTTTTTTTTTTATATTTTTTTTTTAATCACAAGTTTGTTGTTTTCAGATCAGGATATGCCAAAAATCCAACACCAAACAATTTTTGTTTATAATTAAGGCAATCATCAATCCAGGGATTGTAGGCCGGTTTATTTCATCTCTACATCAAAAAAAAGTAAATTAAAAAAATTAAAATTCCCTTGAAATGGGGAGATAAATGAAAATGTGAGTGCCTTCACACAATAACAGTACCCTGACCCTCTGGGAAATGGTTGACTTTCTCAATTCAAGGTATTCAAAGCTCATTTAAAAGTGTTCATTTGGAATGCAGATATCAAAGATGATGCAAATGTTCAAGAGAAAATTAAAACTTACCAGATGTTCTAATCCAGCTTTGATGTTTGCAGAGTCCCTGTAAGAGAAGAACAAAAGTTCTAAATAGTTGCTAAACCCTTGTCTGCAATGATTTCTGTTTAACTCTGAAATGGCAAAGCTGGGTCATTTCTCCAGTGTGTAAAATATTTGATTTTAATACAAATATTTACCTGTAACGCCTAAAAGATATTGATTATCCTAATGCACAGTGACAGAATTAAACCCCCAAACAGCACCTGCCCTGAAACTGCTACAAACCATAGCAATGCCACTGGATACATGTTTAAAACCAACATTTTTAATCTAATTGTCCCACTATTTACACTGGGAAGAATCAGCCAGGCCAGGGCACGGGGTAGTTCATCAAATCCTCGTTTGGTGCTCGTGGCTCTGCTTTGCCACCCTACTGAAATCCCGTGCCCCTTTCCAAGGTGACAGAGAAGGAATTGTGATTCATTCCATGGGTCGTGGCAGCCATGCTGCAGCTTGGCATCTGATTCCTGAAAGCTGCAAAAAATACAAACGTACAGACAGAAAATGGGGAAAATTTTACATGAAGGCAGCTCCAAAAAAAAAAAAATGGACCAAACTATCCAAGGAAAAACACCGAAAGGCAAGAATTCAGAGGGAAAATTAATCCTTAACACATCCTGCTATGGAAAAAATTACAAAATCCAATGGAAAACAAATTTAAAATTCCCCAAATCCCAACCCACTGAACAAGGAGATGGCTCCTGCTTCCATCAGCTCCAGGTTCTACCTAATTCCAACATCACCTCTTGGAAGGTGGGTCATTGCCACAGCAAACAAGGAGAAACCAGCCCGTGAGGATTGCAGGGAATCAGTTAATACCACAGTATTACCAATTACTGGTACTACAATTACTAATTATTTGTAATTTCCTAAAGCTTTTCCAAAAATCTGCTACATGGTTTTCTTCTATTTAAATGTCCCTAATGAAGTGAGAGGGGGAAAAAAAAAAAAAGTATTTTCACTATTTGAATTTTGAAAGAATTTATTCTTCTCAGCCACACTGGATTTATCCCAAATTGTCTCCCACATCTTGAGCCTGAAGGAGGATCCAAGGAGAGCTCAGAGCTCCTTCCAGGGCTTAAAGGGGCTCCAGGAGAGCTGCAGAGGGACTGGGGACAAGGCATGGAGGGACAGGAGCCAGGGAATGGCTTCCCAGTGCCAGAGGGCAGGGCTGGATGGGAGATTGGGAATTGGGAATTCCTGGCTGGGAGGGTGGGCAGGCCCTGGCACAGGGTGCCCAGAGCAGCTGGGGCTGCCCCTGGATCCCTGGCAGTGCCCAAGGCCAGGCTGGACACTGGGGCTGGGAGCAGCCTGGGACAGTGGGAGGTGTCCCTGCCATGGCAGGGGTGGGATGGACAGGATTTAATCTCCCTTCCACCCCAAACCATCCCGTGGTTCCATGATCCATTTTGGAGGTGCTACCTGGCCTTCAAGGCCTGAATTGCTTTGGGAGAGGGATGCAGGGCAGGGCTGGGAGGAGCTCCCAGGTCAGGCCCATCCCTGCCATCAATATCTCCCCCCAGCCTGTGCTGAAAGCAGCCTTAATTCAATTACAGGCCTCAAAACTGATAAAAAAGGTCCTGAAGTGGAAAATGTGAAGAGATTATTGGCAAATGAATAAAGATTTGTATCGAACCAACACACGGGAGGTAGAGCAGGGCTTGGTGGGGCTTTTTTTTCATCATCCCCTGTCTCAAACCTTCTGGGAACAGCGAGTTTCCCTTCCCCTCCTGCAGCACATCGATTCCTGAATTAGGCTGCAATATTAAATAATTAATATACTCGCCATGATTGATGTTTTGCATTAGTTGAATATTAGGTTATCAATCAAAATCCACTTGGTTTAATGTAATAATATTGAAAAAGTGTCACGAGCTGTTCAGCCAATTTGTAGTTGAGGCAGCCCAGACAGGAATATTGGTGTAACACAAGGCCCTAACGCAGGAAATGCAGTGCTCGAACATCCATAAGGAAAACATTATCAAACTAACCAGGACAAGGCTGAGCTTGTCCTAAATAAACCTTGGGGCACCTGTCACTTCCAATGAAAACCTCTTCCCAGCCTGAGGCTGCTGGGCATCAATCAGCCACGCTATGGCAGGGTTTTATCTTTCAGTTAACCAACAGATTATATTATAGATCTTACGCAATTATATTCTGTATTCTATATTATACTGCATTATATATACAATACAATAAATTATATTGCATAATTACAGCTATATTTATATCATTCTACATAATAGTCATATATCTTAAATACATACCATAAACTATATTATAAAATTAGTTATGTTTGTATAATTATATATAATGATCACATATTTAAATTTTATTATTGGTAACATAAATTATACAAACAAGACTCCCATTAATACTATATTTCATTTGTTGTTTTAGGCAAAAACCAGACCTATGGTCACAGCTCGGTCTCCCACGTAGCCTTGAGTGCCTGCAGAATTTTCAACCACGAAACACCACAAATACACACCAGGAGCAGCTTCCTGCACATCCAGCATTCCAATGCTCACATTGAAGAAACCATATAGTTGTATTAATTTGATATCATTACCAGGTAATTATGTTTTACACCCCAGAGTCCCCAACAAGGCAAGTATTTGCCTTTCAGACCATCTCCAGAGCAGCACCTTCATTTCTTTGGTTCATTAGGCAAGTTTGATTTTATTCCTGAGGTTTCCTTTTTCCTACCAGAGAAGCTCTGGAATTGTTTCCCCACTAAAGTCAAGATTTGCAGTGAAACACCACTTGACATGCATGTATTTAAAATCATCCCTTAAACCCAGTAAATGAAACTCAGGCTCATCCAAATGTTTCAGCAATGCCAGGGGAAAAAAATTCCAGCTGCACTTGAATCCTGGTCATGAGGGACCTGCAGCAAGAAGCTGGGAATTCAATTAAGGAAGTTCCATCCCTGCCCACACAGCAGGTGGAACTGGAAGAGTTTTAAGGTCCCTTCCAGCCCAAACCATTCTGGGATTCTCCAAGTTTCACCAGGTCTGGGATTACTTAAACCCACAGTGACTGAGGTGATGAGAACTTCCTTTCCCAGTAAATTAAATTTAAAATATTCCCTAGCACTTGCTGAGATCATGTTTTTAACCTAGAATATATTCATGCTCCTAAAAATACTCCCTGTATCAAACTAACCATTAATCAAGGGAGTTGAAAAAACCACGGAATCACAGAATGAACTGGGTTGGAAAAGACCTTTAGGATCATCCAGTCCAACCTAAGGCTTCCATGCAATGACACACTGCGTGTTTCTGCCTCAGGATATCCCAAGATGAGACACTGCTGCTCTTCCCAATCTTTTCTGCACCTTAAACTCCTCAAGAAAAGCAAACGGTTTGGGTTTGGGAATCCTACACCCCGAGAGGAAAAGCATCCACGATACTGTTTTTAAAGTGTGAAATGCTGTTTTGTTCTACCAAGTATCAACTTCAAATGATCTGGAGCTGATCCTGGAGAGCAAAGACCCCAAAGCTGGTGGTCCTGAGCCCAGTGGATCCCTCACTCCAATCATCCAAATAATTTATCTCAGGAAAAACCAGTAGGAAGTTTGGCCAATTACTAATAAATTTAAATGCAACAAAGAGCCAAGAAGATCCTACGAAGGTCACTTAGCAAAAGCAGGAGGAAAAGCCAAAGTCACCCCCCTCACAAACACACTGGAGTAGCTTGGAAGTGCCAAAGAACTCAGTGGAATATAATGCAAACCAAATCGAATCATGCTAAAACCAGGCACTTTAAACAGGACACAAGGTGAAACCATTTCCATAATACGTTATCCTAGAGAGGAGGAAAATCAGTTCCCAAGAGACCTTATCAAATATTCAAGAGGGGGAAATATGTAATAACCCTGGCTCAGAGAGTAAAATCAAAGACTTCATACAGTTGAAATAAATACTGAAACTAAACAGAGGAGGAAAAACCCCAAAATACAGTGTTGATAAAAGCAGTATTTTCAAATAGACCCTATAAAAATATTGCATTTCTTGGTCAGTCTTTCCCAGGTAAACAAGAGACAAAATAACTACCCAAAATCTCCTGGTTTTGTTTTACAGAGGCTTCAGGTCAGGTACGAAAATCCCATAAATGAACCAAAGCTGATTTCTCTGTCCTGGCTGCCTTAAAGCCACTCCTCAGCTCAACTTGGTGATTCCAAGGACACCATAATGTGCAAGTGCTTGGAGTTTTCCAACGTGGAGTGGGGTTTGGTTGGGTTTTCCCCTGGTTTTGGCTGGCTGGGTGGGATTTCTCCTCCTGCTCCCTTTCAGGAGGGAAGCCTCGTTCCTCCCCGTCTGCATTCCCAGCAAACAGAGGCAATTAAACGTGGGGCTCCGGAATGTCACGGGCTCTGTTAACCAGCCTTAAATAAATTAGACAACTTTGGCCTGGTTTACCTTCTCTGTAATATTATTTAGTAGATATTCAATTAAAACACATCCTGTAGGTGAAAGTGTAGGAAAACATTTCCATAATGGACATCAGTGGCAGTCGGAAGTGCTGCTAATTGGCCTCAAAGTACAAACCAGATTACAAAAGTAGCAGAAAGCCCGGCAGTGTAAATGCCCACAAGGCTGGGCTGAATATTAAACAAAGCCCAGCAAGTTCCAACGTTGGGAAGCACAACTATGGGAAAAACTCTCCGGACTGGTAGAGAGTGTTACAGGTTAATGAGGAACATAGAAGGAGAGCACAATAATTATCATACCCACCACCTCCCCATCTGTGGTGGGATGGCTGCAGAATATAAACACAGTTGATCAGCATTAAGGCAGCCACTAATTACACGTCCTGCCATTAGCAGAGTGTGAGCAGAAATATTTGAAACGTGAGCTTTTCCTCTGCTCGTGGCATTGAGGAATATTAAATGCAAGTGTAAGTCAGGGAGGAAATTTAAATGTTCTAAGCACTAAAACAATTTGAGTACAATCGATTTTCCATTTTCTGAAAGCTTCTAAATCCCCTCATTCACCCAATTACTACTGTACTTAACCTAATGAAATTTTATTCTGCAGGAACAATACTATTCTCAAACAAATTGTTGAAAAAAATATAAGATTAAAAACTTTGAGACAAAGAACAAACTCCTAGAGAAAAGATGCAAATAAAATTACTATCATAATCTTTTGTTTTTTATTTGCAAGTAGAAGAGTGAAGAGAAACAAAAGCATGGAACATAGCATCTGTCATATCAGAATATAAAAAGATGATCCTGGCACCAAATGAAAAAGCTCTAATTCATTTGCAAATCAAGCCTGCCAGTTCTATTTCAAGCTGGCGGTAACTGTCAAGAGTTAACAAGATAATCACTTTCAATCCTGCCTTCAATGGTACATTACACTGTTATTCCATTCAATAAGGCCCTTCTTTGGGGCACTGGATGAATGGTTTTCATTTCGAACTCACACAAAAAGTTGCAGAAAAAAAAAAATCCATGGGGCTTAAGAAAGAAATCCCTTTATGGGCATTTATCTGCCGGCACTTGCTTTTAGGCAAAATGAGATATTTGGATACATTGGTGTCCATTCACTTCCTCTATTCCTTCAGGCCCTCAGTCTGGTGATAAAAAAAAAAAAATCCCACAAGGAAACCTCAAGCCTGTTCAGTTTGGGGTTGGGTTTTTTTTAAACTATCTATGCACATTAAACAAGTTCTGCAATAATCTTTGGTAAATACTTCTCACCATGCTGAAACAACACCGTGTTTGAACAGCTCCATCTTTGTCTAAATTCATTAAAAACTGCTCAAAACCCAGTAAATGCTCATGAAAATTGTGCTTATGGAAACATTTGCCAGTTGCTCATTAAATATTCAATAAAAATAAAGTTGCCAATTAAAGGCGCCCTGCCTAGGAAACAAGGCAACCTCCAATTTATCTGAATTAATTATTTGTAACTCTTTTTAAGACTCTGTGCCATGAATTCTTCCCAAGGAGAGAAAATCTTCTAGAAGTTTATTAAGTATTTTAAACTCATTTGCTGGCACCCAACTTTCCACTAAGACCTGTGAATAAAACACTTCATGCTTTTGCTCAGTGCTCAAAATTCACATTGCAAGACACAGCCTTGGTTCCATTGTACAGATCTCATTCTGTTACTGCATGTTCATATTTAAAGGTTGGGACTGATGATCTTGGAGATCTTTTCCAACCTCAGTGATTCTACACTGGCAATTTAAAGCTTCTATACTGACTTTGGAAACAAATCACTAATTTTTTTTCCATTTTTTCTTTCTTTCTTTAATCCCCACAGATCTCAGTTCAGAGAACAAAGCTAAAATCTATATTTAATATCTGAACTGAGCTCAGCTTATCCAACCTATAACCAGTGCAGAGCTAGCAATACTTTTTATTTAGTTTTTTAATCAGCAAAACCCACTTTCCTCAAACCCAGGGACCCACCTCACCCATCATTTCTTATTCCATTTGCAGAACTCTGAAGATTGTTGATTGTTTTTCTAACCCACCACTACAAGTCAGACATCATCTTTCCCCATGCTCTTCATGCAAATGCTCCTTTCTATTCAGGGTTTCTTTTATGGAAAATCTAAACACCACAAGTTATGGCTTTGTTTTTGTTCTTTGCACTTCACAAGTTCTTCAAAGGTTCTAAACACAGAGATGTTCTTATAATTAAAAATACACCTTAAACTCAAACCCTCCATGCCTTTGTGTAGCACTGGAATACAGCTGGTTTTGTTGCCCTGCTGCCCCTCCTTCCCAAAAAGAAGGAATATTAAATAAAAAGTAATTAAAAGTTCACATAATTTTGCAGGATCTTGAAAGAGCACAAGATGTTGCACTTGGAATAGAAATTAAAAGGAAGTGACAGACGGATTTCAAGCAGCAGGTCAGGATTCTAAGCAAGAATAATAAAGTCCCAAAAAACCCAGGAGAAATTTGGGATGTGTTCCCTTCCTTTCTAGCCAGCAGCAGGATGACACCAGCACTGCTGAAAAACAAACAACTGATTAAAAAATAACAATGACCCAACAACCGACTCATTTCCCCAGCTCAGGAGGAAGACCAGGCTCACCCAGCAAGTCTTAGATGCACAGATTTTAAGGCCAAAATTTAAAAAAAGGTTTCCAATATCCCTAAAGACATGTGCAGCACTTTGGGAACCATGGTCAAGCTCAGCTGAGCCCCACAAATTCCCACTTTGCTGAAATTCCAGCACCTGGGACTGCATTTGATCCAATTTTAGCACACTGAAACCTCACGATGTTTTGGGCAGCACCACTGGGAGGGATAAAAATCCAGTTTGGAAATGCTTTTACAGGGCTCCTCTTTGTCCCTGCAGGTTGAGTTGGTCACTCTGGTTTAATTCCTCTCCCTTCTTCCATCCAGCCTGGGTTGCTGTCCCTGAGGGACTCAGGGGCATGCTCAGAATGTCTCAGATATGTCAGACAGGCCCAGGTTTTCAATCACACAAGGTAAAAATTGCCCTGTTCCTGAAAAGAGCAGATCTACTCGATCTGAGAATATTTCGTTTTAATCTGCTCAGCTACCTCAGCTTTTCTGCTCAGAAGAGATTTGAGTTTCAGGCTTTACTTCACAATTAAACTTTTTTTTTTTTTTTTGCATCTCAACTCAATGCAGCCCTAAGGAAAACCTTTGGAAGTCTCTTGCTTTCTCCAAGATGGTCAATTCCAAGAGACCCAGCCTAACTTCCAGTAAGGAAGGAAGTTGTATCCTCTCCTAACAACTTCCACGCTGGGCTGTGTCACAAGACAAATTTATAAAATTTTAAAAGGTAGAGCTAAAGTCATTCAAGCTTGAGGGGAAATTAGATCCTTGGCCACAAATGAAGAGGAAGAAATAATATTTAATCAAAATTAAAAATAGGAACTGATTGCAATTGCAAACATCTGACCAAACCCAAGCCTAACAGACAATGACAAAAGTAACCTGGAAGTGCTTTGAAATTAATGAAAACATGACGGGAAAAAATCAAATCAAATTCAAAGCAGCTAATTGGAGCTGATGAAGGAAAGGAGATGGACAGGGATCACTAAAGGGATCCCACATACAGCAGTTCCCCCTTTGGTTTTCACAGGATTCAGTCCAAAACAAGGCACCTGCGGGACATGGCCCACACCAATGTGGACTAGAATTTGATGTCCAACACAGCGTGGTGAGAACAACGAAAGACCCAGAAGTTCCACTAAATCACAATTTGTATTTTTGGCAGAAAATTTGACAGCCTAGAAGAACCCCAAAACTACCAAGCAAAGCTGTCTGAGCTCTTCATGCTCCTTGAGTTGCACCAAAACCTCCTTAGGGCTTCACGTTTCTTTAATTATTAACTCTGAAGTTCTTACCACACCACATTGGTCTCATTCATTTCACTCTCTTGCTTTCACTAATTTGCTTTTAACCTTTTACTGCCATGAAAAACTAACACCATCTGTTTTCTTTGGCATTTCTCATTCCCAGCACTTCCCAGAGAAAGTGTCTGGTGGAAACAGAGAGCGGGACTGGCTTTGCAGGATGGAACAAACCCCCAAGAAGCTGCCAGCCAACGTCTAGACCAGGAATCCCAGAATGGTTTGGGTTGGAAGGGACCTTCAAAACCATCTCACTCCAGCTGCCCCACCACGGGCGGGGACACCTTCCCCTAGAATCTCCCAAAAGCATTTTGTGTTTTGGCATTTCTTCAAGGAACTGTGAGTAATTAGTATTGCACATTATTGGTTTACCACCAACTGGACCAAAATGAGACCAAAAAAAGACAGAACTATAAGGCATGTCTCGTTCTACAGCCAAGATTTCCTTCACAGGTTTTTTTTTAATATAGAGTGAAGAGATTCCTGAAGGAATTGAGCACCATAAACATGGCAGGCTCCAAGGAAAGTTGGATCTTAAGGAATTGGGAGGTTGATGGTTAAAACCAGCATTTCCTGCTGTATCTGCAAATCTTGGAGGTGAAGTGAAATAATCTATTTTAAAAAAGACCAAATAAGTGACCAGATCCCAGAGGATTCACAGACCATACAAAAGACCTGGGAATGTGGATGATCCAGCCAACACTGAGCAACCACTTCTGGTGGGAAGAATTCCGCATGTGCAGAGAACCCAGGGAATATCCCACAAACACCTCAAGTTACAAACCCAACCAGTAAATTGTAGCCAAATTTATGTGCCACACATCCCATCCAGCGCTCACCAACCTGCTGCTTATGAGGGACTTCCTGGGATCACTGAGGCTGGAGAAGACCTCCGAGGCCATCAAGTCCAGCCTTTGGCCAAATCCTGCAATTAAATTCTATTCTGAAATAGAACATCCAATTTTTTGACCACTCCAGGGATGGTGACTCTAGCCCTGCCCTGGGCAGCCCCTGCCAGTGCTTAACCAATCCTTCAGGGAAGAAATACTTCCCACTGTCCAACCTGAGCCTCCCCTGGCCCTCACAGAGCCAGGCTGGCAAAGACCCCCAAAAAATCACTGAGTCCAACCATTCCTGAACCAACACTTTAACACAAGCCCAAGGCAGTGCAGGTTTACATTATAATGCCTATTTTTACCTCAAACCAAGTCTGACACTTTGGGGTGATGGCCTCAACCAGGCCAGAGTCAGCTGAGTTCATGTGTGAATCGAGGTTTTATACTTTCTCAAAGGAGGAACAGCCACTACAGCCAAAAAACCCTTCACCAATAGGAAATTCAGTTCCCAGGATTAAGGATTTTCCCCTATTTTATCACAACACTCTTCATATTTGTCTTATTTCCCTCTTTTCAGGGAATGCATCCAGACAACTTTACTGATATCAATCAGAACAACCTGAACTGTTTGCTAACTGCTGGAAGAGCGTGGTGGGGAACACTGGACCCATGTCTGAAAGGGATTAAGAGAAAATAAAAAATGTAATACATAAATTCAATAACTAAATTCATAACCCGGAATGAATGTGCAAAATGAGGGACTGCTCTCCACAAACAGCACCTTGATATTGCTGAAAAAAAAGGTCTCCTACATTGGCTTTTGCCCCATTTTCAGTTTGGGCTGGAAGTTGCAATTTCAATATACAAAATTATTATGGCTTGCAAAGAAGTGCCACAAAGGGGTGTTCCCAGAAAGAGGGACTGGAGCTGTTCCAAGCAATCAAACACATCCATGGGTTCAGCACAAAGCTCAGGACAGAGGGGCCTTCCACACAAAGGCAGGACAGGATAAGCCACTGCTTAACTTTCTGTTCAAGCAAGATATTGCAAAGTTACATCAACATTTGGGCATAGTTTCAGGCCTTTCAAGCAGGTCAGGATGTTCTAACAACATAAATAAATAATATATAAAATACATCTATTAAAAAAATCCCCTCCCTCTGGTCATTGTGGCTTCAGTCAGCCAGGTCAGAATTTGGATGAGTACCTTTTACACCAGTACCAACAGCAGAGAATGGAAGAAACTGGAAGAATCAACTGAAGAAACTTAAAAATAAAGTTGAAAACTTTGTCCCTACACACAAGAGGAAACAATAGTTTAGTTGTCTCTCCACATATTTTTTTTTGCCCAGCAGCAGAAATACAGCAAAGCCAACAGCTGGAGTGAGCAATGCTCAAACTGCACCTAAAAGGGGGAAATCATTTCAGCTATGGGGTAAAATCTGCAAACTCTGCTTCATATCCGGGATTCAAGGTGGGCTCTTCCTTGGAAATCTGTAATGACAGAAGGTGCACAAACCAAGGGAAAAAATAGCAGTAAAATGTCCAGTCTTTGTACATACAACACAGCCTAGCACATGGTACTTGGTGTACCACAAAAGTGCCAAAAATAATTGTACAAATTAATAAACTGGTCATTTTAAATGCTTTTCTTTGGCCCATTCTATGTCTGGCACATCACTCATCGTGATGATGGTAATGATGAAGGCTGAAATCAGCACCCTCTGGAGCATCTCCTGCACTTGCAGGATGTCACAGACCTAACTGGGGAATGACAGAAAGCCAAGTGCTGAGAAATATTTGAGAAACTCTAAGAGCCCAGCGCCAGGTAGATATTTTTTTAAAATTAAAATAGAGCCCCCAAAGTCAGAGCCGAGGGAATTCGCTATCTCTTGGATGTGGAATTGATCTGAATGCAATTACTTTACTCTTTTCAGCGCTGTTTGACTTTGAACTAAACATCAATTAATGCACAAGCAAGATCTGTTAACTCCAATACTGATTTTTTCCATAAAAGACGTGAAGCAAATTTATTGGCCTCCATTGAATGGCTTCCCACAATCACAACCATCACCCAGGCAAGCTCAACTTCATTTTCCAGTGGTCACTTAAACCCTTAATTCTCATGATAAAACTCCCTCAGCCTTAGTTTTAAACCCCTTAAATTAGCAAACAAGACATCACATAATGTATTGCTCCAAAGCTGGGACCTTCCAGTGCTTCAGCTGCGATGCAGCCATTGAGCCATGGCCAATGTAAGCTCATTTGAATAATCAATATGACAACCTTATTTTTCTAATGCAAACAGGATTGCTACAGTAAGGTGTCTCACTGCCACATCACAGTCATGGCCTCTTTTAACCCCTAATTAGATTTAGGCGATTATCCCTGCTCTTCCTTACAAGTGTACAGCCCGGATAAGGGATGACAAAAGCTATCTGCCACTTACTCAGCCTTTGCAGACTGCAGGTTATCCAGGGAGATACAGGGGAATATCAGCAAACAATTGTTATTCATATCATCTCCAGTTTGGAGATAGTCACAGTTTGCCATACATGCTAAGGGAAAATAGCCCAGAGCATTAGGTAAATGCAAAACGCTTAAGAACATCGGGGTTACACAGATGGAAATTCAAGGTGATGTTGGGGAATTATGTTTAATTCAAATTGGTTATCACAAAGAAAACTATGGAGCAATGGTTTTGTGCCTCACACAGGAAACCCTGCCTTTTCAAGAGATTTCTGCTCATTGTCTGGCGGTGTGTAGCATTTTACATGGCTATTTCTACAAAAAAAAAAAAAGAAAGAAAAGAAATCAAACTTAGAACCAGCAATCCCAAAAGAATTACATTGCTCAACAAAGTCCGAGCAGACAGAGAAGATCTATTACAGAAATGTAATCACATTTCATTTACAAGAACTCTTATCTCAAGCACTTAAACATAACATTTAAACAGTTTTCCATTTTATTGTGCTCAGTATTGGAGCTAATAAGATAGAAAAGTATAATCACGTTAGCAACATTTCTATTGCATTACATAAACACAGCGCGAGATTAAAGGCAGAGCAGGGAGAAGGCAGCCTGGAAAACTGAGCCCTGGATTTCTCCTGGCAGACAGGAATATCACTGGGATCATGTGTGAAAACTGCCACGCTGAAATTGGATCCTGTGTTCCCAAAATGGCCATTCCCAGCCTGACTGAAAAGGGGATTTCACCACATAGCCTCCAAATGGGAAGGTGCTTTGGAGCAAAAGTACTGGCTCTTACTGGAAGGATCATTCATCCAAGGCAAGTAAAATTGTCAGAATTGCTAAAAACGCCATTTGGACAGAGCTTTGAAAAGCACTGAAGGGAGAGGATATATTTTAAAAATTTTATACAGATTGTGATTAATTCCCCTTATCAGCACAGCTCAAAGTAGCTCCAATGCAAGCAGGGGCTTCATTTCCCAGGGAGGAATCACTGCAGCTCTTCCCAGATTTCTGCTCCATCCACAGCACAGGACAGCTCAGGCTGGAGGGGACCACGCTGCTCATGTGGTCCCACCTCCCTGCTCCAGCAGGGCCATCCCCAGGCACAGGACTGGAATTCTCCCCAGGAGGCTCCACATCCTCTCTGGTCCAGGTGGAACTTGCTGGGATCAGTCCCTGCCTGTTCCCCTGGTGCCACTGCTGGGCCCCCAGAGCAGAGCCTGGCCCATGCCCCAAAAGTTGCTCCAAAACTTGCAGTACAGAGAAGAAAGAGAACCAACCAACCATGGAGAAAAGAAGGCTCCAGGGAGAGCTCAGAGCCCCTCCATGGCCTAAAGGGGCTCCAGGAGAGCTGGAGAGGGACTGGGGACAAGGCATGGAGGGACAGGACACAGGGAATGGCTTCCCAGTGCCAGAGGGCAGGGATGGATGGGATATTGGGAAGGGATTGTTCCCTGGGAGGGTGGGGAGGGGCTGGGATGGAATTCCCAGAGCAGCTGTGGCTGCCCCTGGATCCCTGTGTGTCCAAGGCCAGGCTGGATGAGGCTTGGAGCTAATAAATTTTTCAAAACCTGTGGAAGTTTGTCAGAAGAAAATTTCTCTCCCTTAAGCAAGGTGAGAAGCACAACCTAAAAATAAGGCACTTCCATGAGTCAGAATGTGTTACAGTGCAAACATAAAACATGCAATTTTCAAAAATTATATATAAAATACATAGCATATAAAATTGCAAGCCTTTATCTTCTAGACCTAATTATCTAGTATCAATGTACTGAGTTATTGTGGCCTGAACGTTTAAAAATAAAGAAAAAAGTAGCAGAATTATTAAAATAACCTTTAAAGCTCATGGAAAGAGTTTCCAACAAGCTCTGGGGCCTAAAGCTTGTTTTGGTTTTTTTTAAATAAATTAATTGATGGACTTTAATCCTTTGTCCTCCTCAATAAAAAAACCACATTGTGACCTTTTAAAATCAGATTTAGTGGTTCCCACTCTATATAAACCCCTTCCTTCTCTTCCATCTTCATGCCCCTGACTCACAGGGGACCTGTAAATTAACTCCCAGCACAAACTCCCACTGCAACATTATCCAAAACTTCATCCAGGTTTTTTTAGCACTGCTTAATGTGGTCAGGAAATAAAGGTTTTCCCTTGGACAAGGCAGAGCAAAGGAGGAAATAAGAACAAAAAAGGGAGATGGCAGAGACAGGCACACGAAGCCTTCTCACTCCTGCCCCTGCATTCCCCATCCCTGTGCTGAACACTCTCCCATAAATCCATGGTCGGCATTTCTCTAATATTTCTCAAAGCACAGCGCAATGCCCACCTGACAGGAATCAATGGAAGACCCCCTTTTCCCTCTTGGACACAGCATGATCCCATTAAGCAGCCTCAAAAGATTCTGATCTGAGCAGCCACGGCAGACCTTCCTGATCAATTCCTTAATCCACGTGGAGAGAATGGACTGATCCTGCTGGTTCCATTTCCGTCCAGGGAAAATCATTCCCAACGTAATTCACCATTAAATGGGCCTTGTATTACAAGAACTTCAGCTGCTGGGAGCAGCTGAGGAGGGAGGCAGGATCCAGGAGAATCCCCAGCACATCCAAGGTGTTCCCTCTGGGTCTCCCATTTCTACCCTGGAAGTCACCCAAGCATTTCCCAGCCTCGTCCTTCACAGATATTTAAAGGTGTTGGTTTTCACACTGCAAATAATGTAAAAATTGATGGCTGAGGTGGAAGGGAACCCCAGAGTTTTCCCCCAGAAAAACTGCAATGCATCAGGTTGCCACAGTCTATGGAAAAAAGGGAAAAAACCCAAGATGATGCTGAATTATTGTCACATGGATGACTCCACTCCATGGGCTGGTGGATTCTGCTGGAGAACTGGAGGTGTTTCATTCCCAGAGTGGGTTGGAGGATTCTCAGTGAACAGAGAAGGACATGAGAATCAAGTGCACCCTCTGCATTTGGAACTCCCTTATGGGAATCCCTCTCAGAAATTCTCAGAAAGGAAAACTTAGGTTGGACAGCCTCTTCTCCTCGGGAAGATGCAAGAACCTCCCCACTCCAATGGAAAATTCCTCTAATGAAGTGGTGTGGAAGCAGAAAAATGTGTGCACAGATCATCTGTAGGGCTTTACTCCTGCTGAGTAGGAACATCCTGCCCTGCACAGAACCAGGAGGTGCCAAGGATGAAACCAGAGCCTGGAAGTAAATCATGGAATTCCAAAGGGATTTGGGTTGGAAGGGACCATAAAGACCACCTCATTCCACACCCTCCCAAGGACAGGGACACCTCCCACTGTCCCAGGCTGCTCCAAGCCCCAGTGTCCAGCCTGGCCTTGGGCACTGCCAGGGATCCAGGGGCAGCCACAGCTGCTCTGGGAAACCTCTGCCAGGGCCTCACCACCCTCACAGCCAGGAATTTCTCCCCAATATCTCATCTAAATCCCTCTTCTCTTAACTTAAAACTATTCCCTCATGTTGTATCACTGATCAACAATTTAGATTATTTCATTTAAGTTTGTCACATCATTTTGTAATTCCAACTAACAGAAAGGTCCAAAATTAGACCAGGATTAGAAATGCTTTCCTCAAACAAAGATTCTCCTTCCCTTCCTAATCAAAGCCATGGATGGTTTATAATCTCCATAGCAGGTAAACTCATTCCAGAAAAAGCATTCCCAATCCAAAATACGAGGTGCAACAGAGAGTTTAATATCCTAACGTGGATTTCAATTTCACTTTAACCACAGCATTATCCTTTCAATGGGCTGTTTGTGACCTGCCTCTCCTTTGCCTGCTCTGAGGAGCAGTTTGCAGGTTTGGGGCTGGGCTCTCCCTAAATCCTTGCTGGGGACTGTGGGTTTAGTTGCGGGGTGCAGAGCAGGGAGCACGGTGAGGTGATTACTGTATCTCTGCTGCTCAGTATCTGCAGGGTGTCTCAGTGCCACTCCAACTACTTAAACCCAGTAAAGAGATTACAGCTCACACTAACTGGATTTGCACAGCTCCGGATCATTCAGTTTGGATTCCTCCTGCCCAGATTAAGGGAGGCCATTAAAACAATAGTCAGCTGCTCTCCCAGCACAAGGTGTCCCGGGAAAAAAAAAAAAAAAAACACCCCAAAACTCCATGTTTACATTCAGAGCATGTGTGTATTTGGACATGTGGGCAAACAAAACCCTCTTTCAGCAGGAATACTCCACGTTCAAGGAATGATTCCATTAAAAGCCCAGGATAATGCAAATTATATAGTTATAAAAGGACAATCATGGTGGCTGGCAGTTTTAAGGAGCAGATAGTTTGGAAAATTTTAAACAGCTTAAAAGAATGTGTGTCTTTGAAGATACTGCCTTCAAATGCATTCCAAAACCTATTTCTGGAAATAGGGAGAAATATAATTCCCTCAACATAGTCCATGAATTTAGCAGGGAAGCTCCTTTGACAGCCATCACTAACTGACAGTCTGAACTGCAGAATTTGAACACAAAACTTAGATTTCTGTACTTAGCACAAAAAGTACTTAATGAATGAAAATGAAATGGTTACTCTGGACTAAAATCTATTTATTTGCCAGAGCCAGTGGTTCCCCAGCACCTCCTGTACAGTTTTGCTCCACAGTTTACACACGTGTCCCATCCACGCTGGCTTTTCCAGCTGTCTGGGAGTGAAAGGAAAAGAAATCATCCCATATGCTGCTGCCTATTAAATAAATGGCCAGTCTTTTGAGTCCTAAAAGGGGATTTTTAGCAAACAAAAAGAAAAACAAGGCCAACACAGCTTAGACAACAATAGCAACAAATCTCAGTCAAAGGCAAGTGACCCTCGAGCTGCTCTGGGCATATGGAGGTCTCAGTCCTTTTCAGGGAAAACCCTTCCTCTGCTTCCCATTAGCTCTGGCTGACTTACTGGAGAGGAAACTGTCCTCACTTGGCCTCTCAGCTGCTTCCTTCTGCCTTCCAGCACCAACAGCTTTTCCAGCAGAGCTCCTCGACTCCTCGTCCATCACCCCGAACATGCCCACGTGGCTCCCTCAGCACTCCAAGCCCTGGATGCTCTCAGGAACCTTCCTCTCCTCTGAGCACCTGCATGGGAAGCACTCCAAACTGCTCAGCTCCTTTTCCATCAGGAAATGCGGATTCTGAGAGGGCAAGTGATTAAAGCTCTCTGCACTGGGCTCACCTCAGAGACCCGCCACAGCTACGAGGTGACTTCTTCATTACCTGCTTTAGTCACCTCGTGTTTGTGTTCTGCCTGCAGGCTGGAGGCAGAGAGGAAGGCAAAAGCAGCAAGAATAAATGAATAAGTTAATAAATAGAAGAGGTATTTTGGTTTTATTGTGGATAAGTGACTCCTTCGCCATGACAATACATCCTAAAGCTCCTGGAAAACCCACCTGGAGTCAAAGGAAGTGCCTGACAGTCATTGGAGCATCCCAGGCTGGACAAAGGGGCTCAACTTGTCATAAAAGTTTAGAAGCTGTTCCTCAAGAAGCTACCAAAAGAAATCACTGGAACAAGGAAGTCCTACCAAGCATCTTAAAACTTTACTACAAGCACCTCTCAACAGCATGACCAGAGCTCTTGTAAAGTCCTAGTAATTTAGTCCAGACACTGAAAATAAACCCTCTTGGATTAAGGAAAGGTTTTTCCCCTCTGACAAAAGAACAAAGAAATTTCTCCTGTAAGCACTCAAACTATTTTCCACCACAGGATGGAGTAGTTTGGTTTCAGCATTCAAAATGCAGTTGCTAATTTTAAACAGATTTTAAAGAAGTTCTCCAGCTTTTCTATGAATTTCCATGTTTAAGATGGACTTTTGGCCACAGACTCTGCAATTCCCACCAAGCCCATTTCTACTGCAGGAAAGGCTCTGCCATCATTTTCCTGGAAGCACCTCCTCTAGGATGCCTATAACTCAACAAGAAGAATGTGATTAAGGTTGAAACACAGCATGCAAGGTTCCAGGCCTGCAGAAGTCCTTATTTATTATATTTGGGATCAAACCTTACAAAATAAATAAATTTTCCTTTTGGACTCCTGAGCTACAAACTAAACACAATGTACTTTCGCTATACTTTCCTCATAAAATAAGGAAATAAACTTTATTTTAAACACTAAAGAAAATCCAAATAATCAAAAAGAACTCCTGAATTCGAGACTTGAGCAGTGTAAATTAAACATTGTAGCACCCTGAACGTCAATTTGTATTTGCACATTTCTGCTCCTTGAGAAATGGATTTTGTCAGGTAAGATTTTGAGGAAAAGGTCTTAGAGACAAAATCAGCCTTGGTGTGACAAAATCCCACTTGGAAGTGAATGGGGAGGAGTGAACACAAGTATCTTGGGCCAACAGCTCCAGAAGTTGTGTTTGTGTAGAACTGGATCACATAAACACCAACATTTTATGGGTTTTGAGAGGCACCCCTTGTGATGATTGTCCCTCTTTTTGCCACCAACATAAACAGGTGGCACCCCAAGGATTGCTCCCAGCCTGAATTTATTCCCTCAGGATTGCTGAGGGAGCCTCAGACGTGATGAAGGCCCCACATCCTTACAAGCATGACTTTTTCCCTACTTACATCAGCTGATCTAAAAAAAAAAAAATCCTATTTTTCCCAGCCAATTCTGCCTCTCATGTAACCTTAAACCACCACAGCTACAACTCTTGGATTCAGGAAGGTTTACAAAAGTTTTGTGCAGTATCCTCAATGCTATTCAGGCTAAAAAGCATTTAGAAATGACATTAGGAATGGCAGACCCACCTCCCACCTCTCATTTTTCCCTGCTGGAAAAACCTTTTTTAGGGCCATGGTAGGAGGCAGGTGATGAAGAGATCCTTTCTATAAAAGCAACAACAGAGCTACAAAAAACAACTTTTTAAGTTGTTTTATATTCAGGAAACTTTTTTTACAAGTCTATCCACCACAATAGCAGCAGTAGCAGACTCCTTGGACATTAGAACTATTTTCTAATACTCAAACTCTGTAAGAAAATGAACACATTTCATGCACTTTGAAAAAAATAAAGTTATTCACAATCCCAGAGCAGGTGGAACACTTGAGATTTGGTACTCACAACATGCCAGAGCCAGCAGCTGCCAAAATCATGGAATGGTTTGGGTTGGAAGGGACCTTCGAGCCCATCTCATTCCCCCCTGCCATGGGCAGGGACACCTTCCATTAAAGGTGAGTAATCAGTAGTGCTTTACTCCCAGTAGTGGGTTATCCAGCAATTACAGGATCACTTTTTGTCAAAAAGAAGTGGTTTATACAGCAGAAGTTAAAATAATACCTAGCTTTCTCAGCAAAGAGTTTTAAATACCAGAGTTTACATTCACATGCATGAAGTATGATGAAATTCAGCGTATTAGTCCCTACTATTAAGTCAGCACAGAATTTATAAATATCAACTTATTTTGTCATTATGGGACCGTAATTGGTTAAAACCAAGCAGAATCCAAACCAAAAGAACATTTATGTGATCTGTCAAAGCCATTCCTCAGAATAAACAATTTGAAGCTGGTTTTATTGCTCCTTTAAAGCCCAACCCTTCAGCTCCTGGTGTAACACACGCTCCAAACGTGCCAGAGGAATCTTCCCTCCCAACCAAACACTCCCCCTCTGCCACTGGTGAAAAGCAACAAGATCTCTCTCTTTCCAACACTCGTCTTCCCCAATAAATTTTGCATGAAAACATGTCAGCCAAGCCCAGAGTTTCCTGCTGTCAGGCTGGGAGTGTGATAAATGTTTAATGAAAACAACACACCCCCGCTCGGTGTCAGACAACAGCGCGCGCACGGCCCCCTTTGATCCCAACACGCGCTTCCAAGGGGTTCTGGGGGTGCTCTGCACCACACAACTCCATAACCTATATGCAAATCAGGGGCAATTACCATAAATGACTTCCTGCTGCACCGTGTGGGAAGAAGGAAGGGAAAATTAACGATGTGCCAAGCTCCAGGTGAGTCTGACTGCTGTCAAACTCGGAGAAGTCCAACATTCCCACTCTACCCCGATGTTTTCTGCCAACTGTGAAAAACTCATCAGTAGCCATCAATCACCCATGTCCCATCCACGAGGCACTGAGCATGGAAATCCAGCTCCAAGGGATTTGGGGAAATGCCTCTGGAGAAAGGCCCCTACACAGAGAGACCTCAGCGAAACTCCAAAGACCTAAAGTGTGGAATTCAAAGGAAAAATGGAGATTGTGTTTGAACAATGAACTCTTCAACTCTGGAATAATGATGGGACACAGGGAATGGCTTCCCAGTGCCAGAGGGCTGGGATGGATGGGATATTGGGAAGGAATCGTTCCCTGTGAGGGTGGGCAGGCCCTGGCACAGGGTGCCCAGAGCAGCTGGGGCTGCCCCTGGATCCCTGGCAGTGCCCAAGGCCACCTGGAGCACCCTGGCCAATGGCAGGAGTTGGAATGAGATGGGATTTAAGGTCTTTCCAACCCAACCCATTCCAGGATTCTGGGACCTGTCAAAGTATTTAAGAAGCTGTGAAACCATTAATGCTCAAATGTACCAATAACCTCATTAAGGATCAGAAATTAAAGCAGTGGTCAGGTTTGATTAATGGCTCACCACTTCTTTTCTCATAACAACTGAGAAGCTGCTCTTAATTTATTCCATTAAAAATTGTCAAAATCACTCGGAGAAGTAATCCAAAATTCCACTACTACACCAGCAAGGATGAGACCCATAAATCTAGGAAGAGCTATTTAAAACTAACAAGCTTTTAGTAGCTTTCTCCCCCCCATTTAACAGTGAACAAGGAGCCTTTTGAAAAACACAGCTCAGAACAACAGAATTTGCATGTTTCGAAGCTGATCAAGACTTGAAGCATCAAAATTCAACAGCACACCCAACCAGGTCAATGAAGACACGTCTGCAGGTTGTTTTAAAACAAGTGCATTTCAAAAAGCATAAATAAAAGATGAATGTAATGCTCTGATTAGTAAAAAAATCAGTGGAAAAACATTGTAGTACTAGAAAACCCTTCACTTTTGCAGACTTGGACAGCTGAAGACTTCGTGCATGTAGATGCTGCTGGTCTAAAGGTGGGATTTGGGAGTGGAGGGAACTCCATGGAGCTGCCATGAGCTCCCAACCCACATTCCAAGCAGCTGCTGCCATGATTTCCCTCCATAACAGCTGGAAAAGTAGAACACCCCTTAAAACATTTTGGGATCTAAGAGGAGAGGAGTTGAACTGTACCACAGCCCATCCCCAAGAACAGCTGACACTTCAACAGTCCAGAAATTCAGTGCTCGACATTAAAGAATCACCACTGAAATGGGGAATGCCAAGGGACAATGCCCAGAATACTACTTTTTCAGCAATTTTCAGTTTTTACTCCTGAAATCTCTCTTGAGATGTTTGCTGCGACAAGATCTCCCTTGAAAGAACCTAACATTGCCTCCAAAAAAACCCCAAGCACAGGCATTTCCCCCTCACATGTACAAACACACCCAAGCCAAGCACAGGACAGAAAATCATCCTTAGGGTTTACAGGAGCCACAAACAAATTTCCTGCTTAATTAGTGAAAAAAAAATGCATTTTGATTCTGTGCTTTAGAGGAGCAGTAAAGCCCCAAATACACAACAAGTCTCTGATAAGCTGCAGTGCTGCCAAGCTGAAATACCTCCTTTTATGCAAAGTTAAACTATAAAGTCAAGCAGCACCTGAGAATTTATGTTCCATCTTCCCACAATCTGGCTTCAGGCTGATCTTCATTACGGCTCCAAAGCAGCTATTTTGAATAAATACATTCCAAACAGCCATGAATTTAAACTGGGAGCTAGACCTGGTCCTTGAGGTGCCTTTGAGGAAGGATCTGCTCCAAATACTGAGGTCACAGCATTGTTTCCACTACAGATCCCCTGATGCTGGCGGTTCTAGAAGGGCTCTGTAGAATAACGAGACTTTCAATGCTGATCTAGACCCTGGGGCTAGAAATTCATCTGTTTGGAGAGTCCAAACTGGGTCCAGCTTAACCAGGAATTTTCCTGCTGCCACAGGGAACTAAGGGAAAATTCCAGAAGCCAACAGAAGCCCACATGTGGGTGGAAGATGCCACTCTAGAAATTCCCCAGGAGCATTTCTCAGCGGGAGTCCGCTCAAGGGAAGTTCATGAAGTGACACCCCAGTGTGTTCTTGTTTGGAAGGGATCAGACAAACAGGGAAAAGACAAACACCCCAGTAAAGGCTGCTCGAGCAGCTGATGCATAAAGCAGAGGCAATTACATCAACTGCCTTTCCTGAAATCAACAGTCCCACTTATTCCAAGCAGGAATCTGCTGACAGCAGGTTCTCAAAGGCTCCCGTCGTTCACCCAGAGCAAGGCTCATCTGAAACTGCATTTCTGAGCCTCAGCTGAAGCCCAGGAGGAACTTCTGCCACTGGGAGGAGGTGTAGGTGTGTGTGAACTGCAAAATCCATCTTCTCATAGCAAACAGTCCTCACACTTTCCAATATTCCTCATTTTTCCCTTAAATTGTGGCTATTATATATGGGAAGAATGTTTCTATTAACAAATGGCAGAAAGCTCTTTAGCCCACCTGAAACCAAGAGGGGAAAAGGGTTGAAAATTAAACCATCACTCAGTGTGAAACGTTGTCACATTGCAGAACTGTAAAATCCTAAAAAGCCCAAAATCGAATATGCTAAATAATTCCTTTATATAAAACAGAATTTAAGGTGATCATTTAAGGGACAACGATTACAAAAATAAAAAGACACGGAGTTGTTGCCTGGTTTTGCCGCAGTTCCATCATTTCTTGCTTCACTCACCCAACCTTGGTGCCATACATCTCCTTCTCCTTCCCTTTGCCCTTCTCCTTGGCCTTGTCCCGGCCCTTGCGGCGCTCCCGGGATCCGCTGGGGCTTCTCCTGTGGCCGGACCTCTCGCTGCTGCGGCTGTAGGAACGCTGCCGGCCTCGGGAGCGGGACCTGCACAAACCCCACAGCATCAGAGCTCACCATTTCTCAGCAGCACTGCACCTCAGCCTTGTTAGAGTGTGTTCTTTCATTTGGATGTAAGTATTTCATCAATAGCGTGTTTATTCACGTAACACGTGGGTCAATTTAACACCTTTAAACTGACAGCTTAGCAAAAGGAGGGAAAAAGAAAACATTGCTCCTGCTCTGAAGAGAGATGCAAAATAATTTAAAACACACAACACAGGTTTCATCCGTCAACAAAGTCATCTTGGAGGTACTGGGGAAGGAAAGGAAGGAAATTTTTCCTTCAGCATTAAGCTTTAAATTCCTGAATTCTGATCAATTCGGCTTGGAAAATAATTAAAGAATTTGGCTGCTACTAAATGCTTCTATTTACACACTAAATATGTTACTACCAGTAATGACGTTCAACAAAATCCAGAAAAACCAGAAGTGATGTGGCCAAACCAACCTCTCAATGTTTCGATTTGGTCACCTCAAAGGCATTTTGGCAAGAAATGTGTGAATGTTCCAACTCTGCAGGTCCAATAATGCAAAAGCTGCACACAGGGGGTTTGTGGATATATTTGGGCTTTGGTTGCTACTACTGCCCAGAGCTTTGGTCACTAAGCTGAGTTCCTCCATGGACAAAGGATACTCCATTCTCAGTCCTGTTGTCCATTCCTCTGCAACAAATTCATGTTGTTCCTGACATACTTGAAGGAAAAAAAGATCGAGCAGCATTAGGACTGGTTCTCTGTGTGTCCAAAGTGCTTTCACTACTCCTGAATTTCTTGCAGAAGATTTTCTAAACTTTATTTAGCAATTTATCATGGATCAATGACACCTGAGCAGACATGGGATATTTAAGAAAAACCAGGTCAAGTTTTCCTTGGTTTCTCCCACCTGAGCACCCTGGCCTTTGGAGCATGTCCCTTCCCAGGGCAGGGATTGGAATGAGATGGGCTTTAAGGTCCTTCCCAACCCAAACCATGCCATAATTCTGCAATTCCATGATCC
Organism: Corvus moneduloides; assembly: GCF_009650955.1. Lineage (NCBI taxonomy): Eukaryota > Metazoa > Chordata > Aves > Passeriformes > Corvidae > Corvus > Corvus moneduloides. Next base: position 26,580,888 of record NC_045485.1, read on the forward strand.
CCATCGAAGTTCTGATGACACCTCATGGAAAGTTTCATTAAGTGCTGAGGGAAATGGGGAAATTTTTAAAACAGTGTAAAAAGTTTTCTTAGCACCTCTTGGAGTGTGAAACTCCCAAGGCCTTTAGAAGCCAAATCACACAGAAAAAAATCCCTCCTTTTATAAAGCAACAACTGCTTAATAAAGCTCAACAATAGACTAAGCAAAAGAAAATCCTACGTCCAGATGAGGCTATAAATTACATTCCTGGAATTCGCCCAGGACATGGGAGTTCAGGTCCCTATTCCTGCCAGGAGCAGCTCCAGAGGTCAGAGCTGGGTTCCTGTTTCAGCAGCTGGCACCTTCCAACAGCAGCTCCCCCATACTGGTCACTCTATTAACACTGATAAATAGCTCAAATTACCACTGCAGTGCTGTATTATTAACTAGAGAACATTTGCTGGCTCAAAATGGATATTTAGTGTGTCACCACAAATGTAGAAGTGTCCATCCACCCATCCTTACTCCTCAGGCAGGGGAAGTTTTGACTTGAAAGAGCATTCTGGATATTAAATCTGTTTTCTGGTTGGCACAGAGACACTGTTTTTACAAGCACCATGATGAGGCAGCACTGCCCTAAATCCACTATTCCCAGGTAACCCTGGTTTCTCAGAACTCTGCAGGTAAGATAAGTCCAAAGCAGAAAAAACCCCCCAAACAACAAAACAAACAAAGCCCTGCAGCAACAGAAGTCACCTTTAATTGATGCAAGGCCTCTCCTCGCTGAAGGGCACAGTCCTCCCAACAGGAATAACTGAGGAATCTCAAATATTTATTTGCTAAAGAACTTCAGTTTCTCAGCTCAAATCTGAACTTGAGTTCACATCTACCTTTTGCAGGTGCAAATAACAAAGTCGGCTCAGGTTGGCTGGATGCTCAGTTCCTGGATTTCTGCTCATTCCCATGTCTGTGCAGAACTGGTGGCAGGTGATATTTATATACAGGAAACAGCTTTTAAAAACTAAAAGTAGCTTCCCTGGGCACCACCCTGTGCCAGTGCCTCAGCACCCTCATGGGGAAGAATTTCTTCCCAATATCCCACCTAAACCTCCCCTCCATCAGCTTTAGATCATTCCCAGTTGTCCCATCACTCTATGCCCTGGGAAAAGTCCCTCTTTGCCCTTCTTGTGAGCTGCCTTTAATTCCTATTAAAGTATCTTACAAGATCTACAGGACAAGAAATAAAGATAAAACTTCCTGAAATGGAGCTCCCAAAAGTCATCTGTGTCCCCAACTCATCACTGAACCACAACAAAAGTCCACAGATCTGGCAGAGAAGACAGATTTTCTATTTTATCTACTTTGAAAAATAACAAGAATCACAATTAGTCCTATTAAAGCAAGACCCCAAATGTTCAAATTATGGAACTACTGGAGAAAAACAAAAAACCACCAAAAAATGAAGCTGGAGAGGAGACTTCCAGCAAGGATCCCCTTCCCCCCAGACGACACCCAAAACACCCACCCACCATGCCAAAGGTTAAGTCATTTAGTCAAGTTCAAAGATCTTCAAAGAGTTCTTAGATCCAGATAAGCCCATATGTTCCCAAAATTCTGTGAAAAGCCATTACTTTCCAATCTGCTTTTCATGTCTAAGTTACAGAACACACAGATGCTTGGCATCACTCAGGATCCCTAAATTCTCACACCAGATAATCAAGGCTCACCAATAACTTCCCTATCTCAAACCCTAAGAAATGGCTTTATTCCATCAACACTCGGGCCGCTTGTAAAAATTGAAAGTCTCCATAAAAGCCCATTCAGTTACTGCACAATAAGTGTTAATTTGCTAATTTCTTCACAGGTAATCAATTAAAATGTAAAATATTGGATAAAATTAGTTGCACTAAATTTAACAGCTGCTCCATAAGCATAATTAGTTTCACAAGGGCCATATGTATTCTGAGCAGAGACTGAGTTGAAACAAATAAGCGGATTTTAAAACAAGTTTGAGGAAATCTGCATTTAATTAGCAGGTGGGCACTACAACTGCATAATGTTTTTATACATTTATATTTATGAAGTGACAGAAGATCTAAAGGCTTTTTAAAATGGCGTTTATTGTTTGAATGGGAACTGTTTTGCTGCATGCTAAAGTGATTTAAATCCTTATAGCCCCGCTTTGAAAAAATCATAAATGGTGAAAGAAAACATGTGGAAAACTGTAAAACTAGAAAGAATTTGCGACAAAAAGCAGAGCCACATACCATAACCAAAAGGAAACTACACTTAATTAAATGTACACTACATCTGGAATATCAGCCTAATAAAACGTGCAACTATTAATTTTCATTGTTCTAAAGGAAATGAGGTCAGTGGCGTTTAGTATTTCCCCAATTATATTGCACTAAAGCACTGAACTCTATCTTAGAGGTCCAATCTAATCTCTTCAAAAGGTTACAACTGCAAAAGAGAGGCTTTTTTTAAATGGAAAGAGGAATCAGAGCCCCAAACCAAGACAGGGCTTGTTTTCTTCTCTTTGAGCTCTTCCAGGGAAGGTGAATTTTTGCAAAAATAATCTGTTTTATTGGCAAACAGCAACCCCCACTCCAAAGAACGGTGCTGAGATGTCAACTTCTCCCCTGGAATTCTTCTAAGCATCTCTCACCTGACACAAGCCTTATTAGATTATTTTTAGCTCAACGGCCACAAACAAAAGCCAACAAATTCAGGGCTCTTTAATACTTCAGCCATAAATCCAAAGGCTGGGCCAGAACAATGGAACAACTGCACTGCATCAAGCCTGGATGTTCAGATTGGTAATAAAGCCAGAGTGCAAACACACAAGTAATTGCAGCAAAATGCCATGTTCTCTTTCAAAATATATTAAGAGAAAGTTCCTTGTTTAACTCAACCTCACCACCAGGAAAAAAAATCATGGTACGAGTTATTGGAAAGGTAAAATAATTTCAGGTATCAATTGCAGTCATTCAGACTGCAGAAATTATTAAATATATATATATATATTTAATGCAAATTTGGCTGCCTCTATAAAACATTTCAGGTCGTTATTAGTTTGCAATTTTAAAATGCATGTATTTGAGAAAGTTAAATATAGATAATATGTATGACAATACTTTTTTTTAATTTACTCTTAAATATAAGGTGAGGGATAACAAAACTAGGCAGCAGCAGAGTCAGAGTTTAAACCTGAAATGAGATTGATGCTGAGAGGAAAAAGTTGTTTCAAGCCAGCAGTTTGGACAGTTGGTAAGTGACAAAATATATGTCAGAAAAAGGGAATATTTAATATTTAAAAAAAATATCATCCACAGTGCCAGAGAAAAGCAAGATGAAATAAAAACAAGAACTGGGACAACCAAGAACTTTTGGAGAGCTGAGAAAATGGATTTGGCAAACACTGGCACCAACTCAGCCCAGCAATTCTGCACCTATAAACGGTGGTAATTACATTATCAAACATTTGAGGAGGCAAAAGTCCCAAAAACTGTTATTTTGAAAAGATGTAGTTCCTGGAAAAGCAGCATGGAGAGCACGAGAATGCAGCTGGAGAGGAGAACCCAGGGATGAGACACTCCCGGAATTCTCAAGCAGCTGGTTTGATACAAAGCGAGTTCTCCACACCACAACCTCCTGCTCTGCCTGTTCTGAATTCCCAGGGGGATGGAGGTACCTCCTCTGCCACAACGCCTTGATCACCCTACAGAGTCCCTGGGAACACTCCACATCCTGAGCTGCCGGCCCAGTATGCCCCGGTCACCACCGAGGTGCTGGAAAAGCCACGGGAGATCAACAACCGGAGGAGGAGAACCGACGGCAGAAACACAGCGAGTTCCCTTCATGGGAGATCAACAATGGGGGGAGGAGAACCAATGCCAGAAACACAGCGAGTTCCCTTCATGGGAGATCAACAATGGGGGGAGGAGAACCAATGGCAGAAACACAGCGAGTTCCCTTCATGGGAGATCAACAACCGGGGGAGAAGAACCAATGCCAGAAACACAGCGAGTTCCCTTCATGGGAGATCAGCAACTGGGGGAGAAGAACCAATGCCAGAAACACAGCGAGTTCCCTTCATGGGAGATCAGCAACTGAGGGAGAAGAACCAACAGCAGAAACACGGCGAGTTCCCTTCATGGGAGATCAACAATGGGGGAGGAGAACCAATGTCAGAAACACGGCGAGTTCCCTTCATGGGAGATCAACAACCGGGGGAGGAGAACCAACACCAGAAACACAGCGAGTTCCCTTCATGGGAGATCAGCAACCAGGGGAGGAGAACCAATGTCAGAAACACGGCGAGTTCCCTTCATGGGAGATCAGCAACTGAGGGAGAAGAACCAACAGCAGAAACACGGCGAGTTCCCTTCATGGGAGATCAACAATGGGGGAGGAGAACCAATGTCAGAAACACGGCGAGTTCCCTTCATGGGAGATCAGCAACTGAGGGAGAAGAACCAACAGCAGAAACACAGCGAGTTCCCTTCATGGGAGATCAGCAACTGAGGGAGAAGAACCAACAGCAGAAACACGGCGAGTTCCCTTCATGGGAGATCAACAATGGGGGGAGGAGAACCAACAGCAGAAACACGGTGAGCTCCCTTCATGGGAGATCAACAATGGGGGAGAAGAACCAATGCCAGAAACACAGTGAGCTCCCTTCACCTGAGCTGCCAGCAGGGCTGGGCTCAGAACTGGCTTCTCATGGAATTCAAGCCCAACTCCCTGCCTGAGGAATGGGCGATGGAAGAGAAGCCGACCAGGCCCTGCCAGCTGCAGGAGCACCTCAGTGAACACTTCATGGCAAACTGAAACCAAAAACAGACCTTACTGCTACCTGAGAGATAAATCATGGGTTAATTAAACTGCTGGGAGATAAACCATTTATTTCCCTTGTCAATCTGTGTGAAGACTCTTTCCTAAAATTCAACCTCAAGTTAAGATCATCTGGTAAGAACACATCTGATTTTACATGACATGGATTCCCCTCACATCTTCTTACAAGTGTATCCCAAAGCAGGACCTTTCTCCAACCTTGTATTCCTGTAGCCATGCCATGACAGACCAGAAAAAACCTGGAATCTAACCCTAATAATCTTTAGGGAATAAAACACTAAAGAAACAGAAGTTAATACAGAAATTGGTACATTTTCCTGGCTATTAAATAAACAGTCAAAAGTCCCTCCCATTCCTTGTCCCTTCTCATTCAAAGCAGTCTTGGAGTTCAAGGGCATAAATCCCACATACACCTAAAGAGATGTGTGCAGTACCCAGCTGCAGGTACATTAGATAGAAACTTCCATACAAAACCAAAGTTAAGGTTGATAAGGGAAGTAAATATTATTCCAATAATGCAAAAACAAAACAAAAAAAGGCACAAATGAGCTGAGAATACACAACTTGTCTTCTGCTCATACAAGAAGTTTAAAACCACGAGGTGAGGCAAAAGCAAAACAATTGTTGATTTGCCACACAAAGATCCCAGCAAGAAAATTCCTTCCTCTCCCAACCAAATCCCAGAACTGTCACTGCTTAGGCTGAGGAAAGAGCAACCAGGAAAAAACGGGCTGAATGGAAGCTTAAAAGGTGCAATCCTGGAGGAAAGGCATGTTACATCTTCTCAAAAAAAAAGGGAAAACTGGAATTCTACAGGAACAAATGAATAACATATTCTATTAGCAAGCAGATCCACCAGACCTTGTAATTAATTCATACAAACACGTGTGCTTATTCCATTCTCCATACAGCTGGAATCTATTTGAAAAAACAAAGGTCCAGCTTTCTTGCAGGACCCTGGATAAACACACCAGGTTATTCCTTTCTGCCTCATGCAGGCATTAGTGACTCTGCATCTGCCCTGCCAGGAAGACCTGGATGTATCCCAGAGCCATGGAAAAGGCTCCAACTCATTTTCCAGATGGAATCACAAGCCAGGTAATTATTTGTTGTAAATTTGACAACACCTCTGATATTATGGTAAAATGTTAAGGGACAGACAGAAGAGATTTTTCAGGTTGAGGTTTTCCACTTCCCTTGAGCCTCAGCTCAAATTAATTACAGGTAAACACTGCTCCTCTGTCTGCCTGCGACAAACCCAGGATTTCAGGTTTTGTGATCATAAAACCTCCAAAGCTAAGGCCACAGTGATGGTCTGAGCTTAAGGACTCTAATGTTTGTGTGTCCTTACACCCTCAAACTGAGATTAGACAGCTGAATGGAATTACCTAAGCAGATGTTTGAAATCAGCTTACACACCAGGACACTACCTGCTCTCAGAAACTGCAAAAAAACCCCCCAAAAATCACAATTTAGGTCATGCAGCACCATCTCTAGCAACTGAGCTGTCAAAGTGCCACCAGCACAGAGCCAAAATTGAAACAACGGGGGAAAAAAAATCTGAGTATTTCTCATTCTTCAACACTGCAACACCATTTAAAAGGCAAAAAGAAAGACAGGATTAAGGCATTTCCTAGAAATAAATACCTAATTTGGAAGACTGGGAATATTGAGACTGACTGGATTCATAATGACCACAAAGAACATACTGGAAATAACACCTGGCTGAAAAGCTGTGGCTCTACTTTTTCCTGAGTAAAACAAATGAACCCATTCTCTGTAGTCACAACTGAAAAAAAAAGGCAATTTTTTTTTGTTAATTCAGTGGCAACCAGACAGGTTGAGGTTTAAATCTTACGAGATGTAAAAATTCAGGTATTCCACTGTGCTTTTTACCACCATAGGTTTTTGATAAATACAGAAAGATTTTTAGAATATCACCTTGTTTTCCCAAAGTAAAAGCAAAACAAACTTAACATTTTTAATGAAAATTGCTGTAACTGAACTTCAAAAATTAAGTCATAAAAAGGCTTTAGATACACAAAAAAAGCAAAAATGTATCACACCATCCACTCAAAATCTTGTGGAGGGACAATACAAAGAGTTTGGATATTTTATGTCTATTTTCCAGTGCACTCTCTATAAATACAGAGATAATTTTCTCATTTCCCTGCAAGTTGGATGCACCTCCCTTTAATATTTTGCATGTAACAAACACAGAGTGGAGAGAGGAAAGCAGGGTCTGTTTTTAATATTCTCCTGCATGAAAACTGAACAGCTCCATTCCTGGAGACTGCTGAGGAGCACGGAGCTGCCACCTTTATCAGCCCCAAAATCTCCTTTACTGGGAGTTATCACCTCTAACCCTGTCCTGCCCCCCCCAAAGGCCAACTCTTACAGCTAATTAAAAACTCCATGGGAGGACAGGGAAGAAACGCTGAAAATTTCATTTGCTATTTTAAAAATTAGTGTTTTCATCATGGAATGTGCATGTATACTGTAAAATAAATCACACCAGAAAGAGAAACAACAAAATCTGGATTGTTAAGAAAAAAAAAAATACATAAAGCAACAGAAGTACTTAATTATTATATTTCAAAATGTGTTCTGACTGTTCTGATCAACTGATGATGCTGAGCACAAACCAGTTGGTGTCAGTGCCAATAAAAATGGGTAATAAAGGTGAATTATGATGTGATTTCTACATACCTATGCTTTGTTTAAAAAAGAGTCTCATGGAACTTTCTTCTAAGCTCTGCTTTTTGTTTACAACACGAAAGAACCTCACAAAGCCACAGCTAACCCAGGAAACAGCGACAGCCCAGCATCACTCAGGTTCCTGACTCTGCAACAGCAGCTCTTATGTCCCACACTCATCTCATTTCCAGACCTGAAGGCAAGAATTAAAATGAAAACTGAATTATTTCCATCACTGAGAATATTACCCAAATCAGACAGCTCAGGAATTGCAAAAATAAACCAGTACCTGCTGTGTCACTCAAAACCTTCCACAATTCTGTCCCCACAACTCTGGGAAGATTCACACCACCATGGTGTTAATTAACACAATTAGTACCATCCTGGGGATGTTGGAGGGGAGGGAATAGACTATAACAGGATTTTAGAACTGAAATATGTAACTTATACTGAGTTAATATCCTAAGCAAGGGAGACTCGCCTGCCACCCCTCCAGCACCTTCCAGGAGTCACTGATGTCCCCAGGTGTTACTGCTGTGTGTACTTTTTTCTTTTTTACTGATGTATTTTTCATGTTTCTCTAACTTTTTCTCCCTCACACTTACAGGTTCCTGCTGCTGCTCAAGCTCCAGCTCTCTGGGAGTTCTGGATACTCCTCGATGCTGCAGAGGGCAGAGAGCTCCATCCTGCCTGGCACTTTCCTGCTCCCCAAAACCCAAGGTGCACTGACTGACCACAGGCCACTGGGATGCCACCATTCCCTGGATGAGCTCAAATCATTCCCAGCAATCCATTCCACTCCCCAGCTGGGACACACCACAAACTCCATGGCTTTGGTTCCCAACCTCCAGCCCCAGCCCCGCGATCGGATCCTCTTGCTGTGAGTGATGCTCTGAGTAAGGCCAAGACTTCACCAGATGATTCAGAGAATTCCATCTCTTTGATTTGGCTGAAGCAAGGGAGCTTAATTAACCCATAATTCAGGTATTTTAGAGTCACCAGAATGCTCCAGATCTGACTTTATCCTGCTGCCTGATCTGTAACAATCACATTTCCAACATTCCTTTCAGCCAAGGGGTGAGGAACAACTCATCCTCACCCCCCTCATTGTCACCCTCTGAGGAAGTGGGTACCATTTGCACTGAAAGTCTAATTTACTTTAATTTAACTACCCAGTTTCCAGATTATATAGATATAATTAAAACTGTGGTTTCACTCTAAAATGCATTTCCTAGTTATGATAATCTACAGAGCAATTTCCATCACCACACATTTCTTGGGACTCCATAAAATAAAATTCGCAATGAATAAGAAGGGGTATTTGTATTTTACATCATTTTTCTGTATTGAATATTTGCTTACAAAGTGATCTAAAAACTACCTTCAGAGAAGTCTCAAAATTAAACCTGTTTTTAAAAAATTGAAACAATTCTGCAGTTTTCCTTAAGGATTTGTTTCTGCTTTAGTTTAAGTTGCCACAATTAATTTGCTTTAATCCTTTATCTGTTATTTGAATCAATATCTGTTACTTGAACTAATATCTCCTGAAATCAATGACATTTTGGTTGTTTTTTTAATGAATAACTCTTTTCGATCAACCTTACACTTCAACCATAATAATTGTTTGGGTTATGCATTAATATGAAATTACTCAACCCCCATTTTTGGTGGCCACAATGGCAATGCTGACCTTTCTTTTATCAGGCTGCAATTTGCTCGCAGTGTTTCCCTAAGCTGCACGAGTGGCTCCTGTAGGCTCACAGCACCCTGCAGATGGTTGTGATTACATCCAGCAGGACCACACGCTCCCGGAGAACTTTCCCAGGCACTTCCTAATGGGATGTCACGTTAAATCCTACATGGGGAGATAAAATCACTCCAGCCTGATTCCACCATCTCCAAGCAGGGCATTTGGAGAGGGGAGCCACAAGATCTCCAGTGGAATTATTGGTGGCAGCACTGCACTAACCCAACACAGGGACTGGGGACAAGCGGGGTTATTCCCGCTGCCGGGTGGTGTCCTTGGATGTCAGAGCAGTCAACATCCTGGGAACAGATGTCCCAAACTGCCAAACACTGGGAAGCATCAGGATTTGCCTGCTCCTGGATTCCTCTCTCACTGCTCAGTGCCTAAAATTCCTCGGAGATGCCCTGAAAAGCCCTGCAGTGCTGTCCCGGGGTAGAAACTTCCACTCGGGAATCAACCGGGAGCAAAGGAGCTGCTGGTGGTGAAATGCTGGGAGCTGGTTAAGGGAACAAATGACTGAAGAAAGGTGCTGCAGCTGAACACGAGGCACTGAAGTTGCTAAAAGGGGCTCTGGGAAGAAGGTTTGGACTCCTGGGAAGCTGATGTGCCGTAAGAAGGGCCGGCGATGAAAGCGCGCCCGGCCCGACGGAAATCCAAACACAGCGACAGACACAATTATTTTACTAATTGCTAATGAATACAGTCAAGTGGCTTCAAAAAGCCAAACTTTGCTTGGACTACTTCAGGTTTTGACCTCTGCAGGAGCAAATGCATTTCAAACTGGAGCCCACCAAAACTGATTAACGGCGCCAGCCAAGGCCAGCGTGGAGCAGGAGCTTTTTTCCATCTATCACATGGCCCCAAGGATAGTTAAATGAACCTTAAAATGGCTACAAACAGCTCAATGACTACACAGAGTCCTGCCAATTAGAAATAATTAGGCAGTCATTTTGGTGGTAAGTCTTTTTAAGTGCATACATAATGATGCAATGATGCTTATTAGCAAGCTCATACGAGCTCTGCTCAAACAGCCTGGAATAATTATGCAACTATCACAAAGCCTTGCACATCTCTGTACTTCACCTTAATGCATTTAAAAATCCACTTCATTACCTCCAGTAATTAATCCTCCATTAATTGCAGGAAAAGCCCAGTTTACCGTGCTTCGTTTCTAATTATCTTATAAATAGTTATGGTTCTAATTAATGTGTTCATTAAGCTGAATATCTTTCTCAAAGCCATGCTCAGAGCAGAGGTTCTGCTTTTGAGAGAAAAAGCCTAACTAGCCATAAGGTGAGGCCATTTTGGTTGTATTTGCTTTTATTTTAGTATATTCAACCTCCTAATTGGCATTTAAAATCTAATTTGGAAGAACTTCAAGAAGACTATATAGGAAAAAGATAGGAAAAGGCTTTTTTTTTTTTTTAAACCCATTCTCCAATCAAGAAGCTCAGAGCTTTAACAGGAAAACTTTTATCATCTCTTTTTGATATGGACTGGGAACAGATTTTCAGTGCTGTGCCACAGATTAATTTAAATTCTATCACAATTCAGTTTATCCCTGCCTGTTTCCATAGAGGAGAACCAAAAACTATGGAAGAAAAACAGATACCTAAGAGTTTATACAAAATTAAAAATAACAAACCCATACTGCTGGCCTTGCCTTCATTTCTGGGCTATAAATCCGTGGCACAGAATTACGGCAAGAACTTACATCAGTTATTGGAGCTGAGCACAATCTGAGCCTCTCAATTCATTGAGAGGTTGCCTTCACTTGCCTCTCATCAAGAGATATGGATATGATCCAATAAAAAACACAACTGGAGAATATCTTACAATAATGTCTGTGGGTAAGGAAACTCCCTACTGAACACATTTCCCAGGATTTTGGGGCTTTGCATGTAAGAATTTTGCAGAAAACTTAGATTCAAAATAAAATTCTACAAGAGTACAATCAAAATATTTGAATTATAGTTAAAATTATGATAGAGATAACAAATTCCCATCTCTTCCTATGTTTTAGGTTTTTTTAAATACACATTATATATTTAAATACACCTGTCTTCAGTTACACCACACAAAACCAAATCCAAGTTTTCCCATATTTTCAGTAGCGTGACCACATATTTAACATTAAATATTTTGTTCAGTTACTCACACTCTGTTTCAACAGCAGAAGCACAAAAACTCTGTGCATGCCTGCAATTATCAAAGTTCTTTTGGGAACCTTTCCTTCCTAGAACATCCCAGCTCGGGAAGATCTGGAATCACAGAAGTCAAGCGCAGCTTTGCCATGGCTCCGACAGGGCCACGGTCTGATGCCAATTAAGCTGCATCAGGAGCAGATGAGGAGTTATCAGCTCTACATCTTGCTCTGGCACTCCTGGGAGCCTCAGTGCTTTGCCCTGGAAACTGGGAAAACCCCAGAAACTCTGGAGTTGAGATGTGAGAGGAGAAGAAGCAGCAGCACAAAAGATGAAGGGACAGCCAGGGAGTGTCAGGGTACCTCGATTTTAATCAGCTTAATCCAGCACGAGCTCACTGCCAAAGCACACACTGGGAATGGTACCAACACTGACTGGGAGCTGCCTGACTGGATCTCAAAGGAAAATTGGTTTTCATGGGATAACACTTGTCACAAAGGCACCCAAACCCTGCCTGCAGCAGGGACTGCCCTGCTCTCACACAGCAACCTCCTGCTAAGGAGCAATGCCTGGAATCCTGCAAAAAGCTGAGAGCAAAGAATTCCAGGGCATGGACGCTGGTTTATAGGGAATCACAGAATGGTTTGGGTTGGGAGGGACCTTAAAGCTCATCCAGTGCCATGGGCAGGGGCACCTTCCACTGTCCCAGGCTGCTCCAAGCCCCAACATCCAGCCTGGCCTTGGGCACTGCCAGGGATCCAGGGGCCTCCCCACCCTCCCAGCCAGGAATTCCTTCCCAATAGCCCATCTAACCCTGCCCTCTGGCAGTGGGAAGCCATTCCCCCTTGCTCTATCACTCCATGCCCAACACACCCTTTCCATATCACTTTTTTGGCAGAAATCCACATTTTTTGCCTGCATCATTTTAAGCAGATTCTGTTCCTGCCATACATTATTAGAATTAGAAAAAGTGAAAGATGGGAATAAAAAGTAAATTTTTACTACTAAATTCTACTGTTTTGTGTTTCACAGTGGGAAAATCACTCCTAGAAATGAACCCTGGAAAGAGCAACAATTTACAGAGCAAAGAGGGTCTTGGATTACCAGGGCATCCTTAAGACATCTGCTTGCGCAGGGCTGCCTCGAGAAACCTGAGCTCTGCAGCAAAGAAATAACAGATTCTATTTCATGGCCAGAGCTTTGGTAGCAGAGGAAAAAAAGAGGATTAGAAAAAAAAACAAACTTAAAATACATGGTGGTTTAGAATGCAGACACACAGAAATCAAAAAGGCAATTCCCCACTAAGGGGAGGCGTATTTTTCTTGTCTTCTTGAGTACCTTTTCCAAACAGAAAACTGAAGCATTAAAAAACCCAACAACCTGCAAGTGCACCTTCTTCCAAAGGGAGGAATAAAAGGTTCTAGAGAAATAAGCAGCTCTACTTTAAACACACAGTGTGTACATAACACCTGGGCTGCACAGAAAACCAACTTTACGTGTAATTAGACTCGAGCCTGAGCTCTAAATGAACAGCACTTATGCATTCAGAGCTTTTTTTTTTTTACGGCTTTTTTTTGGTTTTATACCAATGAAAGGCATCAAAGCAACTGTCACTCGCAGCTCTGTGGCCTTATTGATAACTGGAGGGCCCTTGGCATTGCCTTGTGAAGTTTAATTTCCCAAAGTGGTCAATTAGGGCTGGGCAATGAGCTCGGCAGTGGTTGGTGCTCCAGGATATCTCCACTGCTCCTTCTCCACCTCTGTGCCTTTCCTGTGCAGCCACGTACACAAACTGCTCATTTCTCTTGAAAAAAAATCAGTTATTACAACAAAATGAAGAGATACTTTTAGAGGCTGTTGCTGATACAACCTGGAATGCAACAAGATCCTAAATAAAAACTGCAGGGTTGGATTTCTTGTGGGAAAAGTAAACATGAGCTGACATTACCACCAGCAGGAAAGCTACAGATCACACTCAGTAATGTAAATTCCACCTTCCTGCCCCAAGCTTTCATTTGAAGCTTCATGAAAGAAATGCTGCAATATCTTAATTAAATCTATTTGCTAATGGACCAAAGGCTTCAAACTTCCACAGCAGTAAAAAAAGAGAGGAGCATGTAATATTTACACTGATTCCTTACATAATTGCACCTGAGTGGGTTAACTTGGGAAACAAGGACAGCAGCAGATCAATGCTTGAATAGGAACTCCAGTGGCTACAACCAGGCAAAAAATTAAGCAATCGTAAGAATTAATTACAAGGATAAAATTATAGAGGCATGGAATGGCTTGGGTTGGAATTTCAAAAGCAATGTTCTAATTAAACAGCACTGCTTGGCTTCTGATAGGACTCCTGTCTGCTTCTCTTTGGAAAATTCTTCCAAGAGAGGTATTTCCAAAGGATTTTCCTAGATGAAGAGCTGCTCAGCCCTGTCCCTGTGTGCCCAACCCTGTTGTGGGCAGCTCAGGTCATTCCTGGTGTCCTGCAGCAGCAAAAGGGCCCTGGCTGTCCCTGCCTGTCCCAGTCCCATTGCTCTGAGTCAGTCCTGCTGCTCCTACCCAAACTCCACTTCCACCTCCTCCCAGCACACAAAGCTGGTGGATGGGCAGTCCAGAAACCTTCCCTTTGTCCCTGAGCTGTTCCTTTTCCCTGGAACAGCCAACATCACCTGTGCCAACGCTCAGTCCTGCAGCCAGACCTCTGCCCTCACCTGGAACAGCACCAGCTTTAATCCACACAGCTGCATCACCCTGAAATTCACACCTTAACACCCTTAAAAATCACTCTTCAACTCCAACAACTACAAGGGATCTTTGCCCACTACTGGAGACATTCCATTCCTTTTTTTTTTTTTAATCACTCCCTACTCCACACCCTCCTGTTCCTCCATAAACTCTCCAGCAAATTCACCGGGCCCATCACAATTTTACTCTCTGTCTGTCTGCTGTCCACTCAAAACATCCATACCTTTTATTTTCCTCTCTCCTAAAAAGCTTTCTTTTCCTTTTAGGCCAATGCTGTTTGAAGAGGTTTCTCCTGAAGTTGTTCACAATTAAGCCCCTGCTCTGTAATCCATGGAAAGCTCTCCACCAGTGTGTGCCAAGCAGGACAGACAGACACAGCTGTAAATAAAAGGCTGTTCTGAACAAAATTACTACAGATTGTGTCTTGATCCAACAGTTCTTATCAGCTGTGAGGTCTGATAGGCCAGGTTTTAATGTGGAAGGGCTCCAGCACATTAATCCACACTAAAATAATACACTGTATGGAAAAAAGGAGATTAACTGAAGACAGGTCCAAGTAACACAAATACAAAAACAGTCAGTGATAATATCTTTTAAAAGTCCTACAAACTGTGCAGCACCAACCCTTCTCTAAAATCTACCAAAGCAGTGGTCTGGGTTTTTTAAAAACCTTTTGACTTTAAAGCAGATATTAAAAAAAGGAAATTCTCAAAGATAAAAAAAAAATCAGTGGGGTTTTACTTCCAGCTGTTGAATGCTCCTTTTCACACTGCACTTGAGGACCATCTTTCTAAATATTACAAAATTAACTGCTAAACACAAAGAATTCTGCCAGGCTGGGAGGGTTGAACCCAGGTTAATTCCAGTGCACACTGCTGGGATAATGGCAGCTGCTTTTGCATCCCCAAACCTGAGCCTATTCCAAAGCCAGCCCCGAGCAGCAGCTCCCCTGCCCTGGACTACAATAAACTGCAGACATTTCAATAGTAAATTAATTAGACTGGAGGAATGGTAAAGAAATAAGATGTAAAACCTGATCAAACACCTCCTTCAGCCACACTCCCAAGGATCAGGTCTCCAGGCAGGATTACTTTCCATATAATCTCTTTTCTTCTTCAGTATGTATGGACGTACTTGCTGGTTTTGTGTCAATTTTGAAGTGCATTAAAGGTATTTTAAGGCAGCAGTTTGCAGTTTAACATAACAGGAGAAGCCAAAGACACTTGGCAGACAACAAAGCAAACTTGCATATTCAAAGGCAATTCCAGTGAAATACTCTCTAATCACGGGATTGGGTGAAATCAGGGAATAAAGGTCAACGTTTTTTGGTTAATTCTATTTAAAGCTCCATGAATTAGAAGATTTGTGCTGCAAGTTCTGCTGCAAAGTATTTTATATATGATTAACTTGCAGAACAATCGCAGTGGAAACTCTCCAAATATTCCCAGGACTCCATCCACCCCGGAATTCTGCGGGAGCCGAGCTCCTGCACGGCACAGCAGCAGAATATTCTAATAAGAACTCTCCTAATCTTCACCCAGCAATAATTTCAAGATGATATTATTATTCTCATTTCCTTGAATAATATCCATACTCCAGGGCCATTTTCCTTCTCATATTCAATATCGGGCATGCTCCTATCAAGATTCCTTTCTTCATATCCTGTCACGGTATCAATCACTGCCTCCTGTCCACTCAATCCACTTTTGATTTATCAGCCGCCGTCTTTCTGGACTCCATAACTCGACCCAAACCATTTTAGCAAGACAGTGACAAATAACACCCAGGATCACATCAACCTGTTTCACTTAGTAAACTAAGGAACAGGAACTGTGACATCCCTCCATAAGTATTCCCTGCTATTCCCCAGCCTGATGTATATTAATGAGGAGCTGCTATTTGAAATGCTCCTTCCACATCAGCATCTAATATGATCAAATTAGGAAATGGGATGATTTATTAAATTCTGTGGAGCTGAAATATTCCTTTCCAGCTCTGGATGTGTGGTTGCAGAGCTGGGAGCTGTTGCTTCCAATTTTTCCACAGGAGGATGTGCCTGTGCTTCACAGACGAATTATTGGCTTTAAAAAGATTGCAAGGAGGCGAAATGTTATTAAGCAAATGCTCAGTAAAACAAACTAAATCGGTTTTAAAATTCCTAATTTAATGTAAATCTTGGTTGTTTCTGCTGAAATTCAGTTTGTGATCTTATTAAGTCGTATTTGCATTGTACTCCCTCGCTGTAGGACAGCTTGGAATTTATAGCATTACTGGGAAGCTCCACTTTTTTGACTTTAAAAATTCATCTAAAACAGAATAGTTATAACATGCACAAGTTTCCTTATCCTCTCAAATAAAACACAACCGTTTCTGGGAAGCTCCACTTTTTTAACTCCAGAAATGCATCTAAAACAAAGTAGTGATAATAATGCACGAGTTTCTTCATCCTCTCCAATAAAGTACAGGCAATACTGGGGAGCCCCACTTTTTTCACCCTAAAACTGCATCTAAAATAAAATAGTCAACATATGCACAAGTTCCTTTAGCTTCTCAAATGAAACACAACCATTACTGGGAAGCTGCACTTTTTTCACTCTAAAAATGCATCTAAAATAAAACAATCATAATATGCACAAGTTTCCTTATCTGCTCAAATAAAGCACAAAAAATCAGTTTAGGTTACAAACAACACCTATTTAAAATATCTTACACGTGTCATTACAAAAATCCAACTTTTCAAAACAAAACTTGATCTATCTCAGTGTTTTGCACTGCTGGAGATCTGTAAATCACCTGCCCAAATAAAACACCTCTGTTAGAGAAGTTATTTAAAGAATACATTACTTTTAACAACACCTTCACTACCCTGAGAAACAAATTAAGAGCTGGTAAGGGACTGTGGGAAGAAAAGATGGTAGAGGATCCAGAATCTGTGCCACCTGCATGATTTATACCAAAAACAATTCCAGGGATTTAAAGAGACCGTGTAACAGACCTTAACTTCCAACATGAAGGCAATTTTCTAGAGTCAGACTCACAGTAAATAAAATGAAATTTTAAAATGGCATTTGCTCAGCTCCTAACTGGGATAATCCCCTGCAGGTGCAGCAGGAGGGTTACAAATACAGGGCTGATCTTCCCTTTCCTGCTACTTTCCAGGTGGGGCAGCAGCTTTTCCTCCCTCCCCTGGCCATCCAGAAGTTGGAGATCACCAGGAATATTTCTCTGGATAATACATTCCTTACTGCAGGAACACAAGGGGCTGCCTGAGTTACTCTGGGTCCTTTCATTAATTATTTACAAGTGGTTTCTTCACGTGAAAAGTCACAGGAAAGTAAGTTGTCCCACCCTGAACAAAAAAAATTGGGAATTACAGACGGAATTCATGAAAATTCCATGTCAGCACCACAAATACACACATTTCCCAAGACAAACACTGTCTGCGCATTTACCAGCTTTGAGTGGACTTTCCTTGTCCACTTGCCTTTTTAATCCATTCCTACTTCTGGGATCCACAGGCTGCCCCAGCTCCATTCCTCATCCATAGGAACCATCTCCTTTGGTACCCCTGGGCCCTGGCAGCTCCTCCCTTCCCTCCTCCACACCTGCCCCAGGTCATGCACGGGAAGAGACAGAGAACCCCAGTCCTGAATCACCTTTTCCCACCATTTTTATTTTTAGGTTTACTTTTTCTACCCCTCCATCACATTCCTTCTTTCCCCCATGATCTCTTCCTTCTGAGGAATCCTAAAGTCCTTGGAAAGCTGGTGAGCCCTTGGATTGAGTGACTTTGAGGCAGACAAGGGATTATTTGGCATCACTGCAAGAGCTCAGCACTGACAACCAGGGCAAGCACAGGCCCCAAGAAGCAGCTTTGTGCTAAACCAAGGTTTAACTCCCCAAAATCAGATTAATCCACAGCTGCTCAGTGAAACATTACCAGCAGACCTGGAAAAATTACAATAAAGGATAGAATGTGTCCTGCTGGGCTTGATTTTAAGCTTTTGGACTCTTCTGGGATCATTTAGTGTGCTATTTATCAGTATTTTCCCTCAGTGTGTGTGAATAGGACCAGCATTTAAAGGAATGGGCAGCTCTCCCCCTCTAGTGCTGCACAGCTGATGCATAAAGGATTTGATACATAAAATACCTGATACATAACATACCTGATACACATATTTTCTAGCCATAGCCATGTTTTTCAAGTTTTTAGGTGCCTAATTTCCATATATTGTAACCATGATTAAAATCAAACCTCTATAGAAAAGATGACCACTAGAGCATAGGTAGTGAGATCTGCAATTTCTGTTTATTCTATATTATTTTATGACCATTAAACCATAGCAAATGGGAACTGGAATTTGTCTTTATTATAACAAAATCCCATTTCCTAACACTGAATATGTGATATGCTGAAAAACCTTCATTTTCACCTCATTCTTCTGACATTTCTGGGGGTTCAAACTGATTTTCTTAGGGGAAAAAGTGGATATTCACAGATTATCTGTACAGCTCCGATGGGGAGGACACTCCAAGAGAGGTCAGGCTGTTTAAATAATCAAATTTCTTCTACAAAGGCACTGCAGCAAGAAAGGGTCTGGGCAACTCTCCCAATGAACAGCTGGGAATAAGTCATGGCACAGCACAAATAAGAGAAAGGGGAATACTCACATCTTCCACCAACAATTTTTCAACATTTAGAGGCAACAGCTCTCCTGGTTTGGATTTGGAAATCACAGGTTTAACAAATTCTTAGTGCAGGCACACAAAATCACCTGCCTGAAGATTTGTAAATACACACCCAAACAGCTTTGACCTGCCTGATGCACTCGATAATTAATTTAAAACCACTAGAAAATGCTAATGGCAAACCTGGTATCCAGGATAAACTTCAGTTAAACTTCTTAATTAAAAACACACACAAACACAACTTGAGCTTCTTTTAATTAAAGAAGAAAAGCAGATTTTATAATACCTTTTGCAACTTCTCATGAGGATTTAAATATTTAAATTGTGAAATACTTGTTTGTCCCACACCAACGTGTGCAAAAATTCACTGAAGACATCCTTAAATATTAATAAAGGATTGCATATCTAAATACTCATCCTTTTCCAAGAGAAACACAGATGAGAAACTCAGTTTATTCTGAACTTCAGGGAGCAAGTGTTATGTGTGGGAGTTATGGAAAGCAGGAAGCAAAAAACATCCACAAGATATTTCCAAATGATTCTATGAAGCCAAGAGACCCTATTAATGTTTTTTTTTTGTTTGAATCAAATGCAAAATAAATAGCTTATCTTCAAAATTGTTTCACCAGGGTAACTGAAACATACATTTAGTGCATGCAAAGCACTCCAGAGATCCCAAACTAGGAAGTTTCAAGGGATGTGTGGTTTAGACCATCACTTGCAGCCATTATTTCCATTTATTCCAAGCTCAGTAATTATGTCAGGGCTTCACAGGAATGTTTTCACAGCAGAAATAACACTGCTTTTTCCTGGGCAAGAGCCTTACCTCCTGGTTCTACTTTTTGACCTGGACCTTTGGGACCTGTAGGATTTGCCTCTGCCCCTGGAGCGGCTCCGGCTGCGCTTCCTCCTGGAGCCGTAGGAAGAGCTGCTGCTGGATCTGTGTCTGCGCCTGCAACAGAGCCAGGGGTGAGTGTGGCACTCACCAAAACCCTAAACAGGGACAAACCCCTAACAATTCCTGAGAAAACGTCTACAAACCTGGGGGGGAGGTTGTAGGGTGCTCCAGAAGCCTCAACTCCTACTATTCCCCTGTAACAAGTAGCTCACATTCCCATGGACACTGCTGCCCTAAGGAGACGATCCTCCAAAATCCCCAGCCCAGGCAAGAAAGAGAGGCTGCCTGGGCCTTTCTTTAAGTACAATTAGTAATCAGTGTTAATTTATTTCATTTGAGTTCATTTAAGGGCAGTGCCCTCCTGAGTCCAATCAGGAATCAAAAGGGTATCTTCCTTTCCCCTCCCTCCCAGTTTTGTTTACTCAAAGAATAAATTCTTACACACCAAGGAGAAAGGTGGAAGAAATGATACTAAATCCAAAACTGGGAGGGGGGAGGTGTTCCAAATCTTCATTTGCAACATTTCCTCTCCATCTCCCCAATAGTTAACTAATTAACAGTTACAATCCCCCCTATTTTTGACCTTTACGTGTGATTAATATTAAAATGTAACACCAAGGAAACACTTCTGGAATTCAGGATGTGCTCAGAGATTACCCAGCATAAGGGAAAGGGGCTGCAGGAGATGGAGTACTGGAAAATACAGGTTAACTGCTGAAGAACAGGGCTGCACCTGGAGAGGGAATGTGATGTTCCTGCTAGATGAAGGACAGGAATTCTAGAAACTGCTGCCTTTGATTCCTGAGGGTCAGGGATAAATCCAGGGGGACCCCAGCCTGGAACATGGACTGAACTACCAGGAGCAAATGCCCTACTCCAAGGGCAAAGCCAAGACCCTAAAAGCAGAGCCCTGGACCTTTCCTTGATGCAGTTTAAGTGCACTGGTCTCCATCCAGCCCCCAGTCCCCCTCTGGTTTCCCTGGGGGCTGGCCACGCCTGCGCTGGGCTAACGGGATTCAGACTGCACACGGCTGAGATCACAGCCCAGGGCACCCTGCGCTGGCCCTCAGGGAGGATGGAGATCCTCAGCAGGACAAAGGGCTGGGAATAAATCCCTGAGGAAGCCCCCACAAGTACCCAACTGGTCCCTCCTCGCCACACCCTGCAGCCACTACAGGAAGGTTTGTCAGGAGCATTTCCTACAGGATTTACAGGGCAGCTGGACACCAGGAGAGTTTTCCAGCTCCACTTCCTAATAAATTCACCACCACGAGCCAGACTGAGACAACCAGGATGGGGCCACAGAGCTGCTCCAGGCCTGGAGCCCCTCTGCTCTGGAGCCAGGCTGGGAGAGCTGGGGGTGCTCACCTGGAGAGGAGAAGGATCCAGGGAGAGCTCAGAGCCCCTTCCAGGGCCTAAAGGGGCTCCAGGAGAGCTGGAGAGGGACTGGGGACAAGGCATGGAGGGACAGGACACAGGGAATGGCTTCCCAGTGCCAGAGGGCAGGGATGGATGGGAGATTGGGAAGGAATTGTTCCCTGGGAGGGTGGGCAGGCCCTGGCACAGGGTGCCCAGAGCAGCTGGGGCTGCCCCTGGATCCCTGGCAGTGCCCAAGGCCAGGCTGGACACTGGGGCTGGGAGCAGCCTGGGATAGGGGAAGGTGTCCCTGCTGGGAGAAGAAAGGAAGAGCTATTTCAGCTGGCTGGGGTTCCTCTGGTTTAAAGCACAAGTCACCTTTGGGTCTGCACATGCCCTGCTCTACTGCTCCTGTGGGGGGAAGGAGGTGTGGGTATTTCTGGTCACAGTGGTGGGTTTAGGCTTTTATTTTGATGGAAATGAAAACATTCTCACACCTTCCAAGGTTCAGAACAATCTGTGCTACAAAATTCCAACCCGTGGGATTCAAACACTTCCAGCTTTCTGCCGTAATATAAAAGAGCTCAGTTTCTAAAAACTCCTCCAAATGCACCTTTTCTCATAGGAATGGGTCCAAGACTGGAGATCCCGAGACCGCGACCTCGACCTGGATTTCCTCCCCGATTTTTTCCGGCTGTAGGTCCTGCTGTCCGAGGAGCTGCTGGAGGAGGAGCGCCTGCGGTGCTTCTTCTTCCTCCTGCTCCTGCTCTCCTCCTCCGTGTCCGAGGAGCGGCGGCCCATCTTCAATCTGCACAAAACCCAAACATTCCCAGCTGTGAGAAGGGCTCGTGTCTGCATTGTGCTGGTTTATATTTATATCAAAATACGTGTGTCCCTCTCCTCCTGTCCCTGTTCCCTGGGAGCAGAGCCCGACCCCCCCGGCTGCCCCCTCCTGTCAGGGACTTGTGCAGAGCCACAAGGTCCCCCCTGAGCCTCCTTTGCTCCAGGCTGAGCCCCTTCCCAGCTCCCTCAGCCGCTCCTGGGGCTCCAGCCCCTTCCCAGCTCCGTTCCCTTCCCTGCTCCTCCTCTTCCCAGCACAGACGGGTTCAACTTGCTCATTTTCTCCAGCCAAACTTTTACCCTTCCTCACACTTTTGGCCACCGAGGCAGCACCTCCTGATCCACCGGGGAGAGCCTGGGAGCAGAACAAAGGACAAATTCACCATTAAGGACACAGAAATTCCTCCCTCCCAAGGACCGCCTGGAGCCAGGGCCGGGGAGCCGCAGCAAGCACGAGTCAGGACTGAAGGGAACACCCTCCTGGAAAACGGCACGTCCTGAACACGGCATCTGCCGCCAGGAGAATTCCCGGACTGTCCCAGCAGCGCAGTGCGGACCGGGACAGGCCCCGAGCACCGGGATTTCACAGCAGAAATAAGGAACAGCAGCTCCACGCACTCCGTCCCACGGAGCCCGCGCATCCCGGCTGCTCGGCAGCTCCCGGGGGACCGGGACACCCCCGCGCGGGGCTCCACGTGCGCGGCCGGCGCTGCCCCGCGCACAGCCCGCACCGGAGGCCGCGCGGCCGCTGGGCACACCCGGCCCCGGCAGCGGCCGCCGATCCCCGCCTGCCATGCCCTGGGGGCCGGTCCCGCCGTGCCCCCGTGTCCCCGTGTCCCCCTGTCCCCCTGCCCCCCTGCCCCCCTGTCCCCGTACCTGCGGCGCCTCCGCGGCCCCGGTTCGAGCCCAGCGCCTTCCGGGGCGGCGGGCAGGCAGCGCCAATCCACCGCCGAGCGCGGCCAGGCGGCCACAGCGAGCGCCGAGCCATGGATGCGGCGCGCCGGCGAACGCCCACGCGGGACGGGCGGGGGCCGGGGCCGGGCCGGGGCCGGGGTCCCGCTGCCCACGGGGGGATGCAGAGCCCACGGAGCCCGTCTGCACCGTGCCCAACACGGTGACCAACGCGATGACCCACGGGCGCACGGCGTGACACGCCGCGGGTGTCGGGCAGGAGGGGAGCGTGGGTGATTCCGGGGTCGGGGTCCCGCTGCCCAGGGGGGCGCAGAGCCCACGGAGCGCTGTCTGCACCGTGGCCAACACGGCGACCAACGCGGCGAGCCACGGGCACAGCGCGTGTCCCGCCGCGCTCCGTGTCCCGCCGCGGGTGACGGGGACCGCGCGGGGACGGCGGCACGGAGGGGATTTCGTTCCGTCTCGAAGAGTTAAAGGAGGGTCGGTGTTTTATGGCACCGAGAGCCGCCCCCGCGGGCGGAGGGACAGCTCTCCACGCGCGGCGTGGGCACCGCGGCCGTGCCCGCGGGACGGAGCGCGCCGGGCGCGGCTGGGCACGGACCGAGCGGGGACCCGCCGGGCAACGACCAGAAATATGACAGAACGATTTAATCACTTCACTTAATTCGATTTTTCACCGAATTTGATTCGTTTAACGCGAGCTCCCGAGCACGCGCTCCCCGCCACGGGAATCGCGAAACGCGCGTGGGGGTAAACGAAATGTCAGGGCGGAGGGGCTCATGAGGGTCACCCACCGGGTCGGCAGCCGCGGCGGGGTGGGTCACACCGAATCCCCCGGTGCCCGATGTCCCTGGGATCGAGAACGCCCCGCGCGGGCCCTGGAGCGGAGGGACCGGGGCTCGCTCCTGTCGCGGCGGGGTCGCGTGTGAGCGGCTCTGAATAAACGCTAATGCCACCCCCGGTACCGAACCTGCCCCGGTAAATAACCGCTCCGTTATGTGAAGTCATCGCCCCAAAGGTCAATGAAAAATCGATACACAGGCAAGAGTTAAACAATTCTGAATAATTTATTAGAATTTAGCGAAGGTGGAAGAGAGGCGAGTTCCGTCAACAGAAGTGCTCCGTGATGGGATTTAAAAAAAACAAAGGGAAAACAATATTAGCAATATTGGCGTGTTTGGCTCTAATCTGACGCCTCGATGCGCGCCCGCTCCTGACGCGGCCGCGTTTCTTTCTGTCAATTATCCCCTCGTTTATTCGGGGGATTCGGGCGCCCACGGAGGAACTTTTGCGGCTCCCGCGGGGCCGCTGCCGCGGCGGGGCCGCTCCGGTTCGCTGTGCCCGCGGGCTGCGGGGCTGACCCGACCCACGCGGGGCGGTGCGCGGAGCCTGCGCGCCCCCCGCCGCCCCCCCGCGCGTCCCGGTGGCCACTCCCCCGCCGCCCCGGCCCCTCTCCGCGTCGCGCTCGCCCGGGACCTCGCACACGGTCCCGCGCCTAATTAAATTAATTAGGGCGCAGCGCGCGGCGGGCGGGCGGTGCCGTGGCCGCAGTGCCCCGCGGCGGGCGGGCGACCGGCAAGGACGGGAGGAAGGAAGGGAGGAAGGAAGGGGTCCATTCAGAGCTCCGAGGGGAGGTAATTCGCCGGGAACAAGGGGCCGGCTTTGCAAAGTATAAATAGTGCCACTTCAATCGCGGCGTCGCTATCAGACCCCGGGAGCCCTGCACGTCGGGCGGCACGGCCCGGCCCGGCTCGGCTCGGCACGGCCCGGGGCGCCGCCGCCACCTCCCCGCCCCGTGGATGCCCGCCCGGGGAGCCGGGGCAGCGCGCCCCTGAGCCATGGAGGAGCTGACGGCGTTTGTCTCCAAGTCGTTTGATCCCAAAGCCAAGGAGAAGAAGGAGCTCATCACCTACCGCGAGGTGCTGGAGAGCGGGCCCCTGCGCGGCGGCGGCGGCCCGCGGGAGCCCGGCGGGGCGGCGGCGGAGCCGGGCCGGGAGGACACGGGCAGCCCCGCGGCGCGGCCGGCCGGGCGCTCCCCGCAGCGGGAGCCCGACGCCGCCGCCGAGAGAGCGGCCGAGGCGGCCACCCCTAAGCTCAGCGACGGTAACGGCGGCACCGCGGGCTCCCCCTTCTCCCGTTCCCTTTCCCCTTCCTCCCCTTCCCCCGTCGGGGTCGGTACGCGCGGAGCGGCCCGCGGTCGCGGGTGGACTGGGGCTGGCGGGGAGGCTGTGCCCGGCGGTGATGGGCGGCTGCCCGGGCTCTCCCAGCCACGGGAGATCCGCGGCCAGCCTCGAAGTTTTTAGATTAAAATATTTGAACCCGGATTTAACTTGCTCAGAACGCGATCTTGTTCCCGTTCGGCATCCCACGGGAAGCCGCGCCGCCAACGAAAGCCCGGCCCCGCGGGCCCGTTCGTTCCCCGCGGCTCCGGGTGCGCGGACCCGCGTGGGGCCGGGCCGCGCTGCCCACGCTCGGCCCCGGGGCTCCCAGCAGATCCGCCCCGCGGGTGTTCCGCGCGGTACCGCGGGGCCGGTACCGGGGCCGCCCGCCGCTCTCGGGCGCTGCGGGAGGCGGCCGGGCCCGTGCCCGTGGCTGCGGGGACCTGCGGGTCGCTGCCGCCCTTTTGTTCGGACCGGCGGAGCGCCCGGAGCATCCCTGGAACGGATGCCTGGAAAAAGGCAATCGGTGCCGCGGGGGAGCCGCGGCCGGGGCAGGACCGGGCCGGGCGGCCCCGCGGGGGTCGGTGCGGGGGCCCGCGCTCCGGCCCGGGGCGCGTCTCCGGCCGAAAATTGACCAAGGAAAAACGAATCCCGCGGGAGCGCGGGGCGCGGAGGGGCCGCGGCGGCCGACGGAGGCTCCGGGGACCTGTTGCTGCGCATCCCCCGGGGGCGCGGCGGGGCCGGAGGGGAGGGCTTGGTGCGGACCCCGTTCTCCCCGCCAGCGGTTACCGGAGGCAGCGGCGGAGCCCGGAACGGCAGCGGCCGAGGCGGCCTAGCGCGGCCCGGGCGCACAGGCCCCGCTCCCGGCTGCCCCGGCCCCGGGGGGCTCCCGTCCGCATCCCCCGGCCGCCGGGAGCGGCGAGAGCGGGGCGAGCCCCGGTGCCCCCGGCCCCGGCGTGCCGGCCCCGCCGCTCTGACTGCTGTGTCGTGCCCAGTGTCCCCAGAGCTGAAGGAGCGCAAGGAGGATGCGAAAGCGATGGAAGACGAAGGGCAGACGAAAATCAAGCAGAGGAGGAGCCGGACGAATTTCACCCTGGAGCAGCTGAACGAGCTGGAAAGGCTTTTCGACGAGACCCACTACCCGGACGCGTTCATGCGGGAGGAGCTGAGCCAGCGGCTGGGGCTCTCCGAGGCCAGGGTGCAGGTAGCCGAGGCTGCGGGGCCGCGTGGGTGCCCGCCCGCGTGGGTGCGTGTGCTCGGGGGAAGGGGCAGCTGTGGGAGAGCCGGGAAGATGATGGGGAAGAGCCCCATCCCTCTGTCAGGGAGAGGAGTCAGCTCCCCGGCGCCCAACTTCACCCAGCAAACCTGCGAACGGCCCCGCAGGGCTTTGCCTCCCCGGCGTTTGTCTCCCCGCGTGTCCCCAGCCCTTCGTTCGGCCGTGTTTTATCCCAGCTCCGCGGTCATTCCATCCCTGCCTCGGCAGCTGCTCCCGTGGCTCCGGGGCTGGCGGGGGCTGCGTTCCCCGTCCCCGCTGCCCGGTTCATCCATGGACGCACCGATTCCCTTCATGGATGTCGCGACCATAAACTGAATTAGGAACCGCGAAGTGAAACAAGAATAGATTTATTTTCAGTCCGTTTCTCCTCGTAGTTCTTAAATGTTGAAACGGCAGGAGAACTGAGCGAGGTGCTTTGTTCGGGTTTAAGAAATACAGAAAGTCTGGGATAAACCCGGGATATTTTGAGCTTTCTCCCCTCCCGGGAAGCCGCGGCTTCTCTGGATTTAACCTGCGCTTTGCACCCTCCCAAAGTTTTTTCCAAACGTGTTCCTGGGCTGCTTTCTGCGAGTTTTGTCGGGATGAGCTGAGGAGCGGGGAGGAAGGGGATCCCTCAAATGAGAACAAATGTAGCTGCTCCGGTGTATTTCCGTTCTGAAAATAAAAGAAGAGAAAATGATGGTCATTATTTGTTTGAACACATGGAGCAGTTCTAGGCCCCGAACATCTGCAGCTGGTAGAAAGTCTCGCTGTAACAGATACTCCCCCTCAATCTTTGTGCTCGCAGGCACCATCTGCACCCAAGTATGCGCTCCGTCCTCGGGGGGTTTCCCTGCATCGTGTAAGGTTGTAAGGACAGAGGCAGAGCCGGCATGGGGAGCCGAAAAACTCAAAACGAGCAGCTTTTGTCAGAGCCTGAACCACGAAAAAAAAATAAAAATAATTTAAAAAAAGTCTTCATTTTCCCTCTCTCCCCCCCACCCCCCTTTTTTTTTTTTTTTTTTTTTTGGTTGCTTTTATTTTTCTGGTTGCTTGGTTGGTTTTTGGTTGGTTGGTTTTTAATTGTTTGTGTTTGTTCGTGGGGGTTTTTTTAAATTTATTTTTTGTTTCTGTTCACCAAACCTTAACAAAACCAAGGCAAAAAGTTGTTGGCTGTGGAAAATGGAGCAGGGAGGTGCTCGACAAAGGAGGCGGCGGCGGCGCATAATCCGCGCTCCCATGATGCCAAATCGCAGGGTGCATAATAACTTTCGGAGATTTACATAGATTAAACCCATTCCCTAGAAATCCTCCCGGTAAAAAAAAAACCGCTTTTCAATAATATTTTGCCTCGTATCTGCTCTAATTTGTAAATGACGGAAGGCGCGTTTCCACGGGAGGGCTGAGGGCGAACGTGGCTCTTGGGCAGATTTTCCTTGGCTGGAGAAAATGACAGGGCGGGAGAAATTCCCGTTTATATTCGTCTCTTCGAGTAAGACCTCAAAAAATGCAATTTTTATCTCTTTTTTTTCTTCTTCTTTTTTTTTTCTTTTTTTTTTTTTTTTTTCCCTGGCCGTGGGGAAAGGATTCCTTGGTCGATGTGGCTGCTGGGATGCGCTGCAGAGCCCTGGTTTAATACAGGGATGTTTTAAGACCGGCTCTCCCCCTTTCCCTCCCTCCTTTCCCAAAGCCAGCAGAACTTAAGGCTGGGAATTTATTTTAACGATTCCATTTCCAATATTAAAAGTGTGTTCTTGTCTAACGGGGCAGCCTCTTCGGTGCAAGCAAATTAGATTATGATGATAATGAGATAATTATTCCCCTTCTGTGCTACACTCCACTGAACAGAGACATTCGAAACTTCTTTGTAGTGAAGGTTTTAGGGCCATAATTCTCCTCCACCCCCCACAAAAAAAAAAAAAAAAGAAAATAAGAAAAAAAGTCATTAAACTCAGTTGTTCAGTTGTTGTTGAGTTTTTCTGCAAGAGAAAGCTAATTAATTTATTTATTAATGAGCACGAGCTTCTCGGGCCATTATCGGCCGTTAGTGTTGGATATCAGGGGTGATTCCAGCCTTTTGGGAGTCTGATGTGGAAAGAGGAGCCCGGGGCCCGGGAGATCATTTCCCTGGGGCCTGCACTCCGCGCGTGGCGATTTTCGGGGGGTTTGGCTCTTTTCCTTTTGCCTGTCGGAGCTCGGCAGCGGGGGCTGCCCGGGCGGGGGGGGGGGGGGGGCGGGGAGCGCACCCGGGCGTCTTTGTCTGCGGGGTTGTGGGGCTTGGGAATTTCATTATTATTCTCATAATTATGATTATTGTTATTGCTGCTGCTGTTGTTATTCTCGGCGGGTTTATTTGAGGTCTGCCCCTCCCGGCGGCGGCAGCGCGGCCGTGACCCCGTGTCCCCCTCCCCGCAGGTGTGGTTCCAGAACCGCCGAGCCAAGTGCCGAAAGCAGGAGAACCAACTGCACAAAGGTAGCGGGGCGGGGGCGGGGGCGCGCCTCGGACACGCGCGGGGGGGTCCCGGCGCTGACCCCGCCGCTGCCTCCCTCCCCAGGGGTGCTGATCGGCGCCGCCACCCAGTTCGAGGCCTGCCGGGTGGCTCCCTACGTGAACGTGGGCGCGCTGAGGATGCCCTTCCAGCAGGCAAGTGGGCGCGGGCGGGCGGCCGGGCGGGCGGCCGGGCGGCTCCGGGCGGTGACACGGCCCCACGGGCCCTCCCGTTGTCCCCGCAGGTGCAGGCGCAGCTGCAGCTGGACAGCGCCGTGGCCCACGCGCACCATCACCTGCACCCGCACCTGGCCCACGCCCCCTACATGATGTTCCCCGCGCCCCCCTTCGGGCTCCCGCTGGCCACCCTGGCCGAGTCCGCCTCCGCCGCCTCCGTGGTGGCCGCCGCCGCCGCCGCCAAGACCACCAGCAAGAATTCCAGCATCGCCGACCTCCGCCTGAAGGCCAAGAAACACGCCGCCGCCCTGGGGCTGTGACCGCGCTTCTTCTTTTTTTTTTTTTTTCTTTTTCTTTTTTTTTTTTTTTTTTTTTTTTGGCAAGTAAAAAAAAAAAATAAAAAAGGAACAAAAAAAAAAAGGGAAAAAAGAGTTAAAACGGAAAAAAAAAAAAGAAAGAAACGAGGGAGAGGAGAAACGGACGGGAGATATATACTTATTTAAGGAATTAGAGGACGCGCAGCTGGGAAGTTCACAGGTTTTGAAACTGACCTTTTTCTGCGAAGTTCACTTTAATACAAGAAATTTGATAAGAGAGGCGGGCCTCCTTTCACGTTGCATCAGATACTTGAGTTTAACAACCACGTCTGGAATAGCGACAAAAAAGAAAAAAAAAAAAGAAAAAAAAAAAAGAAGAGAGAAAGACGACGACGAACGGGAAAAAAAAAAAGACAAAAAAAAAAAAAAAGACAGTGATTTCTCTGCGAATTTCTAATGGGAAACTGTCCGGGATACTTCCTCCAGCAGCATTCCGGGTTGCATGTATTTGTATTTCATTGATGGAGTCCTTTGATTCACTTGCACTTCACCCTCATCTTTAGTAGAAAAAAAAACAAGACAACCACAAAACCAAACAAACAAAAGTGGCTGGGTTCTTTCTCCTTTAATCTTGGAGGGAAGCAGGCAGAGAGAGGGAGATCAAGCGCTACCTTTTCCACTCTTAAATCTTTGTTGGTCGTTTGCTGTCCCACCTCTGAAATAAAAGGGAGTGGAAAGCGCCAGGAGAGCGGAGTTTGCTTCCCTTTGCCGGGTCTCTCCTGTCCTGAGGGCAAAAGTAAATGAAAAAATAAGAAAGAAGGGGAAAAAAAAGAGAGAGTATTTAATTCCCAACCACCACTCGACACCACGGCAAATTCCGATAAGAGGTACTGGGTACATGTAAAATATGTTGATACACACGAACAAAGTTTATTTTGGCTATAACTTGTGAATTGATAGTTGACTGTCAAACATTTACATTTTATCTCATAAAGGTGTATCTATTCACGTAATCTTGTGATTTTTTTGGTTATGATTATTATTATTTGAGAGACGTATAGCTATTTAACCTGGGGTACCCTGCAGTCAGTGATTGTTATCCCAGATTTTGTCATCAGACCCTCATGCTTATTGCCAAGACAGGGGGAAAGCTCTTCTACGCGAACTTTGGTATGGACGGGCTTTGTATCTATTTGTTCTCCATGAAAACAAAATTATTTATATTGACCATATTTTTTCTAGTGTATTTTAAGTTATTTAAAAACGAAAAAGAAAAAAAAAAAGAAAGCAAGATGCTGTTATCTCATTGCATTTGTTGTCAGTACAATATATTTTGTTTCACTCAGGTTTGCTTCACCTTTTTTAATCCATTTTCGACGTCACGAATTTCAATAAGTGCCAAGTAATGAATTTAAGACACTTTGCGACCTATTGACTGAAGGGGGGACGGTTCGGGGGACGGTTCCAGCTCCCTGCCGGGACTGTCGGTGTCCAGCCATCGGTGATGTTCTTTCTTTTCCGTGTTCACACCTTCTGTAGCGCTCGCACGTTTCTTTCTGCTCCGTAGATACCGCGACACGCCGATAGCGCTCAGCACGACGAGGAAGCGCCGCTCGCCTCCGCGCAGCTTGTTTAGAGTTTCTTTTTTCCCCCACTTTCTCTGAGTTTTTCCCGAGTTTCGGCTGCACAAACCGGGACGCGGCGTTCGCGTTGGCTTTTCTGTGGCAGCCAAGCCGGCCGGCGGAAGCTCTATAGCAATTGTGTCTTTACGAGTTCTGTCAGGTTCCCTCAGGTAATAAAAGCGAGGAAAGCGGAACGGCTCGCAATCTTTTCCACGGAGGGATCCGGGGGGATCGGGACCCCCCGCGCCCGGGCAGAGCCCGCACCGCGCCGGCTCCGACCCAGCGCTCCCGCGGTGGGCGCGGGGGGCTCCGGGCTGGGCGCTTCCTCCAGGTCGGGATTCTCCTCCCGCTCCTCCGAGAGCGCTGGGAAGCTCCGAGAAATCCCAGCGGGAGGAGCCGCGCCGGGGTGAGCGACGGACGGGGCTGGCGGGGGATGCGCAGCCCCCCGAGCCCCCCCCGGGCCCCTCGCCGGGGAAGGGTTGGGAAAGGTTGGGGCGGCTTGGGAAGGGTCCCCCGGGCCGGCTGCGGCACCGCGGGCAGCGGCGGGAGAGCCCGAGGTGTCCCCGCGGTATGGGCAGGGATAAGGACAGGGATAAGGACAGGGATAAGGACAGGGACAGTCAGAGCCTTCCCGGCGAGGCCCGCGAGCAGCCAGAGTCAAACCAGCTCGGCCGTTTCTATGCTAATAACGAGGTGGAAATGATAGATTTTGTGTTAGGTAAAACGGCTTTATTCCAGCAAAAGTAAGATGCTGCTAATTATAAAGTCAATAAAAGTACCGGTGGTGTCGATTGATCCCCGAACGCAGCAGTTCATTAATATGAGCACGAGAGCATCGCAGCCCCGCGGCTCAGAACCTGCCTCAGACACCCTCTCCCTCCTCCAAATAAACTTGTCACGTCCCACCTGCTCTGCTTAAAGCACAACTGGTTCAGGTAGAGTTGCCCAACAACCTTGTGCAGGTTTTTGGGGGGTGTGTACAAGGGGAACCTCACACCTGCGCTCAGCTCTTGGCACGTCCATCTTCAAGATGGTTGCAATAAAAAGTCAGGAAAAATGGGCTTTCATCCTATCAGGGAAGGGATTGGATGGTGTAAGAGAACTGCGTGGTTTTTAGCACAGCTGTGATTAAAATAAAATAGCCTTAACGGGATGTTTTTGGACGGGAACACTTACATTCCTGGTTTCCTTGGACTGGAATGCCTAATAAGTCTACAGGCCAACAGAAGTTGGCCAGGACTCTTCTGTTCCTATTTTATTTCTTAGAGTGTCTGAAGCTCTGTAAAATCCCGTCGATTTCCCAAGATTTAATTGTGGGTGTTTCACGAGGCAGCCAGCGCTCACGATCTGTGCTTCCTGGAGATAAAGTTTTTGTGCGGGATTGACATGGAGACATGCTGGCCTGCGAAGGGGATTTGGAGAAGGGATCCAAGAAATCCTGTAGGAAGGAGTAAACACCTGTTTCTGTCCTCGCAGAGCCCTTGGTGTGTTCCCAGCAGGACCTGATGCAGATTCCGCGGGGCTGAAGGAGCAGTTTCCACATTTTGTTGTCTCTCTGCAGCAGCACGAGTGAGGTGAGCGGGGCAGGGAGCTCACAGATGTGTGACAGGGAGCTCAGATTCCTGCATGGATCTCCGCTCTCCACACAAAAATGCCGGAAAGGAGAAGGGGAGAAAACACGGTGCATAAACCTGCATGAAAACACGCTAAATCCTGTGTACAAACCTGCCGTGTCTCGAGTTGTTCTCTCACAGCTCAGCTTTATTCCAGGCTAGGCTTTCAAAGTCGCCTTTCTGAGGAGCAGCACTGGACAAGCACCCGAGCCCCTGTGGTAGCCAGCCCTTGGAGTGAGCTGTGGCTGGGTAGCCACGGGATAAATAACGTGTTGTGCTAACAGGACACGCTGTGCTCCTTCCTGCCCCGTAAATATTGAGACTTGTCCAATTCCGTGGCTGTTCCTGTTTTGTTTGCCCTTGAAACCTCAGTCACTCACTATTTCTGAGCCTGATTTCCCTCACTGTGAGGTGCCAGCAGGTGAAAGGGCACCTCAAAGGTCACCTCCTGCATAAGTTTAGGAGTAAAAGCAGCAGATCTGTATCACTTTTGTGGTTCTGAGGTGGGCAGCAAAGTTCTGCAAGGAACTGGAAAAGTTGTGCTCATTTTTAACCTTTCCTGCGTTCAAGCAGCCACTGCCCCTGGTTTTCCTGGAGGATCCAGTCAGTGTTCCCAGCAACGGGAGCTGTCACTACTCACACCTTACACCAGCCCCCAGCCCTCTCTCCAGGTGTTCTTTAGGCAATTAAGTTGGTGTGAGTGAAGGAGATCCTCAGCATTTTCGGCACCCCGAGTCTCGCTGCTCTGGTGGCAGACTGTGGGCTTTGGGATGCAATTGTGCTGCTTTGCCACTTCCTCCCGATTCTGGGGCTGGCCCGAGTTCCTGATGGTAGAACCAGCAAAGCCACCAATGCCCATCATCTTCCTCAGCGCTGTGGTGACACTGTGCCCGCTTGGACAAGGTAATGAGCCACCCAAACCCCACCCCTTCCCGATGTGAGGCCGGGTTTTGGTTCAGTGGAAAGGCTGTGCGTGCCAGGCGCTGCTGCCTGCAGGATCTGCGGGAATCTGCCGAATCATCCCCGATGCCGTGCCCACAGCCGGCTCCTGCCCTGCGCTGCAGAGCCAGCCTCTCCTCCAGCAGTGTCATTTTGTGCTCACCAGAGCCTCAACTTTTCCTAGAGAGGGAAGGGAAGCTTTTCTCTGTTCAGGGAAAGGTGTTTGGGAATGTTTTCCTTCATAACAAAGGGTTTATGGCCTTTGTGCGTCAGGCATGCTGCTCATGAAACACCCACTTGCTTTCAGCAGCCTCCTTTTACACGGGTAAAAATCACCCAGGGAAAAATTCTGGGAGAGAATTACCAGATTGGGGAGGTACAAATGCCCAAAAGGAATGAGGGGCAGTTTGACTTTCTCAGCAGCTGCAGCCACCCTGAAAGCACCGAGGATGTAAAGCTGGAGTTGATAAAACAGAGAGCCAGAGCTTTATGAACATCTTCCTCAAGCTCATTTAGGGAACAGAGAACAGTTTTAGCAATGCTTTCGGGAGTGCAGCTGCATCACCCTTCAGGCTGAGATCCCACGTGTGGCAGCGTGGCACCCACCCTAGTGCTGCACCCCTGCATGCGTGGGGTCACACCGTGGTCCTGCAGGGCATCCCCAGCTCTGTGCAGCTCCTGCAGCAGGTGCCTGCACATCCCCCTCCCGCTGCCAGCTCTTTGGAACTCCCACCTTGGATTCTGCATCTTCTGGATGAGGCAGGAAGCACCCCCAGGCGCTTCTGTGCAGTGGGTAAACTGGTCAGCAGCTGTCCACATCCAGCTGTGGTGTTTGGGATGCCCAGTTCAAGGTGTCCCCTGCACCAGAATTGTCACTGGAGCCTTTTGGCTTCCTGGGTGTGCATGAAGGTCTCCTACCACTGTGGAATGGGAATTCTGCTCAGAACTTACTGGCTGTAGGGTCACATTGACCCCAGAGTTTCTGCTCTCTCTATTAACTATATTAAACCTCCAGTCACCTTCCTTCACCCAGCCCCTGCAGTGCCCTGGAGCTCCAGGGAGACGCTGACAAGCTCCACGCTCTCTGTGACAGGGGAAACATTTCATCACTCCCGTGTCAGGCAGCCACTGCCACCATTCCTGCTTCCACAACAATTCCAACCCACTGTTTTCTTTTCCTTACAGGAGGAGAGCACGACCCACCAGTCACCACTGATGAGAACTCCAGATGGAGCTCACACACGGGGGTGGGGTTACCCCTGTAGGAGCAGCTCAGGCAAGAGAGAATGCTTGAGAAATAAGGATTGTCTGTGTGTTATAGAATCATGGAATCATGGAAGAGCTTGGGTTGGAAGGGACCTTAAAGTTCATCTCATCCCATTCCACCCCTGCCACGGGCAGGGACACCTTCCACCATCCCAGGCTGCTCCAAGCCCTGTCCAACCTGGCCTTGGACACTGCCAGGGATCCAGGGGCAGCCACACCCTGTGCCAGGGCGTCACCACCCTCGCAGGGAAGAATTTTTTCCAATATGCCATCTCTCCCTGCCCTCTATCACTTTGAAGCCATTCTCCCTTGCCCTGTCTCTGCATGCTCCGCTCTTAGAAAAAGCATCAGCATTTTGGAAGCAACCAGAAGGAGACGCAACGACTTTCCTTGGAGTCATTTTAATTTAGTGAGTGAATTCTGAGGGGGGCTGGCCCAGGTGGTCTCCCTTCCCAGTGTGCCAGAGGATCCAGGAGGGGGTTTGGCACCCCAGCACAGACAGCAGTGTGCAAACTGTTATTATTAACAACAACACACTCACCACCCTCTCATTGTCCTTTGAGTAAATATTTAAGCAGTGGAAACTTGGCTTGCACTTCCCCAGCCTGGCAATCTGCTGGGAGCTGAGATGCTGCCCGGGTCCCGTTATAAAATCCCTGTGAACACTCACAACATCTTTTTCACCACTCCTCCACTTAATGTACACGTTCTAATTATTATGCAGATTCTCGTTTAGGAAATATTTGGATTTGGAAGTGTTTGGCCATGTGGTAATCTTTAGGACAAAGGTAAACATATTCTTTGTTAAAGAAAATGTAAATAAAGAATTGCCCCAAAATATCTCCGAGAGGTTAAATGCAGGACAATGGGAACCACATGTGAATGTTCCTGCTGTCCCCGTGCAGGAAACTCAGGGATGCTTCCAGTGACTTTGGTGACTGCAGCAGGAATTCTGCTGGGGAGACGTCCTGACCCTATAAGAAAAAGAAAACAGCAGGCTAAGGAATTAGCTGGGTGTGATGCATCTTAAATCACAGAATCCCAGACTGGTTTGGGATGGAAGGACCCTAAAGCTCATCCCATCCCACCCCTGCCATGGGCAGGGACACCTCCCACTGTCCCAGGCTGCTCCCAGCCCCAATGTCCAGCCTGGCCTTGGGCACTGCCAGGGATCCAGGGGCAGCCCCAGCTGCTCTGGGCACCCTGTGCCAGGGCCTGCCCACCCTCACAGGGAGGAATTCCTCCCCAATATCCCATCTAAACCAACACTTTGTCACCTCATACCTGGCTGAGATTGCCCCAGTTACTTAAGAGCCATTAATTTACAGAGGTGCCATGGCTACAATGCCCATCCTCGCTCTGCACAGGGATGTGAGCTCATCCACAGGGTTCCTGCTCAGTTTTCAGCTGTTTGTTCTCCTTGTCCAATACCCCCAGTGGGATCTGTGCTATTCCCACACTGCTGGAACTCCAGGAGAGGATTTCCCGATGGGATCTGATGGCTTTCAGGCCAGCTCCTGACCCGGTGAAAGCAGTGGCAGCTCTGCCCTCCACCCCTGCAGCCGCACAAGGTGTGACAGACCCTTGGTGGGTTTTGTGCCTGTTCCATGCAGCTGACAAAGAGCTTTGTCACGTTAAGCAGATGACAATTCTTACATATGTAATCAGTTTAATTACAGAAGCCGTTTACAATATTTTCCTGCCCAGGTAAAGGATTCTGTATGAATTTCAAAACTAATTGAACCACATTAATACTGCTAAAGGAAACTGGAGCATTTGCAATTCATGCATTATTTTACGTTCAGATGTAATGAATTTGGATTAATTTCTAATGAACTCATTTTGCTTCTAATCAAGAACTTCTTTTCCCG
The DNA here is from genome assembly GCF_009650955.1 of Corvus moneduloides. Classification (NCBI taxonomy): domain Eukaryota; kingdom Metazoa; phylum Chordata; class Aves; order Passeriformes; family Corvidae; genus Corvus; species Corvus moneduloides. The sequence goes on from NC_045485.1 coordinate 26,617,459, forward strand.
GGCTGGGGAAATGCCTGTGAATTTTCCCTCCGAGCTCTCTTGTGTAACATCTGCCCCGAGCTGTGTCTGTGGAACAATAGAGAGGCAGATTTACAGGGTGGCAGCTCTCGCTCCGGGCCTGCAGAAAGATGAATTAAGCCTTCTCTCAGAAAAGGAGCATATATATTTCAAACCAATTGTTATTAGCCAAGATACGGCCAGGGTCACGCTGAATTCTGTGTGAAGCACTCCTGTGAGTGATTTATCTCCAGGGCTCCTTAAAGTAAGAATTTATTTAAATTTTTTTTCAAGTTGTGCACAAGTTCTTTAAGTGTCCCACTTAGTTTTCAGGAAAATAAAAACAAACGGTGACCAGGATTTGGTTTTGTTTTGAACTATTTCCCGTGTGCTCGTGCAATGGTTGGTCATTCATGTGGGGAAATCTGTGGGGGTTCAATGGACTTCAAATGTTGTCAAGGAGGAAAAGGTGAATTTTTGTCTTGCCTAAGTTCAGAGAACTTGGAGCAGAGATGTGGATTAATGTTGAGGGCTCAAGTAGCCAAGAGTATGAATAACTGGGGCAGAAAGAAGAATTTTTGTTCTGCCATTTGCAATTAAAAGTCAGAGAATCCCAGAATGGTTCCTTAAAACCCAGCCCATCCCACTCCCTGCCATGGACAGGGACACCTCCCACTGCAGCTCCAAGCCCTGTCCAACTTGGCCCTGAAAAATGCTCAGACTTTTTGTATTTTAACACCTATAAAATGGAGATGGTCATAATTTAAACGTGGAATTGAAATTGCAAAAACTGGAGGAGAACGACAAGAATTCTGCAAGTTGTTCTGGAAGCTGTGCTGGGTCCCTCTGTGGGCAGCACCCCCCTGCTCCTGTGCTCTGAGGAGGAGGATGGAAGGATGGCCTCCAGCCAGGCTTTCCAGAAAGGAGCTGCAGAATGTAAATGAAAACAAACAAAAAAAATCCGGGTTTGGGCACAGAAGAAACGCACTGCCCACAAACTGCATTTTTCCTGATTTCTGTACAGCTCTCGAATTGGCACAACCTTGTTTAGCTTCAAAGATCTAAGAAAATTACAGCCTGAGGCTCTTGGATGGTGGCTGAGTGTGGCTCTTATCACTGAAGTCCTGGGGAATGATTTCAGGCCAAATGTCCATCCCAGCTCTCTCGCTCTGTGCTTCCCAATGTTTGCCCTGGGACACCGAGCAAGGCAGGAAATGTGGGCAGTCTTTAGACCAGTCTCACATGAAAAATGTATAAAATGGTTAAACACAGTTCCAGTTCCTGCAGAGAAGCATCCTGGAGCATCCCTGGCAGTGCCCAAGGCCGGGCTGGACGGGGCTAGGAGCAGCCTGGGATAGTGGAAGGTGTCCCTGCCCATGGCTGGGGAATGAGATGATTTTTAAGGTCCCTCCCAACCCAAACCAGTCTGGGATTCTGTGTTTCTTGGGAATAAATAATCTGAAAACCCCTCTTGGAAGCAAACTGCCATTGCCCCTTGAATGACAACTTCCAGGAAGGAGCCAGACGAGTGAATTCCATCAATCACCCTGAAATCTGGGGCTCTGTGTATGTGAGGAGCATTTCCAGGTCCCCTGGCTGCCCGTCCAGCTGGGCCCAGTGCTCCTGTTGTAAAGAAACCCCGATGGATTCATGGAATGCTTTGCCCGCTCTTCAATTTCTTTCCTGAGTTAAACAGCCCCAGAGAGCCTGGGCTGTCTGTGCCACACAGGCTGACAGTGCTGGCCCTCTCTCCAGAGGCTGGAGATGCAGAAGGAAGAGGTGGGAAGGAAAACCCACAGTCTGACCCTTGGAACATCACTACCTCGTGCACGTCCCCACAGAAGGGCTGGAATCACGGAGGGCAACCAGGAAATTAAATTTTCCTGTTATCCATGAATCCATCACCCATTAACAGCCACTGTCTCCATCATTCCAGCAGCAGGGAAACCAAAACACCTTCAGGGGAGTTGGGGGCTCCCTGAAAGGGGCACGACTGGATGAAGGACATGGAGATCATCCTCCTCCTCCTCCTCACTAAATGTCCTCCTGGCCTTGCACCTGCTGCCAGCAAGGCAATGCCAAGAATGAGGGTGATGGAAACCTTGCTGGAAAGGGGATGTGCAGTGATGGAAAGGAGGACAGAAGACTTCAAGCTTTATATAATATTTTTTCCCTCCACCAGGATTTGCACAAAGAGACACAGGAACAGCTGACCTCACCCTGGCTACCAGCAAACTGCGAGCCTTTAAATACAATTAATGCAAAACATCACTTAATTGTAACTGCCTTCCCTCGTTTGCAGCACATGGATGATATTCCACTGGGTTGTGGCTCCGTGGAAAGTCTCGTGAGCAGCACTCACTGAGCTGGAACTCTGTTGGTGCAAGTGGAACTTCACAAAAGGATAATTTTTATTTTTGACATCCATTTTAAAGAAAATTCACATCTAAGTAGCAACTCATGTTTCAGCTCTCAGCAGAGCCATTCGGTCCCCAAAATAAACTGTTGGTTTAACATTTATTTGTGTATAAACCCACACACATTTGTTTGCAGAGATCAAAGTGGGTTTCCAGTTTATAGATGAAGCTGTGGCCGTAGCAGAGCTGTGGAAGCCCTCCCCGGGTGTTTGAACTGTGTGTGTTTAAACACAGCTCTGCAGCCACAAATCCCACAGAGCCCTGGGCTCCAGGGGCACCCACGAGCCCTTTGTAGGCTCAGTTTGGGATTGCAGAGGGAAAACATCCCCGAATCAGTCATTTCCCAGTGCCTTTATTTCCCACTCAAAGCGCAGGGCAGCGAACAGGCTCTGGTAAAGTGATGTAAAGAGGTTTCCAGCTGGGAGGACGTGTTGGGATCTTAAGCCTCATGCTGGAGCAGCTCCTTGCCGCTGGAGATGAATCCCAGCATCTTCCCCTTCTTCTCCCGGAGGACAGCAGAGTTCCAGCTGTCCAAAGGGACCTTCCACAGCATTTTGTTCAACCCATCCCTTGGCAACAAGCTGTGAGATCCATTGGGAAATAAAAGTTAATGATGACTGTGCATCTAAATCCTGGCAGTGCTGGAATTCCGTGGATCAAGGACTGCAAGAGCCTCTGAACGGAGCCACAGCTACCTCGTGTTCTTCAGACACTTCCCACTGGGCAGATACTTGGAATAGTGGCTGTAAAGTTAATGGTATTTAATAAAGAATCTGCAGAGGGAAAAATATCAGTTCAACATCCGAGAGAGCAGGACGAGCGCTCTGGTTACGCTTCTCTGACCCATCTGCTTACATTTCTATCACCACTTTACCGACATTTTAGGCTCTATTATTTGGATACCAAAAAGAAACCAAACCTGGGCTCCAGGAACAACCCAACCTTCTCAAGGGCGTGGTGGATTTTAGCTGATGTTGCTTTATGCTCAGTGAGACCAGAGCAAACTATTGGCAGTTGCTGCGTACGGTGGGGTTGATCTTTAAAGCATCAGTTCGAGGGGTGTTTGTCTTTCCCAAGCCTGCTGTCTGCAAACGCTTCAGCAGGCACAGATCTGGGGGAGTCCTGACCACAGCAGCCTATTTTATTTGTTGAAAATCAGTTTTGTATTTAATAAAGAATATTTGCTGTGGCAGCCTGGGGTTTTTTTCTGGAGACTGATGTATACCTGTCCAGACAGCTAAAGAAAAATGCCTTAAGACTTAACTGCACAATTCTATTATCCTACGTATCGACTCTCAAATTCCTGTAGTGAACTGACTGTGAATTTCTGATTAAAAATGAATTGTAATTAATTTAAGGAACAGAGAGAAACAAAAGGAAAGCCATGAGCTACTACCTGACATCATGGCTGGGAATGGTCTGGTGTGGATGGAGGGTTGAAAATGTGTGAACAGATCCTGGAATCCCAGAGTGGCCTGGAGGGACCTTAAAGCTCATCTGCCGTGGGATGCCTTCCACTGTCCCAGGCTGCTCCAATCCCCTTCCAGCCTGGCCTTGGACACTTCCAGGGGTGGGGCATCCCAACTCCAGATGGGGTTGAAGCAGCCCTGGAGCTGAGCTGGCTCCCCTGGCAGGTATTGCCTGACAAGGCAGGAGGGAAAACCTCCAGTGAGAACATCACGGAAAACTCCTTTCTAAAGTGTCCTCTTGAGGATATTTCTACTGTGAGAGGGTCCACAGGACTGGAATTGGGGGTTCAGCAGCTCAGCTCCACGAGGGGAGGCAGTAATGCCAAATACAACGTCACCAGGAGGAGGTGGAGTGAGGGACGGGCAGTTCTTGATGGACTCGTGGCTGGGAGAGAGACAGAGGGAAGGGGAGCTAAGGAGCAAATGAAAAGCCAGGAATGACTCAGTCTGGAAATATCCTGTATTTATGATCTTTGGCAGGGGGTGACTCTCTGATGCTGCTTTCTCGCATCTCCTGAGCGGGACCCCGTTCCTGGCTGGTGCTCGTTTTCCCACTGGGATGGTTCTATTTATAGCACCTTGGGATGGGTGTGCAGCAGGCTGGGCTGGGGCCAGCTTAACCCTGAGAGACACAGCTCAGCTGGGACAAGCTTAACTTCCCTGAGATCAGCCGGGGGCTGCCCGAGGAGGGGCCTCCTCCTTTGGGAATCTCCTTTCCAGGGGGGAGCTCCAAAAATGTCCAGGGATTGATTGTGGCATCCCCCCTCCTCCACCAGCCCTCCACACCCCCTGCTTTCCATGGGCTCCTTCCACTACCCCAGCTTGCTCCAAGCCCCGTCCAACCTGGCCTGCAGCACTTCCAGGGATGGGAATGAAGGTGACACAGGAAAAACAAGCAGTGGAAATGGAAGAAGGTCACTCACACAGGCAGCATTCATTAAAAAACCTGTCCTCAAACTGTGTTTATTTAACTTTTTGTTTGCTTGTTTCTAATTCTTTAATATATACTAGTCATTCTTAATTATTTTAGATGCAACCAGAGCCCCTTTTTTCTGATTTAAACCAGTTATAAATATAATTTTCTCATTGCAAACTGAAGGAGTCCCTAAAGCAGTTCCAGATGCCAGACATGGACATTTGTGACATTTCTACTGGAGGGATAACTTTGGATGTTGAATCCAAAGCAACAAGTCTAACAAACAAGACGCTGACACATGAAGAGATAACGTGGTGAGAAGAAAAAATCCAGGCTATCAAATCTGGGTGAAACTTCTCCAATTTGTACAAAGAGTTTTACAAACGTTGGTTTAAGCAACAGCACAGCTCGAAAATGAGGCCTGAAAACGTGTGAAAGAACTGGACTGGGGAGAAGTGGAATAAAATGGAAGGAAGAGGCAGAGGAAGAGAATAAAAAGAGCCAGTGAACAAAAAAGAAGTGCAAAATGTCAATGGAGAGAAGCAGAAAATCAGAAGAAATGCCAAGGAAGAATATTTTCAACAAGGCAGGAATAAAAAATTGAGCTGTATGAGGAAAAGTGCAAGAAATACCAGGAGTCACAGTGTTCTAAAGACAACAAAACTGTGAAAGTACTCAGGAGGAAAGGGAAAATATGAAAAACCTCATTTTGTATTAATTGTGCTCCCTTTCAGCCAGCACATTCCAAGACTGGAAAAACTGCTGTAATGAGATTATTGTTTACAGCAGGTTATTTATTCCTCAGCTGGTTCCTGTTCAGCCTGGCTCTGTTTGATCTCATTCTGTCAAACCTTGCCGTGCAGCCCCCGAGTCCTTACCTGAGAATAAAGACTTCATCACGCCAATGGATTTGGAACAAAACCCCTCATTATGGCCCCATTTTTCCTACAGGCTTTGTGTGGTTACCAAAGCTCAGGCTGCAGCTTTGCAGCTTCTGGGCAATCCCCAGCTATCGATGTCTGGGGGCTTGGCTTGTTTCCTGACCTTGAGCAGCTCTGGTTTGGGGTGGCAATCACCCAGAATCTCCCCCTCAGTGCAATGCCAAGAAATACAAATTAAATTAAATATCAGAGCCCAAATATTTGTACAGAATAATTATGTCTGATCCTTTAACGGTTGTTGAAAATTGCTGCCCTCACAGCGTGGCAAATCTTCGTCTTTTTGGGGAAAAGAACATTGGAAAATAGGTATAAAACCCCCAAACAAGCAATTAGCTAAATAATCCCAGGAACACACTGAGGAAGCACGTGGAAAATGTTGTGTGGAGGTGTGGTTATAGGGGGAAAATTATTTTATTATCATGTGTTTTAAACAAGCAGGGGCCCACATTTTTCATGCAATGGCACAATCGTGTTAGGCACTAAAATCAGGTTTTAAGCTACTTTTAAGTGTTCTCCCTTCCCCTCCACTCCGGGGTTTGGAAGTGTGGGGTTTGTCACCATTCTCGTGGCTTTCAGAGCTTCTTTTAACCAGCCCACAATTACCAGAGCTGGCTAATGGACCATCTCCTTGATAAACTTCCTCGTTAAGGGGAGCCCAGGACAAAAAATGAGCCTGCTTCTTTAAAAGTTTATCCCTGTGGCACCATCATGTAAGCATCCATATGGGACAGTAAAAATGGAAGACGACACATTAAATGACATTATTATAAAATGCAATACTCTTGGAATGATCCCTTATTAAATTAGGCTCTATGATCTGAGATGAATTTCCCCGATCCCTAATCCATCACCAGAGAAATATTAAAAGATAGGTCTCAACTGGTATTAGAATCGCACTCAGTCTCTACTTTCATTATTTTGAATTAGGGTGCTACTGGGGGGAAGCCTCTTAATGAGAATTAGAGTGATTCACTGGCCTCCTTTTGGATTTTGACAAGTAAAATATTAACTCTTCAGTCACAGCTGTCGGAATTAAAATACTTGGCAGCCACAGATGCACAAATTAAATTGGCCTTTATGTTTCCATATTGCTGACCTCCTTAGAGGCAAAAACATCAAACCCAACAATAACAGCAAACCCACAGCATGTCATTCCTTGGAAGAAAATATATTTATTGAAGTTTTTATATTTGTTTCAGTTTTGAACACATAATTGAACAAATACGGGATGTTTCTACAAAAGGCTCTTATTTTAATTTTGTGTTCTGTAAAACTTCAGCTACAAATCAGTTCCTCTGAACCATTAATCAGGCAATAAAATAATAAATGAAGTGATTTCGGGGATTTCTTAGCTGTTTAAACCAACGTAAATCAGATTTACATGTGGTGCATCAGTGAAAACATCCTAATGGCTTTGACTGGCATTTCTTTGGGATTGTTCCTCTGGCTATAATTGATTCTTTTTCTTAGAAACAATATTTAAAAATGCACAATTATTGCAAAAGAACAAGGCTTTTTATTTGCAGCGCTCCAGTTTGGACCAGCAAAACAAGCTGGAGTTTAGCAGTGCCAAGAAAAGATCCTTTCTGATCTTTTCCCCTCTTTTTTGATGTACTGCTGTGGCAGTAGAATTTCAATTAGTCCCAGTTAAATGCGTCTCAATTAATTTTATTTCAATTATAATAAGAGGTTCCAAAATGAAATTTGCAGCGTGGAAAAGAAGCGAATGATGCAGAAGTGATGCAGAGGTGGCTTTATTTTTTTTTTTTTAAGCTCTCCTTAAATTCTCTGATCCATCACAGCCACGGCAGCCCAGGGTTTGTTATCCTTCCCTGTGTCTCTGGTCACCTCCGGCGCCTCTCTCTCCTCCCTAACGATCCCTCATTGATCCCAGCTTGTGATCGGCTGGGAGCGGCCCCCAGGGGGACAGTGATGGATGCCTTGCACCCCTCTCACCCTTCGCATCCAATCCCAGCACCAACTCCCCGGACCTGCTCTCAGTGGGGAGAACGGGGGGCTGTGGCCGAGGCAGGCACAGCGGGGTGAATTTTGGCTCCTTGGCAGAGGCTCTTCACACGCAGGAGATCACAAACCACCTCCACGGAATTCCTTGGAACACAGGTTGGGATTTGCCAACGTGTGCTGACGTGGAGTGGCGAGGCTGCAGTGCTGACAGCATGAAGCACCTTGTGTTTGCTGTGAGGAAATAGAGTTTGTTACCCACTTGCTGCTTCCCCAGTTTTCACTCATCCATAACCAGCCAGGGGGAGGTGGTGCCTCTTCTGCTCCTGGCAGGGGAGTTCCAGAGCTGATAATGCAGCATTGCTGAGATCCAAAACAATCCCGCTCCGAAACCTTAATATTTGGAAATACCTTGTTATTCCCTGGCAGGGATCTGCTGGAGGCATTTGCCCTGAGCACATTTGTTGTCACCCCCCCTCTCCACAGGCAGCTGGGAGCCTCTCCCCAGTGACATGGGACACACTTGCTGTGCTTAGGACACAGGAACCAGCCTCAAGTTGTGCCAGGGGAGCTTCAGGTTGGATATTCGGGAAAACTTCTTCACCAAAGGGGTTGTCCTGTGCCAGGGCAGGGGTGGAGTCCCCATCCCTGGAGGGGTTTAAGAGCCCTGTGGATGTGGCACTTGGGGACGTGGGGCTGTGGTGGCCTTGGCAGTGCTGGGGAATGGCTGGGCCTGGTGGTCTGAGAGGGCTTCTCCAACCTTAATTATTCTTGAGGCTGGTGAGGCTGCCCCGGTGGCTGGGACAGTTTAGGGCTGTGACATCCAGCCCTGCCTGCTCAGAGGCACAACCACACCGAGAGCCCACGGTCAGGGCTCCTGGTGCTGCCCTCGGTCACACGTGAGGACAGCATTCCATGCCACCCTAAAGCTCTCCTGGAACCACTTCTCCACTGTTTTTATCCCTTTTATTACATTATCTCAGCCACTCCAACAGCTCCTTCCATGGGATTGGGGCTTTCCCAGGAGCACTCACCCCATCTTTCCTCCTTGTCACATCCCCACTCGGTGCCGAAACCCTCTTCCCTCGGAGCACCGCTCCAGCCCCGTCTCACCCTGGAATTCCCAGTCTGGATTGGGGCTGAGAACCCACACAGAGTTTTCCAGGCTCCGTGGTTCCTTCCCCGGTTCCTCGGCCGGAGCCAGGAACGCCACGGAGCCACCTCAGCGTGTGAATTAGTCCTGGGAACTACTTAATCCATCTTCCCTGGAATTAAATGTGCACGGAGAGCTGCTGGGGGCCGCGCCGCGGGCGGCTTTAATTTCTTTTTTAGAAGGCATTAGCAGAACTCGATAAAGGGTCAAGTAATTTCATCCAACTTGCCACCAGTTAGTTAAGGGGAAGCGACAGGGCTGGAGCCTGGCGTTGTTACAACCCTGCAGAATTATTTTATAGAACAGGAGGTTTAAAATCCCATCTTTTTGGCCAGAAGAGCGATGGCGGCAGGGATGCTCCCGAGCTTTAAGGGATTGCCCTAAACGGGGCGCTGGGATGGATATTTGCAGTTTGGGGGGTGGGCTGAGAGCCCCGAAATGAGATGGTTACTTGTGGCCCGGGAGCGCCTCCGGAGCGGGGCCGGCGCGCTCCCGGGGAGCCTGGCCGGGGAGTAATTCCCGGGAATTGTGAGCGGACAGTGGGTCCGCGGGGAGCGCTGGCAATCATGGCGGAAACAATGTTTGCATCGATCAGCTGTCACGGTGATTTATGGCTTCATTTTGCTGTAATGGAGAATTAGTGGAAAGATTATCAGGGACTCAACACTTTGGCTTGTTACCCATGTCCAGACGAGCAATTTGTCTCCCTGAAGCAGTGAAATACTTGTGACAGCTCCAACACTTGCCCTAATTCAATCAAGAGAAAATGTTGGAATTAATTTGTTACAAGAAAATTTAAATATGTTCAGCAAACAGTAACCGCAGAGCAGCAGCTGATTTATTGTGCTCGGCAAGATATCGATCCGCTTCGATCTGGCCCATGTTGAGGTTTTAATGTGTAATAATTTCCAATTTAAAGCTCCTTTTCAAGATCACGGGTTTAAAGAGAGGGCAGGCTGGGTCTCAAGACCTGATTAGGAGCCTGTTGCAATGGCTTTGTCAAAAGCCTGTTTGAATGTAAATTCATAGTTATCTTTTGCACTATCTTTAATATTCTTGACATGGATTTTATTGTGTGTCAAACCTCAGGCCAGCTGCCTGCCACAACCATTAATGAAACATCTTAGGAAATAAATCTCAGTCTTTATACAATATTTTTAAAAACCTGAAACATTAGATGTCAGCGAAAAAGGTGGAACTGCATCCTTTTTTTTCCCCCTGCACAGTAAAGCATCAGAGATGGAGCAGTTTTACAGCTTCCCTACACAATTAGATTGAATTATTGTGCAAATGCTATTATGCCATAAGCCTAAATTCCAAAGTCTGCAGGAATATTTTAGGTGCTTGTACAGATCTGTTATCTCCATTGAAGGTGTGACAGCTTATTCGACCCATACAGATCTATAATTTTTAAGGTTTTCATTATTAAAATGCTCTCCCCTAACGCCTGTAGGGTAACACCGCTCGAGAAGGTGGCTGGAGCATTGGAAATGTAGCTCCTTATAATTCATGGAGCAGCCATGGTGGTCTGCAGGCAGTGCCAGCTCCTCTGCCACCCAACTGCTGCAAAATGGGGGGAAAAACAAAATGTGCTCGATGAGTCCTTTCAACCAAATTGTTATGATTGATTAAAGGGAAATCCAGGGCTAAAGCCTTGTTTAATAACTGGCCTTGTAGTTCCAATTGGAAGTTTTCTCCAACATTTTCAGAGCATCAGTGGGTCACATAATTAGAGAGCAATCCCGTTCAACCTAATCGATAAAGAGTCGTCACCACCGTTGGACACATCCATAGCCAAGGATTTTTTTGCTCATTAGTAGCGTTTATTTTAGTTATTCTTGCTTTTGCTGCCTCAGACTGAGCACTGAAAAATCAGCTCTCTTTATTTGAACTGGTTTTGAAAATATTTCTAACAATGCCGGGGCTGTCAAACACAGGGTTTGGGCACCATCACCGAGTCAGCAGTGCTGGGAGGTGCAGCCCCAGGAAAACCCACACTGGGCAGCTGGATTTTTCCCAAATGGGTGGTGGGAGAGGTGTGTGAACACTTCAACTCCATCAGGGTAATCCAGGAGGGCGTTTGCAGCTTCCCAGTTACAGGAGAAAGGACCAAAGTGCTGGAAAAGCCAAGCTTATCTCAACTCCCTTGGCCATCAGAGCACCTGCTGCCCTGCATTAAATACCTCTGTCCCTAAGTGTGTGTAAAAGGCTGTTTGAAGGACAAATGTTATCCCAGAAAACAAGAGCTTCCTGCGTGGCAGCCGGAGCCACAGGAGTCACTTCCTGAACTCTGGACTTTGCTGGCTTTGGAGAGGCCTTTGCAGAAGCAACATTTGGCTCTGTTGGAGCTTTTGGAGACAAAATGGGAAAAATTCCTGGTCCTCCACCCAGTTCTGAGTGACTGTAATCCACAAGATGTCCAGTCAGGATCGCATTTGATCAGTAAGTAAAAATGAGGTGAGTTAGGGCAAAACAGCCACACGTTTCTCCTGGAGACACTCTGGTTCAGGGCTGGTGACCTTTACCAGGTGTTTTGGTGACCTGGCAGCACAGTGTCCCCTGCCACACCCCTGGCGAGGGGACACAGCAGGAGCATGGTCACTGTGCTGGGACGCATCCCTCGGACGCGCCTTGGCCTCCTCCAGAGCAGCTTGGGCAGAGCTCTCCCTGTGTTCTCAGCCTCCTTCCCATCAAACCCTTCCCTGACTCCTCAGCAGGATGAGACTTCATCTTTCAAGGGCTCAAAAGACTTCCTTGATCTCGGACAGTGTCTCTGCTCCAAGGATTTAATGCTCCAGCCTTTGCTCGGCAGCCACATTCCCACCTCACTCCTCTCCACAATGGAGTGCAACATCTTCCCCCTTCCTGAGACATTGTCTCTATATCCTTCCACATGTGTGCACTCAGTGCCTTTGGAAAAGCAAATACAGTTTTATTAAATTTTGTGCATGAGTTGGATCATAAAAAAGAGGGATTATGGACGTGTTGTAGCAGCTTTATGAAGGGAGGTGTCCCTGTATTTCCGAGACTCGCCCTGACTGGGGGCTTCAGGATTGGGAATTAATAATTTTTTATAAATGCCATGCTCCCACCGCTGCAAATCCATAATTACAACTCAGTTTTTCATTACGAACTAGAAACGTAAATATTTCTGTGGTCTTTGATGGAATTTAACTTCAGCAGCAAATAATATCTGCACATGTGTTTCCTATCTCATTCTTTCCCGTGTAATACCAGGCAGGCTACAGCCAGTAAAATATTATTATAAAAGTCCCTTTGCTGCAATTCTTGACCAAAAAATCCAAGGTTTGCTATCAGAAGTGTTCCTGAGGGTTCCTGGGAGTCAGCAGAGTTCTCGCGGTCGGAAAGGCCACGGCAGGAGCAGCTTTGTCCTTCATGGTCACAGCTTCAGGGGGTGTCCCCTCCATGAGCTCCATTACTTTGCACCAGAGACCCTCCCATCTCCTTCTCCTCCCAGTTTTAGGGGAAGCCAGGCTGCTGCTGGGTAGTTTTGGGAGGCTGTGAGCCCTCAGCTCCCTTGGAGAGCAAGGCTGAGCATCCCTGGGCTCCGCAGCCTGGCAGGGAGGGAGGGCCCACACCAGCTCTGTGTGACCTGGAGGAGAATCAGGCCTTGACATTTCAAATTGAATTAGACTGATATTTAAAACAGAGATAAACTGACATTTAGAACAGTCCAATGTTCTGTTGTTTCAATTTGCTTCCTTTTTTCTCCTCTTTCTTCATTTCTCATGGCTCAAGGCTGCACCACATTGGAAGCGGCTCACTGGGGGTCTGCTGCTGGATCACGACCTGCAGGGACCCTGGGGCTGAGGTCTCACTCTTGTTTCTCCAGCCCTACAGGCAAGAAGGAGCCTCCTGGCTGACTCCAGTGGGATGCAGTGTTGCCCTCACCCGTTAATGTGTCAAAATGCAACACCAAAATCAGCTCATGATTGTTCCCGAGCCAGCCGGAGCAGTGCCAGCTTAAATTGTACTAAAATGTTGGTCAAGAGTGCTAAAAGGCAGCATTGTAGATTAATAATATCAAGAGAACTCTAGAAACTTCATCTCATTTTCAGAGCCCTGCATTTGGCGCTCTTCTCTCACTCTCTGCTTGAACAGCCAAGAACTGGTTTGGTTCCTTCTGTGTCTCAGCGAGCCCCGAGAGATGAGCTTTTCCAGCTCCCACTCATCAGCGTGGCCCTGCAGCCACGGGCTGCAAATCCCACTGGGGGATGTTTATTTGTTTTTAAAAAGTCCTATCAGAATCTGGATCTGCTTCTGCAATTGTCTTTAGTGCTGAAATACAAGTTTAGGGGCTGCTCATGGCTGCAAACACCAGCACTGGGAGAGGGCTGAGAGAATGGCATTCCTTTCAAGTCAGATTTGCACAAAGCACAAAAAATCCGAGGAAAAATAATCTTTAAATAAGTTACCATTGTGAACTTTATAACAGTGCCAGCCATTAACAATAGACCCTCTTGGGGTGGGTTTTTCTCCCTTCCCATAACAATTTTTTCTTTCTGCAAGGTCATTTTAGGTTCTCAGCCTCAATAATTATTTGCTCTGCGAGCCATTGCAGACAGGGCTGTCTTCAGCCTCTCAGCTCAGAGGGAGAAACTCGATAACACCGTGGGATCCTTCCACAGTCTCTGCCAACAAAAATGGCTTTATTTTGCTCAGAACAAGGATGACAAGGGATGTCTCCACAAGGCTCTGGCACCTCTCGGGCTCTGCCTCCTGCCCTTCGTGCGGCCGCGGCCCCGGAGCTGGCGGGAAGGATGGGGCTCTTCCGTGGGGGTGAAGCCCTGGCTGGGCTTTTCCAGCATTCCCATTGTTGCACAGCTGAATCCAATCACTGCTATTTGTTTTTCAAAACAGGGCCCAGCTCCCTGTTGCTGGATGATGTTTTCATCCGCTGACATTTAAGAGAGCTATTTCAAAGTGAGCTGAGAACGTTTCTAGAATTCCTCTATTTTTAAGGTTTTATCGAAATCAGCTTTGAATTATGTGTTTGGAAATAATTGTTAGTAAACAGCTCCGTGCCTGCTCTGAAGGCGCTCACCAGACCTGTAAAAACCAGCTAAAAACGGCACATTTTGGGAAAGGAAATGGTTTTTCCAAACCCACAGAGTGATCAGATAACGCTCAAGCCCACGTGCTGCGTCCCAGACAACGTGGCTGATTAACCATTTCCTTCAGCTCCTGAATTTTTGTTCCAGTCTAGAATAAAGGTAAAGTTATTAAAAAAAGAAACAGCCTCTTCCTCAGAAAACCCACAGCCGGGCTCTCCTGCCCGGGGGCAGCTCCCAGCAGGAGCAGATTTCAGGAATTTCTGAGCATCCTGTTGTGACGAGGGTCATTCTGGGGGGATGAATTTTATGAAGGTTGGGAAATTAGTTTTGCTTGATTATGGTTAGGACTCTCTTCAAATGATCTGCCAGGACTTCACGATGCTGAAGAAGAAAGGGGAGAAGAAATTAAGCCCTTCAGAAGACAATTTTGACCTGCTGAGCTGTTGTGTCTCCTGATCCCGCCACAAAGAGCTACCAGATGTCCCTGTCTCATTTCCAGGAGTGTTTCAGTAATTTACTTCCCAGGAAAACGAGAAGCCCAAAGACCAAGGTTGACTCATGTCTGCTGTGGCCACGGGCTTTGCCCACTTGCCATCACCACATGCAGCCCCACAACAACCAATTACTCATAATTAATTATCAGCAAATTGTCAGAGCGGAGTTTAGGCCTCATGTCTGTAATGTCAGGTCACAATTAATTTAATTTACCCCCAACCTAACCCAGGTTTGACTCTGGTGCTTTGCTCACTCAAAGACAACAACCCCTGTGCCTGGATCAGAAGGAAAGGTTGCCAAAACCTTCTGAGGAGTGAGGGAACCTGCAGGAGTGGTTTCCAGTAAAGCATCAGTCCATATCCCACCAGCAGGGCCCAGGTGAGATGGGGACATTTGGACATTGGTTCTCCCATGAATAAGCAGGTTTTGGAATGGTTGTGACCTCTGAGGAGGTGACATGTCATGGAATCATAAACCCATGGAATGCTCTGGGATGGAAGGACCATCTCATTCCAACCCCCTGCCACGGGCAGGGACACCGTGGAGCCTCTGGCTTGCACAGCTTCTGGCATTTTGCGACGATCTGCCGGAATTCAGCTCTCTTGGTATGAAGGCCACATTCCGAACTGAGATGACTGTTTAAATCCCACCTGGCAGAGCCCAGCTAATCAATTTACCTTATCAAGCTCCAACGTCTAATTAGAGCTCTCCTGACACCGTTTCCAGGCTGGGTTCAGCTCGTCCTGGAGGCAGTGTAGCCCTTTTATTACTTTCTACAACTTAATCACTGTGTTTTAAAGACGTTTTCTCTGAATTGCTCAAAGGTTAGCCCCTCTGTCAATTTAAGTCAATATCCTCTTCTTTTCAAAATTAATTGCTATTAATTAATCACCATCTGAAGGAGTTTATTGGTATTGATTGGCTCCCTTTTGTGTGTTTCTGTGAGATCTCTCATTGGCCCTCCTCTCTGGGTTTGTTTTTCACCCACACCACGGAGGCCCTTTGGGTGAGCGTGGGTTGGCAGCAGCTCCAGAGGAGCATCCCAATCTCCAGGATAATCTTTCTGCCAAAGGGTATCCATGGTGTAGGTGCTCCTGGCTTTTACAATATTCTCTGAACTTCCTGAGTCACTTAAAATACCAGAGCCCTTCTTTCAAACCTATTCTCAGCGTTTTGAAAACATCTCTTGGTTTTGGGGTCCTGGCACCCTTTTTCCTGTGTCCCTGGGACTGGGGAGCTGTCCCAGCACCCACACCTCGGTGGTGTGACCTTTGGGCACAGACTGGGAGTGTCCAAGCAGGACAAGACCACACATCTTTCCCTGCTTCACCTGGAGCGGGAAGGAGAAGACCTCACAGTAAAATCTCTGTGCAAGGCTCTGCTTCCCACTGCTCTGCGGCGCCGGCGGGAGGCAGGAGGGTGATGATGGAAAAGCATTAATTTGCTTTCAAGTTTTGCACCATTATTGGCATTTTCTCTCCAACCTTTTTCCCAGTGTAATCAAATAGCAGCGATCAATACATTAAAAGTCAGTTTTCCTTGGAAGCCTCTCCTTGCAAAGTGTGGTGACCAGCGCGGCACCGTCTTCCCAGTCAATCATTAGACTGGAGTTTGGGGGGGGTTAGAAAGACCCCAGGTCATGCTGGGGCCTTACAGGGCTGAGCAGAGTGGGAAAATGCAGCAGGAATGAGGATGGTGGTGGGAAGAGGTTTCAAACTGAAGGAGAACCTGCACAAGAATGTGCTTTTCACAGAATGAGGAGCCATTTAAAAGCAGATTAATCCTGGGATCAGTTTTATTCCAACAGACCCATCAGCAGCAGGGGCTGGGACACTTCAGACCTCCCCTCCTGGCCCTGGGACACCCTCAGGATGATTGACACCTGAGAGGAGAACAAGCCACGTTTCCCACCCAGCCAGCAGGACTCACCTCAGCTCCTTCCCTGAGGATGAGCAGGGGGTGATTCCTAGAGCAGAGCTTCCCACCAGCTCCTGTGGGAATATCCGAGAGCTTTTCCAGCTGGTGGGACGGGGTTCTCAAGGTCCCCTGGTCGGTGACACCAGGGGCCCAGGGCATGGGCACGCTGTGTCTGATCCAGGGCTGCAGGAGACACGTTCCAGGCTGCTGAGTGCTGTCATTTGTCAGCCTCTGAAAAGACAGAATTCCTCCTCTCCAAAGCTTCCCCAGCTCCCCGGGGATGTCGTCAGCGGCTTTCACCGCCTTGAAAAAAATGTCATTTTTCTTTTTAAAGAGTACTACAATTATTATCACCAGGCCTCGGGGCACTTCACCCCAAATCACACAATGCTATTTCGGGTCTCTCTTTTACCACAAATGTTCAAAACCAGCTGCTTAAATCCGGTTTTCAAAAGTGAATTGGGCGTTTAGCAGCTCGAGAGTCTCTTGGCATTTCTGAGCTGCTGTGGCAGCTTCCAGCCAGCCAGGAGCACCCAGAGGCTCCATCCCAAAGCCAGGGACCACGTCAGGAGTGTCTTTCTGGGATCCTTCAGGGTGAGATGGGTTTCCTGAAACTTTTCTCCTTGCCTCACTCTTCAGGATGCCCAGATGTGAGGATCCAGCTGTGCAGCACTGGCTCAGGCAGGGTCACGCTCCCTCACCCCACAGAAAATATGGATTACATTTTGTATATAAGGCTTTTTGGATTAAACCTTGCTGAATTTGAAGGGCTAATTACTCCTAGGACACAGCCCACAGGAGTTTTTTCCCTCTGCAGCCTCTCCTGACCATGTTTATGTGTGAGTTTCCCTGAGCACCTCCAAGACTGAAAGCTTTTCTTTACGAGACAGATGGAGGTGTTCTTTCCAAGAGTGAGCAATATTTAACCTTAAGCACTTTCAAATCCGGCCTCAGGAATATTGAGATGAAAGCCTCGTGGCACTAAGCTCCTTTCAAATGGATATTGCAGCAGAGCTGCCTGGACATTAGTCTGGCTGAACCTGAGCAGTGTTTAACATGCTGCCGGTGTGCCCGCGCTCCTCGAGGAGCCCCGACAAGAATAAATACTCGGCTTTCAGATTTAATTTCCAGCGGCGGCTCCGCTCTCGCTATTGTGTTTCTTCTGAGCATCCTTTATTGGACTTGAAGTTCCTGAGAGTGGCAGCGAGGGTGTGGTGAGATGGCTTCACCCTCTCCCTGCCAGCGGCGAGTGCAGGGACAGGGGACAATGGCCCTGGTGGCTCAGCATCACCGTGCACTGGTCACCAGCATGATGGTGCAATGCCCACGTGGTTTGGGTGGGAAGAGACCTTCAATTCATCTCATTCCACCCCCTGTCACATCCAGGGACACCTCCCACTGTCCCAGGCTGCTCCAAGCCCTGTCCAGCCTGGCCTTGGGCACTGCCAGGGATCCAGGGGCAGCCACAGCTGCTCTGGGCACCCTGTGCCAGGGCCTGCCCACCCTCACAGCCAGGAATTCCTTCCCAATATCCAATTCAAATCTACACGCTTTCAGTTTAAATCCATGAGTTGCAGTTATTGAAATGACAATATTCAATCAACAATCATAGAATTATAGAGTGATTTGAGCTGGAGAATAACAGTTGGAGAGAATGAAATGGGAAGAGCTTTTAGGTTTTCTCTGGCCCTGTTGATGGGATTCTTTACATGTAAATCCTCATCCCAAAGTTGTGCACTGTGAGGGGGAAGGGAATGACTTTTTCCTCACTGCAAAAACACAGGCACTTCTCAGGATTTCTTAGGGTCTTGTGTATCCTCTGAGTTTTCCAGGGAGCCCCTTTTGGCTTTGTCCTCTGCAGTGGCCCCATGGCCCGGCCATGATCTGTATTTGTCTTGATCAGGATATTAAACCCCAATCGTGCACAAAGCACCGAGGTCCCAGTGCACCACTGTTGAACTAAGAAATCATTATCATCAGCCAGAGGAGAAGGATGGATGATGGATAATGGGTCTCTCCCTGCCCAGCGATCATTACGCTCCTGCCGATGAGGCAGCAACTGTCTTAAGTCCCATTAGTGGATGATGGGCTGTCTGGAAGAGGATCCTCATTCCTGGGCAGGCAGCTCACTGCCTTAACCCCGGTGTGGAGGGACTGTCCCCTCCCAGCCCAGCCCCCAGCATGTGGGAAAGGTGAAATGGCATCTCCCCATGAGGCAGAAAAATGCACAAACTGGAGCTGAAAGGCAAAATGCACCTTCCTGGTGCATTTTGGGCAAAAAATACATTTAGGAAAGTGTTAATGCAAGTCTGAGGGAGTTTGAGAGTTTATAACTGAGAGTTGTCTGCTGGTGTCTTTCATGTCTGCTCAGCTCGGCAGAGGGTTAAACTCTTCCCGCATCCCTGGGCTGGAGCACTGATTGCCGGGCCGGGGCTGGGGCAGTGCAGGGAGCAGAGACAGCGATGTCACCCATGGGTGCTCAGAGCTGTGCACACCCGTGCCACAGCCAGTCTGGGGGTGGGCAGCCACACGGGAACGAGCTGGACAGCAGAACTGCTTCAGCAGTGAAGGGGAGGCGGTGTGGGAACCGCCCCCAAAGTGATGTGGGAGCCAGCCCCGAGGTGGAGCAGCGGGAGGCGAGGATGCTGCCAGGGGTGAGGGAACAGCTCTGGGGTGTCTGAGCAATCCTGTGGGCTCCTGGCATCCATTGCCAATGTTGGCTGGAAAATGCTACGGGAAGGGCCGAGTCCCTCCTGGCTTTGCAGACTCAAAGAGGGCTTCCTATCACAGCCAGTTCCATTTTCATGGAATATTCTCCTGTTACTGTGTGATCCCTGAGTCCTGCAGCTCTGCATGGCACAAGAGGCATCTGTTAATCCCAGAATGGTTTGGGTTGGAAGGGGCCTTAAAAATCATCTTCCACCCCCTGCCATGGGTGGGGACACCTCCCACTGTCCCAGGCTGCTCCAAGCCCCAATGTCCAGCCTGGCCTTGGGCACTGCCAGGGATCCAGGGGCAGCCCCAGCTGCTCTGGGCACCCTGTGCCAGGGCCTGCCCACCCTCCCAGGGAAGAATTCCTTCCTGTTCACAGAATCAGAGAATCACAGGGTAACCCGAGCTGGAAGGGACCCACAAAGATCATAGAGTCCAACTCCTGGCGCCCGAGCCCCAGTTGGGACCTTCCACCACAAAGGGTATCTAATCCAACATCTGATCTAAGCCTCTCTCAGTTTAATGGCCCATCCCTCTATGAAAGCCTTCGTGAATCTCAGTAATTTTAAGTGAACTTTGAGAAATTGAATTTTAAGTCATATCTAAATCAGATCCGTCCCTGGCCTGTGACCTGGGCACATGGTAATGAACAGAGGTATCTGCTGGCTGTCCCCGGGGAGCAGCTCTTCTCTTGGCAGCTTTGCTCTTGATTACACGGCCCCGACTGCGGCTCCCTCGCTGTGATTCATCCTGACGTGATCCCCTGGTGATGAGAGCCCGGGACAGGATCCTGTGTTTAGCTGGAAATACATTTAAAAATGCATTCTGGAGGGTTTTCTTTAAATTATTAAAGAACAGTAATTCACCTTTTAAACTCACCAAGATGTAAAGCACTTTATGGACCATCTTTCAAATCGTTTTAAAAATCTTCAGATCCCTCTCTTGGTGCTCTCATAACTATTTAGTAAAACAATAATAAAACCAAAACTGATACAAATGTTGCCTGTTGTTTAGAGAAGTAAATATCCTTGGTAAGTCTTAGCAAAGCACTTACAACAGAGTGGTTTGGATGCAGTCCAGACTGTTCAATAGTTAATATATTATTCATATTAATAAAATAATGTTTGGAAAGGCACCAAGAGTCATAATCTGCGTAGCCAGAGCTGGGGTTTAGCAGTTAGTTGACAATTAGTTACCAGTTGAGGGTTTCCCATGCTTCTCTGAGTTTTATTGGGGTGTGAAGAGGATTTCGAGCCATGTCACTGTCACAGCTGTGATTTACTCAGCATTCCCAGTATCCAAACCGAGCTTCTCCTGGACCCTGGGGCTCGGCTTTCATCCCGGGAGCTCCATTCATTGCAAAATCAAATCCCAGTGGGACACAAAGTTTGCAAAGTTCCTGGGTGCCCTGGCTGGGGACCCCGCTGTGCCGCTGGCCCCGGCCAGAGCCCTGCCCAGGCTGTGCCCCAGCAGCTTGGAGGGGCTGAACCCTCTTGCCAGAGCAGCGGAAAACAAACGAGCCATTTGTAACCCTTAATTTAAACAGCTCCCGAAGTAATAGTATAAATAGTATAATGCAATTGTAATGGCCAATGAATTATGCATGCAGCCTCTTCCCTCTTTGAATATGCATGAGGCAGGAAATCGCCAAGTGGCACAATATTGCTGCTTTAGTGCTTACTGAGAGCCCTGCCCGGGCTCTGGGGACAGCCAGCCCAGGGCTGCAGCTCCCCTGTCTCCTGCTCAGCACAGGGATGCTCCAAACCTGCTGAGAAAGAGCTTCTGGTTGGGACAACACCAGCACCAAACCCTGCACTTCGAGCCTTGGGTAAGGTAGGTGTAAATATCAGAGCCAGCCCCAGCTTTGTACAGTCTAGCTTAAAAATCAGGATAATATCAAACTAGTTTGAGAAGCTGAAGCAAATAAATTCATTTCAGTGACAGGAATAAAGTGGATCTAATTAGAAGTCCCTCTGCAGTGCCTCATTAGTGTGGTTGGTAAGTAAATGAAATTTCAGCAGTAGTGAGTTAGACTATTTGTCTTGGGGTATTTTTAGGATTCACAGAATGCCAACAAACCGGGTTTTCCTCACAAAAAATTTCCTTCATCAGATGTCTGGGGGCCTTTTTCACAGAGCATGGCACAGCCACTTCATTTACATTCCTTGGGCACTTCCCTCGCTCTCTGCAGCTCATTCATAAATTGAAACAAATCAAAGGGATTTTTGGAGACAAATGGATTTTAGCTGTCTCATTGCCTGCCTGTAACTCCACAGAGCGACGTGCCGCTGTTGAATCTGAGCACTTCAGAAACTTCATCCCTTTCCCCCTGTGAATAAACGACTCTTCTTTCCTTCTGCGGGTGCCAGCATCCTCCAGCACAGACACCCCCACATCACAGGGTAATTTTATTACAGGCCTGTGCAAGGAGCAGTCATTTGTCAGTCTTATTCAACTTGAGGCAGCTGTTGGTAACCTGCAATCCCGGATTGTCAGTCAGCAACGATTTCCCGTGACTTTCAGTGCCTAGAAAGTCATACCCCGTGGTAATTTAATGAGCGGGACATCAAAATTCTGGTCATACCCATCCAGCAGTGGTCCTGACAGATCATTTAGTGAGAAACCCTCTCTTCAGGACAGAGCCCTCCGATGGAAAGCGCAAAGTTATCCCATTAATTATGCCCTCAACACATCAGAGCCCCAAAACCCTGGCAATTCACAGGGTTGATGGTTTTGGGGTGCGCTGCCACCTCCGATCCTGTTGTTACTACAACACCCCAAGGTCTGGACTTTGGGAATTTAATCAAATTAATGGAGATGCTGTTCTGGAGAGGTGGCCGAGGGACACGTGCCCTGAGTAGGGAGTGACCCAGAGTCCGGCTGAGGAGCTCTGCTCCTTGATGAGGGAAGCTGAGAGATCCCAGGAGCTCTGCACGCTGCTTGCAGCTTTCCAGGATTTGTTTGTTATGCAAAAAGAGGGTTTTTTGCATAAAAGCCGAGGTTGCTGCCAGGGAAAGGTACAGGTTGCATCTGTGTGAAGGCACTTGGGTGCTTTCTGCCCGGTCCTCGCTCACAGCCTCCCCTGACACCTGGAATGACAAGAACTGGGAATAGCAGGGGAAAATCTTCCCCAAACCCTCCTTTTGTAGGGTTGGGATAAAAACCTGCATGAGCTTTTGCCCCATTTGCAACCTGAATTTCTCTATTTAACAACAACCCCTGTGATGTCAGCAAAATGCTTGGATTGGGATTTTGATGTTCAGCTTCCACCTCCAGAAATGCTGGAATTAAACACTATTTTTATGGCAGGTTGAAGTGTCCAAGGCCAGGCTGGACAGGACTTGGAGCAACCTGAGATAGTGGAAGGTGTCACTGCTCATGGCACAGGGGTGGAATGAGAAGAGCTTCAAGTCCCTCCCAAACCAAATCATTGTGTGATTTTAAGCCTGATTTTAACAAAAAAGCAGCCTCAAAGAGGTGGCCCAAAATTGGGGTCTACCCATTGCAATCAATTCTAATACGAACAACAATTTGAACTGGGGCTTTTTAGCTTTATTAGACTGCAGAGGTTTGGACATCTAAATTAGTATAAAGTTCTTAACAAATTTTCAGCCAATGGCTGTGATTAACATCTTTATTAAAAATTTTTACATGGATTAAATTCAGACACTTCCATTCTGTTCCACAGTGTGACTGCCTAGAAATTGGGCCACACAGGATGATTCATAAAGTTTAGATACCAGAATAACATCCTCAGGCAAGAATAATTTGATTTCCCCCCTGCCCTCAAATATGTTGCCGTAGATTTTCCTAAATGTTTTACAAACAGTTATTAAAAGCACATTGAGAATCTGAATTCCCTGTGGGCAAAATGTTTTTGTACTTAACTTTCATTTAATTCAAGAAAAAAATCCCATCTGGTTGGAGTTGCAGCAAAACATGGGAAAATCCTTACCCAGCTATCACAACAACAACGATGTGAACCCACAGATTGCTCATGGCCACCTTCCCTCATCCCATTCCCTCTGGGGCTGGGCAGGAGCCAGGTTTGGCTGTGGGAACCCCTTCAGGGATCAGGACAAGGCAAAGCTTTGGGGGGCTCAGACATTTCCCCCTTCCCAAGGTGGGCTTTGCTGGATTCCAGGAGCATCCTGGGCCCATCACACCGCGGGTCATTGGGTATTTGCACAGTGGTGGCTCTGGCTGGGCAACTTTTAATCACAGAATCATTATGGAATGGTTTGGGTTGGAAGGACCTGAAGCTCATCCCATTCCACTGCTGCCACGGGCAGGGACACCTTCCCCACACCAGGTTGCTCAGGGTGGTATCAAACAATGAGTAGGTGCTGTGGGGCTGGCACCTTCCTTACAGCAGCCATCAGAGACATCAAAACCACTCCAGCATTAATTTATTGAGATTCAAAATACACATTTATCAGCTTGTGCTCTTAAACAGCTCCTAACTGAGCAAATAGATGGGAATTAAAAAAAACCCAAACAACCCAACACCCACCACCCCCTTTCAAATCTCCCTTCCCTTAACGGCCCCGTAAATTTTCAATGTCATATTCCTGTGCATGGCTGCCCTTAATCTGACAGTGTCACAGGGATCTATCTTCATTTTCTCACTCTTTTCATAATCTAATCCTCAGCTCTAACATGCAATTAGTGCCCTCCTCGCCCCCCGCATACCAAGCAGGCTGATTGCTACAGCTTTCCCTGTGCAATCCATTTAGCCCCGCGCCTCATAATGAATATGTACATTTGGAGGACCTCGCCGAGGAGGGTCACAGGCAATCAACCTTGAATTCAATTATGCGAGTCAAGGTTAATGACTCGGCGCAGTGGTCAGAGGCAGCGAGGCTCCCGCAGATTAAATCAGGCTGTCACAGCTGCCAGTGCCGGCAGTGCTACAGCGCCGGGCCGGGGGGCTGGCACTGCCGGGCCGGGGAGCTGGCACTGCCGGGCCGGGGGGCTGCCACAGCGCCGGGATGAGGGGCTGGCACTGCCGGGCCGGGGAGCTGGCACTGCCGGGCCGAGGGGCTGCCACAGCGCCGGGCCGAGGGGCTGGCACTGCCGGGCCGAGGGGCTGGCACTGCGGGGCCGAGGGGCTGCCACAGCGCCGGGCCGAGGGGCTGGCACTGCCGGGCCGGGGAGCTGGCACTGCCGGGCCGAGGGGCTGCCACAGCGCCGGGCCGAGGGGCTGGCACTGCCGGGCCGAGGGGCTGGCACTGCGGGGCCGAGGGGCTGCCACAGCGCCGGGCCGAGGGGCTGGCACTGCCGGGCCGGGGAGCTGGCACTGCCGGGCCGGGGGGCTGCCACAGCGCCGGGCCGAGGGGCTGGCACTGCCGGGCCGAGGGGCTGGCACTGCGGGGCCGAGGGGCTGCCACAGCGCCGGGCCGAGGGGCTGCCACAGCGCCGGGCCGAGGGGCTGGCACTGCCGGGCCGAGGGGCTGGCACTGCGGGGCCGAGGGGCTGCCACAGCGCCGGGCCGGGGGGCTGGCACTGCCGGGCCGGGGGGCTGCCACAGCGCCGGGCCGGGGGGCTGGCACTGCCGGGCCGAGGGGCTGGCACTGCCGGGCCGGGGGGCTGCCACAGCGCCGGGCCGAGGGGCTGGCACTGCCGGGCCGAGGGGCTGCCACAGCGCCGGGCCGGGGGGCTGGCACTGCCGGGCCGGGGAGCTGGCACTGCCGGGCCGGGGAGCTGGCACTGCCGGGCCGGGGGGCTGCCACAGCGCCGGGCCGGGGGGCTGGCACTGCCGGGCCGAGGGGCTGCCACAGCGCCGGGCCGGGGGGCTGGCACTGCCGGGCCGAGGGGCTGGCACTGCCGGGCCGGGGGGCTGCCACAGCGCCGGGCCGGGGGGCTGCCACAGCGCCGGGCCGGGGGGCTGGCACTGCCGGGCCGAGGGGCTGCCACAGCGCCGGGCCGGGGGGCTGGCACTGCGGGGCCGAGGGGCTGGCACTGCCGGGCCGGGGGGCTGGCACTGCCGGGCCGAGGGGCTGCCACAGCGCCGGGCCGGGGGGCTGGCACTGCCGGGCCGGGGGGCTGGCACTGCCGGGCCGAGGGGCTGCCACAGCGCCGGGCCGGGGGGCTGGCACTGCCGGGCCGGGGAGCTGGCACTGCGGGGCCGAGGGGCTGCCACAGCGCCGGGCCGGGGGGCTGGCACTGCCGGGCCGGGGGGCTGGCACTGCCAAACCCCACTGTGCCGCTCCCCTCCCCCTGCCCCTAATGGGATAAGGCAGCGGGAATGCAGCGCTGGATAGGGGCACGGGGTGCCTGTGCCCTGCTGCTGCTGCGCCCGTGGGGGCGTGGGGACGGCGCTGCCACCCGCGAAAGGGGCATTGCGCCATCAGTACAAGGCTTCTACTCTGCAGGAGGAACCCCAAACCCCAGCTCTGTCCCACCCCAGCCCACAGGGGCTCACCTGCTCCCACTGCCCGGCTCATCGCAGGGCTCCTGGCACTGCATTGTGCCCAGACGGCAGCACCCAGCACGGCCCAGGTCCCACACGGGTGGCTCTGGGGCACTGTGCCTTCTCCAGCCGTGCCAGGGCCCAGCACCAGCTGAAGGCTGCCACCAGCTTCCCCAGCCCATGGTGGGACCTGCCAGGAAGGGCTGCTCCAAGTCCCGTCCTCACCCTCATCACCCCCAGGACAGATAATGTTGTTTCAGGACAGCTTCCCAGCTGATATTTAAATGGCATCCGTTTCTTTTGTTTTGTCTCTCAGAGACACAGTTTTTTGGTTTGCTCCAGGACTAACGATGGTGTGAAAGGGCTTAGAATAGGCTGGAGGTGGGGCTTTGGTGAGGGACTGCAAGCACTCTGTGACACATTTCCATACCCACGAGGGTTCAGTTCCACCCCCTGGCTCTGGGGTTTCCGAGCTGGCCTTCGGTTCAGGGCAAAGGTGTTTTGTGCAATGTGTTCACCCTAAGAGAACCAGAATCCATGGGAATGCCTTCTGGAAAGCCCATCCGTGCGGAGGGGTAATGCCATAGTTTCTCCACAGCAGGATACTGGGACCAGTGCTGGCTGTGACCCCCCCCCGGCTGCCCCCTCCTGTCAGGGACTTGTGCAGAGCCACAAGGTCCCCCCTGAGCCTCCTTTGCTCCAGGCTGAGCCCCTTCCCCAGCTCTCTCAGCCCCTCCGGGTGCTCCGTTCCCTTCCCTGGACACTCTCCAGATCCGTGTGTTGGATTCCAGGCTGTGCAGGGATGTTCAGTCCTGGCCCCACAGGACCCTGCCCTCCCCGGGCACGTCCTGCCTGGGCACCGAGGGCACTCCAGAGGCTGGAGCTGGGGACAAAGCCCCTGGAGCAGCCAGCCCTGCCTCCCCCTGCCCATCCGAGGCTTCCCACGGGGCTGCACACTGAGGAGGGAGTTATTTAGTAGTGCAGACAAATTAAAAACATAAATAACCTTCGACTGTCGGAATCTTTTCAATAAAAACAAATTATGGGGTTTATGTATGTAAAGCAGTTTCGCTTGGTGTGAAGAATCTTTTACACGTGATTTATGCTGTTATTAAATATGGGGCAATTTTTAGAACGAAATCACTGCTGTCATTTGGGGACCATTATGTTGTATTTAACACAAATTCCTAATGAATGTCTTTTTCAAAATTTTCTTCCAATGCATAGATTTTAAAAGAGAAACCCTTTTTTAAAAAAGATAATTTTGTTTATTTTGTCTTTTCCTTTCTTTTCACTGGCAGAAAAAATTGGAGAGGACAAATGAACAGTTTCAGTTTCTATAACTGGGCTGGGCAGAGATGCAGCCCAAGACCTGGCAGAGCATTTTAATATATCCAAATTCCTCATCTCTCACTCTGAAACATTTCCTGTCCTCTTCCATCAGCAATTAAACATTCCAAAACCAGCTCTCCTGGGCAAGAGGAATGAGCTTGTGAGTGCTTCAGTTCAGCCCTGGAAATCTGGGACAGAATTAAACTTTCAGTATGTTGAATTAAACTTTCAGTATTTATCACACAATACTTGGGTAAGATCCTGGGGTCTGTGCCCAGGTCAAGGGGTTGGAAAGCAGGAAAATCCTGGGAATTGCTCCCACACAGGAGCAGTTCCTGCCAGTGGTGGAGGAAAGTCTAGAGTAAAGATTAAACAGGAGAAAAGCAGGGAAGTGCCGTGGGCACTGCTCGTGGAGCGGTGACAGCCAGCACTAAGGGAAGGCTTTGTTGGTGTCCAGTGTGATTTGTCCGACACACAGATTCTTTAATATCCCTTGGAGACACCTCTCAGGTGTTCCAGGATTTGCATGAGCTGGTTTGGGTGTGGGGAGCCTCTAATGAGGATTCATGAACCCCCACTCTGGCACAGACACCTCCTGTTATTTCAGCTCCTGAAATGCAATTTTGGCCCAAGCCATAACATCACATTAGGAACAAACAGTAAATTGAGGCTTCTTCAGGAGGGGCAGCATGACAGGAGCAAAATGAAAACTTGTGAAGGGCTGGCACAGCCCAGCTCAGAGCAGATCTGTGTGCTCAGGGAACCATGGAAAATCATTGGCATGGCTGGGCTGAAACTGTGGAGAATCCACTCTGCCCAGTGGTTGGAATGTCCTAATCCTGGCCATTCTCAGAGACTGAGGAGTGGAATATTTTTAGGATTATCTGATTAGAGTCACTTAAAATGGCTTTAATTAGATTATTGAATATTACAGCTCCAGAGGATGCTGTGGGGATGAATTAGTACCTAAACAGTTGAGATTTTAATTGGTCTGTGAGTTTACTTATAAAACATAGGATCACATCTTCCAGGTGTTATTTCAGTTTTCTCCGAGTACCTAAAAAGTCTTGCAGGGGCTGTCAGGGAAAAGCAGTGAGGTTGTTCTCTCCCATTTAATTATGATATAAATGGTAGGCAGGGAAAGGGCTTAGAGGGGAAGTTTGGAAAACAATTTGGTGTGCAGGTAATATACTGGTGTGACTGGTACCAGTATCCTTAAATTTCCAAAATAAATTCAGTTGTAGCAAAATATATTCAGTTATATCTGTGAGATCCGACATTTCAAACCAGCGTCATTATTGTACACATTTACATTCAATGATACTTTTCTTTAATAAGAGACACCTCAAACCCAAACCTTCAGACACTTTTCTGGGAGCGTCCAAAGCTTCCTCAATGAGCACTGAGAGTTAAATAAAGCTTTCCAAAGGATTTATCAGGTAAATGTTATGGATTGCTGTGATTTAATTTATGGGATTACTTTGACTTTCAATTACCAGGCTTCACACTGAATCACTATATTTTGAGCTCTGTAAGTAGCACTCCTTACACTCGATCTTTCATTTGGGGAAGGATTATCAATAATTAGACACCATGGCCTTATTGATCAACTAATCAATAACCACATTAATCATCAGCAGTCTGAAAACAATTCACTCTTTGCATGAAAAGGAGTCGGTGCAATCAAATTAACATCCTGTGCCTCACCCCCTGCAGGCGGTACCTTTCTGAGAGGGGATCTCTGAACCTGCTGCTGCACACCTGAAGCAGCTTTGCTCTTTTTTTGAACTTAATTAAGTTTGAGTTGTTGTTTCTTAATTTTCTGCTGTTGATGTGTCACCAACAATAACTTTTGGCCCAAAAATGTGCTGGATAGAGAGAGTCTCCAAAGATGCCAGTTTATCCCCAGTAGGGCAGTACAAAAGGATTCCAGGGTGAACCCCGAGGTTGAGCTCTCATCTACATCCTCACCACCCCAAAGCTCAGCGGGGTGGAGCTGCCCCCCAAACCAGCTGCTTCACACAAATGTCTCTCTATGAGTTTTTTCCCCTTTAATCACTCAAAATTTCCCAGGCACTCCAAATAATTATACTTGCACATTATCCAAGTTACACAGGCTTTCCTCAATCCAGAGTGGAACACCTGATTAAGTTTGTGTTTGCTGTTCTCAGTCATAAAAAATCATTTATAGCCAAGCCTCTCCATCAATCAGGTGAGACTATTAGGAAAACAACAAACTGCCCAATAAATTATCCTAATCTGCTGTAAAACTGATCTTAGTAATTAATTTAGTCAATTATATTTAACCAGTTGGCAAGTGGCCTAAATAATGTAATCGCATTGGGTTTTTCACAGAATAAAACATGAGAGAGCTGTAAAAGTCATTCAGAGTAACATGGAACTGTAATTTTGTTTGGGGATGCTATGCAGAGCTGTGGCTCAGGTGGGCACGTGGCCTCGGGCACAGCCATAAATGGTTTTTGTGGTGGTAACTGGTGAGGGGAGATCGGTGTGAGGCCTCCTGGCTTTGCTGAACCACGTCCCCTTCCAGCTCTGGTGGCTTTAGGGGGTCGCTGTCCATGGGTGGAGGGGACTCTACTTTTCTCTGACACCCCTGGACTGGTCTCAAAGCTTTGGCTCCCTCGGTCACTGCTCAGCCCCCACAGCTGAGGGAGAACAGACACAAATCCACCATTTTCTTGGGAGTTGGGCCTGCAGCCTTCAGCAAGTTTTGTTTGTCGAGAGTCAAACAGCAATTCCTGACATGGTTCAGAGCAGGATGGTTCTGTGTGTTCATTACATTAATCCTCTGGATTTCCAGAGAAATCATTGGACTGTGCATGTCCTGGTGGGAAGGGCCTGTTTGTTCCCTTCCTCTAAACAGGCCCTTGCTCCCGGTGTCAGGGCCTGCTTCTACACTTGGAAGTACCAGCAGGTATTCCAAAGGGATTCTAATGGAGACTTGGTGGATAATTGAGGTGAAATCCATGTGCTGCTATTTATGGAGTTAAATAGAGGCTGTGATTATGGTCAGGGAGGGAGAGTTTGCTGCAGCAAACCCTAAAAACAACCTGTTGGTGGGGCGGACATTGGGGAGCGCCCTTTGCAGTGCCCAAGGGCTCCACCGCTGGAACCACATTCCCAGTGCTCCCTTGGAACACCTCCTGTGCCGCTGGCAGGCGCACGGGGGGCACCCAGCGCGGCTGTTCCTGCCCTTGCCAGCCACATTATCATTGCTTTCAAACGATAAAACCATTTCTTAATCACTTCTTCTCCTTCTTCGCATTAATGAGGCGGCTCGTTCCACGCTCCCCTCTCCACAAAAAGCAATCAGAAACCCGGCAAAGCAGCAGCGTTTGTTCCCCCATCGTCACCAGAGCCTTCGACTGGGAGTGAGCGGAGCCTTTGTGTTTAACCCGTGTGGATCCAGCCGTGGGCACGGGCAGGACATGGGGACAAGGGCAGGGGCTGCTCTGTGCGATGTCACAGGCGGTGCCACCATCGGGAGGGGCTCAAACTGCTGGCGTGGAGTATTATAACTTTGAGGAGGAAGAAGTTCTGAGCTGTGAAGTGGCAAGAGGGCTGCTCCTCACTCAGTGTGGTCCCAGGGACGCTGCCGGTAACGTGTCCCCCACATGGGGGACAGCAGGGAACAGCCGGTCCCCTCTCAATGCAATTAGTAGTAATTACCTGGGCTGTTTATTAATAGTAATTGCAGCAGTATGATGCACTCCAATGTGTACATCAATACCCATATTCATACTCAGATCCACATATCTCTGATTTCTTTGCTGGGGACTGTGAACCAACCTGCTGTACCCTGGCAATTCCTCCTGCTCGGTGCATGACATGGAATCGTGGAATCATGGAATCATGGGGTTGTTAATTTGGAAACACCCTCTAAAATCAGGGAGTCTGACATCCCCCCAGCACTGCCAAGACCACCATGAGCCATGTCCCCAAGTGCCACATCCACACATTTGGCTTTTAAATCTCTCCTGGGATGTGGACTCCGCCACTGCTCTGGGAAGCTGTGCTGGGGCTGGACAACCCTTTCCATGAATAAATTTTCCCAATATCCAATCTAAAACTCCCCTGGCACAACTTGAGGCTGTTTTCACTTGTTCTTTGGGAAGAGAGACCAACCCTCACCTGGCTGCCCCCTCCTGTCAGGGAGTTGTGCAGAGCCAGAAGATCCCCCCTGAGCCTCCTCTTCTCCAGGCTGAGCCCCCCCCCAGCTCCAGATCATTCCCCAGCTCCATTCCCTTCTCTTGACACTCATGAAATATCCCACAGCTCATTTCCAGCAGGCTCCATGCCTGCATCCCACCCTTGGCAGGTCGGACTCTTGGCACGTGCCAGGGCTCACGGAGGAGCGAGAACCCCTCGACTCCCTGCCCAGGGTGACTCCTCCCTGCCAACAGCGCCGTGCAATAAAGCCTGGCTTAAAAGCCCCATAAACCCAGTGATTATAAGACACGGAATGATCTGAGGCAGGGCTGGAGCAGAGGCCTCCTGCCTTTGATGTTTATTGCCGCAGCAGAGCAAATCGGAACAATGCCGGGCTTCGTGAGCCCTTCTTAGCACTCGGAATTTCACATTTGTTTCCAATTTTACCAGTTGCCATTGTGGGCTTTCCTTCTGCCATTGTCTAAGGGGTGGCGGTTGTAATTTCTCTTTTGTGCTCCGTAATTCGGAGCAGTCCAGGCCAGGCAGGAACATCTGCATGGAGGGCCCTGCCCTCCTGCACCGGGCTGTGTTGGAAGGTCACTCTCCTCATAAACTTCGTTATCGCTGTTGGTTTTATTCATTATATTTGACATATTAAGCTTCTGTATCTTGGCATAAAGGACACAATATTGCAGCATATTGGCAAGCTCATTTGCTTTTCACAGCCAGTGTTGTGTCCAAATAGCAGTCCCTGGGGAGCAACACGTGGATATAGACTGCAGGAAAATGAGCCTCAGCAGCAGGTGGCCTTTTGCAGCCTAATGAACACGGCAATCTGTTACCAGCACGGCAAGGCTTTTCACCAGACAATTAGGCAACTAAGCATGTAATTATTCAGGCCAACAAGAAGAGCCTCTTCTCTAATTTCATCTTTTCATTGCTGTTTACTCACCCACACTCCCCTCATTAATGAGAGATTTTCCAGTCTATGCTAATTGGTTTCAATAACATTCATTTCAGTTGAAAGGGAGCGATTCTGTTAATTGGGAATCGAAGGCGTCTTTTCATTTCGAGTGCGTCCTGCCATGGAAATCTGAACACTCTCAACAGGTTCGAGCTAATGAAATTAAGTTACACAGCCACTGGTGGTGTAATAGAAATAAAGTAATTTATTTTCACTGAAGCATGTGCTATAGGTCCTGAACAATTAATCCAGCTCGTTCAGGAGAGCCATCGCAGGAGGCGATTTGGAACAAACAAGGCTGCAGCTCCAGAGCTGCCACTGCAATTCTCAGGGCGGTTTCACTGCTGAGCTCTCCAGCACGACTCAAAATGTTTAATGGGAACGAGAAGCATTTATGGAAACACAAATTCTTTAAGAGCTGTTTGGGAAATAAAGGAGCAGAGCGCAGAGCTTGCCAGCCTGTTAAGTGTGAGGGTGGGTTAAAGCACCATAAAATAAATAAATGGGTGGTTCCCAGCTCTGAAATCGGAGCCCTCCACAGGGCCCGTGGTGCTGAGAGGGCTGGGGAGCTGTAATCCGATTTCTCCAGTGTTCAGCACCTGGAAAGCAAGAGGGAACTGAAGCCCAAGAGTAGAATATGTTTGGGGTTTTTCATTGACCACAAGTACGAGGAATTATTTTGAAGGAAAACTGAGATTCTCAATTATCGACATAATTTCTGGTGCTCAGGCTCTAAGGAAAACTTCAGCCACCTCGTTCCAGCTTCAGGCTTGGAACTGGATGATTTTTAAGGTCCCTTCCAACCCAACCCAATGTAGGATTCTGTGATTCTGCCCTAGATAAACCTTAGAACATCTGCAGGCAGCACCGAGGTGGAGGAGGCAGCTTGGAGGTGCCTGAGCTTCCTGGCCATGCCCTGACTTCCCTTGTCATGGAATCCCAGAACAGTTTGGGTTGCAAGGGACCTTCGGGGTCACCCAGTTCCGCCCCATCCCATGGATCACCTTCCACTGGACCAGGTTGCTCAGAGGTTTCTTGTCCTGGAGTGGGTGATCCCAACTGCTGCAGGTCAGTGCAGTGGCCATTAATTAATTTAAAATAAATTTGCAGGCTGAGAATTACAGTCTCCAACCAATACCAGGGCTAAAGGACGGCTTTCCATGTGGGAAAAATCAGGAAACTTTGAAAACTTCAGTGCTTCAGTGTGGAGGAGACCAAAGCTGGAGTGTGCCTGAGTGCTCTCTGGAGCTGAACATGAGCCAGGGGCAGAGGGATGTGGAATTCTCTGCAAATTCAGATGTAATCATGTATTTTTCCATGATGATACAGTATATATTTAAACTATCTTTTGGTCATCCAAAATAATTAGGTACAACTGAGTAAAAAGTACCCCAAACCATACATTTTCTCGACTTCATCAACTTTTGAGGGAGTCTTTCAGCTTTTCCCACCCTTTTGTCCCGGCATTAAAGCAACCTGATGAATTAATTCTAACACAAGTGAAAGTGCAGTGTGCAACTTTTGTTTTCATCCAACCTGACCATGGGAGGTGCTGTTCCAAACCTTTGTGGATAACCCATCCTCTGTGCTGTTCCTCCAGCTGGAATATTTCCTTGGTGGGAGATGCCCTTTCCAGCAGCAGGGAGAGGAGCCCCAGCTTGTTGCAGTTGCTGGTTGTGTTTCATCTTGGGTTTACTTATAAGCATTTATGCCAGCGTGGGGGATGTAAATGCTAATGCTGGTTCTTTTAAAACCTGCCTTCCAAAATGCATAATAGGCAGAGCCTTCTAAAATAATACTCTGCAGCCTGTTATGAATATTTCAAAGAATTATTTCTTTATTTTGCGCAGAGCTCATCGGGCTGACGTTTGATTCATAGCTGCACAAACGTACCTGGGGTTGCTAAGGTTACCCAATTTCATTCACCCATAGATAGTTGAGATCTACATAATCCCATCAGATCTTCCACTGCATTTCCAAGTGCTGTTGATGAATGGGGCCTTGCTCAGATGATGTGTCCATTTACATGTGATATATCTCACCAGTCCTGTCTTCGGGAATATTGCAGCTGATGAAATTTCCCATTATGTGCACACACAGAAAGCAGAGGTGCGTGGGTTTATTCTCAGCTTGAGCAGGCCCCAGAACTAGGAGCCAAGGAGGGTATTTTGTGCTTGAATCTCGCTTTTTCTGCTTAAAATGAGAGTATTGTCACTGTAATACCAGACTATGCTTCGGTCACAGTTCTCTGCAGCGGTACCATCTCTGGTTCCTGCCACCAGAAAGGTTCAACCCCTCACTTCACCGAGCCAGAGCTTACCACTGACACCCTCATCACCTTTGAATGGGAAACATCCCAGGAAAAGTGAGCAGTTTTTCCAGCAGAACTTGGAGACCCTGGGGGATGGCCCAGGTTGGGCACTGTGGCTCTCAGTGACAGAAACCAGGGGACAGCTGGGGCAGGGGGCAAAATGCACCACAGACACCACAAGGCCTGAGCAGTGCCCTCCCCTCTCCACCTCAGGAGGACATAGGTTATACACAACAGATTAATTTCTGCGTTAGAAACCACAGTCAAGCCATTACTGATTACATTAATTTGAGTTTTACAAACTTACAGCAACCGTCGGCCCAGTGTGTTGGGAGGCAAAGAAGACTTTAACTCCACCAACCAGCCAAACCCAAATCCCTCTCCCTGTGCCCCTTTTCCTCAGAAACCCAGCCCAAACCACATCACACAGGCTGGGAAGCGCTGTAACTGTGGTCTTGGTGGGACTGGGGTGGGCTGGGAGGCGCCGGGGGCCCGTGGAACCCCCAGGAGCCAAACTGAAGTGTGGATGCAGCCGGGGCAGTTAACCCAGGTGAGCATCCCTCACTGCCCCAGTGCCCTGTCAGCCCTGCTGGGAGACAGCGGGACAGACCCTGTTTGCATAAAAAGAATGAAAATCCAACAAATTTGGTGTGAGTGGGGTGATGACCGAGGATCCCAGGTCACTTCCTGCCAGAGCAGGCCTAGTCAGCATCTGATCTCCAAACCCAGAGATGCTCATCCCAAATCTTCCCAGAGATACATTTGTAAGTGGAAGGAGGAAACTGTTATTGAGGCAATCTGAGGCTGGAGCCTGTGCAGCCCTGCAAACCCACGCTGTATTTCATCCTTTAAAAGCTATCACTTTACTGAGCAAGCTGCTTACTACAATTATACAATGTTTTTCTTGGCCCCCAGCTACATTAAACATCCATTTTACAGCGTTTGCTGCGCTCCCCTGAAAGCCTGGCTCCTGAGGAGGGGGCTGTAAAGGGTTATACTGTAAAAAAGGACACAGGTTCCTCATTAACTTTATAGTTTTACTGCCTTGTTTTGGGGCACCTTCCCTTCCTCCCCTTCTGTGACTGGTGCATGGCTACTTTACCCCAGCGAATTTGGCTGGGAACGCTTTCCAACAGCATCCTCTGCTCTTGGCTGCAAAGCCCCTCCTAAAGTGGATGCAAAGCCCCTCCTAAAGTGGATGCAAAGTCTCTCCTATCAAAGCCCTCAGGCTGAGCACAGAATCACAGAATCTTGGAATTACAGAGTCATTAAATGGTTTGCGTGGGAAGGGACCTTAAAGCCCATCCAGTCCCACCCCCTGCCAAGGGCAGGGCCTCCTTCCACTAGTCCAGGTTGACTCCAAGCCCTGTCCAAATCCTGTCCCCGGCTTTATCCCACGGCGGCTCCGCTGCTATCAGGAATAAGGCACCTCTGCAGCGGCGAGGGCAGAGCTCCCTCCAGAGCCGCCCGCCGCAGGATTTATGCTTCCCACACGTTCCCAGGCCAGCTGGACTTTTTTACACCCCTGCACATTATCGAGACAGGCAGAGTCAGCCGATTAAATCATGTTCGAACGTGCATAAAACCTGTCCTCGTTCCTGCACAGCCTGGCCAGGCGCAGGCTCTGCCTGCTGCTAATTATAGCCGATAAAAACTGCCCGGCGCGGCGGAGCCCTCCCGGAGCAGACAACGTCTCGAGCTGTTGATTATTTAGCCCTATTATATATTGATGGGTTAGGATTTATTCCTGAGAGCGGAGCCCAATAGCTGGGGCTCGGCTGGCGCTGGGGAATGGGCTCTGGGGCCGTTAGCCCGGGGTAATCTATCAGCGGGAGGAGGAGGAGGAGGAGGAGCAGGAGGAGGAGGAGGGTGCTCCAGCAATTAGGGAGCAGCAATCCCGGCGATGGGCTATCGGCAGCATAATAGAGATAATGGCTTTTACTGGCCAGGCCGGGCACGGGGCTGCTGGGGAAGCAGTGACATGAGATAAATAGAGAAATGCTCATTAAAAGCTGCTGCGAGCGCGGGCGCGAGGCACCACGGTGTCTGGATGGAGCAGATCCTCCCGATACCGGCGGATGTTGCAGGGAAACCTAGATGGCTGCGAGTTTAAGGGCATACATTAAGCTAGTGTTTGTGACAGAATTAAGTTATTTCCAGCCCAACGTGTTTCTTTTTACAGCCCCCACCCTCCGCACGATACTATTTTTACCGCCTGCGCTGTGAGATGCCCTTTCTTCCCCTCAAGTTTTGCGCCCCAAAATGCCAGATCCTCCCCAAAACTCCCCTCTGCCAAGCACCAGCGCTGCCAGTGTGGCAAAGGGCGGCTCAGAGCTGTGGAAAGCTTCACCTGCAAGGGAACATCTTCTCACAGGGGTCAAATGTCCATCACCCACCAACAACACTGGTCAGGCAACGTCACGCAGCGATCTCTGCTCTCTGTGGCAGGGACAGCACGCAGGGAGCAGCTGGAGCTGTGCCAGAGCAGGCTCAGGCTGAGAGCAGGGAAAGGCTCTTCCCCCAGAGGGTGCTGGGCACTGCCCAGGCTCCCCAGGGAATGGGCACGGCCCCGAGGCTGCCAGAGCTCCAGGAGCGTTGGGACAGCGCTGCCAGGGATGCCCAGGGTGGGGTTGTTGGGGGGTCTGGGCAGGGTCAGGAGCTGGGCTGGATGATCCTTGGGGGTCCCCTCCAGCTCAGGAGATTCTGTGTTTCTATTTCATGAACAGGGTGAGCACCCTCTATACCCACTTCTCCAAATTTATTACAGTCTTGCTAAGCAGTTCTGATCCATTAAGGATGGGAAATTGGCTCCATATAAATGCATGATCTGTTCACATATAAATGCATGATCTGTTCACACGATGAGGGCTGAGCCGGGGATGGGGAAGCGGATTTTGAGGGAAACAGCTCTCCAGAATGAGAATGTGCTTTACCTTCATTAGTGTTTCACCCTTAAACAAAGACCCTGGGTGCAATAATTAACAGGTGAATTACGAAGGTACCAGCTCACACCCAGGAATAATGAATACTTTTACTACAAACCCCTTAAAGTTGAGCAGGCAGCAAAGTGTACAGGTTAATCAAGCGTTCAATAACAAGTAAATTAATATACTGGCAATAAATTACCTCATTTTGTCATCACCCAATTTGTGAACCACAGGGTATCAGAGAAAAAAATCATACTGGACTTGTGGGGCCTGATTTAATGGGAGCTGGGCACTGGAAGAGGCACAGGGTGAGAACCATTCCCTGGCAAACACCACACACATCCCTCTTTTCTGACAGGAGGCAGCAAAAGGGTCCGGCTTGAAGATTTTTCTCCTTCTGAATATTTCAGTTTAGCTGAATATAAATAAATCAGGCACTTCCAGACTCAGCAGGATCCTACCTCCTGCAATATTGCTCTGTCATCCTATTCCTGCCTGGCCTTCCTTCGGCATCGGCCCGGCTGCATCCTTTATTAGCTCTGTGCTCGCAACTGGCCCGGGTAGATCCGGTTACCGGAACACCCAACGGCAACTGAGAGCTTTCCCACTCACCAGTTAGGCCTCCCAGTGCCCAGGGAAAGCTGGGAGTGGGCCCATCCCAGCAGTGACATCCCTGTTCCCAGCATCAGCCCTGCTCCCTCTCCCCCCACCCACAATGGGATCAGATCCAAAGGGAGCCCTGGCACAGGGGCTGCACATGGCCAGGGAGCAGCGACCGTGTCCCTGGGGCAGGGATTCCACCCCTGGCACCTGCAAAATCCCACTCTGTCCAAGCAGGTGGGGGTTTTTCAGATTTGCTCTCCTTCTCCGTAACACACGTGGAGTCAGTGAGCTCAGCCCTTTCCCGAACCTCCCTAAAGGGACAATGAGCTGGGATGAGCTGGGGGCTGCTGGGATGTGCTGGGATCAGCTGGGACATGCTGATGAGCAAGGGTGTGCTGGGATGTGCTTGGAGATGCTGGGGTGTGCTGGGATCAGCTGGGACATCCTGGCGCCTGCTGGGATGAGCTGGGATGTGCTGGGATGAACTGGGATGTGCTGGGATGAGCTAGGATGTACTGTGATGACCTGTGACATCCCAGCACATGCTGGGATGTGCTGGGATGTGCTGAGACATCCTGGCACATGCTTGGGATGTTCACCACCATGCTCAGCTCCCCAGTCCACACCAAAGCTGGCTGCAAAGGTCAGGGGCATGGCTCTGTCCCAGCATCCGCTTTTCCCACTGTCTCTTTATTCCCAGTCACACTTCCCACAGGCACACACAGGCATTAGGGTTTGACTGCTGCTCGCAGATTCCAGGAAAAGGGAGGGAAGCAGGGTTCTGGCAGAGCACCTTCATTTTGGGAACTCCTACATCGCCATCAATCACAGCACATGAAACGTCGGAATTTTATGGCAACAACAATTTTGGAATTGTTACCAAAAACACGCTTGAAGGTTTTCCCCAAATTTCTCTGAAGATCCATGGGATCAGGCTCTATTTCCCAAGCAGGCTGAGTTTTACTGACGTGCTCTGCTCAGCAAACGAGCGAATCCGATAGCGCTGGGCCGGGAGGATGTATTGATCCCAGTACTGAGAGTGCCTTGGCTCCGGGTGGATGAGGGCATGCAAAATGCAGATTGATTTTAGAAAGAGCTGCCAGGAAGAGCTGGGATAGCTCAGGGATGGCACAGGCACCTGGTTTGTTCCTCAAATATTTGTCCACAACCATGGACATGGCCAGAGGACGCCACTCCAGGGGAGGGATGAAGTTGGGAGATGCTGAGATGCGTGGCCTGAGCACCCCTGGTGGTGATGGGACCAGGGAAGGGGGTGATTCCACACATCCTGTAAGCTCTTGGTGGGGTTGGAGCATCCCCGTCCCTCCTTGGGGTCTCCCACACCCTTCACTGCTCCAGGCCCAGGAGTTGGACTTGATTCTTGTGGGTCCAACTCAGGATATTCTGTGATTCTGTGATTCAGGGATTCAGAGATTCTGTAATTCAGGGATTCTGTGATTCAGGGATTCTGTGATTCTGTGGCTGACTCCCTCATGTTCCATTAAACCCCTCACAATTCCCAATTCTTGCTCTTCTCCAGGCCCTGATTTGCTTTCTCTTCCTTACATGGATACTGAAGACATCCCAGGGAGATAACATGGAGCAGGGGCAATACAAAACCCAGATTTTGAAGGCAGCACAAACCATATTCCTCCTGACACGCACTCATCACACTTAATTTGCATGTGCTAATTTCCAGTGTACACAGAAAACATGGCGAGCAGGGCACCCTCAAAGCTCAGGTCTCCATCCAGTCTTCCCAGACTGCTGGGAATTCTCCTCTGGCTACAGGGACCAAAGAACCATCAAAACCCAAGGGAAACAACAACAAAAAAAGCCATGGCAGTTGTTAAAATGTCTTGTGTTTCTTTCCTGCATGAGAGAAACTATTTAAACTGGCACAAAATAAATTTAAGGAGCATATTCTTGGAATTACATAGAAAAATACCCCATACATTTTGGCAGCAGCTAAACATATCCTTAATGGAATTCATATGGGGCCTGGAGTGATCACAATGTTTGGAGAGGAGCCAGATAGTAAGTAATTTAAACATCACAGGAAATTAAATTTTAGAATTCAATTTTGCATAAAGTTTTCTGTAATGAAAATGTCACACATAAATTATGAAGTCTGATTATATTCTTTTTTGACTTTTTAATAAAATAATAGAGGCACTTGACAGTCAAGAACAAATGCATATTTTATGTGAGGAGCATTACGTTAAAGCAACGTCCTGTGGAAATAATGGAACAGATGTTAACACTGCTCTATCAGTTATCAGGTGCTCTGTTCAACAGCTTCAAACACAAGTATTTATTAAAAATGCTAACGGGATTGTCTCCCAGGGTTATCTAATTGTGGGCTTAAAATGGAGGTCTTTAATGTAATTAATTATAGCTGTGGAATTATAGAGTTAGGCCATAATTTATTGGATGTGTGGATGTGTCCACATATAAATTATATGCTGCTGTTAATACAGAATTAATTCGGGGCAGGGGGAGAAGGACCTTGGTGAAAACACAAACTTGGTCATAACAGAGCCATAAATCAAAACTAATCCAAACTGTCCCTTCGTTTCCATGGAGGGACTCAACACTGGCACGTTTCAAACTTCACCCACCCTGGGGGCCACCGAGCTGGGCTGGGCTGAGACCCTGGGGGGACACAGAGACAGCCCTGAGACCCTGCTCCACTGCAGGGCGGTGGACATCCCAGTGGGCATCCCGGTGGGCATCGCAGTGGAGACTGCATGGGCATCATGGTGGGAACTGTGGTGGGTGTTACAGTGGGAGTCTCAGTGGGGACATGGGGGACATCATGATGGGCGCTGCTGTGGTCATCATGTTGGACATCATGGTGGACATTGTGGCAGACGTCGTGGTGAGCATTGCTGTGGTCATCATGGTGGACACGGTGGTGGACACTGCAGTGGGCATCGCAGCAGGCTACATGTCCGTCTGTAAAACCCAGCCCTGCCCAAGCCACCAGAGGCAGCTTTAGATCAGCAAAACCGTATTGATTATCAACAAAGCCGATTTTCGGCCAAGGACATTGCTCTGCAGCCTTTCTATAATAACACCAGCTTGGCTTTGTGGGTTTTTCCATATCCTGACAAAGTCCTTGGTGGCTCTTTCCGCCCAGCAGCACCAGATGGGTGTTCTGGCACCTGGGGCTGGGTGGGATCCTTGTCCTCCTCCTCACCTTGGGGTCAAAGGGATGCAATGTTCTCCCAGCTGAGAATGTTGGGAGGTATCAGGATGCGACCCCAGTGCTGGCTGTATCTCAAAAAATTATCTTTGCACGGAGCAGACAGAGGGATATCTTCACTCCTAGCACGGAGATGTCAAAAAAAGCTGCATCCCTCTGACAGGGGATGTTAAAAGAAGCTGGGCTCAGCAGCCACGAGAGCTGACCCAGCCTTGAGGATGGCTGGAGATTCCAGAGGGAATGTGCCAGGGGTTCTCCTTGTGCTTCCCGTACCGTCCCCCATGCATCCCTGTCCCTAAGAGGTTATAAATGTGCCAGGTACAGGCTGAAGGAAGTAAAACAGATCAGTGGGTTTGCAGTTTTTGCTCATACCCAGTTCCCAGTCCCTGACTCCTTACTGGTTGGGAATGGGATGTGGGATGGGTGGTAGGGTTGGGGACACCTGCAGCAGCAGCAGTTGGGGGAACAGGAGTCATGCAGGTGGCTGTCCTGAGGAGTTCAGGGTTCAGGGCTGGGGTTTTGGGGGGCTGGTGGGGGACAGGAATACCTTGGGGAGAAACCTCTGCTCCTCTCGGAGATTGCCTGGAGACGCCTTGTCCCCTCTTTGGGTGTCCCTGGGGCACAGAGGGCTTCCAGCATGAACCAGCACTAAAGGCTGACAAACCCCCACTCCCGGGGTTGGTGGCAGAGACATTTTGTCCCTGCAAGAGCAGAACAACCCCCTTCCTGCTCCCACGGCACAACCAGACCGGGTGATCCCAGTTTTGGGACCGGTGTCTGCTGCAGCGGCAGCTGGGACCATTCCCACGCTGAATCCTCCTGCCAGTGTGAGGAGAAACTGGTGGCATGTGTGGCATGTCCCTGGGGCATGTCCCCACTGCCATCCCCATGAGGGGACCTGGATTCCTGCAAGGAGGATCCCCAGCTCCTGCAAACCCATGGCTGCAACAGGCTGCAGCCTCTTCCAAACGGCTTGGAAAAATACAGTGGGATTTGTTTGCTTGGATTTAAATGGGTAAATTATTTGAATTTCTCCACCCCCAGGTGAATGATTTAGATGGCCTTGACCCCAGGCTGACTGCAGGGATTAATGTGGGATAATGATTGCTGAGGCTATCATTGCAGCAGGCATCATTAATTATCCTTATTGATTGGAGCTTTCAAAGATAAAGCATTATGCTGACTGGAAAATACCCTCTTCCTGCAAGGTCAAGGCTAAAATAGGGCAGCTAAATAATTGCATTAACAAACAAAGAAATAAAAATAACCTCTCGCAGAGTTGTGTAATTAAGATCCAATTACAGCATTTGGCCGTGCTGGCGGAGCGGCCTTGCCTTGTGTGGGATGTGGGATAGAGGATGGGGGACCTCATGGGATCCTGCCAGGTTCACCTGCAGCCCTGCACGGCTGGGGATCCCTTGGAAATACTCCTGGGGTGGGAAATTAAAAGGGTCAGATGGAGAAAATGATAAATGGCCCCAAGTCCTATTACATCACTTTGGGGTCAGGGAGTGGAGTTCAGAGCTGTCCCAGGGATGTTGCTGCTGATGTCCCTCACTCCCCCTTTCCACTCCTGCAGCATTCCTGACCACACCGAGCTCCTGGCTGCAGTTTGCTCCCATGTTTGTCCTGCATCACTGGGCACCCATTGCCCCAAAAATCTCGGGCTGCCCCTGGATCCCTGGAAGTGTCCAAGGCCAGGCTGGATGGGACTTGGAGCACCCTGGGATAGTGGGAGGTGTCCCTGCCCATGGCAGGGGGTGGCACCGGCTGAGCTTTCAGATCCCTCCCAACCCAAACCATTTGATGATTCTGTGATCCCAGGCCACCACTCCAAAGAAAAAATCATCCAAATCCAACCCTTAAAACCACCTTGGGTGGGAGGAGAGCAAACCTTGGCCTCTGGTTCTGTGTGTGCTGGGTGAGAGTGAAGATTCCCATCTCTGGCAGCTCACGTGGGCTTCAGATGCTCATCAGTGTTTGGCGAGAGCCAGGAGAGCTGAAACCCAAAAAATCCACATGATGTCAGAGTTATTAAAGCCCCAGAAGTGGCTTTGGTTTGGTGCAGGTGACTCCTGGCCCTGCCACCCCTCCGGCTGCCGGCAGTATGGCACAGCCAGCTGGGAATTACCGCTGCTCTTTGAGGAACATTTGCCTAAAGGTCTCAGTTTATTTTGTGTTTTGTCATGTGCTCTGCTGCCTGATAGGATGTGATGTGAGGTTGTGAAGTGGGTTTCGAGCTGAAACATTTTTTTGACATCCATTTAATTAGAATTATTTTAATTCAAACATTTGTCATTAGGAAGGCAGACGATCTGGCACGCGCTCCAGCAGCCCTCCTGCTCCTCGTCATTAGGAATTCTTAAACCAATAAAATAATTTATTTAAACACGAATATCAATTTCCATTTAAGGAATTTTACAACTTGGTTTTGAGCTGAGGGAGCCCAGTCTGTATCAGCAGGAAAGATCACTGGAAAATTGCTCTGGACGTGGGGTTACTCATCCCTTACAATGGGTTTCATGAAAGCCAGATTCCCGAGGATGGGAGCATGGGGTTGAGCACTGCCAGAGGGAGGTTTCTCAGGAGCGGGACCAGCTCCTCAGGGTGTTTCCCCACTGCTGGAACAGGGATGGGAACTTGACCATAGGTCATAGGAAATGAGTGGTGTGTTGGTGCAGGGACCTGCCCATCCTCCGCCCTCTGCACCCAGGCAAGGGATCCTGCTCCTATCCCTGGCACAATATCAAATTCATTCCATGTGTCTTCTCCAGAGCCCTGCAGGAGCACACAGAGAACCTGCAGGGGCCTGAGGTCACACCCTGCAAGGATCAAAGCTCTGGTTCCTCCTGTTGCAGGTTCAACCTCAAGGATTAATAGATGAGACGGAATAGTTTTGATTTCCAGCTGGTTTTTTCGCTGAGGCAATCCAGAAGTGCTGGAAGATGGTCCTGTTGAGGTGACAATGGGAGCAACGAGGGCTGGGTCCTGTTCCTGTGCTGCCATGGGATTGCTGGCTTGGGCTGGGAGCAGCAGGAGCTGTGCTGGCCATGGGCCAGCGCCCACGGCAGGGCGGCACTAGCACGGAGCCTGCCCTGACAGCTTCATCAGCCAGAGACGATCTTTGCAGAGTTAGAGATGTCACGTTGGGTAATTAACACATTCCCAGATATGCAGATTTTCCTGGGCTTCTCGAGCAGAATAACCCAGCGAGCAGCATGGTGTGAGCTGGGGGGGAATCTCTCCAAGAATTGTGCTGTTCTTCAGAGTTATCACTCATTATAGGTTGCAAAAGGGGGGAACACTGTGAAAAGGCAACTCCAAGAGCAAAAAGAGTTTGCATTATTGTTCACCCGGTGAAAAGCAAGGTGCAGGATGTAAAGCACTGGGGGAAGCTGCCAACAATAGACCCCATGGCAACAACAACTTCTAAGGGGGAGCGGGTGGCTGCACATCCCACTGCCCATTCCTTGATCTTGGTGTTCCAGCCCCGGGAGCCACGCAGCCCCGTGGGGACAAAGGCCCCCTGCTGCCGGCAGACAAAGGCAGCTCCTTCCCCCAGCACAATGCACCCGGCGCGGGGGGCT
Organism: Corvus moneduloides; assembly: GCF_009650955.1. Classification (NCBI taxonomy): domain Eukaryota; kingdom Metazoa; phylum Chordata; class Aves; order Passeriformes; family Corvidae; genus Corvus; species Corvus moneduloides. The sequence goes on from NC_045485.1 coordinate 26,662,027, forward strand.
GGCACACGGCACAGCTGCACCCCGCACCCCAGAACCACCGCACCCACACCGGGGGCACCTGGAGGGGTGCCTGGGCAGGAGCAGGGGGCTGCGGGGCGTTGGAATGCAGGGGAGCCCATGGGGGTCCTGTTCCAGTCAGAACGGCCGTGGTGCTCATCAGGGTCCCATCCCAGCTGTCGAGGCCCACGGTGTCTGTCATGGGGGTCCTGTCCCAGTTAGCACGGATCATGATGCCCATCAGGGTGCCCATTGGGATCCCATCCCAGTTGGCACGGCCCGTGATCAGCATCCTGGGACATCACCAGCAGCATCCTGAGCAAAGGCACAGCCGATCCCTCACTCGCTCCCCCCCCACCATCTCCTCCCCTGCCCTCCCCTGTGGGAGCTATTTTTAGCTTTTGGGGGCCTGCTGGTGCCTCTCCCCTGCTTTGAGCACAAACCATGGGGTTCAAACCACATTTCCCTCGTTGCATTAGCGAGAAGCGGAGTAATTTGGACTCAATTTTTGCATGCAAAGGTCACCATTAAAAAGTCATCATTCAGCTGCTCCCAGGCCTGGGTTGTGCCTGTGCTGTCATTAGAACAGAACTTCAGGAGGTTCTGCCTGAAACGAGTGGGTATTTTTAGCTGGCAGTATCAGAGAGGGAGCTGGGGGTGCGTGGGGAGATAAGGGCATGGTTTAGATTTCTGCCTTTACGCTCACTGTCACATTCAAAAAAATAAATCATAATTTTGATTTTCCACGTCCCTGAGGGAGAGATTGACAAGAGCATCCAGTGCTCGTAATTGGATCATTCCTCTGGGAAAGTTGGCTCCTCCGCTGAAATCCTTACATGCTCTAAGGAAAATCGCTCTCAACGTTATTGAAAATATTTTAGGAGACTGAAGATTGTGGGGCCTTTCCAATTCGAGTGCTCCGGTCAGTCATGCCAAAGGAAGACAATAATGGGAACCAAATCTGGAGAGCATTGCACTTAATTGGAGCCCGATCTTGCGAGCTTGGAAGGCCCAGGACCCCCGGGGGCTCTGAGCCCTCCTCTGGTGGGGACTTGCAGGAAGGAGCCATTCGGACGCGTTCCAAAATAGATGCCTGAAATAAATTCTTGAAAATCTTTGGGTTTTTTTTTTTTTTTTTTTTTTTGATAATGAAAAATTCGAGTCTTTTGACACGGGTAAGTGCTGGAGAACGGAGCTGCAAGAGGCTGGTGCAAAACCTCTCCTGTACAATACTTTCCCCTGCTGCTGTAGGATTTTGGAGACAAAGCTTTGGGATGTGTTTGAGCAGTGGTTTGCAGCCCCTGTTTGCCTGCTCAGGGTGATGAAGCTCCTTGTAGAGACTCTCTGTCATCCTCACCCTCCAACTGAAGGACACTGAAGCCAGGTGGGGGTCGGGCTCTTCTCTGAGGGAACAAGTGACAGGACAGGAAACAACCTCAAGTTGCACTAGGGGAGGTTTAGGTTGGATATTAGGGAAAAATTCTTTGTGGAAAGGGTTGTCAAGGCCTGGAACAGGGCAGTGGTGGAATCCCCATCCCTGGGGGGATTTAACAGCCCTGGGGCTGTGGCACTTGGGGACATGGGTTAGTGGTCTTGGCACTGCTGAAGGAATGGTTGGACTTGATCTTAGAGAGCTTTTCCAACCTAAGGGATTCTGGGGTTCTGTCGGCACCCGGCACTGTGGGGGCCGTGCTGGGGACTCTCCATCATTCCGGGTGGAAACAATGGTGGCATGCACAGTTTTACCCGGCTCACTTTTGGAGGACGAGGCTAAAAGGGAAGGTTTTGATGAGATATAGCCTTCCCTGCCTCCACATAAATGAATTGCACAGTTTAATAAACTAACAGGTGGTTCCACTTCAGAGCGAGCAGATGTTACCCTGAATGAGCCGAGTTCCCCCTCGCCATCCCCTCATCCCCCAGCTATTCCTTCCTTTCTATCTTCCCCTTTCTACTCACCTCTTCCCTTTCCCCTTTTTCTCCCTCTGATTTATGAGCAGCTCCAATATGAAATGTTTTGTCTGGGCTCTATGAATATTGATGCTGGGGCTGTGCTGATTTGAGCTGTGTTCATAACTTCCTGTGTTTCCTGGGAGCATCCCTTGTTCCCGGCTCCGGTGCTGCTCTTCCATCCCAATTTATTCCACGGAGTTTTCGGGAGGCAGCCCCATTTGTTAAAGCTGCCTCTTGCCTGCACATTTGTCTTGGATTATCTCCCGAGGAGAAGACGATAAGTACTTACACAAACCTACGCCGAAATTAAACACACAAAACAAATGAGCCTGGCGTGTTCACATTCTTTCATTTCCAGGGATAATGCCCGGGAGGAAACACTTGTGTGACCGCAGATGGAGGATGGGTTGGGAGCCCCAGGAGGATCTGGGCTGCCCTCTTTAGAGGAAAGCTCTCCTCTACTTCCCATATGGAGAGAAAAAATGATAGCCCTGCTAATGGCTGGGGCATGGCTGGGCACCAAAGGGAAGGAGGAGGTAGCTGGGGATGGAGGGAAGACTGGAAAATAATAGTGGGAAATGTTTTGATAAGAAGCGTTGTGGTCTTATACAAATATTCCAAAACTTCTGGAGCCCATTTATGCCTCGATTGAACCCAGATGACAGCAAGCTGTTTGCATGGGCTGGAATGTGCCTCCAACAGACACCCAGTTCTCCAGGCTGGGGACCCAGGGGGGAACGTGGGGGCAGCCCTGGGTGGTTCATTCCCCCCTCGCCTCCTCCTGAGCCCCAAACATCTCTGTCCAACCATGGCTGGGCACACGTGCTCCCCTGGGAGCCACCTGCAGTCACTCACATCCCTCCTGTGGTCAAAGGAGAGGCCCCAAATAGGGGCACAGTCCTGGAAACTGTGAATGGCACATGGAAAGCACCTTAAGCTTTTCAAAGGTTGGAGAGGGCCCAGCCCACTCCAAAAGCCCACAGCAGCCTGGCACATCCCTGTGCCCTGGGGAACATCAGCAACCGAGCATTTCCACCTCTCCCTTGGCCACCCTCCCTTTTGCCTCCTCTTTGTCTAGCAGGCACCACCATTGAAATTTCCTCCTAAGGTGCTTCTGATGTCGAGGAACAAGTGGCAATAAAAAGCCTTAAACACTAATCACTAATTTCCTCCTGGGAGTTTAAAGCGTGATCCTGGTGTTTATTTTCCCTGGAGCAGCCACTGGGCTGGGAGCATCCAGCAAGGGCCACAGCACCGTTCCCTGCTGGGGTTTGGCTCTTTACCTCTGCATGGGCAAAGTCTGGAACTTGCAGTTTTAGTACAAAAGTCAGCAAGAAAATCCAGTGGCACTGGAGAAGATCCATTCCTTTGTCAGCAGTCAGCACTGGCTTCTGCCTTCAGCCTCTGCAGAGCATTTGAGAAGGATGAACACTAAACATTGCAGCACTCCGGCCATTTCTTTGCTCCATCCAGGGAAAATTTCCAAGGAAAGGATTGTCCAGCCTGGCACAGCTGCCCAGGGTGATGGTGGAGTCCCCATCCCTGGAGGGATTTAAAAGCTGTGTGGATGTGGCACTTGGGGACATGGATTAGTGGTAGCCTTGGCAGTGCTGGGGGAATGGTTGAACTCAATCTTAGATTTTTCCAAGCTATACAGTTCCATGGCTTTATGATTTTGTGGGCTGGCATTGGCCCCAGAGGCTGGGGCTTGTTGCACAAACAGCGTTGGCTGATGCAGAGCAGCTCCTGGAGAGCATCGATAGCGATCGGCAACAGCAGGAATGAACTGGGGATGTGTAATTCCCATCCAGCAGGAATAATCTTCAAAGTCCTGCTGGGGTGCTTTTGGACAACAGCGGAGTTTTCCCTGCTGTAAATGGGATGCGAAAGAATTAACTGAAGTTGGAATGTTATTGTTTGTGTCAGACTCTGTTAACCACGTTAAAACTATATATAATACTTCAATTTCCTATGTCAAAACTCTCTAATGGGCAATATTCCGAAATCAAAGTCTTATGGAGCGGTTAATCTTCCACACGGACAACGCCAAGTTTAAATCCAGTCCAAATGCCACTTCTCAGTCACAGCTTTAAAGGATTATAAATGATTATAATGGTATTTGTCTACTTGCCTGATACATAAGTTCACGTCAATGTTATCTCGAAAATTGACATTCGGTTTCATCTCGGAGGTGAGAGAATAAACTGTTGACTACCAGCTTCAGAGAGGAAAATGGATTAGCTCTAATGTAATTAGGGCTCCATTCACAGCTGATTATTTTCGGCGGGCGCACAAACGGCGCTGATAAGGAGCGCGCTCGGCAGGGGCGTCCAGGGGAGGCTGGGCTGGGTTTGCTCTTTATCCTGCACAGGGTGATGGGTCCCTGTGAGCAGCTCCTGCTTCAGACCTGCACGGTGTTTGTGCAGTGCCCAAAGGCAGCTGGGGCTCCAGGGCTTGAATTCCTGTGTGGGTGTTGATGGGGATGAAGGTTTGCTGCCAGTCTCGCTCTGACAGGCCAGGTCTCACGGGACACGGTCTCTGTTCTGGTGCCTCTCTTCTTCCTGGGTCCTACTCAGTGTGCCAACACCAACATCAATGCCAATGCCAACACCAACACCAATGCCAACACAAACACCAACATCAGCATCAGTGCCAATGCCAACATCAACACCAAAGCCAAAATCAACACCAAAGCCAAAATTAATGTCAACATCAACGCCAACACCAATACCAATGCCAACATCAATGCCAAAATCAATATCGATGCCAAATCAACACCAATGTCAACATCGATGCCATAGTCAATGCCACCACCACCACCACGGTGGCCTGCTCCAGCTCATGGTTTTTAACTCCTTCCAGCACTCTGAACCCAGAGACAACTAAAGCCACTGCACCTTTTTAATCCATTATTTGTCCATATGACTCTTTAGCTCTTAGAAACACATGAAAGGATAAGGATTGTCCCCAGGATAATGGAACAATGGGAAGCAGCGAGAAGTTAATAAAAATAAATAAATGAATCTGTATACACTGGTGCTAATACAAATGATTTGTGAACAGCATGAAAGATTTTGCATTATTTTCAAAAAAAGCACAAAACCCTTTTCTTTTGCATTAAAAACTCAATTTAAGTCACATGATAAATGGTGGCAAATTGAACTTTATTACGAATTCATGAAGGCAGTTTAATACAATTGTTCTTTCTGGCCTCTGTGCTTTGAAGACAGTCCCTTCTGCCACGATGTTATTTTTTAATGTGCCACTTCAGCAGTGATGACCTGTGGTCTCCCTGGCCCGCAGGGTTTGGTGCCGGCAGAGGCATGCTCCATGTCTGGCAGGATGCACTTTGGGATCGCCGGCTGTGGAAGAGCTTCTGCTGCCTTCCCATCCCCTGGCTTGGCAGGAAAGACCCTCATGTGGAGAACTACGGGGGAATTACGGAGCGGGGATTATTTTCTGAAGACAATGCAAACTCGGAGGCATGAATGTCACTGCAGCGCCGCTCCGGTGCGGAGCCTTCGCCGCAGCAGCCTTGGCAGCTGGATAATGGCACAGCCAGCCCGGCCTCCAAGCCAGGCTCCAGGGAACCATCCCAGAAAACGCTGAGATGTCTTGTTTTGGGCACTGAATTGTTCTGTTCCGGCGTCAGCCTGGCCAAGTCCTCCTTATCCCCCGCCTGCCACCCCTCAGCAAGGGGAGCTCAAGGACAGGCCTGAGGAGTTTGTCCCTCCTGTCCCCTCACCACTGCCCTGCGCTGTCACAGTGTCCCCATCATGGAGCCACCAAAGGAGGTGACATCTGCACATCCAATATTCACCTGCTATGAGGAATATTAAAACTCCCACTCCTTTGCGTGATTAACAGGAGCCATCGCGCCGGCTTTTTAACAGCATAAAAAACGGACAGATAAAAATTATTAAAATCATTAAGTAGATCTGTGCAAACAACAGAAGTGCAATTTGTAGCTGAAAAATCTGCGTGTACACTCTGGGTGTTTCTGTGGGCAGAGCAGAGCAGAGTCTGTGCCTGCAGGAAAGGAATGCCCAGTCCTAACGCAGCCCCAGCTCCAGCGCTGGGCTGAGATTTCTTGCAGAGACTTTGGCAGTAAAATAACCACAGTTACTTAGGAAAACTTTTCCTCTTCTTGCTGGATACTGTCTAAATTTAGAAGAATTTCAGATGGACAAATTAAAAAGTACATTTGAGATAAAAATACACAGTCAGATGCAGATTTGAACTCCAGATCTAACTCCAAAACCACTTGCAGCCTGACACGGCAAAATGATTTACTGTGCTCATGATTATATCCTGTAGGTAGCAGCTCTGCAAGTGGGAAATAATTCAGGCAGGGATGTGGAAAGAGAATAACTTCTCTTCTGAGTGTGGGACTTCAAGAGCAGTGGCACAAAGCCAAAGCCCCACAGTTTCCAGTACTTGAAGGGAGCTTATAAGAAAGAAGGAAAGCAACTTTTTACACAGGCAGATAGTGATAGGGTAAGGAGGAATGGCCTTAAAATGAAGGGAGTGAGATTTGGATTAGATGTTGGGAGAAATCCCTCCCTGGGAGGGTGGGCAGGCCGTGGCACAGGGTGCCCAGGGCAGCTGGGGCTGCCCCTGGATCCCTGGCAGTGCCCAAGGCCAGGCTGGACATTGGGGCTTGGAGCAGCCTGGGACAGTGGGAGGTGTCCCTGCCCATGGCAGGGGTGACACTGGATGAGCTTTAAGCTCCTTCCAACCCAAACCATTCTGGGATTCTGAGCGATTCCAGCAGCAATTCCATCGGAGGCTGCTCCATGGGATGGAGGAGGTGCAGGTCCCTTTGGCACCCCTCAAGCTCCTGGGCTGAAACCTCTGCCCAGTGACTGTGGGGTATTAAAGAATTAACCAAAGCCGTGCAGGGTGGTGATGATGATGGTGCTGATGATGACAATGATGATGATGATGACGTGCATTTGGGATCCTGACCCCTCAGAGAGCTTTTTCCCTGTTGTGCACTGAAAATGGTATAACCATATATAAAATAAACTCTCCTACCCCCTTCCTCCACACACCAGGAAACGTTCTGTGAAGGCCCTTCATAAACAGCCTGTCCCACCTTCTCAGATTTAATTATAAAAATACTTGAAACACAATAGTCCTTCACATGCAGGGCTCATTTTCTAATTGAGTTTTGATATGGATATGCACCCAGGAGACCCTCGGCTGATGCACACAACAGATGGAGGGACCGAGCCCTCTCTCCCCTCTCCCTGAAGCAAAGCCACAGCAGGAGGATGTGTCAGATGTCCGGGCTCATCTCTCCAGCCCCGCCTGCCCAGCAGAGATGGAGCTTGTTCAGGTGCAATGGACTGGTCCTGAAACGTCCCCGCAGTGGCCAAGGGGGAACGGGGACAGAGTGGGGGTTCCTGGGCACTGCAGCACCCGCTCCTCCCTGGGAACAGTGTCCTTAAGCCTCTGTGAGAGACCTGTCACCAACACTTCCCTGCCTGGTTAGGCTACACTGGCAAAATTAATTCTGAGCAAAGGTTCAAACACTAAATTAGAAGCTGAGCCAAGCGGAGCGAGGAGTCCCTGACTCGCGCCGGCGCGGTGCTGGTGGGCAGCACATCAAGGGGGGGATGACACCCCGGTGATGAATTACTCACTCCTCTAACATTGCCCAGCTGGAGTGGCTGGAGCAAGCCTTAATTTACTATTTATAAACCTCTGCAGCTGTATTTTCCTAGGCAGAGCAGCTGGCTCGTTGCGGGAGTGTGAAGGAGAGGATGTTAACAGGTTGGCTGGCTGGACTCTGGAGAGTGTTTGCAGCGGCACAGGGAAGGGGTTCATGTGCAGGACAGCACTGAAAATCCTCCTCCAGCCAGGCCAGGGCTGCAACCCCCCCCGGGGCCAGCCTGGCGAGGGGGATGTGGACAGTTACTGGTTAAAGATGATATTCCTGTGATGATTATGGTGAGAAAACAGCTCAGGAAGGCTGAGCCCAGGGCTGGGGGTGCCAGCCTGGTACCCTCCATGTGAATGGGGGAAAACCCCTCATTTTGTCACCCTCACTGTCCTGCTGAACCCCAGCCTGGGCAGCCTCTCCCCATCCTTCTCCTGCTCTCCCACCTCACTCACTCCTGTAGCACTTAACCCCAGCAGGGACTCGTGGGACTGGGAGCTCCCACACACCTGGCCCGTCCCACTGGGGAAAACCCCACAGAGGAGCAGCAAAACCCAGTAGAAATAGAGGCAAACCCCACCCACGGCCCTTCCCTGTGTCAGAGCCACCCGAGGGTGTGCAACTGCTGAGCTTTGTGCTGGGTGACACATCCCCACGCTCTGCATAGGCTTCTCCCGCCGCTGCTAATGCAAACATTTAATTTTGATGATTTATAGCACAGCTATAAAATAACTCTGGATTACGCTTTGGAGTCGAGGTCTCAGCTCGAGAGCACATTTTTATAGAGTCAGCATCTCTGTTTTTAAAAGTTATACTTCAATATTAAATATGACTTTTTTTTTTCAGCAAGTCAATAAAATCCCTTTAGAGCAGATAATAAACTCATTTCTTCTGGGCTGGCTGTTGTTTCTAGCTTGGGTCATATCCTGAAGCCTTTAAGGCTGTTCTTTAGCCTCTCTGATGAGGAATTTTGAGTTCAAACCCTCCCAGACACTGCCTGAGCAGGCACAGACTCCCAAACCAAGCCTTCCCTCAGCCAGGCTCTGTTCCTCAGTGCAATGTGGTTTGCAGAAGAAACCACCAAGGCTTGGTATAATCAGCTCTCCAAGCTCCGATCCCTCTCCCATGGCTGCTCCTGGGCCTAAAACCCCGCCTAGCCCAAGGAGCAGCAAGAGAGAAGGAGTTATGGACTGTGGGTCCTGCCTTGCCTGGGCTGAGCCTGCTCCTGCAGCTGCTGATGCTCACCCTTGTCCCAGGGCATCCCCACCCCATCCTCACCCCATCCCCTATCCAACCCTTCCCCATCCCCTCTCTGCCGTGCCTGACAGCAGAGCTGGGCTGGGAATGGGGCTGGGTTGCAGCCCAGAGCTCCCTGCACCAGGATCGTGGCCCTGGACTGCAGAGAGATGCCCACGGTGGGGCAGTTGATGGTACCAGTCCCTGCAGGAGGCAATCCCATGTCTGGGAGCGGATGGAATCACTGTGGAAGTGCTGCTCAATAAAACACAACTTGTGCCTTTAAGGGCAGACAAGTGTTTTATGTTTTTACAGCTCTCAGAATTACACTGTAATCTTATTTATTTTCTAATACAAGTCTCTGTGGAAAAGGGTATCACAAGATAAATAGAAATTAACTGATTATGAGGATTGTCATTCTTTAAGTACATATTTATCAGGCCATTTGCTCATTCTCTTCTAATATCTTGACATAAGAGTGTCAAATTAAACACTCCCCAGATGAGGATAATACCCAGCACTTTTGTAGCTTTCCTATCTGATTTGCAAAGCTTTCTTCTCCACAAATGCACTTGAAGTTGGTGCTTTTACAGGGCTTGATAGAATTCATTTCAGGATTAATAAGTCTTCTCTGAACCATTTAACAAAATCTCTGCAGCATCCTCGTCTTGAATGGGGAATAGATTCCAAAGAGCGCTTTAATTAATTTGTCTAATTAATGGAGGGAAATGGAAGTTGGTTCTTTGCTGCAAATTGGTTCATGTTCATGGCAGCAAATGTCAGCTCAGTTGCAGGGGTGGCCCAGCCCCAGCTCCCAGCACACGGGGTTATCTGGGGGGGTTCAGCTGTACACGGAATTCGGCGTCTGGGCCCACGTGAGGCTCTAATTACTTTTGCCACGTTGCCTTTGTGCAGTCATTCATCCCCAGCCCGTCCTTATCTTGTCATCCCCGGTGTCATTAGCGATGTTCGAATGCATTAGTGACCGAAGGCAGGTTGGGCAGGCAGCGATTAGAGCGGCGGGGCCTGAGTGATGTTTGAAATATTGGAATTGTTCTGCTCATTTCTATCCAAACAGGAGAGGGAGGCGTCGGCGGCCAGCCCGGTGCTGCTCCGAGGGGGAAGCGCTCCCCGCTTTCATCGCGGCGCGATCGCTCTCCCAATTACTCTCCCAATTACTCTCCCAATTAACCTCGCGCACCGGGGCTCCGGGGCCGCGGTGTCCGGTGAAACGGGACACGCGGTGCCAGGGCTGCAAAGCTTTGTTTGAACAAGGAATGTGCTCAGGAAAGCAGCGTTTCCCCCCCTTCACGGCTCCCTAAAAGCTGCTTCTGCTGCTGCCAGGGTGTGTCTGCACACCCAGCACCTCCAAATGCAGCCCAGCCTCGCCGTGTGTGTCACTGATCCCAGAATGGTGGGGTGGGAGAGACCTCAAAGCTCATCCAGTGCCACCCCTGCCATGGGCAGGGACACCTTCCACTGTCCCAGGCTGCTCCCAGCCCCAATGTCCAGCCTGGCCTTGGGCACTGCCAGGGATCCAGGGGCAGCCACAGCTGCTCTGGGCACCCTGTGCCAGGGCCTGCCCACCCTCCCAGGGAACAATTCCTGCCCAATATCCCATCCAGCCCTGCCCTCTGCCAGTGGGAAGCCATTCACATGCAGCAGTGGCAAGCCCTGCTCAGCTCAGCATCCTCTTCAAGAGATGTCGTGGTGGAGGAGGAGGAGGCATCAAGGGCTGGGCGTGGAGAAGAGCGCAGGAGACCACACTGGCTGTGCAATCCCACCAGGAAATGGAGCTTTCCAGGCTGAAGGACATCCTTAACCCAAGAACAAGTCTGTGGAGTGTCTATGGACAGAGTTTGTGGTGTTCTGATTTCTGTGGTGTGCAGTAGTCCTGCAGCACCCGCACAGACACCGGGGAGAGTGGGAGAAGGAAGGGGAAGCAGCCTTGGGGGCTTTGGATCGGGCTCAGATTTATGGAATGGATTCTATCCCATGGCTGCCTAAGTACAGAGCATTCTCCTGCCCCAAACTCACAGTGAAATCCCTGAAGTAGGAATTCTGTGCTCCTTGCTGGCTCCCACAGCAAATTAAATCAAATACTTGGACAATTAGTACAATCCTCGTGTCAAGGGAACAGCCTCCAGACACAGCAAACACACTGGATGTCTGATAGATCTGAAAAATCTTTATAGTCAAGATATTTTACGCTGAGCCACATTGATTTCCCGTCCATTTTTTTTATATCAGTGTGTGCAACACCAGTCCAGCAAGGAATACAATAAATACCAGCAGTGATTTATCCAAATGGCATTCAGCAGGCACTTTGCAGTCACTCAGTTCATAGCCTCAGCATAAATAAATCAACACGCAAACAAAAGCCAGCACGTAAATCCAATGTACAACCTGCACCCTTCTTGGGATGGAAAATCCAAGGGGAAAACAGAGCCAGCATGAGCTGTTCCTGCTGGAGAAGCTGCACATCTGGCTCCCCTTGCTCAGTTAAGAATTTGCTTTTCTCCTTTCATTAATTTTTGCAAAGATATTCCAGCATTTCATCTGCCAGTCCTAATAGCAAAGGGCCTTTTTCGCCCATGTATTACCTGGGCCCTGTCTCCTGGAAACTCAGATGAGACCAGGCAGGAGCAGCTCCGAAGAGGCACAGAAATGTTCTGTGCTTGGAGTCTGGTGGATGGAAAGGGGCAGGAAGAGATGGGAAGGAGGAATGGGAAGGCTGGAAATTAAAAATACTGATACAAAGGAGAAGAGGAAGGAGAAGAAGGGGAAGAAGGGGAAGAAGGAGAAGAGAAAGAGAAAGAGAAAGAGAAAGAGAAAGAGAAAGAGAAAGAGAAAGAGAAAGGATGAACAAAATCCTCTACATGCTCTGTAAAATACAGAATCACAGGATCACTAATACTGGGAAAGGCCTTTAAGACCATCGGCTCCAACCATTAGCCTAACACAGACACATCCATACAGATACAATTAATTAATGTCGTGGTGGTGCATTTTAGCTGAGTTTAAAACCTCCACATTCAGTGCTTCATTTAACCTCTTGCAATATTTAAGATGTTGCAGGTGCCCCATTGCAGCAGATGTTGGTGCTCCCAGTTTCCTGCAGCTGTGCATGGAAGTTACTTCTTCCAATTGATTTTCTAGTTAATTTAAAATAGCCAGACTAACAGCCTGTGTGCTAAATTCAGTGTAAAAGTGCATACTTTAAAATGGACTTAAAGCAATTTTAACTGGAGATATTTCTTCAGTCTGCCCGTAGGAAAAAAAAAATAAAATCAATCCTAACTTAATTGGAGGCCACAAACCAACTTCCCCGTTCACTGCTTGCTGTGAGGAACACGAGAGGCTGGCTTTACAAACAGGATTTGGGGCAGGGAGCCTGAGAAACCTGTTGCATATCAAGCAATTTTCATTTTTGCTCTTTTAAAAGCCCGATGGCTCTGATGCTCCCACAGATCCAAGGGGATCACCAGAGCCAGTTGCTGTTTCAGGGCTCTGGATATGAGCAGCAGTCCTAGAAACACTGGAGAGTCCCTAGAAGCCCTGTGGAAGTGTGAAGGATTATTAGTATCAGATCAGTGCTCGTATATCTGCTCCGAGCCGTGTTTATTGTGCAGCGGCTGCGGCGGGGCCGCTGGGAATCGGGATCAATGGGTCAATCCCGCCCGCCCAGCACCGCCTTCCAGGAGAATTCAGGATCCCCAGGCTCAGCAGCACCTCGGGGGGCTCTGAGCCAGTGTTTGCACCCCAAGCCACAGCCCACGAGCCAGGAGTGTGGGCTCAGCCAAACCCCTTGGAGTGCTGGCTCATGGCCGGGGCAGGGGCAGGGCTGTGGAAGGATGTGCTCTCCCTCTTCAAGGAAACAAATATTTTCTTTCCCAGTTCTCCTGAATGTGGGAAGTTTCTCCCCGAGTGCTTTCTCCCCACCTGCAGGGAGGGAGGTTAATCCTCTCTGCATCCTGCGGCAGGGAAGCAGAGCGGGGCTGCCGGGTGCTGGGGCAGACGCCTGAGCCCGAGTTTCTTTCCTCGCCAAAATAAACCCAAACAGAGATTACAGGGATGGGGCGTGAAAACCTCAGTCCGAGAGGCAAAACTCTCCACCTCATTATATCATTATATCCACCCTCGCAGATGTTGTGTTCCGGTTTGTGGAGCACGAAGTGGGACGAGGCTTCTCCCTTTCTCCGGGGGAGCGCGGCGCCAGCTTTCCCTGGTAATGAGGAGCCATCAAACCTCTGTTTGAAATGAACTCACAATATGAGTGTAAAAGCCACCAGGCTGGGGGGAAAAGAAAGAGAATAAAAATCATATTAGTGCTGGAAACTCAACTTTCTACTTTTCTTCCTCTCGCAGAATTTAATAAAGCCTTGTCCGGGCCCAGCGCCGCTGAAAGCCACACAAGCCCCAAGCAGGCAACCTCGGGGCGCAGACACCACGGCAAGGCTTTATTAAAGCCAGGCCTAGAGAAAAACGTGTGTTCCTGCAAAGCTGAATCACAAACAGTGCTCACAGAAGCTCCAAACAACGCCCCCTCCTGAGCTGAGAGGCTTTTGTAGCAAGGCACATCCACTGACGTGAAACTCTGAGGGAAAAAGGGGGGAATGGCTCAGGATGGAGGTGGCAGCAGCCACGTCTGGGGTTGGGTGTGGAACCTCTGCTCTCATGGTGGTGTTGGGGTGGAACTGACAAGAGTGACCAATAACCAGAGACCACTCCAACAGGGTGGGTATTGATGATGCCAAAATTCAGGCTTAGGACAAGCAACCCCCTTCTTCTTAACCTTTTGGGGAATTTTGGGGGGTTTTTTTCACTCATGTGAATTTAATTAGTAGAGGTTCTGAGGCTTCGATGGGAAAAGCATTCTCCTGCAGCCACAGCAGCTTGGTGTGCTGGGCTGAGAGGCTGTTGGGGTTTGAGACTAGATTTGGGTTGGGTTGAAGTTCAGGTTTGGTTTGGGTTTGAGTTTGTGGAGGAGCTTTATTGGTTTGGGTTTGGGTTTGGGTTTGGGTGTGGGTGTGGGTTTGGGTTTGGGTTTGGGTTTGGGTTTGGTTGGAGGTTAGCTTAGGGTTGGGTTTTAGTTTGGGTGGGGCCCAGATTCTGGTTTAGGTGTGGGACTGAGTTAGGCTCCGCTTTGTGTTTGGGTTGGGCTCAGCTTTGGGTTTGGTTTAGTCTTGGTTTTGGGCTGTGATTTGGGTTTTGGTTGAGTTCAGGTCAGGACTGGGTTGGTTTCAGGTTCAGGTTCAGGTTCAGGTTTGCTTTGGCTTTGGCTTTGAGCTCATGCTCATGTTTTGGTTTGAGCTCATGCTGGGTCCGGGTCCAAGCGTGAGTTCGAGTTTGGGACAGGTGTCCAGGCCCCTTTCCAGAGCTGCCCCCCAGCTCCAGAGGGTCTGGAGCTCGGAGTGGGAGCAGGACCAGGGCTGAGGATCCCACTCCTGCTGGGATGGAAGGGGTTTGCAGTCGGAGCAGGACTTTCCCAGGGCACTCCTGAAGCAGAGCCTGTCGGAAGATGAGTTTTGTAAATGACTTTCCTGACTTCTCTTTTGGCTCCCGTTGGTAATTGGTTCATTTCCAGGTACTTGCAAGAATGTAAATATGGAATGAATCAACTTTTTCCACATTTTCTTTAGCAGCCCTTTTATGAAGAACAGATTTTCCACAGAGGAAATTAAAAAGTACATAAAACTGAGAAATCATGGTGTTGTTGAGAACAGCATCAGCTTTCAATGTCACTTTGTAACTGGCAGCACATACTGTATTCCAATGGCATTAATAGAAACTACAAAGTTTGTTTCAATTAGCTTCGTTTTTCTTTCAGAAAAGGAATTATCATAAATCCCTGAAATAACATTTGTCCAAAAGAGATGTGTAGCGTCACTTTAGGAATCTTTTATGCCTGTTTTTAAATTACACTTCCTTGTAAAAATGATTATACATTGATTTAATAAATGCACTTGATTTGTGTATATTGCTGAAATTAAAAAAAGCCACGACACAGCTCTGGTTTCCTGTACAAGGCTGTCAAACAGCTTTTCTGCAGTAAATTCTGAGAGAAGGCGCTTGGCAACTTGTTCTGTGCATGGGCACGTTCGTGAGGAGAAGATGGGGCTGCATTAGGATTTGGACAGATTCTTTTGGAACACTTCTAAAGCAATCTTCCTTCTCAGTGCATCAGTCCTCGTGGGAGGCCCTGGAACTTGTGGAGGGTGATGGGTGTGGACAGCTCAGAGGGTAGGACTGACCAATCCAACCCCACACCTGGATCCTGGAGGGTCCTTCTGCATCAACTTTGCAGCTGAAGCACCATTTATCCCACACAGGTCGCCAGGCTCTGGGCCAGAGGGTGCCCAGGCACTGCAGCACTGGAAATAATCTGCCTTTAAGAGTCTAAACAAACCTTTCGTTTGGGCTCTGTGCCAGGGAGAAGCTTACAGCCCAGTTAGCCAGCTAAAGGTGATTTTTATACCTGATTATCTCCATTGTGGTGATGCTTTGCTGACAGCTTTAACAGGAACCCCCCCAGAGGTGGTGCCCATGTAAAACAGCATTTTGTGGTCTTGTTTCACACCAAACAAATACAGGCACTAATTTTGGGGTGCATGAGGCAAACCCTGAATCTCTGTGGTGTGGGAAGGAGGTTGGATGGTTGGGAAGGAGGTTGGATGTTGGGGAAGATGTTGGATGTTGGGAAGGAGGTTGGATGGGGTGGGGAGGAGGTTGGATGTTGGGGAAGAGGTTGGATGTTGGGGAGGAGGTTGGATGGGGTGGGGAGGAGGTTGGATGGGGTGGGGAGGAGGTTGGATGTTGGGGAGGAGGTTGGATGGGGTGGTTGCCATGTGGCGCCGGTGCTGATGGCTCCAGCCCCGCTCTGGGGAAGATTCACTGGGGCTGGGGTGGGGTTGGTCTTAATTAAAATATCCCAAAGGTCTCTCCATGCAGCTGACAACAGATATAATTTATCTTGTCAGCTGTGCCCACATCAGAAGTGCACTCTTTGAGCAATAGTAATAATAACATTAATAAAAATCATCCCTGCCTACAATGCGGAGCAAGTTGTGGCTGCTCCCCTGCCTGAGCCTGTCTGGGTGGTGGAGCAGCTCCAGGCTCTGCTCCCGGGGACCCCCTCGCTATTTCTGCTCCAAGAAAAATGGATTTTCCCAGGCATTTTGTGACTTTTCTCAGGAGACCATCCCATATTCCCTGGGCTCACCCTCACCACCCCAAATGGCCCCGCCCCGCGCTGAGATGTTCTGAGGAAAAGAGCAATAATTGTACATTTGCTAGGAATTACGCAGGATGAAGACAATTATAGGATGAAGACAATTAGGGCATGAAGCAGATCTGATCCTGTTTCCGCTCCCCAAATCACATTTCCTAGTTTGCTTTCGTGGTGCTCAGAGTCCATCTCATGTGTGAAGTGCTGCTCACGGTGTGCCCCCCGTTCCCCCCACCCGGGAGCAGAATGAAAACCTCACCCAGGGCTCTCCAAACCCTACCCCTTGCTTTGGGTTTCTCTCCCTTTACAGTGGGAGAAGACAAACTCCTCCCATCCTCAGTTCCTCTAGAAAGTTTTAGAATTTAAATCATGGCTGAACTTTTGGATTTCACTTCCAGGGGAGCAGGAGGACGAACCCCGCGGGCACTTGGGCTGTGTTCCACGTGGGATTTTCCATAATCTCCCCAACTACCCAGGGCCGCGGCAGTTCCAGCCCGGTCTCCCTTCCCCTGCCTCCATCGCCTCCTCTCCAGCGCGCACCGCAATTATCATGCAAACCAGCACCTCGCACCTCGTTAATGCCTTTCAAACCTGAACTTCCTTGAAGTTCTGAGGGGTTTCAAAACCCTGCTCCCCATTAGCAGCGTTTTTGCCCGCGCCACAAACGCGCAGGGCGCGCTGGAAGGTTTGCTGGAGCAGCAAACGCCGCGTCGGGAATGTTTACACGGCTGTTGTGGAAAACGCCGCCGCGCTAATTTATTCCTGTTCCTTAAATTCTGTTAGCAGTTGTAAGGCAGTCGGATCCCACCCATGGGAGCGTGTGCCCTCATGAAACACAATTACAATGAGAATATCTCATTATCTCATTGGCTTTAGCTTACTCTTCTGTTACCATGGTTTCAAATACACAGAGGAGCCTGAAACTAAGCGCGCTGCTAACAAAGAACATCTCCTTGTACAATGACATCAGATCGTGTCAGACAGAACAGACTTAATTAAATACCCCCCGACGCAGGGCAAATGCAGAAGTTGGGGGCACTTTTAAACCCGGCATCTCCCGGGTGCTGCGGGACGCTCCGCCGAGGAGCAGCCGGGTGGTTCCTGTCGGAGCGGCAAACACGGGCAGCTGTGGCGATAAAATTGGTTATGAAATGATCTCTGTCCACCCGGAGCCCTCTCCCACCTCTCCACGGCCCCTCCCCTGCCCTGCCACGGCGCTGTCCCGGTGCGGGTGACGCCGAGTGACTTTGGGTGATGCTCCGGGAAGGACGCGAGGGGCACCGGGCCGGCCCAGCCCGCTGTCGGTGACCTCTCCCCGGGGAAGGGCAGAGCCGGGCAGTGCCCGGACCCCCGGCCAGCCGCTCCCACCGCCCGGGTGGCTCAGCCGCGGCTTTCCAGCGGCGGCATTAAAAATTCCACAAATCATTTATTTACCCTGGAGTATATCCGGTGACATAATGTGACAATAATGACATCCCTGGTGGTGTTAATTGATTTTGTCCTGGTAGAGGAGGTAATTTGGCGTCCACAGCAGCTTCTAGATCACGGACCTACTGATTGTCTGCCGAGGTAATATTACTGTTAATGAAGAGAAAACACGCTTTCCTCTTTAAGAGACAATATGCTAATTAAGACAGACAATAGAGAGTCAGGGGTCATTTTTTATTTTTAAACAGAGACTTAATGCTAAACGACTGGCATGGAAGTGCAAAACGACTGTAAATTAATAAGTGCAATTCCTGGCTCATAAAATCCATCGTCGCTGTTAAATAAAAAGAAGGGCATTCATGAAATATTCCGACCATCGGAATACTTGAAGGTGTGAATAATTAACAGCCACAAGTTAACATCCACCAGCTTGTAAAAGGTCTGATTAAAGGCAGTGTTCATCAGCCACCAAACTATCACAGCTCGTCGGGTCAACATCTCCTAATTAATGATTTCTTATTAGAGAGATAAAACGTGTTTTCTGAGGAGAATTATTTTTAAAAAGGAATGAGTGTTTTCAGTGCAATGTGTGGAATAATTAAAACTCGTTTAATGGGGCTGAGCTGGCTGGGCTCCTCAGGGAGTGTTGCTGTGGGCACTGGTGGCTCTGGTGACACCAGGGGCTGCTGGAGAGGTCCCTGGGCAGATGCTACACCTGGAGCCTCCAGCTCAGAGCTGAACGCTGCTAAAAACCAACCCCAAAATCCGTATTTTCAACTTTCCCAGCAAATACATCACAGCAGCACCCAAACCAGCAGGCAGCTCTCTCCCACAAGCACAAACTGAGTGAGGCAGGGGCAGGAGGAGAGGCTGGATACAGGAGCCCAACCCTGCAGCCTTGGCTCTTTCGCTGTGTTTGTGCCATTTCAATGAGTTTAATACAGAATTAGTGGAGTACAGGGGAAGGGACCCGACCTTTGCTGCGCTTTGTTGGAAAACTTTGAAAAATTCATTACAGGCCATGGTTGAGGTGTCCCTGTGACCTTCACCTCACCCTGCCTCTCCTGCTCCTGTCACATCTCACTGAGGCCTCATGTGCAGAACCAGAGCTCACCTGGAGCTGCCCCCTCCACTCCTCGCAGGTCCAACTCACAAGGTTGGATTTTAGCTCAACTACTCTGAAAACCAAACTGCCCTTACCTTTCTCTATATTTTAGAAGACCTCCTGGGCACTTTCTTTGCCATTTTACAGTGTTTTCTTCACAGGAATGAAGGATACTTTTCTTGCTCTATTTTAACCTGCCCCACTGAATTTGTGCATTTATTTCTCTCCAGAAACAGGGACTCTTTGCGTTCACCTGTTGCAAAATTCTCAGCAGCAGAAAGAACTGTCATCATCCCAAACTCAGTATCACCACTGAGCTGCTGTTTTCTTGACTTCTACTCCTTTTGCTGCTACATTAATATAAAAAAGCTTATTTTCAAAAATAATTTGGTTAATGGCTCCGGGAATGGGTTTGGAGTTGGGGATTTGTGTTTAGGACAGTGGTTATAGCACTATAAGACTTTTTTTTTAAATTAAAAAAGTATCCCTGGAAGGGTGAAGGAAATACCCTATAAATTCAGAGTGTTGGTCACTGGGATGCTACAAACCATGGCAGCCTGAACACTGAAGTTGAGGAAATACCATTTTAGTGCATTAAAAATCATCACAGGGTGAGTAAATACCTCACAGGATGACCATGTCCTGTTGCACCCCGTTCAGGGATTTTAGGGTGATTGTTTTCCCATAAATACCCAGCTTGGAGGGCTCTGCTCCAGGGGCCATCACTGGGGGGAATAAACAGCCCCAGTCTGCCCAGTGAGCCACATCCATGGGGTTGGACAAGCGCCGGGACTGGGATGAGCTGCTGCCTGCACGGCCACGGGAGCCTGGCTGCAGTGACCTCGGGAAGAGGAAAGCCAGGAGGATCCCAGTGTCCCCTCAAACCCTCTGGTGTCACCCATGGTCCTCACTGGACCAGGATCAGAGGAAAATGAGTGGTGGCAGAGCTGGGAATTCAGGCCTGAGCCCCCCCGGGGGAGGGAGGTGCAGCTTTATCACCACATAAACAACAACAAAGAGCTCTGGTGGCAGCGTGGCCCCGGAGCTTTGGGGGTTTGGGCTTTAATTTACCTTTTAAACACCGGTTTCTGAGCGGGGACCTGCATTAAAAGCATCTCCTGGCGCTCATTTGCATTTAAAGAAGAGAAATTCAAGCTCTCAAACCTCCAAATTCTGCATGAAGCAGGGGCTGGAGAACCAATATTTACTCTGGCTTCATTTTGGGGCCTAAATGGCATTTTAGGAGCTGTTTTAATGAGGGAGCACTGCGCATGCCCCCGTGCTGTTTTGGACTTGCTCTAATGATCTGGAGGTGTGGCTTTGCTTTAATGATCTGCTTTAATAATTTATCAATAGAGTTTGTAAGTGCTAATTTGCACTTTTAGGTGCACATTCTCCTTTTGAAGCCGCCACACAACCCCCTATTAATGTTAATGGGAGTTGTGCTCACATTAAAAGGAGATTATACCCCTAAGGTGTTGAACATCTGACTTAGCCAGGTCTGAAATTGCATTGCTGAATGTCACTGCTTTCATTTTGGGAGATGGCTTGTGGTGGGGCTGTCACCACACGAGCGCAAAGGCAAAGACGACTTCAAACGAGGACAAAAACTGGGCAGTGGTTAAGTCAGTGCACCAGCCCTGACTTCTTAGGCTTGGGCTTAAATCCACCAGCAGGGCGAGGTCGGCGATGGAGCAGCTCCAGAGGGTGCTGGTGTCACCCAGCGCTGTCACCGGAGCCACCGAGGTGTGTGCAGGGGTTAATTTGTGCCCAGGAAAGAGTGGAAGGGCCAATAGTCTGGGAAACAGATTTCCTCCACCAGTTTAAGAGAGGCTCTAATCACTTCTGGGGGCAATTTTTTGCCGTGGCATCAAATTCCGGCGTTTATGAATTGACATCTAATTAACGGGAAGGAGGTGAGGGCCTGTATTTATCTCCTGACTTAACAAATCACTTCAGCAGAAATTTAAATCCTATTTACTGCGATGGAATTAATTGGGTTAAATGACACGGCCAAGGATCGATGCAGGAGGGTTTCACCCTTAACCCTTTCCTCAGCCCACAGCTCCCAATAACCGGGGTCTGGGGAGATGAGTGGAGCAGCCCCGAGTTATTTGGGTGCAGCAAGGTTTGCACAGGGATGTGCTGGCTGACACAGAGAGGAGTGTGTGGACACAGGAAAGGGGGATATTTAATTACGAAAACCCATCTTCTCCCCCAGAAATGGTGGAGAGCTGCCCCCAACTCAACCGCTCACCTGCATCCCCTCGCTGAGGTTTTCGGGTTCACTCTTAGCTCCTTTGGAGGGATTCGGGGAGGGATCAAATGATATCCCTGGGGTCAGCTGGGGCCAGCTCCCCGGGCTGGGTCCCCCCAGCTCCTTGTGCACCCCCAGCTCTGCAGCAAAGGCCTCGATGCTGTGTGAGCCCCACTCAGCAAGAACAAAACGAGCCCTGGGTTATCAGCAGTGCTCCCAGCACAAACCCCAACCCCAGCCCCATCGAAGCCACTGCGAGGAGAATTAACCCTCCCGCAGCCAGAGCCGACACACGTTCATCAGCAGCAAGGCAGAGGCAGCCTGCTGATGAATTATGCATCTGCCCCACCTGGGAGTTCATATTTACCATCTCTTGCTGAAATCCATTAGGAAGAACAAACACTGTGTTTATCCAACACGCTCCAAAGCCGCTCCTTTGCACCCCTGCTGTGAGGAGAGGGAACCAGGACGGCTGCGGGCTCCGAAGGGCCCTGTCCAGCTCCAGGCTCAGCTCCAGCCAGGGGGGCTCCGATCCAGCCTCTGGAAAGCCCTCGGCTGGACACGCCTGGGAACGCTCCCGGTGGGACAGCTTGGAGGTGACTCCGGCTGCAGGTGACGGGCAGGGACGAGGGTGGAAGGGCTGAGGCCTCGGTGCACCCCAAGCTGCTGCACCCCAGCACCCCCAGCACCCCCAGCATCCTCAACACCTCAGCATCCTCAGCACCTCCAGAATCCCAGTACCCCCAGCACCTCCAGCACCCTCAGCATCCCAATATCCCCAGCACCTCCAGCACCTCCAGCAACCCCAGCACCCCCATAACCCCAGTGCTCCCAGTGCCCTCAGCACCCCCAGCACCCCAGTAACCCCCTAGGCATCCTCAGCACCTCAGCATCCTCAGCACCTCCAGAATCCCAGTACTCCCAGCACCTCCAGCACCCTCAGCATCCCAATACCCCCAGCACCTCCAGCACCCCCATAACCCCAGTGCTCCCAGTGCCCTCAGCACCCCCAGCACCCCAGTAACCCCCAGCACTGCCAGCACCCCAACACCCAGCGTGGCTGATGCCAGCCTGGGGAGCCCCCCCAGCTCCCCCAGCCCGCACAGGCGAAGGCCGGGTTTGGGAAGCCAGGGCAGCAGAGGAATCCTGTTTTGAAAGGACCGATGGCAGCGGCAGAGGAAGGGGAGGCCCAGGCTTTGAGGAGCGGAGCGTATCTCCTGCGTTTCATCTCGGCTCCCGGCCCGTCCCTGCAGGACCGCGCCTCCCACACCCCGGCGTTTCAATCTCTCTGCCAGCGCCGTGTTTGAAGATGTCAGGGGAGAACGGGGCTCTCTCTGAAGCGAGTTGCAAGAAAAGAGACCGTTCGCTGTCCCTGCTCAGAGAAGAGCTCTTTAAAGGCTTCAGGAACGCCCCAAACCGGCCCCGCTTCCCTTCCCGGAGCGCTCCATCCCGGCTCTCGCCTGCCTGCATGCTCCAACAGGGGAAGGAGCGGTGGTGGGGAGGCTCAGGAGTCCACAGGAGCACTCAAATAACCCTTTTCCGTCTTTCTTCCTACTTAATAACAAAAATTAAAAAACCAAACCCAAAAAACCAAAAAAAAAAATCCCACAAAAAAATAAACAAAAAAACCCCCACCTCAAAAACAACAAAAAAAGAGAACTTCTTCCTTTTTTTCTGACAAGGTATCAAAAGCTGTGTTTTCTGCAAAGCAGGAGCTCCAGCAGCCCCCAAGGTCTCCTCTGCCCACCCAGGCAAATCCTGGGCAGGAACATGCTGGGCTGAGATGATCCCCATCCTCAGCAGCCCAGGGGAGCTCTGCAGTGATGGAACGCAGGAAGAAAGTGGGAAAACTCCTTCCTGAATACCTGGGATGACCCATGACTGAGATGGGGTCTCTGTAGAGCAAATCCATGAGAAATGGCAATGGCTTCACATGGAGAGAGGGCAGGGATAGGTGGGATATTGGGAAGGAATTCCTGGCTGGGAGGGTGGGCAGGCCCTGGCACAGGGTGCCCAGAGCAGCTGGGGCTGCCCCTGGATCCCTGGCAGTGCCCAAGGCCAGGCTGGACATTGGGGCTTGGAGCAGCCTCGGACAGTGGGAGGTGTCCCTGTCCGTGGAACATTGGATGAGCTTTAAGGTCCCTCCCAACCCAAACCCTTCCATGATTCTGTGATTGATGCTGCTGAAACGAGAAGTTAAATATTGATATAAATATTTAAACTTCACTTACGGCCTTCAGCGTCTATTTACTCCAAAGCATCCTCTTGGAAAGTTTTGTCGACATGATCTGCAAGTTAAACAACTTTTCAAAAGACACTCCAGGGGCTGCACAAAGACCCCAAACTCTCTGTATTGTCACAGGCCTGTGCTTTAAGCCGGGTTTAAAAGAGGCGGTGAGTGCGGGGCGGGGCAGCGCCGGGCTAGGGGCCGGCGAGCCGGGGTGGCCGTGGCCGGGGTGGCCGTGGCCGGGCTGCCACCAGCGCCGCGGTGGCTCCCGGCAGGGCTGGGCACTCGCCACAGCCCGCGGAGAGAGGAGCACATGAAAGCCGGGCTGGATTTGCCTTGCAATGACAGCTGCATATTAATCTAAAGAATTTCTGAAAAATCAAAAAGACATTTTTCAGCAAAATACACCCCTAGAGCCTCAATCGTAAAGCAAGGGAATAAACTTGAAACAGGATTGATTTCATCTTAAAGGGAATAGCTCTTTGAAATGCTACCAGCTGCAGTTGTCTTATTTGGTTTTCAATACTATAACAAAATCGTGCCATATTGTGTCAAATAAGGAGATAATATAACAGCTTTAAACAAATTTTGTAATTATGGGATCAATCAGAAACGAATTAAATCCGTGTGCATTTGGTAAGTGGTGCCACTGAATACTGAGTAGCTCCAAACAGCAGCTCCGAGCCCGTATCCAGCGGCAGCCCCAGACCTGAGAGGGTGGTGGGACACCAGCCAGGGGACACGGGGGACGTGGCAGCCCCCAGCCAGTGCTCCCGGCCTAGGGAAGGAGCACAAGGCCCCACGGTGTAATTAAAGCTAAAAGAGTGAAAAGGGAACTCCCCCCGCAGCCTGTGCCGACAGAGCAGTGCCCAGCAGCAGCAGCTGCCCCCTGAGCCAGGGCCTGGGAGCACTGGGGCTCCAAAGGTGGGGTTTGTTCCTGGGAATGGCAGCGCTGATCCCACACAGGGGTGGTGACATTCGGCTGCCCAGGACCTTCTCCCTGCCCTCGTCCAAGTGGTTCAAGGATGGGTTGGCATTCCTGCAGCCAGCTTGGATGGCAAGCCACTCTCCATTAAAGCTGCGTGCCCCACGCCACCCCGAGCTCCTGGGGATCCACCTCTGGGTGGTTGGAGCTACACCAAAGCAGAAATCTTCCCCAGGGCAGCCGGTGCCAGACCCCATCCCGCGGGAAGGGCCGTGGCCAGAGCTGCTCTCCTGTCCCACCCGGGTTTGTGCCGTCACTCCCAGCCCGTGTGGCCAAGGTGCAGCACCCAAACCCTGCTCACTGATAACAGGACTGATAAGAACCTACAAACCGTGGTTTGGGTGCATCACAGAGATGGTTTGGCAAAAGCACACATCAAACAGGGTCAGGGTTACCAGGAGAAGCTCTTTGGCTCCTCCACCAGACCCTGCCCATCCTCGGCCGCTCAGGGGTGTGGGGGCCCTCACTCCTGCCATTTAATTACTTGTTAATGAACTTCTTATGCAAATGAAGCACCAAGTGGCCCTTCCAGCTGTGATGTCACCCCAGGACCTGCGGGAGAGGGGTCCCGGATGCTGCGTGGAGCAGGATTGGATCCCAGCGGATCAGCGTTATCCCACCAGGGACTAATAAAACTATTATTTGGAAAAGCTTTTGCATATTTAATATTCTTATATAAACTGGAGCATTCCAAATCAGGCCTTTCTGCTCTTTCAAAGAACGAGGAATGCTGTTAGGGAATAATACATTAATAGCTGAGATGCTGCACACACTCTTTTCTGAGGCTGTTTCTGCACCACTTGAATAATTCTGTTGATTCCTCCACTTGAACATCAAATTTGTATTTGAGCCGCTCTCTTGGAAGCTGCTGCCACAGCTGGAGCTACAGGATGAGTCAAAACAAGAGTCTGTGAACACAGGCAGCACAGGAGGGGGGGACTGTGTGCAGGAGTGCTCATCATCCCTCCCCAAAATCAGGCTCTTCATTTCTTTGTACTCTGTTTGATTTCCCTTTTCCCACACTTCCTTCCAATTCCCGTTTTCCTTCAGGGCAGCAGCGAAGAGCTTGGCTGGGACAGGGTTTGTATCGAGTATCAGGAGCCCAAGTTTTGTGTGGCTGGGAAATGCAAACCCCGTTTTCTCTTTTGGAAAGCAAACTCCAGCAGTGTGGGGGATCAGGAGCTGAGAAATTTTGCAAACCCTGAAATTTTCAATACAATTATCCAAAAAACGGCTCTCCTAAATGCATTGCTCCCCAGCCCTTCACCCCAAGCAGAATCCAGTGACCCAAACTCCTGGAGATGTGGGGACCAAGGGAGCACTACGAGCATGAAGAGAAGCAACCATTCCCCTAGAAACTGGAAATTTAATGTCTTAAAACCCCTCAAAATTCTCTTTTTTTTTTATTTTTTAAAGGATTTAAAGGATTTCTTCCTTCCTGGGCAGGTCTGGGCTCCTGGGCACAGCACCCCCCCGTACCCCTGCAGCTACTCCCCAGTGCTCCAAACACCCTGGAGGAGAATTCTGAGAGCAGCTGGATCTTTTCCAAAGGAATTTCAGAATCTCCTCCTCTTCTATGTGTCTTACTGACAGTGACCTTATTATCTAAAAGGCTTTGTGAGGAACTTGGGCTGATGCTCCTCTCTGAGCAACACCTTCTGATGATTTAATAATGGCTTTGAAGACAAACCTTGGCTCTGACCACTCTCCTCTGGCTGGTGGCTCCACATCCCCATTTTCAGTAAAAAAATGGGAATTTTCAGGAAATGTGTATTTGAAGTGCTCCTGAGCAGGCTGTCAGTAATGGAAAGGCTTTTCCTCTGGAATACCTGCAGGCCTGGTGGGTGTCCCTGCCCACGGCAAGGGGTCAGAACGGGACGGGATTTAAGTTCCCTTCCAACCATTCCATGATTTTCTGGCGTCAGCCGGGAGGCAGCAGAGCTCGCCAGCCATGGAGGAACCTTGGCAGAGCAGATTGGCTTTGTGAGGAGCTAAACTGGGCTGTGGGGATGGACAGAGAGCGAGTGTGCCCTGGTTTGGCTCAGATGGGAGACACGAGCAGCCTTTGGGGGCTCCTCTGCTCGTCGGCTGCGCTCCCACCAGCCCTGCTCTGCTGCTGCTCCAGGGAATGAGGGACAGGGAATGAGGGGCCGGGAATGAGGCGCAGGAAATGAGGGGCAGGGAATGAGGGGCAGGGAATGAGGGGCAGGGAATGAGGGGCAGGGAATGAGGGACAGGGAGTCCTGGGCAGGGAATGAGGGACTGGGAATGCAACTGCAGGAATGCTGGGCAGGGAATGAGGTGTAGGGGATGAGGGGCAGGGGATGAGGGGCAGGGAGTCCTGGGCAGGGAATGAGGGACAGGGAATGAGGGGCAGGGAATGCTGTGTAGGGAATGAGGGACTGGGGATGAGGGACAGGGAATGAGGGGCAGGGAATGCTGTGTAGGGAATGAGGGACTGGGAATGAGGGACAGGGAGTGCAACTGCAGGAATGCTGTGCAGGGAATGCTGGGCAGGGAATGAGGGACAGGGAATGAGGGGCAGGGAATGAGGGGCAGGGAATGAGGGACAGGGAATGAGGGACAGGGAATGAGGGGCAGGGGATGAGGGGCAGGGGATGAGGGGCAGGAAATGAGGGGCAGGGAATGAGGGGCAGGGAATGAGGGGCAGGGAATGAGGGACAGGGAGTCCTGGGCAGGGAATGAGGGACTGGGAATGCAACTGCAGGAATGCTGGGCAGGGAATGAGGTGTAGGGGATGAGGGGCAGGGGATGAGGGGCAGGGAATGAGGGGCAGGGAATGAGGGGCAGGGAGTCCTGGGCAGGGAATGAGGGACAGGGAATGAGGGGCAGGGAATGCTGTGTAGGGAATGAGGGACTGGGGATGAGGGACAGGGAATGAGGGGCAGGGAATGCTGTGTAGGGAATGAGGGACTGGGAATGAGGGACAGGGAGTGCAACTGCAGGAATGCTGTGCAGGGAATGCTGGGCAGGGAATGAGGGACAGGGAATGAGGGACAGGGAATGAGGGACAGGCTATGCAACTGCAGGAATGCTGTGCAGGGAATGAGGGGTAGGGAATGCTGGGCAGGGAATGCTAGGCAGGGAATGAGGGGCAGGGAATGCTGGTGCAGGAATGCTGTACTGGGAATGCAGCCAGGAATGCTGTACCGGGAATGCTGTGCCGGGAATGCTGTGCAGGGAATGCAGCTGCAGGGAATGCAGCTGCAGGGAATGTTGTGCCAGGAATGCTGTGTAGGGAATGAGGGGCAGGGAATGCTGGTGCAGGGAGTGCTGTGCAGGGAATGCTGTGCAGGGAATGCTGTGCAGGGAATGCAGCTGCAGGAATGCTGCGTAGGGAATGCTGTGCAGGGAACGCTGTGCAGGGAATGCTGGGCAGGGAATGCTGGTGTAGGGAATGCTGGTATAGGGAATGCCGGTGTAGGGAATGCCGGAGATCCACACATGTTTTGGATGAAGGGTGATCACGTGCAGCTCGTGCTTACAACATTTTACATCGCTCCGGATTATCCGTCTGTCATGTTGGGCATTAAGTCACCCTGGATTACGCTGCATTCCCACTTAACTCAGGGATGTACGGAAAAGCAGGAGAGCGCCCTCCCCACCCCAGCAGAGGACCGTGTTTTCCCATATTTGCCCTGGAAGATCACCCATTATAATCGCTGTGTACACTGCACCACGTAAAATGATCCCCATTTATTCCATACAGCAGATCCGGTGTCGTTTAATTAATTTCGGCCGCAGAGGAATGATCAAACATTTGCCAACAACTTCACCTTTGGGACCGTCAGTGAGAAACCCCCGTGCTGTGCAGCAGCCAGAGCTGGGGCAGCATTCCTGGAGGGAAGTTTTGCATGGAGAGGAGACTGTCCCTGTGCCCCTTGCTGCCACCAGGTCACCTTAGGGACACCAGCGAGTGTAGACCAGCAGCGCTGGGCTGGCTGGACAAGTCTTTCTGTATCAGAGCAGTGGATTTATTAAAGCTAACAAAGAACTTAAAGAAAAGAAGTCCTGGACAGCCCCACACCGGGCACGGGACAGACCCATGGAGGAGCCACACACGATTCCAGGAGGAACCAGCAGAGCTGCTTTACTTCCCAACACTTGGACTGTTCCAGGCTCTTTTTTGTTGTTAAGCGAAGTACAACAGGAAGGTGTAAAGAGACAGTGCAGGGAGCAGCCAGCCCAGCTGCCTGCAGTGCTGCTGCCTCCCCTCAGCACCCCATCCCTGCAGGATCCAGCCCTGCCTCACGGACACTGCTGCAGACTCCGGCCAGGAGCGCTGGGCAGCGCTCACCTCTGCAGCTCCTCACTGACCCACAGCACCATGCAGGCTGCTTTGGGACATAAAGCACCACTGAGAGCCCTGTGTCACTCCAAGATGTTGGTCACCCCTGTGCTCCAGGAGACTTTTAAACTTGCTGCTAATTAGGAGCGTGTTAATGAGGCCAAGGCCCAGTCAGATATCACAGCTCCTGTTGGAGGCTTTCCCTGGATCCTGCCTGCACTGGGTGTGGAGTGTTCACATCCATGTGGATGTGGCCACTGGGACCACGGGTCAGTGGTGGCCTTGGCAGTGCTGGGTTGGACTCGGTGATCCCAGAGGGTTTTCCCAGTCCCAATCCCAATCCCTGGCAGGTGCTGTGGTCCAGCCTCTGCTTTGTCACGGATTGTTCTGCTGGCGCACAGCCCCTGCCCTGCCCAACGAGGTGACACCACCACAGACCCCAAGACATGACTGCAAAACCTTCTCTGTACCTTCTCCCTCACTCTCTGCTTCTCTTCCCACACTTCCATCTCTGTGCACTTCCTGCAGGAACTGTTTCCAGCATCCATAGTGTGAAGTACCTTAATCACAACTAGCAGAGCTCCTCACTCCGAAATAATTATTCTTGGGAGAGATGCTGTGCCCTGGATCAGCCCCCACCACGCTCCTGGGTGAACCAGCCATGGAAAAGTCCTTCCTGCAGCCCTGAGCAGCTGGAGCAGCTACACACAGCCACACAGCTCTCGCTGGGTGCCACAACAGATCCGATAAAAGATCCTCCTTGCACTGCTGGGTTTGACAGGAATGGTTTCCTCTGCCGTGGATCTCAGCTCCTCTCATGCCTGGTCCCAGCTGCGCAGGGAGGTCGAGGACAGCCACTGATTGCTTTAAACAAATGCTGCTGTTAATTCGAGGTGGGCTCACCCTGGAGTTCCTGCCCTTCCTGGGCACGGACACGGCCCAAAGCCGGCACCAGCAGCTCTCTCCTGGAGCCATTGGTCACTGGGGGGGATCCCAGGTGCCCTGACCACAGGATGAGGAAGGGGTGGGGGATCCACCAGGGGACACCCCCACTGGGCTTCCCCCAGCTCAGCTCCAGCCAGGACAACCTCAAGGACAACCTCAAGGACAACCCCTGCTGTCTCAGCACCTTCAATCCATTTCCCATCAATCCCCTTCCCACATCTTTTTCTCCTTTCCTGTTTCGAGCCTCGCCAATTCCTTTTACAGGAAGATTTCCTAAGTCTCCCCGGCCATTTCCCATGTCTATAAATGGTTTATTAATGGCCAAAGCACTCCCTTGTCCCCTCTCCAGGACCTCAAACACACCAAAACAACTGCCCTCAATCCTTTTCTTCCAGGGTCTCATCACACTGAAAACCTGCTGGGGTTTGTGACAGCACTTTTACATTAAGATACAAGAATTCAGATTTTCCGTGTGGCGCAGCACCAAAAATCACATTAGCAGAGAGTTGGAGTGAGAAGATCAACATTTATTGCATCCCCATCACACACCTGCTTCTAAGTATGAAATGGAATATTGGATAAAGAGGGTTTAAAATCAAACCTGTCTCCAGCTTTGTGCTTGGGGCAAGTTCCTGCAGCGCTGGCACCGCTAGGGTCGTGTTAAATTTGCTGTGGGGATCCAAAACACAACTCAAATCATTTGTCTGTTGTGGTTTGGGAGAGGGAACTGATACGTGTGGGCATGGGGGAGACTGGGAGGAAGGACATGCCCCAAGGGCTGATCCATCTGGATTAGATATCAGGATCTATTCCGAGTGCTCTGTGTGAGCAGCAAGCAGGGTCGGCACCCACAATCTGCACTGGGTGCAATGCAGACCCTTCCCAAGCCCTTTCACCTCACACTATTTCTAAACCCTAAATGTCACTTCCTTTCAGGAAGATGCAGATTTTACCCGGGGTGTGGGTGGGCTGCACTCTCCGGGCTGTGGCTGCCAGCAGAGCACAGCCTTGGCTCACTGTGGGATGCTCTGGGGGGTGGAATCACAGAATATCCTGAGCTGGGAGGGACCCACAAGGATCATCGAGTCCAACTCCTGGCCCTGCACAGGACACTCCCCAAATCCCACCATGTGCCTGAGAGCGTTGCCCAAACACTCCCTGAGCTTGGAAGGCTGCTGGGCAGGGAGGGCAGCAGGGAAAGCGCTCCTGCTGCAGGTTTCTGTTGCACTGAGCAGCAGGAATTGTACTTTGGCAGCAGCCAGACCAGGATTTTCATGCCCAGGCAGCCCAGCAGGAGCCTGGGGGTGACGCTGCCTGCCCTGCCTGCACTTCCACTGCCAGGAAAAGGCAGCAGGCAGGCACGGGAGAGTTCCCTGCACAAGCAGTGGTGGGGTTTGGTGTCAACAGCATCTTTTTGGGGCATTTTTTGTGGTACTATCAGCTCAATATCCAAGCATTTCACCTTCCAGGACAAGCCGTGGCTCCTGAACTCACCCTTTGCAGAAGGTCCTGCAGTTTTTTAGGCACAAACAGGCAAAAGATGTTGGTTTCCTTTGGGAAGACTTCAACCCATCCCGTCCCTCCAGCCCCCGGCTCCCCACCCATCCCACAGCACCTCCCACAGCCCCAGCAGGAAAACCACGGGGATTATCCACCAGGAGAGAGGGAGAAACATCCACATCTGTGCAGGGAGAGAAAGCAATAAATAACAAATGAGCTCTGGTTATGTAACACAATCTTATTTTCGACGTAGAGACGAGTGATGCAATAATAAATCCCACCTTTGTGTCTCACCAGCTCAGAGCCGGCTCCAGACTGCAACATCTGGAGCTCTGGCTGAGCCTCCCAAATCCTGGGGGTACCTGGACCCCAAGGTTCACCTCCAGCAGAGCAGATGGAAAACTCTCGGGTTTTAACTCTCCTGGTTGTCACCAGCACACAGGGAGAGGGCATCACCCTCCATGGCAAGGGGCAGCCAGGACAGGCGGGGTGGGAACAATTTCTCTTTAAAGCAGTAGGAAAGTCAAGGAACAGACTGATGGAATTGTTCCCTTTGGAACAGCCCGCTAAGGTCACTGAGCCCAACCATCCCCCCAGCACTGCCAAGGCCACCGCTGAGCCACATCCCCGGGTGCCACATCCAGAGGGCTGGTCAAGCCCTGCAGGGATGGGGGCTCCACCTCTGCCCTGGGCAGCTGTGCCAGGCTGGAGAGCCCTTTCTGGGAAGAGATCTCCCCAGTATCCACCCTGAGCCTGCCCTGGCCCAGCCTGAGGCCGTTCCCTCTCCTCCTGTCCCTGTTCCCTGCGAGCAGAGCCCGACCCCCCCGGCTGCCCCCTCCTGTCAGGGACTTGTGCAGAGCCACAAGGTGCAGCCAGCGGCTGCCAGAGCTGTGCCAAGGGATGGGGATGGGGGTGGCTGTGTGGGCGTCCTCCGCTCCCCCCTGGGAAAGACGCCCCCAATCCACACCTGGAGCACATTTTAGTGTTAGGTGTTGCCTGGTCTTTAATCACCGGTTTGCCGTTTTGGCCAAACCACGCGAAAAGAGTCCGCTAAAACAGCAGCGGCCCCGTGCCCAGCTAAAACCTGGCAAAGTCGGGAAAAACACGGGCAGAGCTTGGACGTGCTCGGGAAGCCGGGGCTGCTGAGAGGAGCGAAGCAAAGGACTAAAGCAGCAGGGGCTGAAGTTTGTTTCTCGTGGCTCCGTGAGCTCTGGGGCAGATTCACACCCGGCAGCAGCGAGAGCATCAGCGGGTCCCTTCTGGAGCCGGAGCTCCGCAGGGTTTGGGATTCGCGGCCCGGCAGCGCTGGAACAGCAACTGCTCCATCTGGTGGGAGCGGCTCCGGCCGGGATGGGATGTGGGATGAGGGATCAGGGATGGGGGATGAGGGACGAGGGATGTGGGATGAAGGATGAGGGCTCGCGGCTCCCCCGGCAGAGCGGCGGTGATGGCCCGGCCGGTCCCGGCATCCCGGGGGATGCCAGCATCCCCGGGAATCCCGGCTGGAGTGCGGGATAAAGAAACCGGGCTGAGCCGGGCCAGCTGCCCTCGGGTTATAAACGAATCACTTAAAAGAAGGGGGATTTGGATCAGATATGAGGGGAAAATCCTTCCCCGTGAGGGTGTGAAGGCCCTGACAGAGCAGCTGTGGCTGCCCCTGGATCCCTGGCAGTGGCCAAGGCCAGGTTGGACATTGGGGCTTGGAGCAGCCTGGGATAGGGGAAGGTGTCGCTGCCCATGGCAAGGGGTGGGATGGGATCACTTTTAGGGTCCCTTCCAACCCAAACCATCCCAGGATTCCATGAGGTTTCCCGGGAGCGTGGCTCAGCCCGGCACTGGGCAGGGGTGGGAGCACACAGGGCTGGGCTCTGCCTGGGGTCCCAGGTTCCACTTTAAAAAACAAACACAGAAATGCAGGGGTGGGGGGGGGGAAATCGATGTCTAGAACTTAAACTTTCCTTTCATGTGAATTTTTGCTTCCTCACTAGCCAGGGAGAGCCCTGAGAGTCCAGGCTGGACTGCAGCACTCATCCCCAAACTAATGATTGTGGATCTGCTCGGACGTTGATGGCTCCAGGCATTTATATATCCATGGCCAACTTGAATGAGCCCCCACCCCAGAAAGGATCAAACTGCCCAAGATGGAATCAAACCACCCCAGAAGAGATCAAGCTGCCCCCAAAGAGATCCAGTTGCCTCGCTGTGGGTGCTTAGATGTGTGATGAGAGAGATGGCCCAAGCCTGGGCCTGTGGCCAGGGGCTCCCAGGGAGTTTCTGTGCTACCCAATGTGCCTGATGGATATGGAGACACCCGGACAGATGTGGACATTGGAAGAAGAAGGGAAGAAATACTTCCTTGCTTTCTAAGCGTGGCATTTTTGTACCTCAGCAAATTGGCGTCGCTACCACCGGCAGTCCTTACTTTAAAATATGGGCATTTCTCTGCTGAAAATGCTTTCCTGCATTATTTCCTTGACCTGAAAGCTGGGAGCATCAATACATCAGCGCTGAAGTCTGCTGAGTGTCTAGAAATAAGGGGATATAATCTCCAAAATGAGTGCCCACCAGGCCCTGTCAGCTCTGCCAACGCAGAGCAGCTCTTTGCAACTTTGATTTACTGGCAATTGTTGGAAAAGGAGCAAGCAAGGAATGAAAACCCAATATTTCCATTACCGTTTACTTAATAAAAAAATATTGTAGGGAAGTCAGACATCATAAAACGCCCATCCTCGCTCTGTATTTACAGGGTCATCCAATAACCCGAGCCAGACCAGTAATCAATTTCAAAAAGCCCTTTGCAATTGAAGGCACAGACAAGTGAGTGCTCGATATCAATATTCCCACGGCAGAGCAGCAGCCACGCTGCTCTGGAGCACCCCGAGCAGCCCTCACAGGGGACGAGGTGGCTCACAGGTCTGGAGCACCCCGAGCAGCCCTCACAGGGGACGAGGTGGCTCACAGGTCTGGAGCACCCCAAGCAGCCCTCACAGGGGACGAGGTGGCTCACAGGTCTGGAGCACCCCGAGCAGCCCTCACAGGGGACGAGGTGGCTCGCAGGGAGCACTGGAGAGGGAGGTTCCGTTTCCAAGGAGCCTTTTGGAACACTGAGAAATTCCCTTTCTAACGTGCCCAAGAGCTCTTCTGCATCATCCACTCACAGAACATCTTCTCTCATTGATGTGGAGGGGATTTTTACCATCGAGCTCTGGGGTTCTGGCCAATCCATGGGGCAGAAGTGCTGCCTGTGGCAAGAAAAGATCAGTTCTGAGGAGGTGGTTTCTCCTCTCCCCCAGCATCACCTCCCCTTCCTTGGCTGCTTCTGGTCCTTCCCAGTGTCACAGGATCACAGAACAGTTTGGGTTGGAAGGGACCTCAAAGACCATCTGGTTCTGACCCTGTGGGCTGGTGGCTTTAGGGCTATCTCGTGTCCAGCCACGTTCAGCTCAGGCTGTGCTCGTGGGCAGCTCTGGATGTTCAGCTTCCTCAGAGTCGCTTTGGGCCACAAGAACTCCCTTTAAGAGGAGAAACCTCAGGCTGCTGCTGAAGAAATTACAGCTCAGTTCCCAGAGAGGGCTGTTCCCTCTGGATGTGTTCCCTCCCTGGAAGATGTCCTCTAGCAGAACGAGGTTGGGCTCCAGGAAGGAGCAGGTGGATCAAGGCAAAACCACGCAATCCTTTTCCTTCCTGCTGTCTGCAGCCACCCTCCAAAGGCATGTTAAGATAAATTGTGCTGTTTCAAGAGTTGCTCATTGTGAGGCTCGTGGAGAACAGTGCCTGGCCCCTGAATCCCCAGGGAGCAGAAGAAAGTTCCAGGGAGCAGGAGGGGCCCTGCTGTAAAGTCAAAGCAGCTCTTCTGCCAGAGTCACCCAGCATCTCTCGTTTCTCAGTCGATGGTTTAATCTATTTTACTGATTATCAATACTGATGGTGAGTGTAATCACCTTGTCTGATACAATTGCTGGAATCTAAAAGTCAACTTGATTTTAATGGTTTATCATTAGGAGTATTATTTAGTCGGATTAAACTGGTCTTAATTCCTCCGCAGTCATTATTTAAAAGCTGTTTGGAGCACATTAGTGCAACCCCCCTCATCCGGGAATGAATCAATGCCCTGTCTCCATCCCATATATTTCCAGCAGCCTCTCACAAGCAGCCACACGATGGACACCAAGGCACTACAAGCTGTTAATATTCATGAGCCCTCCCTCCTGCCATTAAGATTCCCTTAACACCCCCAGCAGGGTTGGATTTAACTCTCCTGCTGTGATGGGGCCCCTTAACCCCACGCTGTCAGCAGGAGGGCTGGGAAACACTCACGGACTGGGATTTGGAGAGGCTGGGGCAGCTTCCAGGCGACAGGTCCAGAGCCTTTGGAGCAAGTGCTGCGCTGCCAGGGAATCTCTGCGTGCGTCCCTGTCACCTCCCAGGGCCAGGGGACACAGCCCAGCAGCAATTCCAGCTCAGCCAAGCACGGAGCAGGGACCTGGGCTTCTCCAGCAGCATGGATGCTGTCCCAAGGCTCCCTGAGCCCAGGGATCACCATTCTCCTGCCTGCCCAACCACTGCAGGGAGCAGGGCCGTGTCCACCTGTGGCTTTGGGAATAAAACCTCTGGATGTCACCCAGACCTTGGCTCTGGAGCGGGAGGTGGTGCAGCCTGAGCGAGGCTGGATCCTGCGCTGCCTCTTCCTGCTGGATGCCAAATCCAATCTCCTCCCAGGGACCCCCAGCCCTGCCCTCCCTCAGCCACAGAGTTCTCCCTGTGCAGGGCGTCCCCTCCCAGCCTCTGCCCCAGGAAAACAGGGCAGGGTTGTACTGCTGGGGCCTGGGATGTGCCCGAGGAGCCGCAGTGACCTGCTCAGGGTCGTGGCGTTGGCTCACTGCAGCCACTGGCCCAAGCACATTCCATGTCCTTTCCACATCATCCATTAAGGGGTTTTGCCCCTCTCACAGGGGTTGTACCAAAAAAAATGGTGGGAGCAGCTTTTGCTGCTTCCAGAGGATGCTGAAGAGCTCGTTAGTAGGAGCCAGAGGGAAGGAGACACCGCAGTGACCAGCTGTGGCCGTGCTGCTCCACACTTGTGCTGGACCAACTTCCCCTCCCAACAGCACAAGGCTGGGGACTGGGAACACGAGGACGAACTCAGGAAAACCTCACATTCCAAGAGATAGGCAGAAGGTGCAAATGAAGCACAGTTTTCTTAATTTAGACACAGTTTTCTTAGTGAACAAGGGATCAAGGCTGGTATGTAACAACCAGGAGCAACTCCAGTCCTGGAGGAGGCTTCTGAGGACAACAGAGAGCTGTGGTAGCTCAGTGATGGGATTAATTTGTTTAAAAATAAAGCCCTGGAGACATTTTAGATGTTTCCTTTAGTTAATGAGATTTCCATGAT
Organism: Corvus moneduloides; assembly: GCF_009650955.1. Lineage (NCBI taxonomy): Eukaryota > Metazoa > Chordata > Aves > Passeriformes > Corvidae > Corvus > Corvus moneduloides. The sequence continues at coordinate 26,698,257 of NC_045485.1, forward strand.
AGTTAAAACAATAAAATTAGCAAACAATGCTGTTAATCTCGGATCACAAGCAGCACCAGGGAAGAATTAGTAAAATAAATCAAGAAGACTTAAGGCACTTTGCTCTCCAATAAAGTAGCTGGGATGGAAGCTCTATGCTGTGTTTTCCTGGGATTAAGAAAGAGGTGATCAGGATCTGCCTTTCAGCCTTTAACCTGGAATATCTGAGCATGGAAACATCATTTTCCCAAGTCTAAGCCTTGATTTAAACTGTACACTAAATATTACTTATATATGACCTATCAGTAAATAACTGCCACTGCTTCACATTTAAAAATTCAAATTATTTTCAAATCAAAAGCCTCAAATTAAATCACAGCAACTTTATACACCCCACATTTGGCTGTTCTAACCAGCAGTATGAAACGGGGATAAAAGACATCCCAAAATAGGATTACACAGAGCAGCAATAAAAGGGGAAATAATCTTTGAAGAAATGATGGAAGAACAAATTCTAAGGGCATTAAGAAGGAACAAGTCATGGTTTCAATCACAGCCAGGCAGAAGATTGCTAATCTCATGTGTACAGCAGATAAATCTGGGAGGACAACAAATTGCATTTTAATTTATGGACTGAAAAGGTTAATTTTCAACTCCTTCTACTCACTCCAGAAATCAGGGAAATGAAACTAATAAAGCAGTGGAGTTCTCCAAGGTGGATCCTCAAAAACACAGGGAAAACATTTCATTTTTAGTGTGTGCTTTTGGCAGGAATTTAAATACAATCCTTTGAATCCATTCGTTTGTTACTTAAAAACAAATTTATTTTTGATTAGTTTTTATTATTTAAAAACAAAATTTACATTGTGTTCCTTTAAGTTACCTGAAATCAAAGGAGCTTTGTGATCAGCCCACAAATGTATAAAAGACTCATATTGACCTATCTAAAAAGTCTGTTTATTCATGAGCTTCATGAATGAGACACACATTCAATGAAATATTTCTCTCTGTTGGAAACAACACAGTATATATTAAATATTATTGGCAGGTCATTTGTGACACGTTAATGGCAAAATAAATTAGAAAAGAAAAGTAATAAGTTTGGTCCCCAAGCAACTGCAGACTTAATGGTTTGCCAAAATTGTCCAAGAGCAAAATCCGATGAAAATTCCTTCCTGGAAGGGGCTCCCAGGGAGGTGTGGAGTGCCCATCCCTGGAGGTGCCCAAGGAAGGCCTGGACGTGGCACTCAGTGCTCTGGGCTGGGGACAAGGTGGGCATCGGGCACAGCTTGGATTTGATGATCTTGGAGGGCTTTTCCAGCCTCAGTGACCCTGGGATTCTGTGCAAAGAGGAGCCAGATCCCGCTGGACACGGGGCAGGATCCTCGTTCTCCAGCAGTGGCTCCCCTTCTCCCCTTCCAGTGCTCCCAAACTCCTTGGGTTTCCCCTGTGCTGCTGGTGCAGGGTCACCTGGCATTCCCAGGTAAGGAAGGCACTGATGGGGACACAGGGGGGGCACTTGCAGTTCCAGCTTTCCATTAAACCCCAAATCAGCCCCACAGAACGACAGCAGCACCCCTTCAGTCCTGGCTGCAGCTCCCAACGCTGCATTCCGCAGAGGAAAGCTCAGAACCTGCTGTGCCTAATTCCTGCACTGGGATCCATTTATTTAATCCTGACTGGGGGATTTTCTACATTAGCCCAGCACCTTTTCCAAATCCTACTCAAGGCTCATCTTCTGTACTCCTTCAGGGCAAAAAGTTCCATCATGTTTTACTTGTAACTTTGGAAAAGAGAAAATGGAGAAAAATTCCAGCTCCAAACTTCAGATCCTCTTGGATATGTGGCTCAAATATCCATGAAAATGTCCTTTCTACCTCATCCTTGTGCTTGCAAGGGTCCTAAGTGAGAAATACAAGGATAAGAACCAGGTTAATCTAGGAACAGCTGTGGGAGCAAACACATTGCCCTGCACTACTCCAGCACCAGTGCTGTAAATGCTGTGGGCTGGGCTGAGCGGGGAGGCTGGTAAGGAGAAAAAGTTAGTAAAAATTATCAAAAAACTCTTCTTAGCAATAGCTCAGCAGGGCCTGATCACAAAACACAATTATCATCTCCTGCAAAACTTCCAGGCAATCAAATTTGCAGGCACTGACACTCAGACAACAAATGGCTCAACATTTAGGGCTGTTTTCAACACAAGTTGTGCAATTAGACAATTATTTATTCCCACTGTAAACCAGACCATTGAAACACAATTCTCATCTAAAAACAATTAACAAGTGTGTCCTTGTCCTTTTTCCTGATGGTGTCAGCTCTCAGTAAATTATTGACTTGGAGCACAGACAGCCCTTAAATACAAAATAATCACACTTCTCCAGAAGTTTTGCTGGATAATCGAGGACTTCTTGTACTTGAGTTCTGAACTTGGTACAAACCACTTGGTTTTCTAATAGAGGCTTCCCTGTGAACTGGGAAAATTTGCTGAAGTCCCACCATGGATCATAAAATGACAGAATCATGGAATTGTTAAGGCTGGAAAAGTCTTCCCGAAGCTCCTGGGCTGTAACACTGGGCAGCATCACCCTGAGCCATCAGGCTGGTAACAGCACCAGAGCTCTGAAGGTGAATAAATTATAAACACAGGTTATATGCAGCTTATATACTGCAGAAAATACATCAGCTGCTTCTTAAAAAAAAAAAAAGCTAAACTGCCAAAATACTGAATACAGGAACTCTGAGACCTCAAGAGTCAGCCCAGAGTGGAGGAGACAACCAAAGTGAGTTCCAGGGTAAACTTCCTGTAGCCACCGAGCCACTGCAGCAAATTTGTTCCATGAAATGAAACAATGTACTGACAATTTAAAAATCTGAGATGAATTTAAAAGCTGAGTTTAAAAACTGGAGGCAACCCCAAGCATTCACAGGAGAGCAGAGAAGTTGAATGTCTGGCTGGGAAGCTCTGCTGGCTCAACTGTCAGGCCAGGCTTCTATTTTTAGCCCAGTAATTAAATTGCAGAGCCCAATGTTTTGTGGAGGGATAGAATGGATTCCAAAGGTGCAGGAGAAGTCTGTGTACAGCAGCTTGGCTCTTGCTGAATAAACTCTGGCTATCCTGTAACAGCCTGGCTACGTTCAATGAAAAGGATAAACGTGGAAGAGCTGAACACAATTCTCTGACAATAGGGTGATGTCAAAGCAAAAAAAAAAAAAGGAAAAAAAATCTCAGTGAAGGCTTTTGTCTGAACTAAACACAAAGCAGAGTTGTTTGGGTTTGGAGGGAGCGGGGGAGGAAGGACACAGGGTAGGAAATAAGAGGAAAGGATGAAGCTTTCCAGAAAAATTTTCACAGGATTCAGGCTGTTAGAAACTTCAGGATGGTGCTGCTCCAGGAGCAAGGGCAGGACTGATTTAGGACTTTGAAACATGTAGGACTGCAGCCCTGTGTACAAGGGAAACATTAAACAGTCATGCATAGAACATAAAGCTCTAATAAAATCCACACCTGGATTTCACATCTCTGACAAGACCCAGAGTATCTCGAGGAAGCCCAACCACCTCCCACGGCAAAGTGGGAGGAAACACTGACTGGAAAAGGAAATGATGTCCAGTTTATAATTCAAATGTGCAGTGATGAAACTCCTCTCCAAAGGAACAGGAGGACAACTCATGCTTTACAGACAACTGGACACTGCCATAACCATGGGAATAACTGGCTTCTTGTGCAACCACACACCTTTAACTGCAGCCACCAAAGCACTGGGATGAGCGTGTTGTGATCCTGTTGAACCAGGCTGAAACGGCTCCAGGGGAATCCTGCACTGGAGCTGCTGCTCCAGCCACGAGCAGAGCCCATTTGTTTCCAGAATTAGTCCGTGCCAGCCGTGTCAGATGGAAGCACAGGAATAGTGCAGCAGACACAGAGTGAGTGAACTCTTAATCCTGCCTTGGACCTTGAGAAATGAGGGTTTATTTTCCACCTAATGAAACTCTGGACACAATCAGGAATAAAGTCGACCAGAATTAGGCAATTTCTCCTCAAAACAGACTGTTACACAAATAGCAATGATGAAACACCTCCCTCTTAGAAATTAGGACTTTTGGGGTTAATTCCTGTTTTCCAAGACCCAGGTGAGCCCGTCTTTTGGTTTCTGGCCTAAAGTGATGGGTAAATTTGTCAGATTTTTATTTTCATGCTTGGCAAGAGGCAGCAGTGAAGCTGTTTTTAAAAGCAGTGCCTTCCTTACCTTCAGGGCTCTCCAAGCAGGAGGTCTGCTTTTGTTTTCTCTTGATTATGAATACTTCATCCATTCCCAACCAACACTATGTACTTGACCAGATTCCTGTAAGCTCCTCAATCTGATTTGGAAGCATCTGTTTCCCATACAATTTGAACTGGAGGACTATTAACAAGATTGGATTCAGACCCCAATCAAGCCAGAACCCAGGAATTAATGCCATGTGCAGGCTGGCACTGCAATCCCGGGGCAGGGAATGGAGAGGGGGAGCTTTGGGGGCAATGAAAAGTCGATTTTCAGAGTCTATCACAGGAAAGCATCTGCAAATCTGTACAGAACGTACTGTGAGGGTCATCAAGATCAAGTTCAAGAGGTTTTTGGGTAAATAAATACTGCCTGGTTTATGTTTCCAGCTGGGGGCTGAAGCAGAAGAAAGTCAGGACTTAGTTCATGGACTAAGCCCTGGATCCCACAATCTGCTCACAGAATGCATTGTCCGATAAAAGGTAAAACCAGAATTTGTTTCAGAACAGCCCAGGACCCACAGTGCAGCCTCCCCACCTCAGTGGGGGATTGTGTTCCATGATGCACGTTTTACCCAATCCACAACCAGGGGTTGGAATGACACTGGAATTTCAGGGCCCATCCCGAGGCCAGGGCTGTCTGGTCACTGCTCTGATTGCAGAGCCTTTTGAAATTCCTTTAATCAGAAAGACAACACTGATGCCTGGGAATCATAACTTCTGGAAGAGCTCCAGGTAAAGCTGGTGAAGAACTTGCTTTTAATCTGGAATGGATTAACATAAAATGCCTGAAATCCCTCCTCGTTCCATCCTGGTTTATGGCTCCAGTTCATGGAGTTAAGCTCCAAGATGTTGTCACACACAAACCTTCAATTCTTCCTGCAGGAAAAAAATCCTAAAATCTCCTTTTTATGCTCCTTTAAGTGCAAATCCAAGCTCTGGTAACAAGACAGGTGACTGTAGTGCACAGTCCCAACCCATCCCTGTTTACCAGGTTTAAAGCCAAGGTAGAGAAGTTTCTCCAAACATTTTGCCTTTAATTTCTTGAGCACAAAATGCCAATGCTCCACCTAGAAAGAGCATGACTAACAATAACTACTACACTGGGCATGAATATATTAAATATAAAATCACCCCAGCATGATGTGCAACCCCTCCCAATTTTTATTGTCTCCAAGTTATAAATTAACCTGTTCAAAGCAGATTTAATGTTTATATTTTCTATAGACTTGCTATTCTTGTAAGAATTATCATTATAGAAAAGGTACAAATTATTGTTCAGCAAGAAGATTTTATTATCAGGTTAGAAGAAATGTGATTTAAAAAAATCCACTTTATTTCTGATCTATTTATTAACAAGCCTGTCCTGAGAATCTTTAGCTGTAATGGGAGAATGATACAAAAATGTCAAGGAACAAAACCCCAAAGCTCCCAACAGGCCATGAAAGGTGGTGAAGAAAGCAGAGAGCCTGGGAGGATTCGGGTTTTTGCATCTTTAGAACAAGCCTCAGTCCACAGGTGCAGTTTCCCATCATGGCCAAGGCAAAGAGCAGGAAAAAGGTACCTTCTGTGCACCTTCTCTGGAACTAAATACAAATTTTATACACAAATCAAAAAAATAACAGCTTTATAAATACAAAGAAATGTTAAAATGTACCCCACAGTACGCAGTTAGAGATAATTTGGGCATTTTGTGATAGAACACATTCAAAAACTTTCAGTCATTCCTGTCCCTGTCTTCCTGGGGCTCTGAATTTCTGAGTTTCAGCACAAACCACTGAAAATTCAGGAACTGTTACAGTCCTTAGGTCTCTGGTTAATGCCATTTTTGTGGGAGTGCAAACAGCAGGGATAATCTGCTTCCAAATGGTAACTAGTTTTTAAGGAATCTGTTGCTGTAGCAGTGTATTTAGTAGATCTTTTTGAAAATACTGTGACGTTCCAGGTAGAGAGGGAATATGAACAGGCTTAGAAATTAATTAGTCACTTCCATAATGAATTAAAATTTCTGCATGTAACTGACAAAGTAAAGCCTTCTACTCTTTTGATGTGCTTGTTGGGTTTTTAAAAATATACTGATAGTGAAGAGGCTGTGGGGAAAAGTAATGGTATCTTGGTGAAAAGGGGCTAAGATTTAAAACTAATTCTAACTTTTATTCCCATGATGGAATAGTTTGGAGACAGAAAAGGGAGGATGCCACTTGCTCACGACAACAATCATACAAAGCAGATTTCCGCTGATAAATCCAGCTGTAAATAATTCCTTCCTCTTCCCCTGCCAATCAATCTTTTTTCCAGCAATCAAAGACCAGCATTTTCCAAAATTCTCATTGGCATTCTCTGAATGGGAAAAAAACTCCATTTTTTTCAGTCGCAAAAGCGAAGTGGGGGTTTGAGTTGAGGAGGGCTCAGTGTGAGGAGAATCCAACACTGGAAGGAACAGAAAGTTAAATAAACAAGTGCCAAAAACCCACTCACATTTTTATGGAACTGAGGGAATCTGCTGCCCAGGTAAAACACACAGGACACACATGCCACAAATGAAGCCTTACATTTCAATCATATCAGGAGAGCCCTGGAAAAGAAAAGCACATGGATTTTGGCAAGAATGCTCTGAGGCATTTCAGAGGATTAAACTGAGAGTCCACAGGCTGAGTTTGTGGACAGAACTCCTTTCAAGCAGTGCAGTGCAGCTCTTCAGATGACCAAAGAGGGCTAGGAAGGGTTTAATCTTCATCTCACAACAATGCAGATCAAAACTGGTGCCAGGCTTTGGGATATGACACTGATATCAATCCAGTCCTCCTGCTCAAAAAGCCTGGGCACAATAACTCAAACCAAAACTAAAAACTGCAGCTCCAGCCACGAAAAAAAATGAATCATCCTGTCTGGAGAAAGCAAAATACTCATTTTTCACAGTTTAAGAGTTGCTGGTTTTCTCACTCTGGCTGTGTTTTGAAAATAAGCTGCTTCCCTGCTGGGCCATGTTGCTGGATTACAATTATTTCCCTGGCATTAGCAGGAAGGCCATGAAGCTGCTGGAATAGGCTGTGAACTTCCCTGCTGGACTGACAGCAGCAGGTACAATGGTGATTTTCCACTTTTATTGATTTTTGGTGGTCTCCACGTGGATGTTTACAGCATTTCCCACAGGCACAGACACAACACTGATGTTCTGTTAGTTCAGAGCAGCACATCCTCGGGACCCAAAGGACACAACAAGCCCAGGATGCTGGTGAAAGAAGCAATTCTGTAACTTCTCTATTTTGGGATGTGTGGGAAAAACATTCACATACATGATTTCTACATCCTTGTTAAAAAATCCTCCAGGTTTCTTTAAAGCACACAAACTTTTCAAGACACTTCTGGGTGGGATTTTTTTTTTTTTTTAATGCAAACAGGTAAGAACTTACATTATTCCTCGGGATTGCTGGACTACGTTCCTGGTTCCCAAGGAGCAGCTGACAGAGGGCAGTGACCCTCAGAGCTCCACACCCCACAATCCAGGCTGTGCCCAAATTCCTCAGGCTGGGACTGCCTGGAATGACACACAAACAAATTAGCTGAAAAATAACATCTGCTGTTGATTTGAGGTCACTTTCTGTTTGCAGTACAAATATGCAAATGTAAAGGTAGAATTTCATGTCTCTTTTTCTTGGCAGCAGTGGAAGTTTCACCTCTTTTTTCTGGGCTCTGTGCCCACCCCTGCTCACTGTTGTAGTACTGATTGTAGCAGTGGAGGAACTGCTGGGGAACCCCTTGGTGGACATTGCTACTGAGAGGAAAGGTTCATTCTCACCTTCTCTCTTACATTATAATTATATATTATACTTTATAATTTATGATTAAATAACAGCTAATAAACAAAACTGCTGAGTAGAATAGAATGCAACTTTTTTCCACACATCTTGATTAAAACCTGCAAAAGCAAGGATATTTGAAATGTGAATGAGTAAAATCTCACTAAGATATTGATGACTCTATCATGTTGGACCAGGCAGTGGCAGCTCAATGCACCAAAGCCTGGGTCTGTTCCCAGAGGAGGCAGCAGGAAGGAAATCCCTCAGCACTGCCCTATCTCCAAGTTTATTATCAGTTCCATATTGAATCTGCTTTATCCCTATTTAGTCTGTGGGGAGGCATCTGGTTTACTTCAGCTTTTTGTTACCTCTGCTGTACCACGGATTTTCTTTCACATTTTTTTTTAAATTGATGAGTTAATGGTTTTGATTTGATACAATATGAAGAGAGCTGTCTTCCATTTCAGACAAAACAGTAGTCCATGGGCAGGCTGAACATTCCAACCACTGCCAGGATCTTCTCAAGCACAACTCCAATAATTTCATTCCCTGGAATATGTGTTTTTAAATGCAGATATTGAAACAGGACACATGAAGATGTCAACATATTTTATGCTATAAGCAAATAAAGCCCAGTTTCAATCAACGGGGAGGAAACCAACTGAACTCCACAAAGAAATAAGGCTGGGTTTCAACTCCCACATATTTCCACAAAAACCATGGAATTGGTTAAAATATGGAACCAGATTCCACAAACCTACTGCATTTTTTATGTCTGTATCAACTGAAAGTACTCCATGGAAAATATTCACAGATGTGTGTGGGTCAGAAGCAAGAAGGAAGGGAAAACAGGAGGCAATAGGGAAAACAGGAGGCAACAGGTCCCAGAACTCCAGAATTTGTACACTCTATTTTTTGATCCCTCTGGAAAAAAAAAAAAAAATTAAATGCTGTAGGAAAATCTCTCAGTAAAGTCTGTACTACATCATGGAGAACATTTTAATTGCTGTAAAAACTTACCTTTTGTCACCTTCTGATTCTTGAGCTTACAGTAAACAAATTGTGAAATCATAATTAGATCCTTGTTCACATAAAAAGCAGCAGTGACAATCTGAAAGAGAAGAGACATTTGCTTGTTCAGTAGGCAGATAGTTTGAAATACCTCAACTGCATGGAAATGCTGCTTCATAATCACAATGTGAATGACAAACACCAAATCACTGCCAGAAATAAACATCAGTGTAAATATTTGTGCAATTATGACTTGGTTTATAGATGGCAGATCAGTGAACTGAATACAAAACTCTTCTCTCTCCCAGTGTGTATTTGGCTGAGCAATGTTAGGTTATCCCAGAGTCTAAAGGGACAGTTCTAAAAGGATAAGTGAAAAAGCAGGAATATTAACAGATCACCTGGACTGGCAACTGGTTTGTTAAAAAGCAGCCTAGGAAACTGGTCAGGTCTCCAGCCACCCAGCACAGCAGGAACGCTCAGGACAGTGCTTGGTCCACTCTCCCACTCTGGCAGGACATGTGAATTTGACTGGAACAAATTCCAGAAGGAATCATAAAACAGTGTAAGCAGAACAAGGTTTAATAACTCAGAAGTTTTTTTCAAAATAAAGAAAGATGAAAGCTGCAGACACAGGGACCTCCCACAGCAATCCCCCCCTCACCTTTGGAAGAACTTGGCATCACCACAGCTCAGCCAGTCCTACCCCAAGTGACAAAGGCACAAACCACAAGCTCCTCACTGCCTCATGTGCTCCCTTTAGTGACCTGCCCTGAAACACCATTTTGTTGTGACCAGAACTACATCACAAGCATTTGACACTCACCTGCTGTAAATACCAGCCTTTCAGTTACTGAGATAAGAAAACCCTCTGTTGTTTAACACAGAAGGGCTCACAACTCCACGTAAGCCTATTAATTGGAGAGCTGTGACTGACAATGAGGACTAGGGAGCAGTCCCAAACCTGCGCCCACTGGACATATCTTGCTGAATTCCATGCTCACAAACATGACAGTTTTAATGTAAAGCCCCTCTCCAATTAATATTTCAGCTCACATTTCTGCAGCTCAACAGCTGAGCAAGCATGGTTTTATTTCACTTGATTTCCACAGCCCTTTTACCAGGTCAGTAAATTATATCCCCCTTATAGGGACAGACTTTGGAGTCAATCCCATTCTTTTCCAGGCATTTTTAGCTGCTGAGATCATTCCCACTTTTCCTTTGTCATCTCCTACCTGCATGTCTGAAACCTGAACCCAGTGACAAAGTGATTCAGCACTGTGCAAGTGCCAACTCCAGTGCTGCTCCTGACCTTTTCCCAACCCAAACTGAATTGGCAGGACAGGACTGGTGGGAGAGCATGGGATTTATATAAACCTTGAGCCAGCTTGTGCTGCAAGTGCACACACAACTCAGGGTGGAGAAGATAAGAGAGGAAAGGTGATTTATTCTCATTTGCTCTAAGTGGCAGAGATTAGTGTCAAGTCAGTACAACAGCACAGTACATCAAGCTCATTTGTCAACCACCAAATATTTTTGCAAACATGAACAACATGCTTCTTTCTCTGGCATATTATTCTATCTGTATTATGCAGATAGAGGAACATATCCAAGATAAAATTAAAAAAAAAAAAAAAGAAAAAAGGCAGCTTTTGCAAAAGGCTTCAGGCAAGATTACTCATGTTTGAGTCTGAGAACTGATTAAGACTTTCAACTTAGGGGAGTGCAGCAAGCAGCAAGCAGACAATGGAAATGAGCCCTGTGACAACACTCCAGCACTCCCACACAGCCCTGGCACATTCTTCCAGGAGGTGCCAAATCCAGGGCGCTCCATTCCTGCACCATCTCCTGTTCTCTGCTGGGCAGATACTGAGAGTGTGTGCATGCAGCTGAGGAGCCACCACTCCTGCATGGAGATCCAACCCCAGAAGTTGATTCCTGCCTCCATTCCCAGCCTGTGCAAATCCCCAAATCCGGTTACGGATGCTGAACATCCTCTGTGCAAAGCCCTGTGCATCCAGACAGATGCAGCAGCTCCCAGTCAGCCCCAATCTCCTGCAGAAACCTGCCAAATTCCAGGGGATAAATACAGCCACTGTGAATGAGGCATTACCCACACAATGCTCGTTCCTATTCACTGACTACAGACACGAGTTGGACTTCCAAGAAAGAAAAATACTTTGTGGATCCAATATGTAACACTCCAAATGTATCACTGCAGCATTTTAGTCTGAGCTGTGTTGGATGAGGCTGTCAGTGACACTGAGGGAGCAGAAATCTGCTACCGGATAAGCTAAACCAAGGAACTTATTGGAATTTAAGACCCAAATTCTGATTTTTCATGTTCAATGTGATGCTAATAAAGTCACAGTACTTTTCTTAGAGGTGCTCACCCAGATTCTGAACACGCTACTCACTCTTAAAAAACATGCTTATATAAAATATTTATCTATTTGTTGGTTCCATGCAATTAATTTGAAGATAATGCTATGAACAACAAGTAATTTATGACTCAGATTCCAGGTGAGCTTCAGAGTCTACTAAAATCCACCCAGGCTAATCAGTGACTCGACACAGTGTCACACAGTTTGTGTTATTTAACATGCCACAGGAAACATGGGAAGCATAAAAAACTTGCAGAAGGCAAATGCAGGGTGATCCTGCCCCCAAAATTCCTCAAATGATGCCATCATGATGCATCAAACTATTCAATTCTTGAAAAAGATTCCAAGTTCGTTTTCACAGAGCATCATTCTCTGTAAAATTGGGACTTACTTTGCTCGTTGGCCAGAAACTCCTTTTTCTTTCCACGAGACTTCAGGTTTTTGTGGCTTTAAATGCTGGAACAAGTTTCCTGCAGGAACTGGCTGCCTCTCCAGAGAACTGTCATCATTGGACCTAAACCAATTAAACAGTAAAAATACAGCATACATTTATACACTGAGAAATCACCTGAGCCTGGAGGATATATTCAGTTTATTCTGCTTATACCGGGGAAGTTATTAGACTTTGTAGCCATCTTTGAAAATAACTTTTAAAGTTAAAAAAAAATGTTGCCAGTAGTATTTCAAGTATTTTTTATCCCATTCTGGCACTGTGCAGCTGAGCAGACTCACTAAAATGGGACATGGTATTTAAATTTGATTTTTTGGGTTGTTATTATTCAATATTTATGCAGCAGAATATTTGTGTTGCCAGTCCCTAAGACTATAATTTTGGTATTACAAAAATTGCTACTCTTCTTAAATCCCTGGCAAAATATCCTGTCCCAGGAAGAGCAAACCCAGGAATTCCACATGAAAAGAGGATAGGGAGACTGCCAGAACATTTCTTTGCTTCCTGTAGTATTGAAGTTGTCAGTGATGAGAAAAGCATGGAATGGTTTGGGTTGGAAGGGACCTTAAAGATCATCCAGTTCCAACCCTCAAATAATAAAATTATATTAAAAATGGTTTATGTTCCTATAATAATTATTTGCCTGCAACCTCATATTCTTTCTTAGATTGCTGCCTAAATACTGGTTACTTCCATTTGGAAAAGTTCCAGGGAAGGCGTGAACTTGGATCCTTGGCATCATCCCTTTCTGCAAAGGTTTAGTGCTTCTCCAGCTACAAATAAAACTGTTGTGGCCCAAGACATTTAGGAATAAGGAATCAGTAACCTGAGCCTCTTGTTTGGACACTTCTTCTCATTTAATATCTTACTCTGGACTAAGTAAACAGAAACAGACAATGGTTTAGAAGTGAAATTCACTTGCTTAGGAAAAGCCTCTCAGTGCAGACAAGAAAAAGCAAGTTTTCCCTGGAATTTGGGAGATTTGCCACAGCTCCTCTGCCTCTCCAGCTGCTGTGAACATCCCTGTGCTCCGGATGTCAAATAACCAGAACTGCAAGTGATGTATGAGGATGTCAGATGTGTGTTTGGCTGATGTGCAAGTTCTTTAAACTGCGGTTACAAACAGCTCAAACCCCAAAAGGGATTCATTTGTACAGTGTTCATCATTTAATTCCTGCTAGGGAAGGAAAAGGTGGAGCTGGGCTATGGAGTAACCAGGGCTTCTGCAAGCATGTCCCAGTATTAACCTGGTCACTGGATTTTGGCTTAAACTGTTCTCTGAAAGCATTTTAGACACTACTGGTTGTGAATTCTGCTTGGCCAGATTTCACCTGGGAACCAAGGCCAGTTCCCAGAGAACAATCCCAGTTTACCTTCACCTGGGACAGTGGAAGGTGTCCGTGCCCATGGCAGTGCTGGAACGGGATGAGCTTTAAGCTCCCTTCGAACCCAAACCAGTCCGGGTTCTTTGCGTCTGTGCTCTATGATTTTATGGTCTTATTAACAATAATAAACCAAACAACAAAACTGAAGGAAGCGCCTTTCAGGAGAGCCCAGCATCCCACGCCGGGGAGCCGCATCCCTGCGGGAACGGGGGTGCCGGGGCTGCTGTTCCCCTTTTCCCTACGGAGCCGGGCAGCGCCGGCGGTCCTCGGGGGAGCCACGGGATCGGGAGAGGCAGGACACGGCAATAACAACCGGGAACGGCGTCGGGAGAGGCCCCGGGCACCGGGAGCGAGGGACACGGGCCCGAGCGGGGCCGGCACCGACCTGGAGGGCAGCGGTTGCTGCTCCGGGATCCGGCGGGCTCGCCTCGAGGGAAACCCTGCGGGCGGGGAGGGAGACAGGGGAGCACCGGGATGAGCGGGATAGCTGGGATGCCCGGGACAGCCGGGATGCCCCGAGCAGCACCATCCCCGCCGCCCCTCCCCTTCCCTGCCCTCCCCTCCCTCCCCTTCCCTGCCCGCCCGCCGCCATCGCCTCAGAGCGCGGGCCCGGGGCGCCCCCTGCGGGCGGGCGGGCGGCGCTGCGGCCTCAGCGCCTGAGGGCCGGGAGCCGCCGGGAGCGCAGCGGCTCTGGGGCCCTTCAGCCCAAACACCCCGCGAGCCTGGGGTTTGATCCCTGAATCCCAGCCTGGGGAAGGCTGGAAGGGCCCGCAGCGGGTCATCTGCTCCCAGGGTCCAGAGGTGCCTCCCAAAGCTGGGAAGAGGGGCAGGAACACCCCCTGACCTGCTGGAAGTGCAAGAGCATCAGGAGACCTTCCCGCTGCGGCACCAGCACCCACCTGCTCGCCTAAACACATTTTAATCTGATCGAGAAAGACCACAATACAAAGAATTCCAATTAACAATCCTGGGATCTTTGTAGGGATTTTTGCCATTTTAGAACCATAGAATGGTTTGGGTTGGAAGGAGCTTAAAGCTCATCCCATCCCACCCCTGCCATGGGCAGGGACCCCTCCCACTGTCCCAGGCTGCTCCAGCCCCAGTGTCCAGCCTGGCCTTGGGCACTGCCAGGGATCCAGGGGCAGCCCCAGCTGCTCTGGGCACCCTGTGCCAGGGCCTGCCCACGCTTGCAGGGAAGAATTTTTCCCTAAATCCCACCTAACCCTGCCCACCTTCTGCTCAAGGCCATTCCCCCTCGTCCTATCACTCCAGGCCCTTGTGAAACCCCTCCAGCCTCTTTGCAAGCCCTCTTTAGGTCCTGGAAAGCCGGACATGAATATTTTAGAATATTTTGATAGGGAAGAGTGCTGTATAATTTACTGCATTTTTAATAGAGTTTTACTTTTTATTCTCATACAGGCTCATCATGTCAGTGGTTGCTGCAGCCTAGCTAATTAACACAGGGCTGGGAGAATGATTAAAGGCAGGCTCTGGGTATCTGCATTGTTCCAGTTTAATTGCTGCTCAGGCAATGATTCAGTGTTGGTTTTGGCAGTGGAGCTGCATTTGTCTGGCTCAGTGAAATTCCCTGTTATGTCCATGACACTCATCTGTTGGGGATGGGCAAAAGCAGGAGGATTTGTAACAGTGTTAGAGGCAGGCTTGTGGAAGGAATAGGTTTTGTTATGTGGGGAAGACCGGGCTGGAGTGGAAGGTGTCCCCTCCATCCCAAGCACTCCAGGATTCTGTGGCTGTAGGAGGGGAGCTCCTGGATGGGCCCTTCATACAAGCACACTGTCCTACCAGCCTGAATCCCTGTTTCCTTTGGATCTGTGCTGTAGCCTTGCTCACAGCTCCTCTTTCTCACCTTCTCCCCTTTTGTTCCTGAATATTTAAAAACCCATGTTAATCATAGGGGGGGAATAAGCAAAAAAAGTAATTTATATGTAGAAAAACACTGTAAAGATATCTCCAAAAGCCTTCCAGAGACTAAAAAAAGCTTTCAGAAACAGAGGTTGAGATTCCTAGGTTTATCCAGGCTTGTTGCTGTCCCTGTTCTTGAATAAACACATCTTGGATGTCACGAGCTGCATTTCATGACACTCCCTTAAAAAAGAAGTGACTGAAGAGAGGATAATATGGAAGACAGCCAATTACTCCATAAATGTAAACGGTATTAAAAGTGGTGTATAACATTATATATTTATGGCTACAATTTTGTTCTGCTGTCACATAACAAAATGAATAATGCATCAGTCCAAGAACTTGTCATTAAGTGAATTTCTTTGTTGCCTTGCTATTAAAAGATAAAACCCCTTGGTGTGTGTATATGCGTGACATTAACCCTTTTCTGGGAGCAAAATGTAGGCTGGGTGAAGGCACTGTTAGAGTGGAAAATTGAAGTAGATTTTATCATTTTACAGGTGAAATAATGTTAGTGATATTCATCAGAGGGATTTGAAGACATTCAGGAAGGAGTTTTCTGTTGATGAGAGGAGATAAATGCACTTCACTTCTAAAAGACAAACAGCTCAGTACAAGAAGGACAGGGACGCACTGAATCCAGGCGAGAGCCATGAAA
Source organism: Corvus moneduloides (assembly GCF_009650955.1). Lineage (NCBI taxonomy): Eukaryota > Metazoa > Chordata > Aves > Passeriformes > Corvidae > Corvus > Corvus moneduloides. The sequence continues at coordinate 26,714,109 of NC_045485.1, forward strand.
ATGGCTCAAAATCCAGCTGGAGGTGGCCCTGACCACCCTGCTGGGCTTGGACTTGATGATCACTGCAGGCACCTTCCAATCTCAATCCCATTCTAAGAGATGGGACATTGAATAATTAAAAAGATGAACTCTTACTCCTATGAAGAATCTGCTGAACTGAGATCTGGTGCCTCCTAAAAACATCTCTGAACTTCATGGTTTCCACCTCCAGTTCCTGTGGGTTTCCATCTCTTTTCCCTGTTGTCTTCCTTTAATCCTTGTCCTCCCGAGGAGAGAGGGGAACATCTATTTACAGCCTGACAAGGGAGCCTAAAGGGCCAATCCAACTCCTGATTAGGAGAAAATTGCCTTTATGGTTAAAGTCAGTTAAACTGGATCTGGAATTTCAGGCCCCAGCTGAAATCCTCGTCCTGTCCCGTGAGTCCTGCTGACAAAAAGGAAACCCTAATGCAGTTAGATGAGGGTGGAACAGTTTTGGTGTTGAGCCTTCCAGACTCCTCCATGTAGATACACGTGATAAGTTTGCACCTCTCAAAAGTAAGATTAAACTTATCTGAAATACCATTTATCTCAGAACGCATTAATCTGATTTTTTTTCTATTTTCTCCTATTTCTCCCTAACGTAATTGACAGCAAAATTGAATCGGTTTCCTACCGAGTTGGACTTGAAAGGTGAACACTGAATTTTCTATTACTTGGTTTTAATGCAATGTGTACACCTCACGATTTGATAAATTCAGACCTGCTGGGGAAAAGCCAGGAACCACATTTTGGACACAAAGGATCAGATCTTGTTTTATTTCGCAGGAACTATTGGTTAAATTTTGAAGTTATGAGAGAAAAATGGTTTCTCTGCGAAATGTGTTGAAAATTCAGGGAAGTGGTTTCTCAAGAGGTTCTCAGATTAGGGAGGATGTTGTAGGAAAAACAAAACAGATACAGTGATACCACCCAAAAAACCCCAAAACAACCACCCCACAAACAAACCCAAACTAATAAAACCCCCCAAAACCACAGAGAAACTGAGGAAATGAAAACTTTGTGAGAATGGCTCAGGAAAAGGATGGGACAACATGAGGAGAGCGAGAAAGAGATGAAAAGAAAGAGATGTTTGTTCAAAAGGAGACGTTTGAGAGAGCAATCAGTCATTAATCCAAACACCAGGACAAACCAGTGATCTGGTGTCCTCTGTTCCTAATGGAGCACAGAAAAGTCTCTGGCTAATGAGTAATTTCCTAATTGTGGAGTGTTGAAAAGCTTTGCTTAGGGAAGCAACATCAGGACAAACATCAGGTGAGCCTAGACCTGACAGCTCTTGCCTCAACAGGTTTGGTAACCTCGAGGATGTTCCAATCCAGCATTCCTACAGTTTCATGCTCATTTATTTATACAAAGACTTCCTTCTATAAATCTAGTGAACAAAACTTTGCCTGCCAAGCCACTTCCACATCAGTGCTAATATTAATTAATTTAAATCACTTTTCCCATGAGGTGCTACCTCTCTTCTATTTTCCCTGCCTGCTTTCCTTAAGCTCCCAAGCAACTGCTGCTGCTTAGCCCTGCTGCCATTGTGAAATGAGGTGCTGGTGGCAGCGTGTTCCCCTTTCAAAGCCCTCTGAGGTGCAGCATTAACGATGGAAAGCTTATTAAGCATCTGGGCAGATGTTTTAGGGTTTTTAGTGAGGCATCTCTCCGCAGCCAGGAGGAGAACCTGTGCACAAGCAAGGCGTGAGCACCTTGCGGAGCAGGCACCGCTTCTCTCCTGTGTAAGTCAGCACAAATCCCTGTGTTAATTTTCACTGCTATGGATTATCTGGTTTCATTAGCAGCTTCAGAGGCTGGGTGATTAATATTAATAATCCCTGTTAGCCTATAGACTTAATTAGGGTGAGAAGCAGCTGGATGCCGTGCGGAGCCAGCCCTGGCTCCAGACGCGGTGTCTCTGCCCTGATTGCTGAGCTCTTAACTGGGGGCAGCTGGGAACAGCACGTCCTCACGGTTACTTATCAATACCGCTCCTCCTTCCTGCTTCCAGGACCTTTTTAAAGGCTTCTGGCTCCTAACCAGGACCTGGCAGCGTGGTTGGAGCAGTCTTTGTAGTCAGGCGGGTTTTCCTCTGTGTGGGAGTAGCTGCCTTTGCTCTCCTGGGTAAGTTTTCCTCGCTGCTGCTCTCGGGGACAGAACACGAGGGTTCCTTGGGCTGTTAGCAGCTTCATTCACGTGTCGTGGCTCTCCTTAAAAAAAAAGAACCTGTGCGAGCCGAATGCGGCTTTTGCCCCCTTGGGGCATTAGCAAGTAGGCAAACCCTACAGGAATGTTGGAGTGAAAAGTGCAGCGGAGCTGCTAAAGGGCTCCTCAACTTGCAGAGCTGCAGCTCCAGTGGCACCGACCCAGCACTCGATATTGGGTCGGGCTCAGGGTCTGAAACCCCGGCGGCAGCGGAGTTATGCAGCTCAATTAGCACAGTTCATAAACTATGCAGCTCAATTAAGGAAGCCCTCTGTCCGTGGAAAGCAAAGCCAGTGGACTGAGATGCCTGAAGTAATAAAATACGCGGTTCAGTGGGAAAATGATGCAGGTGGCTGATGAAAATGTTACCTGAGATGTGAATGTGTGTGGGGATGTAAAAATGAGGCTGGGTGCGTTTGGGTTTGTCCAAAGAGAGGCTGAGGTGACTTTTTTTGTTGCTTGTGAGTATTTTGGAGACATCTCTGAACCTGCAGTGGTTATAAAGAAATGAGGATGCAAAGTTTCCCTGTTTGTGATAAACTTTATCACCACGATGGCGCAGCAGGTGTTGGGTTTGTGATGCAGGTGAGTCTTTGGAGAAGGGCAGCTGTTAATGAGCTCTGAGCGTTGTACGAGGCAATACCCACCTGCGAACCTCCCTAAACAGCAGTGCCAGGGCTCGGCAGGGGCTGGCTCCTCCCGGACCTGGGTCATAACCCCAGAGTTTTATTCAGGGAAAACCTCTTTTAATTTTGGCAGGAGCTGTGACTGTGCCTGGTACACAGTAACTGGAGAAATAAGCAAGACTTGGTATGGAAAAAAATCAGAGTTGTTGCCCAGAGAGGCTGTGGATTTCCCATCCCTGGAAGTGTCTAAGGCCAGGTTGGAGCAGCCTGGGATAGTGGAATGTGTCCCTGCCCATGGCAAGGGTGGCACTGGATGAGCTTTAAGGTTGCACTTCAACCTAACTTATTCCATGTTCTATGACTCTAAAACAGCTTTAGCAATAAATACAAAATTTGATTGAAATACGAAGTTGGCATGTAACACTTCTTATTTGGCTGTGGTTACAATCCTGAATAATGCACTTAGTGTATAAAACTGTGCAAATACACTGAATCTTGGGCTACTGCTAGTCAAACACATGGCCCAGAAATGCTTCTTGTTCCCTTCTTCATAAAAGTCTGTGGCATTATCTCCTTTTCTATCTGGGGCAGCATAAGGTAAAAGCACAAAATACTTCCTGGGAGGATAAAGGACTTCAGATCCTTGTAGGGACGATGAGAATCTCTCCATTAATTTCAGTGGGCTTTTGAGAAGCTCTGGTATTTTTTAGAGTTAAATGCTTCATCCTCTCTGGGATGGAAAGACCAAGATGTGTTTTCTGAAGAGAAGAAAAATCAAACCCAAGCTGTGTATCTCCTGTTATGATAGAGGAAATACAGCATCCAGTTCTACAAAATTCTTGGATGAAATTCCTGATATGTCTGTAAAAGATGTGAATTAGCTGTGCATTAGTGATGTTTAGGGTGTGGGATAAAGACCTTGCTTACAAGGGAAACCTTTACACTGTCCTAAAGATGTTTGTGCCCTGGCTGGTTCCATCAGAATCAGGGGAATGTTGCCTGATTTTAAATATGAGTGGATTAGGGGAACATTCAAGGGTGTCCCGCTTGGCCAGCCTTGGAGTGCACATATTTAAAGGCCATTAATAGGTGGTGCCCTGTCCTGGATCTGTCCCCTGCCGAGGCCACCCCGGTGCAGAGCAGGATTTGAAAATCATTATTTATCCTATCCCGGATTTCAGCCTCAAACCCAGACAATTATTAGCCGAACTGAAACCCTTTGGAGGTGTGATGCGTGAGTCCTGCACAATTCTCCCTGGTTTTCCATGGCTGATTCCTGGCGTACAACAGGATTTTGCTGTCAGGACAGGCTGCAGGGACATAAACATGATTTTTGCCATTAGCCTTTTATGTTGGGAGGGGAGTGGGTCCTTACAAAAACCCAAAATTAAAGAGACTCCAGCCTGACTGTGAACTTAATAGAGCTATCAACCCCCCCTCTGTCATTATACAACAATTGTTAATTATTTACAAGCAAACTTCTGCAAGATGGTACTGTAGCTGTCAGCATTGTCATTATTAAAATTAAAATATTTTGTCTGGGTGGAAGATAACATGACTCATTTTGGTGAAATGTAATGCATATGGAATATTCTGTTGCTTTTCCCCAATTAGTTGGAGGGAGAACAATAGCCTGTCTCTTCCCTAACAAGATGTTTGTTTTTAAAAGTCTAACAAAATAAATATTTTCAGGGCTTTGCTGAAAAAGGGCGTCATTCACTGTAGCTGTTATAATAAAAGTTAAAACCAATTTATTTTTTTCCAGGATGGGGGGAAAACCTATTTTCATAAAGTAAATTCTTTTTTTTTTTTTCAGCTGGTGAAAGATGTGTATGAACCTTTTTGCTTTATTGCCACGATATCTTGGTTTGTCCTATTGTTACAGCAAAGACTGTAAAGCTCATCTTGTTCCACCCCCTGTCATGAGCACCTTCCACTATCCCAGGCTACTCCCAGCCAAATCCAACCTCGCCTTGAACTCTTCCAGGGATGGGGAATCTGTGATCTCTGGGTGATTTTTGTTGCTATTAGAAATCAAAACTAGGTTCCTAGTGAGCAAAGGAACCTCTGAATTCCTGCTGTACCATGAATAAAGTAGTTATCAGATGCAGAAATAAAATCCAACCCCCTGTCTGTGCTCTCCTAGTCAGACCACCCTGCGCTGTGAAATTTATTGTATTAAAATCTTTTTATAAAAATTATTTTCAGAATAAGAATATTTCTGTTCTGCCATCATCTCACAAGCTTTACAGTCTCAGAGGAGTGGGAGAGAAGCCAGCTGTGTTCTTCATGTCCTTCCTGAGCTAAAAGGAAGATGCAGGGAACATACAATTGCATTTCCCTTAAAAAACAACAGCTTTAACATCGTTAAAAGAATTGTGTTCACCCCCCATTAATTTTGTATTTGATTGCCCAGGCTGTGGTGCAATGAACAGGAGCAACAAAGCCATTAGGAGGAATTGCCATCAAAATCAAGGACCTGTATGACTGAATGTGGATTCTGGGGAGCAGGTTTTTTTAAAAACTATAATTTATAAACTCCTTCAGTGTTGCAAAAGCCCTAACAAGAGTCGTACAAATGTTTCTACTCATTATCTTTGGGCAAACAGGCTTTCCTTTCTCCCAGCAGCTGCCCAAGGGTGCTTGACCTTACACTTGGCTGTTCCCAGTTGGTTCCTTTGCTATTTCTTTGGCTGTTATTAGAAAAACGTCCTTGCTGGGACACTCCCAGTGGGGGTTTGCTCCTGTGCTCTCCCAGGAGAGGAGGACACAGCCTGGCTTGGATCCATGGGGTCGGCCTGTGGGGTAGGTTTTAGTTAAGCTTGACTTGGTGGGAATCTGGAATGCATTTATCAGAGGGAGGTTAAGGGGAAGAGTATGGACATGCTTAATGTGGAAGGATCAGGTGTATGTGTGGAATGCTTTGGGAACCATTCCTGTTGCAGCTGCCAGGCTCTGGAGGTGCTCAGGTATGCCCTGGGCACGGGTCCCACCTGGGCAGCTCCCTTTGGAAGGGCTGGCTGAAGCTCAGGGGTTGGTGAGATGCCACAAGTGTCAGCTGAAAGGCTGCATTTCCTCGGTGTCCTGCTCTCCCTTGACTTTCCTTTTGGCTAAAGCTCCTCCAGAGGCACTGACAGGCTCCAGCCTCTGAGAAGAGGCCCCATAAGTAATATTAACTTCTGTGATTTCCTTGTTACTCTTAAGCAGGTTATTAATTAACTGAATGTAACCACTGGCTGTTGATAAATCCTTTTAACTAATTCAAATTCCGTATCGAGCTGGGAGCATTTTCACTCGAGCTGCTGCCCAAGTTAAGCTGGGTGAGGAATTATTCCTGATGTGTTTTCCAGCGCCGGAGTCGGGGCAAAGGGAGAGAAGATATTTGTTTGCTTGATTCCACATGACAACTCCAGGGTAACTGAACAGACTGTACGGTTGGGTTGACAGGGCTGAGCACCCGCCAGCAGCCTCACTCACATACCAGAGCCAGGGGGATGGAAGGGGCACCGGCAGCTGGGATGGAGCCGATCCGAATTCCTCTAAAGAGCGCCAATTTGCCATCAATTATTCATGTTTTTCTGAGGTCTCGCTTCTGAGAGGTATGAATAACTTAAATATGTGTTCATGTACCAGTTTGAATAATGAATAAATTACTGTGAGGAGAGGAGTTGAGGAGCAGGGCTGAGTGTTAAATAATGGAGGAGGTTTTGGAGGGAATGTAGTTGTTAATGGTGTGGCTGTTCCTGGTTTTCTCAGACTGCAGGAGCTGTACTTATTAGATGTAGAAATGTATTACAGTGATTACATGAGAAGTGGTGTGAGCTGGCTGGAAGTGCCAGGGAAGGAAAAAAGCAGTGTCTGTGTGTGGGACATGCACCTGCAGCACTCCTGGATCCTCCTGGGGCTCAGCTGTTTCCTTCCCCTTGCTGTGCTCAGGGGGCACTTTGTACCTGGGCTGCAGAATTAAAGCCTTGCTTTAAGGGAGCTCTGGCAGACTGGGGAGCTGCTGCTCCTATTAAATCACGAGCTGGAGAGACACTGGGGTGGATTGCCAGGTACCTGGGAGGAACTTCAGGACATTCAGTTCTTCTCTGGTGACTGCTGTTTCAGGAGACTTTGAGGTTCAATGATTTTTGCATTTATTTACTGCTCCAGTCCAATTTTCCCTTCCAGAGTGGCATTTTTCATGACAGGGTTCCTGTATTCCAACCCTGTGGTCCCTCATGCTCTGCCCCATTTCCTCCTTCACTCTCTTTAGATAGAAATTCACATTATTCGCCTTGTAAAATTTTAAACCAAATTCTTTTTCTGTAACATCACTGCAGTCTTGAAAATAAGTCATAGATCTAAAAGCTCGTTAAGCAACCCTTGCAAATGAGCAGCTTTTGACGGCATCATTGTGACAGTGATGGAATTGGTGTTTGTTATGAAGCAATTTATTCCATCTTAGCACTGTGTTGAGTTTAGCCTAATATTTTAATATTATGGGGTCATTTAAACATGGAATTTTTACAAATCTGCCTTACTGATGTTAAAAATGCTAAGTCTTATGAAGTGTTATACAAAGCATCAGTGTGTGCTGAAACAGCAGCCAAATACGGTTTCTTATAGACTGAAAATCAGAGAGAACTGTCTTGACAGCACCCAGATTATCAAGTAATTTATTTATATAAAAAATTGATCAAGCTGTCTGTTTGCAGCAGCAGAAGCTGGCAAGTTCTTAAGTACATTCTTACCCCTCTGCAGCAGTGGGCTCTGCATGGGTTGTGCAGCCAAAGTTGCCTTGGAGTTGTGTGAGATCTGGTTCACCTCAAGCTGTTTCTGACCCATCAAACCCTCTGATTAAACCAGCTCATCACAGGGGAGAACATTCCCACATCTGGCAGGACCCTGAACTGCCTGCAGGCTGTGGGCAGTGGCACAGCCGTGGAATTCTGGTAGGAGAGATCTCTTAAAAGGCTCTGTAATTCCTGATGGTCCTGCAGTGGCCTCCACAGGGACACAGGTTCCTTGGGTACAAGAGCTGGATGCTGAGAGCAGGTCAGCTCCCAGCACTGCAGCAAGGTGTTTCATTAGTAAAAACCAGTTTTAACCCCAGCCTAATTAACAGACTTCATAATTTATCGTTTCATCATCTGGTCCAGCTCAGCATCCATGGGATTTCAAGGGATGTGAAGTGTGGAAACCTGTCCTGACAGAAAAAAAGAGAGAGGCTTGTAGGAAACAATGGTTGTCTTGTGGGAAGATTTTAAATATATGCAGCTGATCCCATGGGAACTGCTGTAGTCTATTCATCCTGTGTGAAAATGATGCTCTCTCAATATAATCTTTAATCCTTTTCTTTCACTGAAAAATGTGAGGACTTTATTTCCAAGTTTTGAAAGAATGCTCTGTTTTAGGGAGCAAATGCTTTCCAAGCATAAAAATAAAATAAATTGTTATTAGTGCAACACAGAGGGGGAAGAGTCTCTGAAATCTCTTGTAATATTCCATCCATGAATTGCATATGTAGATGTTCTTGGAAAATGTATCCAGGCTTTTTTTTTTTTTACCCTGGGTGGGTGAAGGGGGGAAGGAAGTATCCAGCAGTCTTGGCAATATTGCAAACTTCTGTAGCTCTTTGAGACTGAAATTCCACAAAAGTTCTTCTTGTAAGATGGGGAAGAGGAATTTCAACAGAAGGAAATTCTACCTGAAATTCAAAGTTTTCTTTGAAGGTGATTGTAATCCTCCTGCTATTCATGGAAAAGGAACATAAAAGTAAATATGCAGTTGTCGCAAACATCTATCCCCAGTTGCAAACATCTATCCCCAGTTGCAAACATCTATCCCCAGTTGCAAACATCTATCCCCAGTTGCAAACATCTATCCCCAGTTGCAAACATCTATCCCCAGTTGCAAACATCTATCCCCAGTTGCAAACATCTATCCCCAGAGCATGGAAGTCCAAACCTGCTCTGTCCACTGCATGCGTGTGTGAATAACATCGGCCCCAGAGCTGCAGCAGAGCTGCTCTCCCCCGCCTTTAAGAGCCCAAATGATGATCAAACCCTGTTTGGTGAAAGCCAATCATTCCTGGAGGTGTCCTGAGGGGCATTTTACAGTCTGGAAAGGCAAAGAGTCACTAACACTATTTTCCTTGTTTTCCTCCAGTGCCTTTCATCCGAGGCATCCAAAGCACTCTGCGTAATCCATGTGTTAGGCATGGCAGCATGGCTGCAAGGTAAGGAAATGGAGTTTTGCTTCCTTTTTAAGGTTACTCAAAGCTCTGGGCTGTGTCGTGCCCCAGATGACCATGGTAAAGCCAACACCTCCCAGTTCTCTAACACAAGCCTCTCCAGTTCAAGGGAATTCCCAGAAATTCCCAGATCACTTTCCTCTCCCCTGTAATTTACTGGACACTCAAAGTCACATCTTTGAACCAGATGCTCGTTCCATACCTTTTGGATTTTTGACAAGTTCAGAAAAAGAGCATGGCCTTGTGTTTATCAAAGAGCTTTGGCACCTGTGGTGGCTCAGCCCTTCTGTGGGGAATGAGAAATTCCATGTGGGAGCTGTGCTGCAGCATCTGAGGAGAACCAGGTGTGGTGCCCATGGCAAGCTGGGTGTCACAGAGGAGGGGGGGCTCTGGTAATTAATGGGATTCCCTTGGTAGCCCTGGCTGGGCTGGGTTGGGAGTGTCCCTGTCCTCGCTGCAGCTCCAGCAAGGGAGAAAGCAGAAAATCCTGTAAAGGTTCACTTAACATGAACTGCAGTGGCCTGAGTTCCCTAAAAGTTCTTAAACAGCGTGAAGGCTTTCCTGCTGCGTGTTGTGTAGCACAGAGGTAGGTAAAAAATGTTATTGCACAATTCTTTGAATGCTGTGTTTCTGTTTTCAGTGGGATAACACCCAGAAAATCAAGCAGCTGGATTTACATTCCAAGTCTTTTGGAAGTTAAGGAAATTATTTTCTTGCAGAATTTCCTTCACTGTAAAAATATATATATATAAAAATCTTCTCCCTTCCTCTTTGGTTTAAAAGATTTTTTTTTCTTGTCCTTCTAATGTCATTCTGCAGAAGCTGAGCTCCTGATGAACTGTAAGGCTCAGCCTTTCAGCTCAAGTTCAATTGGCTTTTGGATGCCTGTAGGTCCAACTGCCCTTTTACATGGAATTTTTATTGTTAATCTTCTATTATTGGGGGAATTATTTTGCAAACAGACCAATTCAGTAGCTTCAAGCTCTGAAACCTGTCAGGCTGGCTTTTATTCTGATTGCTTCTGATAAGGAGCTTTGGTAAGAATGCTGTGCCTGCAGCAAGTGGAGAGACTCACCTTGGAGGGGAACAGCTTCAAGGTCCCAGGGAAAGGGTGGCTCTTTCAGCTTGGCATGAAAAGGGAAATGAGGTGTTGAAAATCAGATCAAACCTTGGAATTAATGTGGGACTGCACCAGAACCAGTGGAAGTGGTTTGTGTTATAAGCCGAGGCTTTTTTCCTGCATAACGATGACTTGAAGCTTGTTACAAGCGCTGGAGTTCCTGCTTTGTTCCCCATGTTTTTGGCCTTGGAAAGGTGTGGATTCCTGCTGTGGGTCCCCTCAGATGCAGTTCTGGGGGGGGTCCAGGCAGGATGGACAGACTTTGGCAAAACCCTTTGCCTTTTCCATTCCTTCAGTACATGGGACACAAATATAGTGAGTGAGAAAACTCTGAGGGGTGGTGTGGAGTCGAGGTGATGTAGGCTCAAGGTGATGAGATGCCTCAGGAACTACACTCCAAAGCAATTCTATTGCCCAACCTGACCATTTAAAAAAAAAAGCCTTTAAAATGACATCTTATAAGATGTGATTTGTTTTCCCTCTTGCCCAGTGCTTGCTGCCTATCAACAGCAAATCTTGTAGTGAGCAAGGAAATGCTTAAGGAACAATTCTCTTTAATGCTGATGCAAGGAAAGCATTTCCAGCACTGTTACACAATGTAAGCATTAAGAGGATTTGCTATGATTCCATTTCAAAGAGCTCACAATAAATAACTAAATGTTTTTCTGCGTTATCCTGAGTGTTGTCTATAAAACTCACATAAAATTGTCTGTTCAGGTAGAGCTCAGGACCTCTCTGAGAAACTCCTCTGCACGAGCACACCCAGGGGAGGGAGGATCATTTGCAACAGGCCAAGGATCAGGGAATATCCTGAGCTGGAAGGGATGCAGGAGGATGATGAAGCCCAGCTCCTGCAGAACGGGCTGCTGTGTTTCAGAGCAGCTGATCCAAGGGAGGGCTCAATGGACCTTCCTTCCTGGAGCACTTTCCTACATTATGTTGGGCACATTTTGTTGTGCTGCTCCTGAGGGTCATGTTAAAAGCCGAAGCAAACCTCAGACCCTCTTTTGTGCTCATGTAAAGGCTACAGAACGACAGCATTTATTCCTTTGGCCAGGAAATCTCCTCTCCAGCAAAGCTGTTCACTTGTTCTCTTTCTTTCAAACAGTGGGAGCTTACTGAGGGCCTTTTCCCCTCCTTCCCAGGGAAGGATAGCTTTCCACTAACACAGAGAGTTCTGTTTCCTCTATTAAAAACAACTGCCCTCAAGTGGAGCAGGCTTTGTATTTTCCCCTGGAAACAGTGCAGCTCATTCAGAGATAAGGCCTCCCTGCATTTGGGTTCCTTCAGTCACCTGACGGAGCCGTGGGTAACTTTTAGGCTGCTTTAGTCTGCATTCCTGGGATGCCTTCCCCGTGGCACCGCAATTAACAGCTCCAGGATCCCTGCCTGCCTCCCGGCTTGCTGCTGCCTGTGCCCCTGGATGCTGCTCGGGGGGAGAGGAGCAAAGGGGCAGGCTTTGTCCCTGGAGCACCTGTGCCCATCCCTGAGGATGGCCTGGGGCAATCCCGAGCAGGTAAAAAAATCTGGGGCTTTTTGAACTTTTAGTTTTGAACTTGGCAATGGCTGAGTGTGAGTAGGCTGTGGGGTATCTGAACTCACACCATCCCTGTGCTTCGGTGGTGGGTGATTTGTGCCTCGCGTGCCTTGGGGTTTGCAAGCTTAGCTCCTTCCTGCCTCTGCCTGATGAAATTGGGAGTCCTGTGGAATAATGGTGTTGATAGAGCTGGGGAAATTAAAACAGCCCTGTCTTGTGGCGTTGTCAAGTGCAATGTACTGTCTATTCAAGTAGAGATTCTTTCAGGGACTCGCTTCCAGGAGGTTCTCAGTGTTTTGCATTGGTTTTGCCCCTTCTGTGGATGCCCCAACCCTGGCAGTGTTCAAAGCCAGGCTGGATAAGGCCTCGGGCAACCTGGGCTAGTGGGAGGTGACCCTGCCCATGGCAGGGGGTTGGGATTGGATGGGCTTTAAGGTCCCTCCCAACTCCTTAACGTTGTCATTCTGTGGCTATGTTTGACTTTTTTTCCCCCTGTAAAACAGCACGAAATAGAGCAATGGGGATTAAGGATTCTCCTTATCTCAAATAGTAATTAGAAGTGATGTAATTTGTGGCTTTGTGTGTCAAGTCAAGAGAAGAATCCAGAGGAGCTGACACCCAGAGTGAATCCACATGGGACCTACCTCTAAGAGTTTTAGGACTCAAGTGTGGGACACTTCCCAATGTGTGACCCTGGCTCTGCCTGGCTCAGCCTCTGCTCCATTCCCCAGCCAAGGAGAAGTGCAGGGTTTCACTTCAGCCAAGGCTTTGCTTTACATGAGTTGAAAAGACCCCAGGGATCATTTTGGCAACAAAAGTGATGTTTTTTTCAAAACAAAACTCGTTTTCTTCTCAATCTTGCCAATAACGTTTTTCTGGAGTCAAGACACAACAACCCAGAAAACAAAGGAAGAGGCTTCACCTTCCTGCTCGAGCTCAACTCCTGACCAGGGAAAGGGGTTTGCAACCCTCATCAGCTGGTCCAGTCACCAGCCTGCCCAGGTAACATGCACTGAAAGGAAGAAAACCTTGGGTTCAGTTATTATGTATTTTTTAATCTAATTTTAAGCTATTTAGTGTTGGAAGGTAAAAATTCACACAGTTCATGAATGTGCTTAAGGCTGTCCCTGGGTCAGGGGGTCCTGTCTGATGCTTTCACACCCATTTAAAAATCTCTGCTGAACTGGAATATGTCAATCAATGCATTTGCTAATTTTTCTTCTTTCTATTTGTTATTGTTTTCTTTTAGACTGGGGCCAAGGAAGCCTTGAAATACAGTGCAGATTTATCCTTCATATTAAACTGATTGCTCCTGGCCAGGATTGTTCCCATTTTGTCCCCACCTGAGCGCTCTGTGCCCATGGTGCCTGCAGAGGGTGGCTGAGCAGGGCCATGCATCATCTCTTCAGGCTGGTTTTGGCACAGAAGGACCTTTCCCGGGCAGGGGATCTCTTCTCCCTGGAGGATGCTGAGATCGAAGGAAGCCTCTCTGAAGCTCTTGAACAGATCAGAATCATTAGTTCAGCTGCAGTGAGTGAAATATTGTCCTTAATAATTTTTCATGAGATTAAATATAATGTATAAATAAAGGTGGGGACATAATTTAAATTTCTGATAAGACTTGAAGAGCCAAGTGTAAGATATAAAAATGTGGTGACAAAATCTAGTTCCCACCAGCTGGTTTTCCTTCAAAGATATTTCAAGTTCATCTTTAATATGCTTTAAATTACTACTTAATAAAAATTATTATAAAGATTAAATGAGATTTCAGGGGTCCATACCTGCACACTAATGAGAATTAAGTTCTGTGGGATGACAAGTTCCAGAGCTTAATCACGCTGAGCATTTGTTGTAAAGGTGGGTGTGGGAAAATGGACTGCTTTGAAAACTGAATTTTGTGGGGTCCTGGCAAACCAGTTCATTGCAAATGTCCCTTCCTGTGCCCCAGGACTACCAGACCAATGACAACGACCAGGCTGTGGTGGAGATCTGCATCACCCGGATCACCGCGGCCATCCGGGAAACCGCATCCATCGAAAAGCACGGGAAAGCCCTGGTGGCCCTCTGGGAGTCGTGTCTGGAGCACAACCTGAAGCCCTCTGGAAAAGACGAGGATGCCCCACATGCCAAAATTGCATCTGACATCATGAGCTGCATCTTGCAGGTAGAACTGGGCTGGAAGCCAGCGAGTCCGGTGCACTCATTGCCAATTCAGTTCTATTTTTTAAATGCTTTTGTAACTCTTTTTTTGGGTGCTTGTGAGTGGTTGTGTTTAAAATTGAGAGCTTGGGGAATTGCCCTGTTACTGATTCCTTCTGTCCTGAAGCCACTGAGGTAGCTCATAGAGTCATGGACTGGTTTGGGTGGGAAGGGACCTTAAAGCCCATCCAGTGCCACCCCTGCCATGGCAGGGACACCTCCCACTGTCCCAGGCTGCTCCCAGCCCCAAAGTCCAGCCTGGCCTGGGACACTGCCAGGGATCCAGGGGCAGCCACAGCTGAGCTACAAAAGTACATTTACTGCTCCCTGAAACAGAGCTGTTATTGGCAAGTTCCTTTGCATTAAAAAAAAAGGGTATAAAATGAGGTTTTACAGCAGATGTGGGGGACAGTTGGAACAATAAGGAATATCTGCCAGCTGGGCTGGATCTCAGGCAGGTCTCTGTTGATAGCAGCAGCAGGGAGGTCCCCAAGGTTTGCAAACATCACTGTATCACTTTATTGAAATCTGCTCTTCATTGTCACCTCCACATTTTCTAAGTGTGCCTTCCTGCCCTGATGTTTATCATGGATCAAATGAAACCTTTCTCCTTCCCTCTGAATTCAGACCTTTTCTTAACTAAGGATTTTATCTTTATTGGAAGAGGGGGGGAAAAGAACTGTTCTTTGGAATTCTCTTAGATCTTTTAAATGCTAGTCAGAGAGCCAAGCCTTATCTTCCCATTCTTTGTGTGGAGTAGCAGAGCAATAACTTGGAGCAGCATTTGGCTCCTGCTCAGTGGTGTCTCAGCCAAACATAACGAGGCATTATGTTGATTTAAACATGCTGCTGCAGAAAGCTCCATTTATTTGAAGGGCTTTTCTCATTAAAGATGCAGCTCTCGGTCATATGGCAGCTGCCAGAATTATCTGTCTTGACACCAAGGGGTGGCTGCAGCCCCTTCTTCCTCAGGGGTCTCTGGAAGGGAGTGTCCACTGCTTGGCAAGTCTGTGCTCCAAGGAAAAACCCTCAGAGCCACTTAAACTCTGTGGAATAACAGATTTGGGGTTTTCTCAGTCTAAATTTATTCTGTTCAGAGCTGCTCCAGAATGAAAGTCCAGAAAGTCTGCTCTGCCTTCCTTTGCACTGTTCTGTTGCTGTCTGAAATGTCTGGGTTCCAGGGGTTGCCTGGGATTTCAGCTGCTAATTAAACATAATCACATTGCAGGATTATTTTCAGAAACAGGGATGTGCTCCAGTTTCAAAGAGCTGCTCAGAACTGACTGGAGAGCAGAGCACTGGTTAAGGAGGCTCCAGAGGGAATGGAGGTCCCCAGTTCCACACAAATGTGTCCTGCTGGTGTGGGAATTTAGCAGGCACTGGATGTGTGTGGTTTGTACACATAATTTGTTGTATAAACAATAGCAGAAAACCTATTCTGACCTTGATTCAAAACCCAAGTATACACACAGGGACCCTGGGGTTCCTGACGCTTGGAGACATTTTAGGGAGAGGAGTTTGCAGTCCTGGAAAACCTTGGTGTTCAGAGAAATTGGCTGGAGTTTCCCAGAGCAGCTGGGGCTGCCCCTGGATCCCTGGCAGTGCCCAAGGCCAGGCTGGACACTGGGGCTTGGAGCAGCCTGGGACAGTGGGAGGTGTCCCTGCCCATGGCAGGGGTGGCACTGGATGGGCTTTGAGGACCTTTCCAACCCAAACCACTCTGGGATTCTGTGAGTTTAAATAACAAAAAGAAATCCTAATGATTACAGAATAATTATTGATCAATACTAAAGCTATTACATTGTGAGCAAGTTCCCAGGGCAGTTACTGGGAGTGGCTGCTCCAAGGTGTTTCCTGTGCTTTGGGGCTGATGGATACAGCCTCTGTCTTCCCAGGGAGCACCAAACACAAAATTTCTTGCTAGAAATGTTAACATTTAATTAGTGCACTTCATTTCTTATATATCTTATTTATATTTATTTATATTTATGCACCACATATGTTATTAGTGCACTTCTGCTTCCTCTAGCAGAAGATAAAAATAGGGCCATTATTAACATTTCCTGCTGCAGTAGTTTTAAATTTCTGTATGTGCTCTTTCTTTGACGCCTTCCTTCACTGGTGGTACCAAAACATGGCCTTTCTGGAGAGGTTTTTTGCTCTTTTCCCCTTGTTGCTTTGACTTTTGTTCCCCTACTCTGCCCAGCATGAGACTTTATATAAATCATTTTTTTTTCCCCGTGTTTTTGCAGAATTACAACCGGCCTCCAGTGATGGCCTTGGCTGTGCCAGTGGCAGTGAAATTCCTGCAGAGAGGCAATAAGGAGCTGTGCAGGAACATGTCCAGTTACCTGTCCTTGGCTGCCATTGCCAAGGCAGAGCTGCTGGCCGAGCACACAGAAACCATTGTCAGGAGTGTCCTTCAAGGTAGGCCCACCCCAGAGTTTGGGTTTAGTCCAAGTGTGTGACCATTAGATCAGTGAGGCTGTGTTGGGCATGCACAGAACCATTATCTTACAGAATCAGTCAATCACGAAGGGTGGGAAAGGCTCCAGGATCAATCCAACCATTAAACAAATCATGCATAAAAATGTATGAGATGTATAAAGCAGACCTATGGAAATATCTATAAATGTGATCAAATGTATTAATCACATGCTAATAACAGACTGTATCAAGGAATATGTGAATTTACTGCACCTCTGGAAGTTTTGGTATGGATTGGCTGACCCACAGGGCAGGAAATACATCTGTCCTCGTTAATATTCCCTGCTAATGGACTCCAAAATACCAGCCCTGATATGAGGCACCAGCCTTGGAGCTCTTATCCTTCCTCTTAGTGTCACTGGCAAGGCTCCAAAAGAGAAATGGGAATGAAATTAATCCCATTCTGTGGTGAAATAGTCAGATGGAAGATATAAAAGCTTTGTAGTGGTTCTTTAATTTTGCCTATGTTATTAGCTTTATATAGAACAATGTTGCTAAGCTCTTTACATTTTATTTTTTGTGGTTTAAAAAGCCAAAAGTATTTGTTCCTCTATAAAAGGAAGTCCAATTGAATTGGAGTAATAAAGTTCACAGTGTTTGTTGCAGTACAGTGCTACTGCAGTGGTAAAATCACTGTTCTCCTTCAAGTAGGGGCAATAGCAGCAAATAGCAATAACTAATTATTAAAAGAACGTCGTTATGAAGATGTTCAGCCCTCAAATTAAATGTGTGCATGCTGTATTTATTAATTTTAAAATTAACTTATTAATTTATTCTTGCAAGGCTTACTATTAATGTGTTAACGCCGTGCGTTGCCATTTGTAACTCTGGGGTAGGAACAGAAAGAAACAGCGAATATGTTCACAGCTTTGGGAAAAGCGATTCCCGCTCACAACCGGAGGTTTCAGCACGGCCGAGCCGTGTACTTCTGTCCTCGCACCAGCAGATGTTGCTGTGGATAGCAGGTTTGGGAATTCCAGCCTGGAAGAGGCCGCTTTGAACGGGCAGAATGATGCGGTTTGTGTAGCGGCTTCATGGCCCTGCACACAATTCGTGTTTGAGGCGTGAAAAGCTGGGTTCGCAGCAGGCTGCGAGCTGCCCTGAGAGTGTGTTCGTGCAGGGGCACGGGGAGCGGGAGGCAGAGCTGCTGAGGGTGGATTTCCGAGGCTGTTTGTGGAGACAAAGCCGCGTTGTGGGGCTGCACAGACGGCGCCCAGCCTCGTGGCACCAGGCACAGCAAACTTTGGCCCCTTGCCTGCAAATGTTGGAGAGGAACTGGAGCTTTTTATGACTTGGGGCAACTCTTTGGCTGCATAACCGGGTTCTTATCTTCTTAGCTAAAAAGGAGCTCTTTAGAAGGAGTTTGGGCGCTCTGCTCCAGTGGGTGTGGGCTCGGAGCACGCCTGGGCTGCCGGCCCTGCGCTGGCACCGGCCCTCAGCACCAGGGCTCACCCAGATTTATTCCCATTCCCAGGGGACAGCAGCAACTCTGCCCTGTAATCCAAGAGTCCCGTGGCTGCTCCACCTTCCAAAGGAGTTCAGGCATCCCGTGGTGCTGGGCTGTGGCTCAGCCTCGCTCCTTCACTTGTGTTGGCAGTGCAGGAGCGGGATTGCAGGGGCTTGTCCATAACTGGAGCCCAAATTCCCCCCAAATACTGTTTCCTTGGTGTTTTCCAGACTGTTGACTAAGGAAGGTGTAGTTAAGGAAGGAAGGAAGGAGAGAAGTGTGCTGGTGGAGGTGAGTTGTGGTGCTGGGCTGTGGGAAAGCTTTGCTGGTCCTGGGAGGTGGTAAGGGAAGAGCACAGCACTTGGGAAGAGGGAAGTTTTCCCAGCGAAGTCAGGGAGGATGGAAGGACTGGCTTTGCCTTGGCTCCTCTGCCAAACCTGAGCACAGATAGCCGAAGGCTCCTTCCAAGACAAAGCATTTCAGGTATGAGCTGCAGTAAGAGAAGCAGCCAGGAAGGATTTCTGGGGATCTTTCTGAGGATTTTCCTTTTCCTGCTGCATTTCGTGGACATTTGTTTTCACTTAATGGAGGGCACTGAACAGAGGGAGGATTTGACAGTGGTTTTGCCTTTGCACAATGTTGGGACCCCAAGTGTTTTTGTAGCTCTGAAGATCTGGGTTTTGGCTGCCAGAGATGAACAGAGGTAATATTTCATTGTTCTCTAGCTAAGGTTATTTGCAGATATTACTTAGCAAGGGATTTTTGTCAAGTTTACTGCCAAGCGTTTATAACTTAGATACATTTTTATTGCAGGGTAACAGGAGAAATTCCAGCAATCAGGGCAATTCTTTTTCCCTTAAATAAGCAGTGCTGCCAAAACTTTGGAGCAGGTCGTATAACTTTAGGTATGAAGCACAACCCCCTTGAATGGCACAGGAAAGGGGAATTTACCTTTTTTTACTACTTTTGTATCTGGGCAGCAAGGATTTGTCATGGTCAGGAGGAAGCGTAGCAGCAACATGTCAAGAAATTTGTCAAAGTGTGTTCTTAGGACATCTGTAGAGAACGAGAGAAACGTGGAAACATGGGAATAGAGAAGAAGGATGGGCTGCTTCCAGGGGGAATAGGAATTGCTTTGAATAAGACATGCCTCATGATAACTTGTTCAGAGGTTTGTTTCAACAGGTAGCAAGTAATGGTTCTTGTTAATGGTTACATATCCAGTAAGCAGCTATTCATCATTCTCTGTTTGTGCTGTTTTCTACATGAAAATCATCACCAGCTCCTCGGCTCTCTGCAGCTGCCGTTGTGCTCTGTATCCAGCCCTAGGCTTTTACTGGATTTGGGACAAGTGTGTGTGAGAGAGAAGAGAATCACCGGCAATGAGCAGCAATTCTGTCTTGTGCAAGCCCCCTGAGGGCAGCAAACAAGCCCAAATGTACCTCAAAACCTGGCCCCAGAGGGCTGGGATTGTGCATGGGGTCTCTCTGCTCCTGTGAGATGTTGCTATTTATGTTTTCTCTATCAGCAGCTAAAACTTCATGGTTCAAAACATGGAAAAAGTCCCATTTGGGACTTGGCTCAGAATTTTGGTTTATGAGACCAGTAGAGAGTTTTAGTCTAGTAAAGTATCTTTATTTACAAAACAACTTTACAAAAATAATTTCAATAAAATTATCACAAAGTCAATGTACAATATAATACAGCTGCATTTTCTCCCAATGTAGCATCAGATTATGATGGGGAATATTATTTTTATATCGATCTGTGGCATAAATAATGCTGTAAACAAGGAGCTAGCTTTCTTAAGAGTCTACAAATTACTAACAATGACTAATAGACAACACATCCCTTGACTTGGGTGGTTCCTCTGTAAAATTCACATTTTAACACTATAGAATACAAGGATTGGAAGAGCCTGGAATGGTTTGGGTTGGAATGGACCTTAAAGCTGATCCCATCCCACCCCTGCCATGGGCAGGGACGCCTTCCAGTAACCCAGGTTGCTCCAAGCCCCATCCAACCTGGCCTTGGATGCTTCCAGGGATCCAGGGGCAGCCCCAGCTGCTCTGTCTGTTCTCCAAAGCTCAGCAGGGATGTCAGGAGCACGGTTTGGCTCCTGAATGTCCATGGTGACCCTCACTTTATACATCAGAAAACCCTGCACTGGAGAGACAGAGCTGCCTGACCCCAGGAACAGCTTTTCCAATGCCATGCCTTGATCTGTGGGTGTGTTTTCAGTGTTTTTCCAGGACAGCAGGCAGAGATCGAATCCCATCTCCGCAGTACCTCAGTCTGTGAACTTGCAGCGCTGATATTCCTTGGGAATTCCAGAGACAGGGGCTCCTGCAGCTCTGGTCACTGTAATATTGACGTTCAGCTCTGTGAAGTCCACGCCCTGGGCAGAAACCAGGCTTTAGGACACGTACTGGGCTCCTCCGTAGGGCAGCACCTCCGTGACCCCCCAGCCCACGATGTTGCCCCGGGTGCCACAGGTGTCCCCCGCGCTCTGGGCTGTCACCTCGGCGGGGCTGAGCACTCGGTCCCACAGGTTAAAGCCAGTCAGCTTCCCCGAGAAGGCCAGGGCTTCATCAAACCCCCCTCCCACGCAGCAGCCGTTCTTCTCCTGCCCGAGCTGCAGGATGCCTCCGTCGGGAATGGTGTGAGCACCAGCCAGGTCCAGGGCGCTGGCTGTGAGCTCCCCCTGCACCCACAGGGCTGCGGATCCGTTCTCCGAGCTCCAGGTGCCACAGAGGTGGAGCCACTTCCCAGGAATAACCACATTTCTGGCAGCCAGCTTGTGCTGGGCACCCCCCACAGCGAGCACGGCCGAGTCCCGGCTCAGGTACAGCTGGATTTCGTAGGGGTTGAACTTGGTTCCGTAGGAGAAGACGATGGTTTTGTCCAAAGCCTCGGTCACCTTGAGCCAGATGCAGGCAGTGAAGGAGCGCAGGCTCATTCCAGCGGTCGGGTGGACGCTCCCAAAGATCTTTCTGGAGCGCATGGGGAACAGAATCGCGGTTTCACAGCCTGGAAAGGTTTAGAATGTTGTCAGGTAAATAAGAACTGGTTTATTTGTGTGTGCACAGCATAGCATGGAATCATTAAGGTTGGACAAGACCTCTACAATCACCAAGTTGTGGCTGCCCCAGGATCCCTGGCAGCGTCCAAGGCCAGGTTGGACAGGGCTTAGAGCACTTGGGATAGGGAAAGGTGTCCCTGCCTGTGGCAGCTGGGATTGGAATGAGATGATCTTTAAGATCCCTTCATCCCAAACCTTCCATGATTCTGTGGAGTCTGACTCCAGCCCAGCACCACCATGTTCACCACTAAACCAGGCCTTCAGGTGCCACATCCACCCATTTTTGAACACTTCCAGGGATGAGGACTCCATCACTTCTCTGGGAAGTCTGTCCCAATGCCTGATCCAGTGCTTGCTTCCAGGCTTCCCAAAGGGAGCTGAGAGCTCAGCTGATCCAGTGGGATGCAGGAACCCACCCCAGGATGCTGTGAAGGAGCTGCCAGAGCTGATGGAGGAATTTGCTGGACACTATGGCAAGGGATAATCCGGCTGCAGGAGTCTCTCTGCTCTTCCCTGCCTGCACGCGTGGGGCACTGTGCAGTCCTGTGACATCCAAGGCATCTCCAGGGTTAATGCAGCCTGCCTGCCCTGCCACGTCCCTTGGGAAGGCCAGCTTCCTGAGGCCCTGAATGCAGCACCACCTCCCGGGAGAGGGACTCCTTTAGCCCTTGAAATTGGGTAATTATGCCAGGTAATTGGGTAACCTTCCCTTGGTGCCACTGAGGTCTTGATTTATCCTCTGTTCTAAGTGCGGAGTAGTGAAAATACCAACGCTGTGCTGAGGGAAGGGGGTCAGGGATCCCCTCAAACAACAGGTTTGGATACTGTGGCATTCCCAGGATAGGGTGGGAGGCTGTGCCATCATGGGCATCAGGGCACAGGAGCTTCTGAAAAGCAGAAAATGTTGGCAGGAACATGCTGAGATGGGGTTGCTTATTTAATTAAGATAATGGCTCCCTTTCCTGGCCCTGCCCTTAGGATTTCTTGGTCAGGAACATTCATGGGCACTGGTTAAACAGGGGAAATTATGAGACAACTGATACTTTTAAACTAGTTCTTCTCTCATGTCCAATTCATCAAAGTGTTGATAACAGAAATTAGATCAGTTAAAACCACTAACAGAAATCTATGCAACTTGGGCAAGCAACTGGTGGTCACTAAAGCCAAGACATTTCTGGTGGTTTCTGTGCTGTTCCCTGGTTGTACCTAAGTTAATATCCAAGGTGACAGGAGGGAACAAGCAGCCCCTTCTCCAATTAAGCTGCTTCATTTCCTGTTTAAAGAAGCTGGAGGATCTGAAATGTCTAAAACGTGTGTGGAAATTTCTGCTCCAGGGAATGAAGGATTCTTTGTGCCCTCCAGGACTGAGCTGCTGTGGTATTTCATGGGCTGCTTCCCTCCAGCTTTGAGCAGATTTTACATCTCCTATTTGACCCTTTTGAGGAGGGGCAGGGTCAGTGAGCAGCTGCTGGGGAGTCTCCTTAAAATGCTACTTAGGAGCACTATTGTGAAAAAGCTTTTAATTAGCAGGCTTTCAGGCTTTATTATCAAAGCTGAATCAAAATTAAAACCAGCCTCAGTGAAGAACAAAAAAGTGTGATTAGAAAACCCCTCAAGAGTATGGCTGGCAGTAAGTCAAGATGTGAGAAATTAAAGTCAGTTGCTAAAAATTCCCTTGAAAAAAAAAATCTGGAGAGATACTCTGGAAGTACTTAAAATGTAGCCTTTAAATTAAGAAGTATGGTGGTTGTATGTAAAATCATGTAGGAACCAGTGGAAATAAACTGAATTTCCACTGATGATCCTCAAAGCAGATCAAGTTTGTTGCTCTCACCTAGAGCAGAGTAGCACTAGGCTGGCTGGGTTACAGGGAGATAAGGAATGAGATCATGCTCTCTGCGAGGTTTGTGTTTGGGGAGAAGAGGAATATGCTCAAAGATCCACTCCCAGCACACAAAGATTTCTGAGGTGTGGTGATAAAGCAGTGAAAACAATTGACTTCTAAAGCTGAGTTGGTGCCCGGCATCAAAGGATGGATTCGGGCAGGCTGTAAAAGCTTTGATGTAAACGATGCTGTGGCTGTGTTGTTGCCTTGGCTTTAGCAATTACAGGCTGCTCCTCTTTGCTCCCTGCTGTAAGAGTTCACTCTGGAGATGCTGCACCCCCTCCTTCCTAGGCACTCACCCTGCGGGGGTAGATTTGGGGGGGGGGGGTTAGGTTGCAATAACTTATACTTGTGTAAAACAGAGCCATTAATCAGCACTGGGAAGCCAGGCAGTGACAGCTCGCTGGTGGGCAGGGTGATACCAATGCAGTTTATCTGGCATATGCTAATTTGGCACCCACACTTTAAACAAATGAGGGGCTACTCTGCCACACCCAAGCTGCTGCTTTTTGGGGTGTCTCGTTGCACTGCACAGAAAAGCTGAGTTGGGATTTGAGGTCTGAGCCCACCTTTCTATGGCCACGTCACTGAGCAGAGCAAATGTTTTGGAAGGGGGAAAATCCCCCAAGCAACAGCAGCACGGGTTACTGGTTTCTCTGTGCCAGAAGGAATATTCTGCCCTGACCCTGCATGCAGGGAATGTGCCCTCCCTGCCCTGGAAGTGTGCTTGGCTGGCAGCAGCAGCATGTCCAGCTCTTGGGCACTGGAGTTGGTGAGGAGATGTTAATTTAGGAAGAGGAAGGAGTAGCAACAGGAGAACAGGAGAGTCCTGTGGCTGGTGTGAATGCACACGAGTCACCAGCTGGGAAGGCAAAGGCTGAGAGAACATAATCTGGATGTCTAAAATACATTTGCTGCTCTCTGACAATGGCTTTGATCTCGGAGAGCCCGGAGGAGGTGGGATCCTGGCTGGCTCTGCCCTGCACAACGACTTTGATGAAAACTTTCTTTCATCCCACGTTTGAAAAGCTCAGTGCCTCTTTTCCCACAAGTTCTGGGGTTCCCCCATTTATGCATAGCCTGTTCAAAGCTGCCCTGCTGCTCCTGAGGTTGCTTTGGAGGAGTTTGTGGATCCCTGTTTGGAAGGGCCCTCCCCAGAGCTCTCGGGTGGAGCACACTGGACTTACCCGCCGGCAGCAGGTGCTGAGCCGCCCATTGTAGCGATGCCCTCAGCTCAGCCCGGGTCTGCTGCAGCTCCTTCCACACCGAGTTCAGGATGAGATTATCCCCTCTGCTGGCATCGAATTTATCCTGCTGCAGAGCTGTTTCCTGCGCCTGCTCCTCGGCCCTCCTGTGCCAGGCGCTCTCCAGCCAGCCCAGCCTCACGGACACGTTGTGGCTTAGCTGCAGGACGTGCTCCAGAACCTTCCCTTGCTCCGACTCCTGCAGCCTCCTGGCCTCCTCGGCCTGGTCCCTGCTCCTCACCAGCACCTGCTCCACCTGGGCCACCACGTGGGAGGTGACAGTGGCGAAGGTGCCCGCCAGGGTGGTGGTGAGCTGGCTCAGCTCTGCCTTCAGGGTCTGCAGGTCCGCCCTGGGGAGCTCCTCCAGAGCCTGCAGCATCATGTTCTCCTTCATCTGCGAGTTCTCCAGCATGATGAACAGCTTGTCCCACTTGCTGTGCTCCCGCTGGCAGTCGCACGAAGCAGCTGGAAGGGAACATACGGATGTCACTATTCCTTTGTACTGAGTTTTAAATGGCAGCGTTTGGCAAAATCGGGCTCTGTGCAAGGCTTGTGCTCTCCAGCCTGTCACAGAACCACGGACTCACAGACTGGTTTGGGTTGGAAGGGACCTTAAAGACAATCTGGTTCCAGCCCCTTACCATGGTGGGGCCAGTGCCTTTCCCTCTGTATCAGGACAGAACAGTGCAGTGGTGTGGCTACAGAGATCCTAAACCTCTGTGCCAGCAACACCTTTTGCAGAAAAACCGAGAGATAAAGAGTCTAAAGCACAGTCCAAGGCACCCCATGCAAGGGCTTTACCATTATTGCCCAAAAGAATCTGCTGCTACAAGCACGAGCTTCTCCCTCTAAAAAACGGTAAGTATGTTTGCAGTAATAACTCGTACAAGAGCGAGGCAGCAACGACGGCAGTTCTGCACTTAACCCAAATTCAGTTTGAATTTACTGACCTTCCTCAGTCCCAGGGGCAGGACCTTCGATTTCGTTATCCAGGTTCACGTACATGAGCTCGTAGTCATTGTCTTCATCCAGCACAGAGCCAGAAGCCCTGAAAACACAGAACAGCGTGAGCAGAGAGAGGAGTTCTTGGGGCAGCATTCTCGTGGCCGCTTCCTGACAATCGCGGGGCTGCGTGGAGCTGCTCGGGCTGCAGCAGAGCCGGGACTGTGCGAGCGCTGCGAGCCCCTAATAAAGGCTGCGAGCCCCTATAAAGGCTGCGAGCGCCTCGGGCCGAATGAATGAGCGGCCGCGCTGTAACCGGAGCGCTCCCGGCCGGGAGGGGCAGGGGGCGGGCAGCGAGCTCGATCCCAGCCCTCCGGGCTTGCCCGGGGATGTTCTGACGGGTCGGGGGCAAAACCGGGGGGAAGCTGCTCTTGCCCCAGGGCGGATTGGAACGTGCAGCGACGCGAGGGGCTGGGAGCGCTCGCACTGCGCTGGCCGAGCCGGTTGCGGTGTTTTGTGTTATTTGTGGAAAAGAAGGCGTTCCCTGCAAGTTCAGTTTGTGGTCGGTGTGTGCCAGGGCTCTGGAGGGGATTGGTAGAAAAATAAACATACCTGGAGTTGCTTTGGATACACGTGTCTGGTTTAGCTAAATAGTGCAGCTTTTTTTGAGAGTTAGGCACTGTTATATGATAAATTCTGTTATATACCAACAGTTTATTGCTTTAAGCAATAAGGGAGAACTCTTAAGGAGTTCTTAACAGCTTGCTAGGGTTCTGCTTTTCCAGCCCTAATTAGCACTTACACCACTATCACTCCGTGGATAATTTGTTAGTGCTGTATCCCGTTTTGGGAAATGTAAGTCTGCAGCTGCACGATCAGGGCTGTGTCTGTTACCTTTGAAAAAGCAAAGCAAGGTGCTTTTGGATGAGACATTGATTTAGTCTAAGTATTATTGGTATTAATCTGGTTTAAATTCTGTAATCTTATTGGTTCAACAGGCCATTAATCATGTCAGAGATGCTTTGCATGGGTGAGATTAGGGGTGATCTCATACAAGTTATGTATTGGCTATGAAATATCCAGAGAACAGCAAAAAACTCCTCCTGTGATTACATCTAACTTGGAATCTGTGTTTCCCTTTCCCTGTGTCTCTGGTTTTGCTTATACAAACCTGCACTACCTGTGCCTTGGGTATTGGGGAGGAATTCCTCTTTGTGGGGGTGGTGGGGACAAGGTGGGGATTGGGCACAGCTTGGACTCTGATCCTGGAGGTCCTTTCCAACCAAAATGATTCCATGATTTTCAGGTAGATATGTGCCTAACCTGAGTCATCCTGGGGGAAAAATTAGTGTTTGGGCTTTTGTCTTTGGAAACTCCCTTCAGAGTGAAAATCCATCTGCCCATGGGGCACTGCAATGTGCTCCAGGGCCCTTGTTCTTCCCAAGCTCTCTGTGCTGCTGGATGGCAGAGCTGGAGCTCGGGACAGCCTTTTCCACGAAGGGAGCAGGGCTGGCACCACCCAGCCACGCCCTTGGGGTCCCTCCTTGCCTGCCATGCAGCCATGGAGTGTCCCCAGCTGCAGCACACTTTGTGCCAGAACTGTCTCTTTCCCAGTGTGAGGTCTGCTTGGGAAATGTGCGGAAATCTAATCTGGAAAGTATTGGGGGTCAGGGTGGCAGGGGAGGAAGAGGGAAGGAAGGTATTTAGGGAGTTGAGTGGGATGTTTTTCCATTCTCACACAACAAACATATTTTCAGGCTCTTAGTTTAGACTGAGGCAGATGAAGCAAGATTGGGAAAAAGTGAATTATTCGTAATTCCCAATATTGCCTCCGGCTGTCTGAGCTCTGGGAATCAGGAGGTTGGGGAGCTGTGTGTGCATAAATCCCCGTGGATTTATGTGTGACATACAAAGGTGTGACAAACAAACAGCTCTGAGGATCCCTTGCTAACTCAAACATGAAAAGACCAGAAAATGGCCAGCTGGGTTGTGCTTGATGAACTTTCTTGAGGTCTCTGAAGAACAGACCTAAACTGGGCTATCGGGGATTATTTACACGTGTGCACACAGGTTCTTCACTTAAAAGCAATTCCATGTCAGTGAGGTCACTTCAATCTCGATGCAGAGGGAGGGGATTGCTCTGATTGCCTTTGCTTTTCATTTATCTTGGTTAGGGAATATCAGCCCAGCGGTGTTTGCTGCAGGAAACTGCCCAAAGCTGCACTTGCACAAAGTATTTTTTGTTCCGAGAGGTTTGGTGGCTGCAGTCCATCGTGTGATTGCATCACTCCTCTGATACACCCCACGCTCCAAATGCTCGTTTGCCAGACTAAAGAATCAGTCTTCCTTCCCAGATCCCTTCCTATCCCTGACATCCCAGCTTAAGCAATAGCATGGCTCAGGCTGGTGTCTTTCCTTGCTCAAAGCTGTTATTTTTATTACTCCCTCTTGGATTCCTTCCCATCACACTTCTATAGCTGAGAGGAATTTTGCCTGTCCAGGAATACGGGGATTTCATCTTTTGCAGTTGTTGCTGAAATTTGACTGGAGGGTAAGGGCTCTGCTCCATGTGGGCAGAAAACTTCCTAAGCAAGGGCAAGTGCGAAGAAAGGACTTAGTGCTGGAAGCACGACATCATCCGGAGAGGAAATAATTTTTGGTGTATTCAGTATGAAATGTTTCAATTTTGAACTATGACATGAGTCTAGAAAAGTTCCAGTGAATCCATCCTGTCACCTTTTTATCATTGAGAATCCCGAGCTGGAAGGGACCCCCAAGGATCATCCAGTCTCACCCCTGGCCCTGCACAGACACCCCAACAATCCCACCCTGTGCCTCCCTGGGAGCGGTGTCCAAACACCCCTGGGGCTCTGGCAGCCTCGGGGCCGTGCCCAGCACCCTCTGGTGAAGAACCTTTTCCTGATGTCCATGTTCTCTCTTTGGGGGGATTGGTGCTTGGCATCAATCCCATGGAGTGTTAGTGGTGACACTTTTTATCCACATCCACTGGGAACATCAGGAAGAGCCCAGGGAATGTGGTTAGAAAATGGCCAGAATGGAGCAGCTTGCTCATCTTTTCAGGGTGATTCATCAGCAAATCTCTTTCTGGTGCCCCTGGCCTTTGTGATTGTGTAGAACAGAACAAGATAAATTTGCTGTGGGGTGGGAGTGGGGTCTGACCTCGCCTTTGGCACTGCTGGGGCTGCACAGGGGGCTCGGAGCGGCCTTCGGGCAGCAGCCAGGGATTCTCCAGGCAGGAGAAGGTGCAGAAGTGTGGCTGGCTGGAGTGGAGAGACACTCCTGCGAAGGATCAGGACCCCTCAGGGATCATTACGAGCTGTTGGGCTCAGAGCTGTCTGAACCTGCAGTGAGTTATGTGCTTGTTTCTTGGCTCAGGGGGGAGCTTGTGAGACCCAACCGTGTCCTGGGGTGTATTTCTGTATCCTGCAAGAGCCCCACGTGCTCCAGCCTGAACCCAAATATCCTTTTGCTACCATCCATGAACAGATCTGCTTATCTTCCAAAGTTATCCAGCTCAGATTTAAATGGGAGAAAAAGCAGCAGGCCAGAGAGCTGATTCCTCTTGGAAACCAAATCCAAAGAGACCGTGAGGACTTCCAAGGGTTTACAGAAAGGAGCCATGCTAGGTTGAAATAGGCAGATGTTTTCCATATGTTGCTCAAGTGAAACTTAAATCCATGGAGGCAGGCATGTACTGCAATGTGAAGTTATATATTTTGGTATGAGCCTGGGCTTCAAATTGCATTATGCACAGACATCTTAAGAAAACGTGTGAGAGAGGGTTTAGCATATCTCTGTCTGTCTGCAGTTGGCTCTCTCTGGCTCCTTTCTATTCCTGGAAATGGCACCCTTAACTATTTCTGTTCAAATGTGTGTTTAGTTCTCTATCAACCAACTATTCCTTTCATATGATGCTTATTTAATTTGAAAATCTGCATCTCAGCAAAGAAGAATTATAGTTTTTTTCTTTTGCTGGTTTTGTCGTTTTTCTTTGTAGTTTCTTTGTCATTTCTCTCCTTCTTTCTCTCTTCTTTTGTTTCTCTGTTAATTGAAATCACACTTAGTTTGGCCTAGGACTCAACAGAGCATCATCTAAATCTGAAAGTTTATTAAGCAGTGTTCTCATGATATTCAGAAATAAAATGATAATTAATAGGAATTAGTGGGGATTTTTTACACAATGTTGTTACGCCTGCAATGATTTGTTCTATTTTGGTAATTTATTTGGCTTCTTGGCCAAATATATAATTTCCTGCAGCTTTATGCCTCCCTGGTTTTGTACTGATGATCCTTCAAAGCCAGGTTGGAGCAACCTGGTGTAGGGAAGGTGCCCAGGGCAGGGGTGGAACGAGATGAGCTTTAAGGTCTCTCCAACCCAAACCGTTCTGTGACTGTTCTAGCCGGTGTCTCCAGGGGTGTGCTGGTGTTGTGGGGCTCTCTCCAGTGCTGGGCATTGCCTGACAGCTGGTCCCTGTCCCTGCTGTGTCCCCAGGGAACTCGATGCTGCTCCGCGTGCTGCCCGCGCTCTACGAGAAGCGGCCGCAGCCGATCCACGCCTGCCTGCGGGAGCTGGTGGCACCCATGGCCCAGCTGGACCCGGCCGAGCAGCTCCACCTCCTCAGGCTCCTGCACACCGTGGCCAGGAAGAGAGAACTGGGGGTAAACCACACTGGGAATATCTCCCTGCTCGACGCTGCCCCTCCTTTTGAGGGGTTTGTGTTTCACAGGCTTGGTGAGGGAGGAATCCCACAACATGCAGGGCAGTGCCTTCCTACGCTAATTCCCTGTAAATGCTTTAACCCCATTCCAAGTTTTCCACCTAGTCGTAAGGAGAACAGAACAATGACTCTGCTGGACCAAAAGGTTTGGGTTAAACCATTTGTCTCCAATGTTTTTGGCTCTTCCTCTGTCAGCTGAGTGTGAATTCCCATAACTGTGTTTCTGTCGGAGTACATGAACTGTATTAAAATCCATGTCAAGGACAATTAAAATGATTTAGGAACTGATGAGAACTGGTAATCCTCAAAAATAAAGAACAGAAGAACAGGTTGTTTTATGCCCCGTGTGTGTGTCTGAGTGTCTTTTCCTCAGATGCAGCATTTTCCCTGAATCCAAGGTGCATTTGTGTGCCTGTGTTTACCCTGCGTTAATCCTTCGGTGGGGACTTGTACACACTGCATCCAGTTTGGCAGATGGCTCCAAGGACTACACCCTCAGCCTCCTGAAACTGGGTTCTTACAAGAAATGACAACTTACCTACAGCACATTTGTTATGCAATGATGGTCTTGCCCCTTGTTTTTCCCTCTGTTCCAGCTCCTGACCTTGTCACATTGTTTAGTTTCTGGTGGAACTCAAAAATTTCTACAAGTACTTTAATTTACTGTGTCATTGAGGAAGGCTCAGTCTTACATTGTTTTCATCAATAAAATATAGACTGGCCTAGAGCAAGGAAAATATTTGGTAAAGGGGGTTTTTTGGTCTTCTTTTATTTTTTAATTGGGCATTTCCTTATTTATGCATAACTGCCATATCTTAAAGCAGAGCTTACCCTTATTCCATATGTTCAGTTGAACTTGGATTGACCTCAGCAACAGCTCCATGCAAAGGTCACCAAGGGTGGAAAATTCTTCTATTAACTCAAAGTCTAGTGGTTTATTTTTATCACTCTGCTGGTTGTGTCTCCTCTGGTTATATATGTTCACAATTCAAAATAGGGTTTCACTTTGTTTCTGATTTTTAACAGGTGCTGAAGGAGTGTTTGCCATTTTTATTTGGACACCTGAGAGACCCCAACCACAGTGAAGTGGTTCTAAACATCCTTCTGGAAATATCCAGCTACGAACCTGCAGCCTTGGCCCCTTTCCTTCCCACGCTGAGGGAAATTGGGGAGAGTTTTCCCACTTTGATTGGGCAGATGGCAAAGATCTTCGGAGCTGTTGGACATCTTGATGAGGTAAGGTGGGATACAAAAGGGCTTGGTTGGGTTTGGGGTTGGGTTGGTTTGGGTTGCTTTTAATCCTGTATAAAATAATACATCCACGTATTTCTTTCTTCACAAGTAACCAGACTGCCCTGCCACAGAATCATGGAATGGTTTGGGTTGGGAGGGACCTTAAAGACCATCTTATTCCAGTCCTTCCCCCTCTGGCATTTAATTTGGGTGTGTATTGGCTGGGCCTTGGGTGTCTGAGCGCTGGGGGTGCAGCACAGGAAGACACCATCCTTGCTGTTTCTACTGATCTGGAGCTTTATATTAATGTAAAATTAAATTTATCTCAGAAGAATCAAAACCAGATTTGGTTTGGCTTTGTAATTCTTATTTCTGTTGTGTGGGAAGAGGAGCCAAAATCCCATTGAGGCCCTGGGAGTCAAATGAAGTTTGTTGTTCTCTCCTTGTTTACTTCCATCCCCCAGCAAGTTTTACTTTTGTAAGATCTGCAGGTGACCACATTTAATTCTGCATTTCGTACTTGAGAGTCAGCATTTTCTAGAAGCTTTACAGCTGCTAACCAGCCAATCCTCAGCTGAGCACAGCTGGGCTCAGAACCGAAGGATTTAATTCGGATTCTGTTTTGGGGTGTTGAACCAGCTCTCCCCATCTGGGTGTCTCTGAGGCTCCGTTTCCGCTGAGTTCTGCTACTTCAAAGGGGCTGAATTTATTTATTTTGCCTTTTGTTGCTGTGATTGTTTTATACCAATACCAAGAATAAGCGAGGAACCAAGTGGCCCTGTTGGATTTCATGTAGTGCTGGAACTTACAGGCTACACAAAGTTTACAAAGACAGGATTCCAAGAATATTTTCTCCTTATATTTTTAACCTGTTGGTTTATGTGGCTACACCAATCTACTGAGCGGAGCACACACAGCCTGCACTAAACAATTAATCTCCAATCTCCCTGGAGTAAGTGTTGAGTGGCTGGCACCGTGTCCCGTGTCATGAGTCTGATTTTTTGGGAAGCTGCTGACTCAGCAGCATCCCAGCCCATGGGGAGGACACATTTGTCATTTGTTTGCTGTGTTTGTCGCTGGTGTCCGGAGACCCTGCGCTCCAGATTCACAAACAGGGATGAAAACAGCACGCAAAGGGCGGCAGAGGTGAATGTTCCAACAGGAGATCAACGGCTCCTCTCTTGCTTTGCTCTCTAGAAAGTGTGAATAATTCTGAATTATGGAAGATCTTAAAATGACAGAGTGGTTTGGGTTGGAAGGGGCCTTAAAGCTCATCCCATTCCCCTGCCATGGGCAGGGACACCTTCCACTATCCCAGGTTGCTCCAAGCCCCGTCCAACTTGGCCTTGGAAAAAGAATCATCTCACCTGAAAGGAGAAAGAAATGCCTCCATGGCTGATTCTTGAGCATAAGTGAGCTCATGGAATCATAAAATCTCCCAGGCTGGAAAAGACCTCCAAGGCCATCAAGTCCAACCATCAACCCATGTGTGCCTCTGATGGTGTCATCTCACAGCCCCCCGTGTCAAGGCCTTCCGAAAACCCTCCCTCATCACTTCTCCCCCTCTTCCCTTTCCTGTCACGGAGCCGTGCCATGGATATGCTGCCACTTCTCAGATGGGAATCAGCATCCCCGTCCCGGCCAAGCAAAACACGCGGGGAAGGAAACTTCAATGGCAGTGCTGGAATTTTATTTGTTGATGTTTTATTTCACTGGAAGGCTTGCCTGGGGAAAAGAGGTGGCAAGGATTGAAGCTTGGCCCTTGACGGGCGGGAGTGCGGATCTGAGCAGCAAATCCTTGCTGGCTCCTAGAAGCAGCCTCTTGTGCTTCCAGGGACGCCAGGAGAGAGGAGAGCTCTGGGTTTGAAAGGTTGCCCTGTGTTTACACACACCACTTCTGTTGGTGTCAGCAACACTCTCGGGGGGCAAGCTGAAATCAGAGCTTGTCCCTTAACTGTAAATTTGTGTAAAGAAAAAACCATCTTGGGGCTCAGAGAAATTGGACACTTAATTTTTTTCCCTATGTTTTGAACCACGTGGGAGCTGGAGTTATTCCTGAAAGCCTTGGGATCTTTTAGTAGCCTCCTGAACCTGTTTTTAAGGAAAAAGCACAGCACTTTGCCACACATCATTGCTTGTGCTTTAGCTCTTCACCTTCTGGCAGATGTAATGCCATAAAATGCAAGGGCTGCTTATGAGAAAATACATGAATCCATCCAATAGGCACTGCTGAAATAACAAGGGGCTATGTGCATCCAAATAGGCTTTGTGAAACATTTTGGGTAGGAATTGTGGCTGGGATAACGGCTGCTTTCATGTTGAGCTATTTTGCTGTAATTTTGTTTTGTATAACAGTTACATATTATATTACTCAGGCGAGTTTATTGTTCTTTTACCTCACTCCAGGCGAGTAGCAGCATTTCAGCATGGCTGGAGACTCTCCAGCTGGATCAAAGTGACAGGAAAATGGTCAAAACTGCTCCTCCATTTAGTCTGCTGCACAGTTTGTTTAGAAAACAAAAATGTGTTTTAAATGTTAATTGAGCCTGTGTTTATCTCTTGGAGGAAGGATCAGCTTTCAAGTAAATGAGTGACTGTGCACCAAAAAGTCAACCTCGTTCAAGCCATTGAGGAAAAAGCTCCTTCGTCACATCAGCCCAGCCCAGGGTGTAGCTGGAGTTTTCCCCATATGGCTGAAGGGAAGCAACTGGTCTGATCCACTGTTCCCATTTATCTCTGTCATGGCACAATGCAGCAGAGCTGCTTTTCCTTCAGTTACATTGACTTGCTCTTCACAAAAAGCCATGCCCGTGATGCTTGGGCCATGTCCTGCCAAAGTCTCCTGGGTATTTTTATGGCCCAGCTGGATTTGGAATCAAACTTCCAGCAGTTTTTGCTCTCTGGTTACGAGGTCCCAGAAGAGAGGAGGAAATAGGGCTGGGGCCCTGCAGAGCCGAGAGCACGTGCATGGCACATGAGCTCCCTGCTGGCCCTTGGGAAGAAGAAAAGTGTTTATTTTTGCCTTTCTTTGTGTTTCAGCACAGGCGCTGAAATCCAAACATCTCCCAATTTCTGTATCCATCTGCTGAGCACCAAGTGGGCTTCCCTGAGTGGGGCCATGCCCAGTTACCCCAGTGAAGGATCTGATGGGAGTTCCTGAGTTAGTGGCTGGGTTTTCCACTGCTTTTCCCACTTGGGTATTTGTAGGACTGTGGAATCCAATCTAATTAGGACAACTGTAACAGAGGAACCCTGATCTGGAGATGTTCAGCTCCAGGCTGGATGTTCTGCATTCCTGGAGGTGTTGATGGGGCTTGGAGCAACCTGGCCTATGGAAGGTGTCCCTGCCCATGGCAGGGGTGGGACTGGGTGATCTCTAAGGTCCCTTCCAAACCATTCTCTGGTTTTATGAAGTAGCTGAGCCAGGTGCAGGGAGCCAGGGAGCTCAGTGCTGCTGGGGCCCTGATCACTGAGCCAGGCTGATCTAGCAACCCAGAACAATATAGGGTCCTTGAAGAGCCTTCAGGGATCTGGCTCGAGACAAGATGTCCTGAGTTAGGCTGGGTTAGGTAACACCAAGAGGAACAAAGGTCACTTCAGTGTAACCACAAATAGACGAGGCAGCTGCCTCTTTGTCATCCTGGGGCAGACACTCTTCCCCAGGGACAGTGACTCAGTCCCAGCACACAAACCCCTCACAGCAGCAAACAATGAATTCCTGTGTTCAGCGCTGTTCTTATCTCCTCACGCTGCCCAGGAGCGAGCCAGGACGTCCCTGCTGTATCTGGTGAACCAGCTGGCCAACATGGAGCACTCCTTTCACCACATCCTTCTGCTGGAGATCAAGAGCCTCACCGACACCTTCTCGAGCATTCTGGGCTCCCAGAGCAGGGACATTTATCGCATGAGCAACAGCTTCTCTGCCATCGCCAAGCTGCTCGTGCGGCAGCTCGACACCGACGGCGCGGCAGGAGCCAGGTACTGTGGGTCTGACAGAGCCTCAGCCCTCTCCAGGGCCCTGTGAGGCAGCGAAATTCCTGTTAAATATATTCCCATTGCCATGAAGAAAGCCATGACCCAGATAAGCAGACCTAAGCAAGCTAAAAAGCCTCAGTTAAAAATAAATCAGTGAAGTCAGGCCTCACAATTATCATCGAGTTTGTTCCAGAAAATGCCCACTGAGGGTGGTGAGAACAATGGCTGGCGGAGCTCCCTGGTGAAAATTTGCCTAAGAAAAGTCTGAAAAAGATTTCTGAAGCATCCAGAGCGAGATGTTCTGCTCACTTAGCTGCTTCTGACTGTGCATACTGAAGTTAAAGCGTAGTGGTGTTCGTCACGGTGAGGATAGAAGTGTTATTTAAATACATGGTGGCAGCCACTTCTAATTAGTGAGAGACTTCTAATTAGAGTTGTGTGTACTGCAATAGGTCAGGGGGGCACAGAGGAATAGTGATTCTTTGAAAAAATGGAACACAGATGTCAGAAAACTCCTAAAGGTGAAGGACAGCGCTAGAGCCAGCCTGGGAGCGGTGGAGCCAAAACATTGAGGTCAGTGGAGAGACAATTAATTGGTGTCCTGGAGAGAGGTAAAACTGAAAAAGGAGAGGAGCCCAGATAGAGCCCCTCATCTGACTACAAGGCTGTGAGAAATGTCCAAGCTTCACCTGGTGGCAGAACCTCAGCAGAAACCAGCCCTTGGCATTCACAACCCATCGTGGTCCCTCCATTTATGGCTGAAAAGTTACTTTATTTGTTAAAATACTGTGATATTCCTATTCCTTATTGTATTCTGTGCTTAACGTTTATCTCTAGAGCTGCTAAAAATACCCAGTTAAAAACAAGAAAAGGTTTTCATCAAAATCTTGCTGCTTCCCCGTTTCTCTAAAATTCCTTTGTTAAGGACTGACTGAAGAGCAGAAGCTTCATTGTCTGTGTGAGTGTGGTCACAGATTATTTTCTCTCTCTGCTCCTTGATTTTATTTATTTCTTTATTTCTTTTAAATTTCATTCCCTTCCTAGCCCTGTGTGCCTTTGTTATCTCAACATGGCTGTCAGAGATCACAGCAAAATACTGATTTTTCAGTTTTTAGCTATTTGGTGTTACATTTCAGGCCTGTGTCAAGCAGAGTATCAGCTAAATCAGACAAGGCTGAACCAGAGTTCTCTGCTGATTTAAGCTGAGTTGATTCTGACTCGTGCTTGGGAAGTGGGACCAGTCCAGATGTGAACATGGAAGTGCCCTCCCAGCTCTGGAGCTGCTGCAGTCACTGAGCTGCAGTGGTTTCTAAAGAGCACCAACCCAGAGTGTTTGTGCTGTGAAAGGAAAACAGGATTTTAATCTGTGTGCCTGGATTATAACCATTCCTTCCAAAACTCATGTGTTTACACAAGGAGAAGCTGATTTCTTCAGAGCCATGGCTGGCCCGGCGTTGTTTGACACAGGGAATTTTACATGCAGAGACTGGGGAGCATAATTAAAACCAGGCTATGCTCTGCTGCTCCTTACTGTCCCAAAATTGCAAGTTACTCTGTCCCAGAGGGGCTTTTAAAGAACATATATGGGGTTTTAATGGACTTGTCCAGCCTAGAGGTACAGTGTAGTCAATTAAAGGGAAAGAAAGCTTCGAAGTCCTCGTTCTGGGCAAGAACTGAGCACAACAGGCTGCACCAGTGCTGCTCCTCAGTGCTGTGGCTGCTTGGAATTGTCTTTTACACTGAGGAAGGAGGGGTTTAGGTTAAGTACAAGGAAGTTCTTCACTCAGAGGGTGGGGAGGCCCTGGCACAGAGAGGCTGTGGCTGCCCCTGGATCCCTGGCAGTGTCCAAGGCCAGGCTGGATGGGCTTGGAGCACCCTGGGGTAGTGGAAGGTGTCCCTGCCCATGGCAGGGGGTTGGAATGGGATGGGCTTTAAGGTCCCTCCAACCCAAACCAGTCTGGGATTCTGCTGACAATTCCATTATTTTTTCCTCACCGCTTGCCCTCTTCAAACTTTCTTGTCCATCCTGTTTGAGGAGGTGATTTTCTCTCCCTTAACAAACCACAAGCACCCGATCCATCATTGGGGCGTCCATATGCACGGAGGTGAAGCCCAGGCCACAATCCCAGGTGTACTTTCATCGACCTCCCCTTGGGATGTTCTTTTTCCCACTGTGAGCACCCCGCTGGTGATGTGCTGATGGTGCTGCTGCTCTGAGAAATGTCCTTTACACTGAGACATTGAGGTGCACTTGTCCAGAGGGTTTAAAAGGATGAAGCCATCACAGCCCAGCACTATCTTTGTTGTTATGGTTTCTCCATGAGCTCGTGCATCCTTCTCCTCTTGCAGCCAGCTTTGGTGTAAACTGATCCTGCTCCACAGCCTCAGCAATGGCCCAGTGCCTCTTGCCAAGACTGCAGACAGTGGTTGGTCTGAGTGGAGCTGGAAGGGGGGCCCAGCAGGAAGGGCTGCCAGGCATCCCAGTGGGGTGGGATGGAGCCCTCACTGAGGGTTTTGTGTGGGGTTTGTGCTTTTGGCTTCCCAAGAAACTGATGTGAGCACAAGGCTGGTGCACAGGAGAGCTCGTGGTGCCCAGGGATGGGCATTTGGAGTTCCTCTGCTTCCCACTTGGAAATCCTGGCATCAGCAGGGCAAAAATGAGATGGTGGCTTGAGGGGCCCACCCTTCACACCCTAGGAGTGACTTTTTTCTGCTCTACATATGGAAAATGGGATTAATCTGCATTTCTTTTCTAAGCATAATGATTTTATGGTTCTTTAGGAGAAGTATTCCCTTGTATTCCCTTCACAAAGCCACGGGAGCTCAACAGGAGAATGCTGGACAAAGAGGTGCTGTTTGAAACACAATTTTTAATTCCAAACATTCACCAAGGCTCCCTGGTTGGGGTCTGTCACTGCCACAGCCCATCAGTCCATCAATCCCCTCTCTGTGTCCCAAGGCTTTGCCCGTATTTACACAGGTAACAGAAGTTTTCCTTAGAGCTGAGCTCCCACAAAGGGAGCAGTGTTGGGAGCTGTGGTGGAGGGACTGCTTTCCAATAAACTAAATCTCGTCCTACATCCCCAGAAAGATTTGTTAGGAAAGGTCACATCAAGGCTCTTTATTACAGAATATTTTTCAAGTGCTCCTCAGTGTTAATATATTATGAGATCTTGCTTAAATTAAAAACAAAGCAAGACAAAACTTGCCAGCTCCCCTGAGAAAAATCCTGAACTGCCTTTATCAAAACAAGTGGAAAAGTGCATTTTGTGATGCCGTGTTTCTGGTTGTTTTTTAAAAACCTGGCTTTTTACAACTGGTAATCTGCAGTTTGGGGAGTTTTTAATGGGCTTCCCCACTGCGAGCGTGACTTGTGAGACTCTGCTGCTTTGGAAGGGCTGTGTTAAACCCCTCACTTGTGGTTTTATGTATCCATGTTTTACAGATTTAGCTATTCAGATGTTTGTTCATCAGGGGAAAAAAAAGAAAGTTAAACAAAGAAATGGTCAGAAGCAGAACAAACTTGTTTTAGAGCTGTGGGCAGAGTTTAAAAAGTAAATACTGTCCAATCCCCCTTGATTCTCCAAGAGATTCCTGGTTGCTTTGTGCTGCCTCCGTGATTTTTTGTGCCAGTTACTCCCGAGTTGCAGGAGTGAGATGGGAGCCTGCACATCATCCCAGCAGGAGAGGGAGAGTGGGAGGAGCAATGATGCACCTCCTGGGAAATCCAGTCCTGCTGCTGCTGCAGCATCTTCAAGGCAGGGTAAAGATGCTCAAAATTCAGGTTTTGGGCAAATGAACACATATTGAGAGGAGCTGAGTCTCTCTGCAGGCTCTGAGAGATGAAGGAACCCAGAAAAAGCCATTTTCAAATCTGTTTGAGGGAATCCAGCACATTCTTACCAGCAGTGTCTTTTCCCAGCAGATTTCTTTTTGTCCTGTAAGATCAACAGCTTCCCTTCAATTTATGTGAAAGTTACCTTTGGATTTTGCATTTAAAAGTTATGTATTGTGGCTACCCATCCCTGGCAGTGTCCCAGGCCAGGCTGGACATTGGAGCTTGGAGCAGCCTGGGATAGGGGAAGGTGTCCCTGCCCGTGGCAGGGGTGGCACTGGAGGGGCTTTAAGGTCTTTTCCAACCAAACCATTCCAAGGTTCCACCATTCTGTGATTTTAAGACTAACATAACAAATCCAAAAGAAAACTGCTTGTCCTGCAGTCCTACAGGTTCATTTTAACTCTTCATTTTCTCTTTGCTGAACTGGAGTCACATTGCTCAGAACT
This sequence comes from Corvus moneduloides, assembly GCF_009650955.1. NCBI lineage: Eukaryota > Metazoa > Chordata > Aves > Passeriformes > Corvidae > Corvus > Corvus moneduloides. The sequence continues at coordinate 26,753,376 of NC_045485.1, forward strand.
TTTCCCGAGTTTTAAAAGATTTTTTTCTTTCTCAGAGTGCAATAATTCAGTAAGAACTGCATGTACTTTGGTCAAAGCTTTAAAACCACAGAATTCTATAAAGTCTGCAAATAGCTTGACTTTTGCCTTGTGAGAATAATGCAATAAGTCAGTGTTTAGCAATTTTGAGAGAGTGGTTTGAGTTCAGATGAAAAAATTTTGCCTATCACGGAAAGAGTTGTGATTTGCTTGTGCTTGGCAGTTTCTAATCCAGGGCTGTCAGAGGTGTTCAGTGTTTCTGATCCATCAGAGACATTGATCTAGAATATGTTCCTGGAAATAATCTCAGGGAATCTCTGTTTAAACATAATTATTTTACCAGATCCAAAGGACAAGTCCCAGGCAGAAACACAGCATCAGCACCATGAACAAAATGTGCCAGGGTTAAATCTCTGCTTTCTGCTTCCTCAGGATGGAAAACGACCCTGAGGCAGAATGTCCTGTACCACTGGATGATTTAAAATCTGTGATGAATGACAATGAAGAAGATGAAAAGCTCCAAGTTAAAATCCAGGCTTTTGAAGAGAAAATAAATGTGGACAACAGCACCCCTGGCTCGGTGAGGAGATACAGCCTGGGCCAGGTCTCTAAAGAAGAAAGGAAGGATATGAGGTTTAACAGGTATGGCTCTGGAAAATGGGTGAGGGGCTCAGGGAGATCAATTTTGTCATAAAGCTTTATCCAAACATGGAGGGTTTGGTCTGCTCATGCAATACCCACAGGCAGCATCAGCCTAATTTTAACCAGTTTTTGCATCCATTAACTTAAAGGCCACATAAAATCTTTCTGAATCCCAGAATGGTTTGGGTTGGAAGAGACCTCAAAGCCCATCCAGTGCCACCCCTGCCATGGGCAGGGACACCTTCCACTGTCCCAGGCTGCTCCCAGCCCCAATGTCCAGCCTGGCCTTGGGCACTGCCAGGGATCCAGGGGCAGCCCCAGCTGCTCTGGGGAACCCATTTAATCTCTCTGTGCCCTAAGGCAGCACAAGGGGCAGGAAAATAACTGCATTGAGATATCACGGAAAGGAAGGTACCACGAGCTTTTTTGGGGTTTTATCACTAACAGTATTTATCAATGACAGCAATGTGACCCACAGGGTCCTCAGGCTGTCCCTGCCCCACAGCTCCACACAGAGCTCTGCTCTTCCTGCTCCAGGATTTGCCCTTCCAGGCACTTCTGCCCTCTGTGCTCCCACAGAGGCTCCCCTCCATCCCCAGCACGCGGATCCAGGGCAGGAGGAGCTGGAGGCTGGGGCCTGCTTCAGTGCAGTGCTGGTTGGCATTTTTATGATGTGATTGATAAAGCAGCCACGCCACTCCTGGGGTTATAAGATCCTTGCAGAGGGGCTGCCTCGCTCCCCCTGTGGCAGATGTTGGGATATGTGGATATCATTTGGATATTATTTCATTTCACTTGCTTATTAAAGCTGTGGCTTGAGCTTGGCTTTTGAAATGCAGATTTCCCAGAAGGTTCTTGCCCCTGGCTCGGTGAGCCCCACACTCAGCTCTCTGAGGCAGCTGCACAGAGCACATTTTGGGGGGATTTTTGTGCCCTGCATCTATTCCAAACCCTTTCTCCCTTCCTTCCTCCCCCTGCAGGTCCAAGAGCCTGGCCCTGCACGCGCTCCGGATGAAGGGGGCGAGCTCGGAGGGGGGGCCGGACGAGGAGAACGGAGAGATCCCTGCTGGCATCTCCTTCTCTGAGATCTACCTCAGCCAGGACCATGACAAAGGGCCTTTTGGGGTCCCCCCCGAAGCAGCACACGTGGGGAACTCCCTGGTTCCACACCAAAGTGCTGATTACCTGCCAGCAGCTGATCTGCCAGAACCGACCCCGGGAAAGGCCGTGGAAGGAAGGGCAGAGGCAGCCACGGGCCCTGTGGAATACCAGGACAAGCTGTACCTGCACTTGAAGGAAAACCTGGGGAAAGTGAAAGAATATGTGATGGAGATGGGGAGGAGAATCCCCATCCCTGAGCAGTGTGTGATTGAAGGTAAGCGGGATGAGCCTTTCCAAGGGCTTCAGCAGCCCACCCAGACTGCCCTTGATGCCTTTTCCTCGTCTTAAAATCAAGAGTCAAACACGGTTAGAAGGAGGAAAGGGATTTTACCTTGGTATTTATTGTAAGGAACCTTAGATGCACACGTCCAGGTCATATGCACCAAGATGCAGCCCACCGAGTGTGTGTGTGTCTCCCCCCAACATCGGGTATAACATTATAGGTGTTACTAATTAGCATATCTATCAAAGATTCCCTAATGAGAGGCTCAAGTGAGCCCCCCTCCCCAAGGAGCCTTCTCCTGGATGGTTCTATCTTGGTTTACAGAATGTGTTCTGGAGAGGACCTTGGGCTCTGGGGCACACTGATCCCTGGCTACGAAGCTTCTAAAATGTTGAGTCTCTCAGCTTGACGAACAAGTCCAAGAATGTAGGCAAAAAGCACTGAGAATACAGAAGTTGTAAAAAAGGTAAAACAGGGGTATAAAAGAAAAGGCAAAAAATCTTCATGGCATCACCCTCAGGGCTTGGGCAAAGGGGAGCAAAGGCCCCCAGCACATCCCCCACGGGCAGGGAGGAACATCAGCTTTAGAAAACAACGTCTTTCCCAAATGGAATCTTATGAAACCTTCCAGGATTCATTTCCTTCAGGGTCACTCTGCATCCCTCACCTCTCCCAGACTGCTGTGAAGGCTCATGTGAAGATTTCCTTTTGGGTGCCATAGAGGATGAACCCTGAGGGGTGGCAGAGCCTCTGGGCAGGGCAGGGCAGGGGGACATTCCCAGCTCCAGGCTGGAGTTATGGAGCTGGACATCAGGGATCGATGTGTGCTGGACAGTCCACGTGCCGTGGGCCCTGTGCTGATCCCTGAGGCTCCTGCTGGTTGGTTTGGGGCAGATCTGGGTCTCCTTCCTCATTATCATGTTATTAAATTAGCTGCATTGTGACAGTGCAGGTCAGGACCCTCACATTCATACCACAAAACTCCCTGAGGGCACAGCAGGGTCAGATCCCTGGTGGGATGGGTTGGATCCCATCTCACCAATCCCTGGGGTGCTTTAATGTTTTCTGCTTTCATCCCAGGTGGGTCTGTGATCTGCTTCTCTTTGAAGTGAATACTTTGGGCTGGGTTGGGCTGGGTTGGGCTGGGTTGGGTTGGGTTGGGAGTCTCCTGCTTATTCCCTTTGAGGTGAATTTGGGTGCATCCAACCCCTCACTGGCAGCCATGAGCTGTTCACAGCCCAAACCTTCCCTGGGCCATGTTGATCCCAAATAGCAGCTGCCTCAATATATTTAATTTAACTTAATTTAATTTAATTTAATTTATTAAATTTTCAGTCACTTCAAACATCACCTTCTAACGTCACTTTAGCTCCAACAGGTATCAACTGAAGTTGATAAAAGATTTATTTCTTTCCTTTCTCAGTGGTCAAGAAGTAGAAAAGCAGTTTCCACTCAAAAAAGGGATATAATTCCTTCTCTATATATATTTTAAAGGCTTATGCTTCTGAAGAATCTCCTAAATACCTTAAATTCCAAGTTTAGTAGTTGAAATAGTTATTTGGTAGAATTAAGGATAAAACTTGTGTTCCATAAAATTCCAGTGAAAACATGAGAGTGAACAATGTGGCTTTTGAAGTGCTGAGTGCTCTGACCCCGCGTTAATGAAATCCCATATATTGAATATTTTTAAATGTATTGCTCAGTTTCGTTTCTGCAATACCTATTACGATACATCCCAGGCATATGACTACTTCTAAATTCATTCAAACTATTGTAATTTCCTGAAAACCCTCAACTAGCATTCCTAGGGAAATTCCTTGAGCAGGGACACATGTGCAGAGCAGAGATTTATGGGACTCGTTCAAAATCTGTTGAAGAAATGCAGCCCAGCTCATTCCACAGGGGACAGCTCTGTTAATATTTCAGATATTGCAGAAACCTCTCCAAAAACCTGCAGTTATTGCACTTCAGAGAGCTCCAAACTCTAACAGGGCCCACTCAAAGGCGTGTTTTACATTTCACCAACGTGCTCAGAAGAAAAAACAAAATTAGAAAATATTAATGAACATAGTTGGCTGGTTCTGTGTTGGCTGTGTGGGAGTCTGAACTGGAAATGTAATATGTAAGACGTGGAAGATAGGAAAAGATAGGAGCTTCAGAGCAACCCCTCACGACACAGAGTATTTGAAGGAAATAGTGGCAGAATGTGTTGCAAGAACACAGCCCCGTGCTGAGCAAACCAGGGCACTCCACATTTCCCAACCTTTCCTTTCCCTGCTCAGGCCTTTCCCGGGATTTCAGGTGGCAGCTCCAGGGGTCAGCAGGGTGTTAATGGCAGTTAGAAGAATTTCCATGGGATGATGGGCCAAATTCTGCTCTCTTAACCAGAATTCCACCCCCTGCTTGCATTTCTACTGGTGGTGGTGTCTGGCCTGGGGCAGCCTGTCTGGGAATGGGGTGAATCCCTCATTGCTTCACCCTAGACTGGAGGCTCCTCCAAAAGGTGACGTGCTGGTGAGGACAGAGCCTTGGGAATATCCCAATTCTCCTGTAGGACCCCTCAGATCTGGCACTGATGACACAGGGGAAGGTGTTCCTGCCCAGGAGCTGGAGGGTCTGTAAGGTACCTTCCACTCCAAACCATTCTGGGATTGTCTGCATGAATTAGAGCCTCAACTTGAAGGGTAAAGGAGAGTGGCTGCAGGAGTGTGAGGGAAATCAGAGACCTCCATGTGGAGATAAATGGGCTCTGCAGCCTGGAAAAGAGATTTGCAGTATCAGGAATGACTGGGAGGATTAACTGAGTGTCTGCCCCGATCCAGGTGCTGGAGAACACGCAATGAAGTTGTAAGAGGCGAGTTCAAAATACACAAAATAGGCACCTCTGCTCTGTTAAATTGTCTGTGATTTGCAAATTGGTTTTCTTGCTCTTGAGTCAGATGTTTGCTGTGTAGGTCTTACCCCTCGCAGAGTATTTTTGCTTTACAGGGTGTGATTTGCAGGCTCCTTGTTGACTTATAAGCTCATTCAATTTATATTCCACGTCCAAATGGATGCAGTATTAACTGGAGTGTCAGATTTTACAGCTGGGGAGGGCTGCAGGTTAGGAAGTGTCAGGGTGGATCCATGAACTGTCTGTGACAGTTTGAAGATGCCTCATACAGACCTTGAAAAATTGCCCTGTCAGCTCTGTTGTTTAATATTTACTATTTTTGGCTGGGTGTGCCTTGGGCAGGGGAGAGCTGTGAATTGGGTGATGATCCTACAGCAGGAGCAGTGCTAGGACTGGGCTGTTGGCCAGAAGGTTTTATCCTAAAGAAAAGGGCTGAGCCGGGGGCGTTTCACAGAGCAGACAAGCTGCAACACCAGACTCGTGTGCATGAGGGAGTTTTTTTGGAATAACTCTGCAGTCAGAGAGGGGATTTGAGCTGGGGCAGAAAAGAGGAACCCAAGCCCACAAAAATCCATTTACTGGTCCAGTTCCTTGTTAGTGTGAAGCCCTGTGCCCTGACCCACATCTGTGGCATACCTAAAGCAATTTGAGGCATTTTTTTACATCATGTTCATCACTTGAAGCCTCTTAATCTTGGGGATCTTTTCCTTAAAAAAAGGCAAAAACCAAACCACCGTATTTGCCAGGCTCTTCAGCTTTCATGGACCTCAGCAGAGTTTTCCTCAGCCCATATTTTTCCAGGTGGGTTGAGATCCTGTATCATCCTGGTGCCTCCAGGATCTTGCTGATGGCAGCAGCCCAGGCCCTTCCAACCCAAACCATTCCCAGGTTCTGGGATGATTCTGTGGTAATTGGTGTTACGATGTCCCAGTGCTGGTTTTGGGACAGCCACAACATCCAGCTGGGATTGAATCCACTCAGTTTCTCCTGGCACCACCCCTGATTCCTGCATGGAGCTCTGGAGCCACTGCAGCCCCACCTGCTGCAGCCTTGCTGCTCCCACCTTGTGACCCCTGCACGCTGGAGGATTTCTGACTCGCTCTCCTTGTATCCCAGAGCTGCCAGAATGGAGGATCAGAGTCATGGCCATGTGTATCCTGCCTTTGGGAGTGGTTATAGCAAGGGCAGCTCCTTGTTTTCCACTCTAATTCTGCTTGATTTTTAGGTGATTTGGATAAAAAAACCGTCATTAATGCTCAGAGCTCAGAGCTTTGAATGTCGAGTAGCTGCTGGGAAGAAAGCATTTGATAATATCTGTGTGCCAAGGATGCTGAAGGATTTGCCACCTCCAGGCTCCTTTTGGAAGGACAGAGCCCTGGCAGACCATGGAATCATTCCCCCCTCGCTCACTGACACCACATCCAATGACAGCCAGTGAAAAATATCAGAACCACTTTGCAGCAGTCACTCCTGGCTCCTCGGTGCCATGCAGGAGGAGATCCATCCAGTACACATTCCGTGGGATTGCTGGCAGAGGGCTGCAGGACGAGGAGCAGCAGGGGGAGCAGGTTGCAGCGTGCTGGCCCTCCATGTGGTTGTTATTATGTTTTATGTGGTACTGAGGGGTAATGGGGACCAGATGCCGGCGTGGATGGAAAAGCTCATTGCTCCCCTGCAGTGCTCACCCCTGCTCCGGCCTGATAAATTCCAGCATTCCATCGGCCAGGCCCTGATTGGGAACAGATGGGCCCCGGGTCCTTCAGCGGGATCACAGAGCTGGGGAGGCTCAGGGGAGCGTTTCCGGGGAGCAGCGCTGCTCTGCTGGGACACAGCAAACGTGAGCTGGCATTTCTTCTGCAGGACTGGCATTCCAAACGCATCCCAGAGGTGAGTGAGACAGTGGCAACGGGAGTGCCACCACTCAGGATGGCCATCGTGCTCCTGATCGACGTTGTCAGACCGTGGAGGAATCCCAGTGGCACAGGGAGGGTGTTGGGAACGTGACCAGCTCTTCCGTGGCTGCCCTCGCATAGCTGTAACACATCCTGGGAGCTTCACCCTGCCCTGGGAGCACCCCTGGAACAGGCTGCTCTCCAGGTGGGCTTTACCTGGCAGCTGGGACACTCCTGATGGGTGGTGGCATCAACAAGAGGACTTGGACTTGGATGGGGCTTGGAGCAACCTGGTCTAGAGGAAGGAAGCAGGGTAGAACAGGATGAGCTTTAGGGACCTTCCAACCCAGTCAGTGATTCTGTGATGATTTTATGACTTCTGAGCCTCTGGACTTGCCCCTTGGATGTTCAGTCTGTGCTGAGTGCCTCCTTGTTGGTGTCCACCCCCCGTTACAGCCCTGTCTTCTCTGTTAGTGTTGGTGTAACTCACTGGAGGTGAAACCTTTGGACTGAGTTATGCCCTGCACACAAAGTCAGTAGTGTTAAAAACAATATAAAGCAGCATTTCTTGAAGCTGCCTGCTTTAAAAATTGCCCTCTCCTCCCATAAATGTGTTTTGTTTGCATACTTTTTGTAGCTCAAACTGAAGGGGTCAGGCAAAGGAAACTGAGGAAGCTGAAAAAGCTTAAACCCAAAATTTAAAAAGTTGCATCCATTTCCTATTGGTTCCATGTTTATGTGTGGGTTTGATTCTATTTAGGAAATTTATGAGCATACTTTTACTCCTATTAACAGATTTCATTTAATAGTAAAGGATTACTGATGTAAATCAAATAATGCATGAATTGTTCCCAGAGCCAGTGACTCTGTACCCTCCTGGTTTAGCCCAGCATGTTGAGCTGGAATAAGTAACAATTAACAGCTCTACTGACATTCTTCTGGTTATATTTTGTTCCTTCTCCCCAGGCACAGCCACTTGGTTGTGAACTTTAAAATTGCAGCATATATTCCCTTGTTTCCTGCAGGAGAAACAAGTTGTTGTTTATCCTTTGCTGGAAGGCAGGGCCTTGCCAAGGGATGGGCTGAGAAATGTTCCTTCACTGGAGGAACGTTTCCTTGGGGTCTCAGTCGGTCCTCTGGGGCTTTTGGTGACTGTGTGGGGTGGGTTTGTGGTGCTGTTCACATGTTCTCATGCTTTAAAATCCTTTCCTTGTGGTACTTGGCCTCTCCTGCCAAGCCAAGCCAGGCTGAGGAAGGAGGAGAACTCGACAGACAATGAAAGGACAGGGGAAAAGGGTCTTAAACTGCCAGAGGACAGGGTTAGGTGGGATATTGGGAAGGAATTGTTCCCTGGGAGGGTGGGCAGGCCCTGGCACAGGGTGCCCAGAGCAGCTGTGGCTGCCCCTGGATCCCTGGCAGTGTCCAAGGCCAGGCTGGACATTGGGGCTGGGAGCAGCCTGGGATGGTGGAAGGTGTCCCTGCCATGGCAGGGGTGAAAGGAGGTATCTTTAAGGTCCCTTCCAAGCCAAGCCACTCCATGATTCCGTGATTCGCTGACATTGGAATAACTGATATTCCCTGTTATGAATGGAACCTGGTAATTCATTGCAAGCCGCCGAAAAATGCACGTAGCAAATGCGGGCTTCTTATCAGCCAGTGCCAAATTCAGCACATCAAACACAACACAAAAGCCCTGAGTAATGGCTCAGCTCATTCCAGAGGCTGGGAGATTGTCTGGGAAGGAGCCTTCTGCAGTGGGTAGTGACAAAAGAATGCTGCAGTTTTCCAGGACCGTTCTGCTCAGCCAGCAAGGACTCTGGTCTAGAGCTGTGTTGATTTTGGCACGCGCCTTCAGCCTCCGTGTGCTCCTCAGTGGCACCCACAAAACCTTGCTCAGCACTTCCTCAGGAGTTCCTGTCTCTCCATAGATCCTTTGTCATTTTTCAGCCTGCAGCATTCAGGAATGTCCTTCATAGCCCATCAAACATGATCCTACCTGGGTGCCTTTTCTCAGCTGCTCCCCAGGGGCTGGAGCTCTGCCCCTTCTGCTCCCAGGTTTCTTGTCAATCCATATGTTTGGAACTGGAAGAATACTGGCTGTGTTCCAGGGAAGAGGAAGGATGGACTGCCTGCTCCTCTTCACCAGGGTTTAGGGTCACTTTTAGCCAAGAGCCATTTCCCATCGTGAAACATCAGCTTTTCACACACATGGCCCAAGGCCAAGCCTCGATTTCTGGTTGAGTGCATCAAGTGAAGGACTTTTAGCACCTGTGAGGGGTCTGCAGTGTGGAAGAGCATCTGTCAACAGCCTCCTTGGAAACATTGTCGTGTGCTTTCGTGTGCCCCAGGACTTAGGGTGGCTCTAGTGAACCCCTTTGGCTTCCCAAACTCCTCTGTTATGTTGAACATGAGCACTGGCAGGTTTGGGTAAGAACCAGTAGGATTGGGTAATTCAACTCAAGTTTTCCCCATAGCCAGTAGTCCAAGGGTGTGGATTTTATGCCATGGATCCAAGAGAAGAGGATTTTATGCCATGGATCCAAGAGCAGTGGATTTATGCCCCGTTTTTTCCTGCTGGGGTGAGCGTGTTGCCCATGGCCGTGGTGGGAGAGCGCAGTGGGGAGGTCCACACGGGCCAGGGATGTGACTCAGTCTCGTGCTGTCCTGGTGAGTCACCGTGGGGAGAAGGGGGAAGGAATAAAATGCTCCAAGAAAATCTCCTAACTGGAAAAATGAGCTGTGGCTTTTGAGAAAACGTGACTAAGTGGAGACGGTTTCTGGATCTCCTGAGGAGGAGAGGCTGAGAGCAGAGGCAGCCTGTGTGTCCAACAGCAGACCAGCTAGAAATGCTTGTTTTTAACATTTTTCATCTTATCAAGACGTGAACACATGGGAGGGAAATGTAATAAATGCAGAATTTCACCTGGAAGTGCGACATGCGAGGAAGGAGTTTACCTGAAGTACAAAAGGAGGCACTGCCAGAACAAAGTGTCAGTGGTCAGATTGTCACTGAAAATGCAGGAAACCTAAAAGTGGGCTGTTGGAATCTGCCAGAAATGCTACAGAGAGGCCAGATGGCTGTGAGGCTGTGAGCAAACCCTCCAGAAGCTGGCAAGGGGAAACCATTTTATCATCCTTTGACAAAGCTGTTTGAGTTTGCTGAGGAAATGGCTTCACTTGGAGAGAGGGCAGGGCTGGATGGGATATTGGGGAGGAATTCCTCCCTGGGAGGGTGGGCAGGCCCTGGCACAGGGTGCCCAGAGCAGCTGTGGCTGCCCCTGGATCCCTGGCAGTGCCCAAGGCCAGGCTGGAAGGGGCTTGGAGCAGCCTCGGACAGTGGAAGGTGTCCCTGCCCATGGCAGGGGTGGCACTGGGTGGGCTTTAAGGCCCCTTCCAACCCAAACCATTCCATGATCTATAATATTCAGCAAAAGCAGAATTGTGTATCTCAAGGCTTCATTTCCAGTTAAAACCATCACCTCAGCAGGGATCCCACAGGTGTCAGCCCCTCGTGGCTGGGGCCTGACAGGGCAGGGGTTTTCCAACAAACCCTTTAAATAAGGATGAGGGACGCACAGTTTTGATGGATCTGATGGTTTGATATCCCAAACACACGAGAAAGCACAAAGACAGTGAGCAGCCTGGCTGGACTGTGCTGCCCCTCGTGCATTTGGCAGTAAAGGGTTACTGGGGAAGATCTGAAGCACTGAACACTGAATTTCTCTCCTCCTTTAAGGGTGCAGACACATCAGTGCCCTGCTGACCTGCAGGAGTGTCCCAGACCCCCAGAGTGGGAATGGTTGCCCCTGTGGCTCTGGCACCCCGCTCCTGGGCACTGAGTTTTCTCTCTGGTTTGCAGCTGATTTGAACATTCCATGTGTTTCCTTGCAGACACTGTTCAGAGTTGCATGGCAAAGCTGTTCTTCAGCTGTCCCCTGAAGGGCCGCTACTGCCTGTACAGCAAATCCAGCTTCACCCTGGTGAGCCAGCAGCCTCTGCTCTGGATCCACATCATGTTCCTGTTCCAGCAGGTGAGGGGGACACAAACCAGGGCCACCTCTGGGCTGTGCATGTGGCTCTTGGAAAAGAATGTTTCATGGTCAAACTCATTAAATACACCTCTAATTCGCAGTGGTTTGTGACCCTTGCAGCCCCTCAGGAAGTCGCTCGATGGGGCTGAAGTTATTTTGTGCTTTATAAGTTTTTATATTTCTGGTAAATGCCCCAAATTCAAACTGGCTCAGGAGGTTACAAAGTCTGGGGATAAAAAAGTGGGACCAAACCATGTTGTCCTCATTCAGGCAAAACTTCCAGCAAGTGCCAGGTGCCTTGGAAGCAGCCAGGAGTTGGCAGTGGATTTTAGGGGAACAGCACCAACCCCGAGGCTGCAGGAGGAGGGTGGAGGGGCAGAACCCACTGGGGTTTTTCCTGCAGAAGTTTGGACTGAGCAGGATTTGTAAATCTGCTCAGAGCTGTTCTGCCAGCCCTAAAGTGATTTTCCCATGTTTAATACTGTTCCCAAGTACAGCCCAGTATTTGGACATGTGTGGCATTTCCTAACAGGTTACAAATAGTCTGAAACTAAGAGAGAACCACACTTCAGGATGAAACACGTGGGTTTGAATTAAAACACCATGTTCAGTTTCTTAACACACATGGGCCTTTCACTGCAGTTTATTCCATCCTAAGGCAGCCTTGGAAACACCCAGGATTTATCCAGAATGCAACACAGGGAGGGATGCTGTGGATGTAAGAGCCTGAATCACTCTGCCCTGTGTGTGTTCCTAGAAATAAATACTTTTCAAGAACACTGGTCAGGTAATTAAAATAATATTAATGGAGAGTCCTACTATATTTCAAAACCCTTGGATGGAAACTGGGAAATGATTAGTGCAGGACAGCAGGATTAGGCTTGATGGGTTTGCTCAGAAAGAGGAGACAGAAAGTCCATCCAGGAATCCCACATTCAAAGGACATTGCCCATATTGTGAAATCAAATAGCTGTAGTATGGAAAATCAGATTTGTTTGCGCACTCTTAGCTTGGCTCCTGCATGCAAATGCATTCTTTAATTGAAAGATCACGTAGGAAATACAGGGGAGGAAGAAGTGTTCTCTTAGCCACAGTGTTCCTGTACCACTGAGCAGTTGATGCAACAAAGAACTTGGTGCTGTTGAAATACCAGGATCATTCATGGAGGTGGAAGGTTGGATGCTCATTGTCCTTTGGCTCAGGGAGCTCTGGGGGTGACAGCACCCACCCCAACAAGGAGTCATCTTGTCCTGCGAGTGTCCAGGTGCTGAAACCTCCTGTACTCTGTGGTGAGAGTGTCCTGGGGAGTTTTCCCTCCTGTGTTTCATCCCATTCTCTGTCCAGCACAGTCACAAACTCTGCTCTTGCTGCACAAGGGCCGAGAGCTGAAGGAGCTCCCAACAAACTCACACAAACCCACAGGGGGGTGAAGCATCTCCTCCCTCTGGCTGGGAATGCCAGGTTTTCCCAGGGGGATGCACCTCACCCAGGCTGGTTCACAGGGGCCAGTGCTGCTCTCGTGCTGATAAATTAACATTTCACTACAACCCCAGGTTGTGTATGGTCATCGGAGGGCAATCCTCAGTGAGCCACAGACCTCAGAGACGTGGGATGTGCAATAAACTTCAAAATCCCCAAGGGAAATGAGATATTGTGTGCTGTATCCAGTTGTGAGCCTATTGATCCATCGGAGCTCCTCACGGAGAGCTGGACTAACCCCTGGCTGTTCTCATGGCTGTCCCCCTGGGAGAACAAGATGCTCTCTGGTAATGGCCAAGTGAAAAAATGCCTGAAATAATTTTCAACATTTCCTTCAGAGCCTGTTTGCAGAACCTTTGTCCATACAAAGCGACTCAGTGCAAGTCCTCAAGGCCCTGTGGGAGAAGACACAGCTCAAGGGGACGCACAGCTTTGAGACTGCCATGATCCAGTCCACGTTCCCGCACCAAAAGGTAAGGGCTCCTTTTCCTCACAAATGAAAATAGGAGAAGGACTCTGCCCTGCATTTTGAAACCTTTGCAATGAAAAACCAGGGATGCTGCATGTGGGTTTTTTCCTGCTCACAGTCTCAAGCTCTAGACTCAGCTTAGCTGCTGCTGTGGGGTGTTGGGCAGCCCTTGGAAGTTCACCTAGTGAGACACAGCCCTGGGTTTTATGGAACTGTCTGTCTGCACATGTGCCATTAGTTACCCCCATGAGCTGAAGGGATTACAGCCCAAAGCTCTTTACTGTCCCCAGGATTTCAGTGAATGCTGTTTCCAGGCTATTAATCAGCTTCCTTGGAAAAGGCCGCTGTTGGATCGGGAAACAAACATCTATTTATTCCTGAGCCTCTCCATCCAGCTCAGTTGGATGAAAAGGGTTGTCAGACATGATTTTAAAACACTCTTACTCGGAATATTGTGGACATGAAGATGTCTGGTGGAATAAGATTAAATTACCAAGTTTATGGCTGATTTAAAACCAGAGTTTTGTTAGGAACAGCTTCTGAACTCCCAGGATAATGTGGTGATGAAGTGGGAACCCTTCCTGGGGCTCACAGGAGCAGGGGACCCCCACATCTGAGAGCAGCTTTGGGGCCAGTTTTACTGACACACAGAGGAGCTGTGCTGAGGATTTGAGCTGCTGTTGAAATCCAGGCCTGGCTCATCCAGGGGCATTAGAGCAGCTTTGCTGCTCAGCACGGGCTTAACTTGAGCCACTGCCAAGCTCCACTCATCCAAAGTCAGAGCTGGTGCAGCGTGAAGAGTTTGGGGGGAATAAGGAGCTTAGGGCAGAGGATTCCTCCACAGACAGATGGGATGAGGGGCACCAGGCACACACAGCCTGCAGGACAGCCCAGCACCCTCAAACAGGATTCGTCTGCAGGGGGTGCATAAGCCTGGAAGTGCTCAGATCCGGGAGTCTGCCTGTTCTGGGAACTTTCATCGCTCCATGACAGTATCGCAGAGTTCCCAAAACAGCAGAGCTGGAAGGGAGATCCTGATCTCTGCTGGGTTGGGGAATCCAGCAGTGATTGGAGCCGGGGAGCTGCGGGAGCTGCGGCTGCCAGCAGCCCTGGGACAGCTGGAACACACCCGACCTGCTCAGGGTCCAGTCCTGGCCGTTTGCTGCGGGATTTACTTTCTGGTTTGGTTTTGTTCATGAATACAGAACCAGAGTTTGTTCTGGTTTTGTTTACTACTAAGAACCCAAGTTTGTTTCTAGTGCAATTTCCATTCAGTTTTCTGGGAATGAAGCTTTTGCATTTCAAAAAAATCTGCCTGGAACATTTCCTGCATGACCTGGTCCTTGCTTTCCTCAGCTTCTGCCATAATGGGAATTTGTCGTCTCAGAAGTTCTTCCCATTGCTAACAGGACTTCAAATATTGTGAATTATTGGACAAAATTATTGTATTTGTTAATGTTATTCCAGGAAGCAAAACTCTGAGGGTGTGGTTGCTTCATTAAGCACACCACTTTTAATTTTAAATGGTTTGAAACATGTTGATGCAAATGCAGCATCAACATTGTCTGCTGTATTTGATACTAAGTTTTATGCATTTTCTAGCAGAGTCTGAAATGCTTTATCAGGGCTGGATGGGATATTGGGCAGGAATTGTTCCCTGGGAGGGTGGGCAGGCCCTGGCACAGGGTGCCCAGAGCAGCTGGGGCTGCCCCTGGATCCCTGGCAGTGCCCAAGGCCAGGCTGGACACTGGGGCTTGGAGCAGCCTGGGACAGTGGAAGGTGATAAACTTTTTTCCAATACGGATTCTAAAGCATTTTTCAAACCTGGAGACTAATGTTTGACATCAGTGCTCTACTCCAGACTGAATTCTGAGCAGTATCCTCAGACGTGCAGCACTGTGGTGATCCCTGAGCCAGCCAGGAGCTGCAGCAAGGACCTGGCTCCCACAGAGCATGCCGTGTTTCACTGGGCAGCCCCTTCATGCCACAGAAAACATTTATTCAACACGGCTCGAGACGTGCCAGGAGCAAAGCACTTCCAGATGTGCATCCTCCCAGGTTTCTGCCGGGTTCTTCACGGCTCCTTATCAAAGTCCTGTCTGTGCCCGGGCTGGGCTGGGCTGTGCTGGCTCCCCTGTGGCAGTGCTGAGATGGTGACTGCTTTATGAGCCCCCCATGATGCCCTCAGAGCTCCTTTGTTGCTCAGCCTTGCAAGAGCAGAATGAACATTTTGGAGCTGTGGGCTGCTCTGTTCTCCCCTTTCCCCGTGGCTGCCTCGGTTCACGTGGCAGAAGGAAGGGCCACGCTGCCACAATGGACTCGAGGTTTTCAAGGTGATGGAGCAAGGGGGTGAGATAAATCTCTTCTCTCCAATTAGGCTTTCCCCCAGGCTTCCCTTCCTGAAATAAGTGGCCCCTTGCAGGTTATTTCAAGCGTGCTCGAGTGCAGAGTGGAACAGGCAGATTTCTGCACTGATATTTCAGTGGCATTTGCTCTCTTTCAGGCTGGAGTTGGCTCCTTGCAACCATCAGCAGATTTTTTCACGGGATGGGGAAGCTCCCAGGCTTTGTGTGCAGCCTCATCCCTGTGTCCTGTAATGTCCTGCCCAGGCCAGGGACTACAGTGCCATTGTTTTGCCCATCTTGTGTCCCCCAGGGTGCCACAGCAGGAGCTGGGGGCAGGACAAGCCACTGACTGTGCTGTGCTGCCTCTCCTTGAGTACAGCTGCTCTGGAAAGGCTGGAATCCTGCATCCCTCCACAGCCTTGTGCAGTGTGATGGACTAAGAGCCCTGGCAGGGGACGGTGTCTCCCCCCTGACTGCGTAAATCCGTGTTTTCCTTGGACTGCAGGGCGGTGTTCGGCTCTGTGAGACCCCACACCAGTACACGGGAGGGGTTCTGAGGGCTGGCAGTGTCCCTCCCCAAGTGAGGGACTTGGCTGCTGTTGCTGAACACCGAGGTTTGTTTAGGTGTGGGATCACAGTCTGGTGTTACATCAAATCACGGGCTTTAAAACACACTGAATTTTGCAGTGGTGTGAATTACCTCACAGTGAGAATCCTCTGCCTTTCCCAAACTCAGGGGTGTTCCTTTGAGCAAGCCAGGTGTTTGTCTGTGGGTACACAGTGCCACTGCCCTGGCTCATCACTCTGCTCTGGTGGGGATCCCGTGGGGCAGCAGGGTGTCAGCAGAGACCCTTCTGGGGCACTGAAACATCCCTGGGGGAGGGCTGGGGTAATGGAACCGTGGAGTCATTTGGTTGGAGAAGCCCTCCCAGACCATCGAGTCCGACCATTCCCCAGCACTGCCAAGGCCACCATTGACCATGTCCCCAAGTGCCACATCCACACATCCCTCCTGTGACTCCACCACTGCCCTGGGCAGGCCTTGCTATGAATAAATTTTCCCGATATCCAACCTGAACCTCCCTTGGCAGAACTTGGAGCCATTTCCCCTTGTCCTATCATTTATTGCTTGGAAGAAGAGCCCGACCCTCCCCCGGCTGCCCCCTCCTGTCAGGGACTTGTGCAGAGCCACAAGGGCCCCCCTGAGCCTCCTTTGCTCCAGACTGAGCCCCTTCCCAGCTCCCTCGGTCTCTCCTCATCACACTCCTGCTCCAAGGTGGTTCAGCTGCTGGAAAACAGGCCTGGTTGCTGACAGCGGCGTGGGAGAGGAGAAACAAATCCCAGACCATCCCCTGCCTCCCTAATCCATTATTTATGACTCAGCTGCTGCTGCTGGTGGAGAGACAGACCCATCCTGCCCAGAACATTGCCCTGGCAGTTGTCCCTCTGCAGGAGATGTGGGAAGGAGCCTCTGTATCCCTCTGGATTTGGGGCTCTGAGCAGGTGGCTGAGCAGTGCTTCACCTCACGAGTTTGGTTTCTCTCCTCCTGTCCCAGGACCTGGAGAACGTTCAGATGCACCTGGAGGAGGTGAGGTTCTTTGACTTATTCGGGTACAGCGAGGAGGCAGGAGCCTGGCAGTGCTTCATGTGCAACAACCCCGAGAAGGCAACAGGTACAGGGCTCCTGCCTCTGTCACAGGTGGGCTGGAATGGATGGGGTGAAGCTCACAGGTCATGCTGGGTGTCTGGTTATGGTGGGGAAAGGAGAAACCAAACTTTCCAGTGTCTATTTTAATTGGAATTCTCCATTAAACTCATCTTCAGTGAGAGTCAGGCCCAAACCTGACTTGGTGTGTGCTTAGAGGGACACAACCGCAAATCTGCACCATCCCTGACCCCTGGCGAGTGGGAGGGCTCTGCACCCACCCTGTAGTGTCCAGATAAAGGAGTTGCATCTCCTGGACCACATCCCAGGTCCTCTGGAGCCCGCCCAGGTGCCACAAGTCAGGGGATGTTGGCATAGAAACAACAGCTGGTTGCTGCCATCTTCACTCTCAGAATTATTTGCTTTAATATAATTTAATCCGCAGTGCCCATCTCCTTAGGGACATGGTGATTAAGTGTTTTTAAGGCATAATGCTTCAGCTGTATTGGAAAACAGGGTGAGTGGAAAATAGGAAAAAATAACCTTTTTCCCAGGTGAAATATCCTGGTGCCCTCCTTTTGAAGCTTTCTGGCACCCATGTGTTTCAGATCAGTGCCCTGGCAGGCAGGGGAATGTCTTGTTCTTAGATGCTTTCTGCCACTCTGTAAAAGTCTGACCAATCCTGGCCAAGAATTTTGACTATTTTGGCCAGGTTTTTGAATAATTGGCTGTTTCAGCTGTTTATTTTAACAGTTAGCGTCTCTCTGGACTGCATCTACCCCGAAGTCTTGCAGGAGTGGCCCAGCTGCTGCTGCAGGCCAGGCTGCCCGTGCTCATTCCGTGAGGGTTTGAGCATCTCCTCCCTCCCCAGCTGCCATGGGACTCCAGGGCCAGAAAAGGAATCTTGCTCTGAGTTAGAGCTTCACCTCCACAGTGGTCTCAGCGTGGTTTCTCCATCACATCAGTGCTGTCGAGCTATGAGGAACACGAGTCTCTTGCTTAAAATGTCAAAGCTTAATGAAATCACTTTGGTGTGAATTTCCAAAGACATTGAACCAGTCCAGCCTTGCCTCCCTATTGCTCTCCTGGCTGTGACTGTCCTGTTCATGAGCAATTGCTCTCTTTGTCTCAGTTTAAAAGGATTCTTGTAAGGCTCATTTTGAGTATCATGATTTGCTTCTGAGCTCCAAAGGCCTTTAGAAAACCAAGCAAATAAAGTCCTCGAATGGATCACGTGGAAGCTGAGGAAAGGAACGTGGAAGAGGGAGCTCAGTGGAATAAAAATTTGCAGAGAATGACAACTCCACCTTTGTATTGGTGATGCAGAGCTGTGGCAGCTGGGAAGGCTCGTGGCAGAGTGGGAGACCCTGCAGGGTCTCTCTGGGTTTGTAAGATCTGACACAAGAAAGGATTTGGGGGTCTCCTTGGATTGGCAGGGAATTTAAAGGCTGTGAAACATCTTTTATTTTCATTCCGGAGTGGGAAAGACCCTTTGAAATCTGAAATACTTTTGAGAGACAAGAAAGCAATTTCTTCCTCTCAGCAATGCTGTTTAGCAACCAAATTCCTGTTGAAGAAGGAATTCAGAGGCAAATTCTTTTTCTATTATTGTCTGCTGGGTGGCTCATGTGGGGTTTTGTTGCATTTTTTGGATGCCGTGTTGCAATTTGCCATTTATCCTCCAGACTCGGGCAAACACTGCCTTAAAGCCCTGACCTGGCCTTGGGATGGAATTCCCAGAGCGGCTGTGGCTGCCCCTGGATCCCTGGCAGTGCCCAAGGCCAGGCTGGACATTGGGGCTTGGAGCAGCCTGGGACAGTGGGAGGTGTCCCTGCCATGGCAGGGGTGGAATGAGATATTTAAGGTCCCTCTCAGCACAGACCATTCCATGATTCTGTGATGAATGATTCCTGTTTGGCTGTAGCTGGGAGGGTTTTTGGAGCTGGAAGCTGATCCTGTGTGGAAAGAACCAGTTAGGCTGAAGCAAAGTGGTTGATGCACCCACGGTGACAATTAGAGAAAGTTTGGCTCTTTCTCAGGCATTCTTCTGGTTCCAGAGCATGTCTTGTACAACCACACTTTTCCAGCAGTGCTGTTAAATCACCCTGAATTGGCTTTTCCTGCCACTGAGGAGGAGCATTCCCACAAATCCTGCTCAGCTGCCCACACACACGTAGGTGCCCTGCTCTCAGAGGGAGCAGCACCAGCTCACTCCATCGTGTGTTCCAGTCGTGGCCATTCCAGCACAGCCACGAGGCATCTGGAATGCTGGACAATGCAAGGATTCCTCCTGTTGGGACAAGCTGGCTGTTGGGAGCCCCATTCCGACACAACCCCCTGCACTGAGAGCTGGGCTTCACCAGCTCTGGCACAAAACATTCCTCAAAACCACCGGAGAGCCGGCGAGGGAATCACAGCACATTCCCCCCCTGGAAGCTCACAGAGCAAGGCAGGGATCCCAGGGGCTGCACAGGGGGAATCACAGCACATTCCTCTTCTGGAAGCTCACAGAGCAAGGCAGGGATCCCAGGGGGCTGCACAGGGGGAATCACAGCACATTCCTCTTCTGGAAGCTCACAGAGGCAAGGCAGGGATCCCAGGGGGCTGCACAGGGGGAATCACAGCACATTCCTCTTCTGGAAGCTCACAGAGGCAAGACAGGGATCCCAGGGGGCTGCACAGGGGGAATTGCAGCACATTCCTCTTCTGGAAGCTCACAGAGGCAAGGCAGGGATCCCTGGGGCTGCACAGGGGGAATCACAGCACATTCCCCCTCTGGAAGCTCACAGAGCAAGGCAGGGATCCCAGGGACTGCACAGGGGGAATCACAGCACATTCCCCCTCTGGAAGCTCACAGAGCAAGGCAGGGATCCCAGGGGGCTGCACAGGGGGAATCACAGCACATTTTCCCCTCTGGAAGCTCACAGAGCAAGGCAGGGATCCCAGGGGGCTGCACAGGGGGAATCACAGCACATTTTCCCCTCTGGAAGCTCACAGAGCAAGGCAGGGATCCCAGGGGGCTGCACAGGGGGAATCACAGCACATTTTCCCCCCTGGAAGCTCACAGAGCAAGGCAGGGATCCCAGGGAGCTGCACAGGAGCCAGGGGCAAGGAGTCAGGATTTGGGAAAACTGAGGGTGCTTGCGAATTCCTCTGGAAAACTGCAACGCCATGGAAAAGCCTACAGCACATTAACTTGGGAATACATTTATCTCCCTCCAGCAGTGCCGATTATCCAGGGAAATGAAGGAGCCCAGCTCTAACGCTCACTGGAAGATCATAAAAGGTGGCATCCAGCGTTGTTTTCTTTCCAGGTTTTCAGCAAAACCCAATGTGGTGATTAATGGAAGAGAGTGAATCCATATTCCCCGAGGTTAATTGCATTTATCTGCCACACATTCCATTCTTTCACGTTCATAGGAGTTTATTATCACTGAGATCATTCACGAATTCTTGTGGAGGATTTTATGTTTCATCAAATGCAAGATTTAAAGCTTTGGGTTTTATCTGCCTCAAGTTCATCTTGGAAGAGTTTGGAGGGTTTTCAACTTTTTATTCAGTACCCAACCTACTTAGAGCTGGATGTGTTGTAGTTCTGCAAAGAAAGCAAGATGGAAAATAGAAAATTCCAGCAGACACATCAACGGGAACTACTCAGGGTTAAGCTGGAGTTAGTGTGTCTATATTGAGATGATTTAAGAAAAAATGGGTATTTCAAGACCTTTGGGTATTTCATGACCTTTTCAAACTGAAAGAGGAGATATTTAGATGGGATATTTGGACAGGAATTGCTCCCCGTGAGGGTGGGGAGGGGCTGGGCTGGAATTCCCAGAGCAGCTGTGGCTGCCCCTGGATCCCTGGCAGTGCCCAAGGCCAGGCTGGAAGGGGCTTGGAGCAGCCTGGGACAGTGGAAGGTGTCCCTGCCCATGGCAGGGGTGGCACTGGGTGGGCTTTGAGGTCCCTCCAACCCAAAGCATTCCAGGATTCGATATTACAGTAAATAACTTTTGATGATTAAGGAGATCACCCAGGAGACAGAGCCAGGCCCTTGTCAGCACTGTGGGTGAGACACAAACTGGAGCAGGAGAGGTTCCCGTTCCCTACAAGGGAGAGCTTTCCCACCATGAGGATATCCAGCACTGGAACAGCTTGTCCAGAGATGATGTGGAGATTTTTCAAGTCCCACATGGATAAATCCATGAGCAACCCAGTCTGATCCCGTGGGTGACCTTGCTTGGAGCAGGAGCCTGGAGGAGACACCCCTCGAGCTCTCTTCCAGCTGAGTTATTCTGGGATTCTGTGAAGTCAACCGCAAAGAAAACAAGCAGAAGGACTTAGAAAAATATTGGAAAAGAGCTCCATTCTTATCTTGCATGAATATCTCTCTCCTAATCAGCCCCTCAGACATGCTGGCATCGGATTCATTACAGCCGCTCTGGAAGCTGCCATCAGAACTCCCCACAGGCTTCTTAGTGGATACCCAGGAGAAGTCCTCTCATAGCACTGCCTAAAGCCACTGGCTCCTTAAAGAGAGATCAACATTTCTTAGCAAATCCTGGGTTTGAAAGATTTTGGCCATAAAAATTCACTTTAGGCCAAAATTGCACATTCACTTCCTTTCTCATGTTGTGCCCCTGACCACAAACTATCTCAGTATCATCTGGCCCCTGAGCCTTTTGTGCTTTGCCCCTCTTAGTTTGGTTAAAGCCTGTTCCTACTGCTCTGGAGTGGGATTGAGGATGTTCCTCTGGGACCAGGAGCCAGGCAGAGAACAGTATTTAACAAAATTGCAAAGTTTTTAGTAAGGGGGACACTAAAACGTGGCTCTGTCCCACTAAGGAGTGTGTGGGGAGAGGGTGCAGCCCCAAGCCAGCTTCCTGGTGAATTTGTCCCCTTTTGCAGTGACAACATTCATACAGGGAGAAGGCAACCCTCTGCTTTACTCTGTCCCATGCCAGGTTGGGTGCTGTGATCCAGCACATCGGTGCTGGCACAAAAATGTGCAGAACAGTTGTGGGGTCAGGGCTGAAGTGGCTGCGTGGAGCAGAGCACGCCCCGCTCCTGTCGTGGAAATCCCAGCTGCAGCTCCCCCCCGGCGCTGAGGCTTTGCCAACCCCCTTTTCATTCATCCATCTCCTTCCAAACGCTCCCTATCTGCAGAGACAGGAATATTTACGGTCTTTCCTGAGGAAATTGCACAAGTCCACGCTGCACCCCCCGCCCACCCCGCTGCCAAGGAAAACAACGCCGGGGGAAGGACACATCCTTCATCTACAGCTGATGCCTTGTGCTGGCCTTGGTTTGCCCTCTTCCAGACAGGAGGTGGGTGCCCAAAAAGCCATAAAGCCTTTGGCACTCCCTTGGGTGGCACTTGGGCACCCCGCTCACCTCCATCCTCACCGGCCTTTGGGCCCAGGAGCTGCAGACGGCTTTGAAGGAAAAGCAGGGCTGGATGGACGTGGAGGCTGAGGGACAGGAGAGTGGCCAGCCAGGGATGACTGCCCCTCTGACACATGCTGGGATGGGCTCCAGGGCAAACATCCCATCCAAAAACATCTGTTCTCAGGTTGCCTATGCCTTGCACTGCCCTCCAGTCTGTCTGGTCCTTTGCGACCTGGCTGTCGGTGTGAAGATAGAAGAGAAAGGAAAAAGAGACCACTAGGAGATGTCAGGGCTTAAACTGCCAGAGGGCAGGGTTAGATGGGACACTGGGAAGGAATTGTTCCCTGGGAGGGTGGGCAGGCCCTGGCACAGGGTGCCCAGAGCAGCTGAGGCTGCCCCTGGATCCCTGGCAGTGCCCAAGGCCAGAAATGGTTATCACAGGGCTGAGGAACAACTGGGAGGTGTAGTGGTGGGGAGAAGTTTGGGATGGCTGAGGGAAAAGAGATGGAAGAGGGAGCTGTCAGCTCCATCTGCTTGGCCTCCCCAGCAGGACATGGTTGAGGGCTGAGCTGTCTTTGTGACGTGAGAGCTGAGGAAAGTGAGGAAGGCAGAACAGCCTTCCTGCAGCACAGCTCAAGCCTCTGGCTGGGGCAAAGGGAGGGCAGGACTAACCCTGGCCGTGTGTTCCCCTCCGCAGTTGTGAACCAGGACGGGCAGCCCCTGATGGAGGGCAAGCTGAAGGAGAAGCAGGTCCGCTGGAAGTTTATCAAGAGGTGGAAAACGCGCTACTTCACCCTGGCTGGCAACCAGCTGCTGTTCCGGAAGGGCAAATCCGTGAGTCACAGCCCACCAGCTGCACTGCTCCCTTTCCCTGCTCCCCAACACCACTCCCAGAGGCTTTTACCCCCCAGTTTTGCCCGTGGTAATTCTTCCACTCGCAAAGTGCATGGCAGGGGAGAGCAAGGGACATGACAGCCACAGCCAACGTGCTGCACAGGAGCTGTCACTGCTGCATCCCCAACTTTCAGGGGGCTTAAAGCCCATCTCATTCCATCCCCTGGCCATGGCAGGGACACCTTCCACTATCCCAGGTTGTTCCAAGCCCCCTCCAAGCTGGCCTGGGACACTCCCAAGAGCCCTCAGCTGTTTGTTGGCTGGTGGGTGACTCCTGCCCCAGGTGAACTCTGCTCTGTCCCCTGTGTTCCAGAAGGACGACCCCGACGAGTGCCCCATCGAGCTGAGCAAAGTGCAGAGCGTCAAAGTGGTGGCAAAGAAGCGGCGGGACCGGAGCTTGCCCCGGGCCTTCGAGATCTTCACAGACAGCAGGAGCTACGTGTTCAAAGCCAAGGACGAGAAGAACGCCGAGGAGTGGCTGCAGTGCCTCAACGTGGCCGTGGCGCAGGCCCGCGAGCGCCAGAGCCACGAGGCCACCACCTATCTGTAACCAACACCTACCTGTAACCAACACCTGCCTGTAACCACCACCTGTAACCACCACCTGTAACCACCACCTGCCTGTACCCACCTACCTGTACCCACCTGCCTGTAACCACCACCTGCCTGTAACCACCACCTGTAACCACCACCTGCCTGTACCCACCTACCTGTACCCACCTGCCTGTAACCAACACCTACCTGTAACCACCACCTGCCTGTAACCAACACCTGCCTGTAACCACCACCTGTAACCACCACCTGTAACCACCACCTGCCTGTACCCACCTACCTGTAACCAACACCTACCTGTAACCACCACCTGCCTGTAACCAACACCTGCCTGTAACCACCACCTGCCTGTAACCAACACCTGTAACCAACACCTGTAACCAACACCTGCCTGTACCCACCTACCTGTAACCAACACCTACCTGTAACCACCACCTGCCTGTAACCAACACCTGCCTGTAACCAACACCTGTAACCACCACCTGTAACCACCACCTACCTGTACCCACCTACCTGTAACCAACACCTGCCTGTAACCACCACCTACCTGTAACCAACACCTACCTGTAACCACCACCTGCCTGTAACCAACACTTGCCTGTAACCAACACCTGCCTGTACCCACCACCTGTACCCACCACCTGCCTGCAGCCCTGGGGCCACCAAACCACACCTGCGTGGCACCGCGGGATGGCCACAAGGCCACCCCCAGACCCTGTGGCCCCAGGAGCTGTGGGACAGCCACAGGGAGCAGGGAGAGCTGCCTGCAGAGCCAGAGGGCCGGCAGGGCAAGGACGCCTCCGGGGAGCCAGTGCCACTGGGAGCGTGCCCTGGCATGGGGACACTGCCCAGTGCAGGAGCAGCTGCCACATTCCTGGCAGAAATCCAGGGGTTTTTCTTCAGCCTGGTGGCCTGAGAGCCAGGGAACGTGGTTAGACAGCCAACCCCTCGGCCTGAGGTGCACCAGGTCTCTGACACTGCCAAGAGAATTCCAGGAATGAGGACTTTCTGCTTTCCTCAAACACTTGGATGTAAAAAGTTAATTTTCCTTATTTAATCCCAGTGGACTTTATCATTTTATTGTTTCTATGTGTCCATGCTGCTGCTTTCAGGTTTAAATTGGGCAATTTGAAAGATTTTTGTACAGCTGGAAAATAATTTTAAATATTTAACTGGTTTGATTTCCCCTCTTTTTCCTGCTTTTGCTCTACTTTGTAACTGAATGTAATTTTTAGATTTTCCTTTTCTTTTTTCTCTTCTCCATTCTGTAACTTTTCAAAATTTCTGCAAATCTGGAAAATTCCCAGTTTGTTTGATTTTCTTTGTTACTTTCAAATGATTCCAAAGTGGAGGAAGCGCTGTAGAAGAGACTGAAAGGAAAAGAGGGGGGGAAAAGGAAGGAGAGGTCTGCAAGCAAAGAAATGAGCTCAGAGATCACTCGAGGCTGAGTAGAAATAAAATCGAAATTTTCCAACCTAGCAAAATGTATCTTTGGCAAAACATGGTTGTGGGAAATGTGGAAAAATGAGGAAAAAATGCTTTTTTCCGTACCTTCCACTGAGTGGGTGCAGGTTTGGAGCAGGGATGCTCCTGGCCTTACCCCAGTCTGCCTGTGGAGTGTGTGAGGAGGAGGATGGGCCTGAGGCTGGAAAAGGTGTGGAGGGAGTGGGATCTGAGGGATCCACCAGGGTGGTTTGGTTCCTGCTCCCTTGGTGAGGTTGCTCTGCAGGTTTATGGCTCAAAGCTGGGAATCTTGTCCCATGAAATGCAAATGTTTGTCCTTGGAGTCAGATCCCTCACAAGCTCTGAGTGTTCCTGGTGTTTGTCTCTGCGGCTGCCAGAGCTCTGTAATTTGTTATCCTGACAGGTAAGATGCCAATGTTTGGGAATGAGCATTCACCCAAATTAGAATGAGGAAAAACGAGTTCCTGGCAGCACGGGAGTGCCCGAGCTCTGCTGCCAGGTCAGGGCCCAGGGCTGCCTGGGCCTCACAGGAGCTGGCAGCTCCACAGAGGGGGTTCTCAACCTGATCCATCCAAACACCCTCAAACCTTCTGGGGAGAAACACCCTGGACCTTGGAGCTGTGCCAGCGCAAGGAATTGCCACGGACAGGGAAAGGGAAATCAGGCTGAACTTTAAAGGCTGTTTGCTTCCTCTGTGTCTCCCTTTCTGGCTGCCTGCACTCCTGGGGATCTCTGTGTTCCCCTGCTTGGTTTTTTCCCATAATTTTTAATCATTTCCCATTGTGGTGGCCCCAGGGGACAGTGTTGCTCCAGGGGACTTGCAGGAAGACGCTGAGGCCACCCGTGGGCTCAGCACAGGGAGTGTGGGGTGGGTAGTAAAACCAAAAGGCTCAAAACTGGCTCCAGACTTTCCAGTGCTCTTGGGAAAGATGTGAAATGTTCAAATTCCTGAAAATCCTTGTACCAGCTAAAACATGGAGACAGATGTCAGATCCTGGAATGTGGCAAAGTGATCAGAAGAACCTTGTTAAAGCTAAATTTAGTCACAGAAGATACAGAAACCCACCACAGAACAGGCAGCAGGGCAAGGGTGAAGACAGACACACGATGGGAATTTCCACAGGAGGCCTGGCAGATGAGGAAAGGAGATTTCATCCATTTAATTTTCAATACCTGGACCAACAAATCCTCACCTTGCCCACAGGACAAACCACTGAGTCTGTGGAGAATGAAGTTAATTTATAGGTGAGAACTTGGGGCTTTATGGCCTTGAGCGCTCAAATTACATCCTGTAATTCACCCGGAGTTCACCCACCCTGGGATGAGTTCAGTGCTAACGGTGAGTCGGCCATCAAAACCAACTTTTACAGACAAAATACTCCGTGTTTCCTACCCTTGGAGCCAAGCCTCAGTCTGCCACCTCTGAAGGATGTCATCGATGCACCTCGTGTGGGGGACAAACACAGCTCTGTGTCCCCTGCTGGCCCCAGGCTGGGCACCAGCACTCAGCGGGTACTCACATCCTTCCTTTCAACCTCAGTGTGATGGGAACAATATGGATTGCATTGCTCTGGAGTTAGAGACACCCCGGGTGCTGTGCCAGGAAATAATTCCCTAAAATAGGGAGCTCAGCCACACTTCTCCTGACTTCAATTAAAACTTGGAGGAAAATGAAAGAGAAATTCAGCTGGCAACTTCTTCCAGTCACCCTCCTAAAAGCAGAAACACAGAGATCATCAATCGAGTGTAGAATGAGAGCAGGGGACTTCTCAAGCAAATGTATAAATAGCTTTTATTGGTTCTTTTTCAAACAACACATATCGAGACACTTTGGATTTAAATATCCAAAACATTTTGGATTCAAATATCCACCAGGAACATGTTGGTAGCTCTGGTTGTGCAGTATTTTCTCTGTTGCTCATTCTTGCAGAACCCATCCTGGTCCTTTGCAATGACAACACTGAGAGCTCACTGAGGGTCCTTGGGCACATCCTGGAAAAAGGACTGGATGCAAACACCCCCTCAGAGCCCACAGCTCCAGGACTCTGCCACGGAGGAGAGCTCCCAGTCCAAACCAGCACCCCCAGTACCTTCCACCTACTGGGGGCACAGACCCAGCTTTAGGATTTAACTTGAGCCCAACGCTGGAAAACCAAACCAAAATCCAGACCTGAGCACTCCCCAATGTGAGCAATTTCCAAACCTGAGTTTCACAGATCACCACCACTTCTCCAGGAAACAAATCCTTCAGAATACTGGCTCCCACTTCGATGAACATGTTTCTGCAAGGACAATAATCCATGTTTTCCTGAAGGAGCTGATGTGCCCCATGCCTCTGGTGCCACATCCTGGTTACCCTTCAGGGATGCCAGTCTGGGTGAGTGTGTGGCCTCAAGAACACCCAGGAACAACTGGGCTGGGGCAGCGCTGCCTCGCCCGCGCGACGCTGCGGTGATGGGAACGATGCCAGGGCTCTGCCAGGGAAGGGCTGGCTCACACCTGGGGCTCGTCACCTCGCACTCCTGCACAGGGGACGGAACTCGGGCCCAGCCCTGGGCCAGGCAGCACGGGAGCAGTATCCCCTGGCAGGGTGGGAGCAGTGGTGGGACGAGCTGGCGTCCAGCTGCGTGCAGTCCTTGGGGAATCTACTGCGCTGGATCCCTGCTGCCAGAGGGAGTCGGGCTGGATGCCCTTCCCGAGGTCCCTGCCAGCAGGAATTGTTCTGTGATGTACAGCGGGCCAAGAGGGTTGCCAGGAATGTCTCAGCAGCCATGATCGCCACTCCAAAACAAGCTGCAAAGCACGGCCCCAGAGCCTCCCCGCGCTCTCCAGGGGTGGCTGTGGTGATTTCCTTCTGGGAGGACTGCTAGGAGAAGGGAAATGAGGAATAGACTGTCAGGCCACAGGCTGCTGGGGGGAAAAGGGGAAAATGTGATTCACTTCCTTCCTTCAGAACTCTGCGTGTCGGTGATGCCCAGAGCAGCTGGGGCTGCCCCTGGATCCCTGGCAGTGCCCAAGGCCAGGCTGGACACTGGGGCTTGGAGCAGCCTGGGACAGTGGGAGGTGTCCCTGCCATGGCAGGGGTGGCACTGGATGGGCTTTGGGGTCCTTCCGACCCAAACCGGTCTGGGATTCCTGAAGGGAGAGCGGCGCTTGTGGCTACTCCCAGGCCCAGTTACACCACGAGGAACAACACTGGTTTCTGCAGCTCAGAGGAACATGGAGAATGAGGCAGTTCCCTGGTAAAAGTTTGTAAGATAAATATGAAATGTAGTGATATTTAGCCAGGCAAATGATAGGTAATCACTGATTGCTGTAACAAATTTAACTACTTGGGCTAAACTTCTTTCTTGCTCACAAGCAAATCATTTGTGTTTCAAATACTCTATTTGGTTCTGTTATTCCCTGAAAAGTTCCTGTGTTCCTTCTTGTGAAGTGTTTGCGAACAGCTCCTTCTGATCACACCTAGGCCGTGCTGGTCAGGTTTTCCTGCCCAGACAGGCACATCCACGCCTGAATGCGATGGTGGGATCACACCTTCCGGAGCCAGGGACAAACAGGAGCCTTCACCCACAAACTTCCTGCTTAAATCATTGTTCCCTCCCTGGTGCTAACAGCCTGTGCTTGGAAACACAAATTCCAATTTCTCTGCCATTTTTGCTGTGCTGACTAAGGCCCAGGTGGGTCACATTCTCAAATCCCAGCAGGAATTTCCAAGGCCACGCCGTGGTGCTGGCCGGGTGTGCACCCCCCGAGCCCCCTGCGCTTCCATGGGCTCTGCTGGACGGGATTGCCTGGAAACAGGAACCGTAGGCTGTGCCCCAACCCTGCCTTCCCAGGGCTGGTTTGTGAGAGCTGAGCCCAGCTCCAGGAAGCTTTCCAAGGAAATTTTACCCCACAATTCCCCCTGCCCCCCGAACAAAGCATTCCCCAGCGTGTCTGACAGCAATGGAACAGAGCAGGCGAGAAACGCTGAGGCATCGCACACAGGCCTCGCATGCAGCACGGGGAGAAATGGAATAAGCTGGACATTATTTTTCCAGCCATTCCAATTCCAAGCTCAGCTACCCATGGGACTAACCTTGCCTGCTTCTTGTTGACAAGTCCTCTAATTCATCCCAATGCTGATGACTAATATTCCTTGGGTAAAATCCTTGACCTTGTTGAGGTCAAACGCAAAACTCCTATTAACTCTAATAGGGCCAGAATTTTCCTTGGATCCCTGCATGTCCTGGTGGTACCTTTACGGCTTCCTGCACTCCCCAGGCTTGGCCAGCTGCAGAACACAATGCCCTCCCTCCCCATGGACACCTGGTCAGCAGCCAGGAGTACTCTGGGGAGAAAAGCTGCTTCCCAAACTTTTAGCAGCATCAGGAATCAGCTGTGCCTCCAGCAGCCTGCACTGAGGCCATCCCGTGGGAGCTGTGGGATGTGACCACCCGGCAACGTCGCTCCTGGTGCTTGGGGGCAACGACAGAATTCCTGCGGCTTTTCATGCTCCAGTGGCAGGAGGAAACAAGAAATGGGGTTTGACTGGGGTTTTTTTCCACAGCAACAATAGAGACATGCCTGCAGCAGTTAGGAAGGGTTTGTATTGCACCTGTGAAGGAGCAGGACATTGATTAATTAGATGTCAAATTACAGCTACATTGGGCTGGCTCAATTATTCCATAAATCTCCCCACTGTCTAATTAGGTGAAGAAAGAAGGAAAATCAGACTTGATTCATTTGACTGCTTCACTGAAATGACCTGGAGCTCTCAAAACAGTTTGTGCTGGGGTTGGTTTTGCCAGGACCTGGATGTGGCTGGCTGGCCCCACCTGGGTCCCCCACCTGGGACCCCCAATGCCCCAGCTCAGGGTCTCTGTACCACCCCAGGGATCCCAGTCTCGGCCCCTCCAGGGGATGCCCCTGGGCCCAGGCAGCCCTGACAGCTCTCACAGTCTCAGGACATCCCAAGATTTAGATTGAAATCTAAATTCAATTTCTACAAATGTGGACATTGTAATACAAATGTTGTGTCCATCTTCTGTGGATATTCACTCCCCATCCCTGGAAGTGTTCAAGGCCAGTCTGCATGGGGCTTGGACAAACCTGGTGTAGTGGAAGGTGGCCCTGCCCATGGAACGAGATGGTCTTTGGGTCCCTTCCAACCCAAACCCTTTTATGATTCTATGATAATCCTGGCATTTAAGTGACTGTAACTTTTAGGACACACCAAAATCACTTGGTTTTTTTAGGACAGAAATAAAAATATGTTTACACAATAGCTATTGTTTAAGAGCCAAGCTTTGCCTCCTGATCTCTGCCCTGCCCTTCCCTTCTGGCTCCTCCTCAGTAGGAAAATCAGCGTGGACACGTGGTGGCTGTCTGTCCTAGAGGGGATGAATGGGTCCTTCCCAACCAGGCCATGCCTTCGCTGGCAGTGTCAGAGAAGGTGGCTCGTTGGGGTTGGTGGCACCACAGCCACCCCTGGGCACTGCTCCACCACTGCCTTGGATGTGGTTTTGCCACCCAGAGCGTGGGTAAAGGTCATTGAAAATCCAGGATCACAGAGGGAACGCCAGTGCCTCCAGGTTGGGAGCAAAAACCCTTGTTTTTCACTGGCAGCTCCTCGTGGAAAAGATGTGTCTGTAAGAGGGTCCTTTGTTCGTAGGGATTTTTTGTAAAGGATAACTTTGCGTCACCACGTAACACTCCCGCCAAAGGCTTCAGGCCTGCCTTTGGTGGAACGAGGCTTTCTTTGGGAGTAAACAACAGGAGAAGGCCACGTGTCACAGAACAGAGCCGTACCCAGAGAGCCCAGCCTGGCTGTGCTTCGGGGCCTCCAGCCCAAGGGAAAACATTCGTGGCCAGGGGTGTTGTTTTTGCTTTGAAGGATGCAAGTGTGAAGATCCTTTGCTCCAGTGCAGGTGGTGTTTAGGCAGCAGCAGAGTCTGTTTTTCCAGCTGTCCATGACTGCCTCAGCTCAGAGAATCACAGAATCTCAGACTGGTTTGGATTGGAGGGACCTTAAAGACCACCTTGTCCCACCCCCTGCCATGGGCAGGGACATCTTCCACTATCCCAGGCTGCTCCAAGCCCTGTCCAACCTGGCCCTGGACACTGCCAGGGATGGCTCTGGTTCCATGAATCCCTCTGTGTCCTACTGCCCAGACAGCAGGGACCAGGACAATGTCAGCAGCAGGAAAATGATGGAAGCACAGTGTCCACTAACACCTGACAGTCCTGTGATGGAGACATCTCTCTTTTATTTGGGCTCACCTGTGAGGTTACACAGCACTCTGCCCCTCAGCCATCGCTGCATCCCAAAATGTGGCTTGGGAAAAACAGCCCTGCAGAGTGGTCAGCTGGACTTTGCCAGAACTGTCTGGAATTTTCCCATAAATCGTGGAGCAAACAAGGCTTTCTGAACTCCTGGAGAGGTGGGCATAGAGAGGGGAGTGCCTGGGCTCCTGTGCTGACGGAGATTCAGCTGCAGGGGTTTACGCAGTAATGCGCAGGTGCCAGAGTGATAAAATGGGCATGGAGAGGAAGAGCAGGATTTGCTGATGGAAGGAGGGGATTGTGGCTCAGGACTGCTGGGTGGTGAGATTTTTGGCTCACAGGCCAAAAACGTTCAGCAGGAAAAGTCCACCTAAAAGAACAAGGTGCTTGGCTCTGATCCATGAAGCTCCTGGATGTGCTGGAAGCTGGGTGGTGACCTGGAGAAAGCTGTGGTGTGGCCTGCTTGGTCTTGGACTCCTCAAGAGGAATCCCAGGAGCAAGATGAATGCTCATATCCAGATGTTTTGGGGTTCAGGAGGTGGTCCTAGCTGGTCCCACCTCCCTGTAGGTGCTGCTCTGGCTGCCCAAGGGAAGCAGGTGAGTGTCCGGCACCTAGAGTTTGGTGCTATCCCAAAGGAGCAAAGAGCTTTAGGGACAGCCTTGCTCTGTTCCAGTGACAGAGGGAAGGGGCAATAATTTGGGGGAGCCCAGCCTGTGAAATCCATCAGTCTGAAACCCTGAATTGGGTGCTTTGGTGGGGGGGGGGCATGGGAGAGCCAGAACTGCTCCATGCATGGCTGAGATTCCAATGCTTTCAGCTGCCTGAGTCACTCAGCTCTTCTATTAAGCTCCAGTGCAGTAAAGATGACAATTATAGTAAATGGTGACTTTTCTCTTGATAATGATGTATGCAAACGGGCTTTAAGGGAACAACTGAATGATGCTGATCCCTTCTGGGGCTCCACTGTGACACCAGAGCAGGCGTCTGGCACGGTTTGAGTGTAGAATCACCACGAGTCTTGTTCTGCTGCACAACAGGGTCAGAAGGTCTTTCTTCCAGCCCTCCTGGCAATACCTGCAGGCACAAAAGGGCCACTAAATCAGAATTAACTCCTTTTGAACCCGACAGAATCCTTTATTAGTACAGTTCTATTTGCAACTAGTGCAGGAGGAATTTGGAATTTCTCTCCTAAAGACCCCTGAGCTTCCCACCCTCTCCCTGGAGGGGCTGAGCCCCTCGGCCTCCCTCCCCTGTTTGGGGGAGGATCAGAACTGCAGGATCCACTCCTAACTTCTGTACAGCCTCTGCCAAAGCTGCTGGAGACAGGCACCACACCGTGGGTGTTATTTTGATTTTTTCCAGTTTAATTCTCCTCAAAATTGAGTTTTACCT
Organism: Corvus moneduloides; assembly: GCF_009650955.1. Taxonomy (NCBI): domain Eukaryota; kingdom Metazoa; phylum Chordata; class Aves; order Passeriformes; family Corvidae; genus Corvus; species Corvus moneduloides. The sequence goes on from NC_045485.1 coordinate 26,786,127, forward strand.
GAGGTCACTCACAAATGTTGTGAAGTTTTGGGTTGTTTTGCAGTAAAGTGCTGCCTCCTGCTGGGTGCAGGGCCCTGTAAAAGAGACTGCTCAGGAATTTATTATAGAGGATTTCTTTCACCTGAACTTTGGAAAAGGCTTTGCAGAGATTGCTGAGCATTATTATTATATATACTTGCCAAAACCCATTCTTTAATAATTTAGGGAAATACTAGAAAATGATATTGTCAGTCTTTCCAGAAACTAGAGAAGGCTTAAAGCATCTTTAGGAATCTCAGAGTTCAGACTCTGATTTGTTCCAAAAATGAGTGACAGAATTACTCAATACTGTTGACTAAATGGAGACATAGATATTAAAGAAAAGCCTTACTCTAATACATGATACTGTACACTGTGGGGAACGTTGCTCATAAAGGCAGACATCCCTATCTCTGTCAATCCTTGAACAAAATGTCTTCCCACATCCTCATAAATGACCTATTAACATGATTTTTTAAAATTCATTTTATTCCCTTGCGTAATTCCCTTAACTAACAGGAACTGAAAATATTCTGAGACATGAATATCCCAGACTAAATTTATACACCACTGCACCCTGGCAATGTACACCTTCGATATGTTTAAAAGCCAATTTTCTCTTGGTGTTCTGGGGACAGAGAGCTTATTGCTGACACCTATAACTAATTACTTCAAATAACCAATTTCTTTTATTTACAAATGGCTCATGGGCTGGCTGGCAATATCCGGGGGTGTTCAGTATTGCTGCTGTTATATCAGTAAGGAAAATCTTGCCCACACATTCTCACTTTGATTTCCCCTCCCTTTGCTGGGGAGGTTCTTGCTGTCCATGTTCCTTTTGCCTGTCCCGTGGCTGAGGGGGTGACACAAAAATAACCATCCTGAGGCTGTTCTGCAAAATCCCAGCAACCCACTAGATGGCAAACAACCCCTTGAAAAGCCCACAAATACAGCTGTCCTATATAAACAAAGCCGGTAAAATTCACCACAGGTAAATCGCTAATGGAATTACATTTTGGCATTTAGTTAACCCCAGACCACAGTGAAGTCTGTCAAAAGATCATTAGTAAGATATAACAGTAAAAGCTGTTTCACATTCTGGAATGTTGAGGTACAATATGAGCTTTTATATGGAATGGTTTGGGTTGGAAGGGACCTTTAAAGGGACACTTTCCACCGTCCCAGGCTGCTCCAAGCCCCAATGTCCAGCCTGGCCTTGGGCACTGCCAGGGATCCAGGGGCAGCCAGGGGCAGCTGCTCTGGGCACCCTGTGCCAGGGCCTGCCCACCCTCCCAGGGAAGAATTTCTCCCCAATATCCTGACAGAGTTCACCCTCTTCCTTCTGTCAGTGTGAGACACACCTCAAAGAGGTTGTGCTGCCTTCCTGCACTGCCCCGCTCCGCCCGTAAGGACAGAATTTCACACTTTATTGCAATCAATGGGAAATTCACCACTGACTCAGAGTTCAGTGGAGATTTCACTCAAATACTGCAGGAGAAATAAAGTCCCTGACAGAGCAGTAGATAAAGAGGCAAGGACCTGATGGCCCTGATCTTTCTGCTGTGAATCATTCTCTGAGGAGGAAAAAATAGCATAAAAGACCTCTTGAGGTTAAGGAGACACTTGAAAATGCTTTAAAAGCAGAACAAATTTGCAAAGCTGTGAAAAAAATGCTTGAAGAGCTCACAGACCATGACAGGAATTCATTCCTGCAGGGAGAAAAGGGGCCAGCACCCCCAGCTCTACACTCACTCTGCTCTGTGCCCTCCTTGCTTTGCCAACTGGTATTTTAGCACTTGGATGATAGAAGTAACCACTTGTTTAACATTAAAGCAGCTTTTTTCATTTATACACACAAAGAGCTCTTCCTCACTACCACAGCAGTGAGTTGTGGCCACAAAAACCCAGCAGCAGAGCAGGAGAAGGTGTCAGCCCCTCAGAGCCCTTCCAGAGCACATCTGAGCAGCCCTAGAGCCTCCCTGGTTCCTCTGACCATGCACACAGACAGTGCTGCTCTCCCTGCTCTTGCCTTACCCTCACCCTGGGCTGATCACAGCTCAGTAAATGCAAATATGCAAGTGGTGAAGTGGTGAACGATTTGCTGGGTATTTACATGAGGTGAAGCATCTCTGTACCGGCTGTGTCTGTGCAGGGGAAGCACCTGCTGGCACCGGTGGGCTGCTTGCAGCTCGCCAGTTCCGTCCCAGCGCAGCTGCTCTGCAGGCCATCAGATAAGAGGGTTTCGGTGACAGCCCTGTCCCCGCAGCAGGATGTGGCCTCGGGGTGCTCACACGGGGCCTGTGGCCTCGGGGTGCTCACACGGGGCCTCGCTGGGCTCGCAAACGCTGCAGAGCCGCGCTGTGTCCCAGCAGCCTGGCCGGGACAGGCACCTGTGGCTCCTGCTGCACAGCGAGGGGGCTCTGGGACTGGAACGCTGCAGTCGCTCCCTCAGGAGGCTGAGTGCAGGAGCTTGGGTGGGCCGGACGGTCGGGACGGACGGAGACGAGAGATCTCTGAAGTCAGATCTTGGAACATGCGGTTTATTGCAAAGGGCGTGGGTACAGGGGCACTGCTTAGAGCTGCAGCTGGCAGCTCTGAGCAGGCCCAAGAGAGCAAGAGAGTAAGCAGGTAAGGGAGTAAGTAGAGTGGAATCAAGTAAGAGAGTAAGGGGGTAAGGGAGTAAGTAAGAGTGGAATGGTGAAGTCCTGGTTACAATACAATAAATCATCTTCTGTACTGAATATTCTAATTTTCACTAACCAATCTAATACAAGATACAAATCCTATAGCATTTACATACAGCCTATAAGAGTTCTTATATTACCATAGAGTGTTACATCTTAACTCCTAAAAACTATTCTTTGGACCCCTTCTGCTGAGCTAGTAGGGTCTGCTCTGACCCTTGGACCTGCCTGCAAGCAGAGGGTATTGTTCAATCAAGAGGGGATTACCTTCAGCTGGCCATACCATTGTTTTCCAGTTGTTCAGTAACTAAGACTTGGTATCTCAAAGGTGGCCTTCATTTCGATGTCGCTTATAGTTTTCACATTCCCAAAATCTTTTGTCAGGCAATCATAAGGCTTTCCTGTTTCATCTTCCCCAACACTGAGTGCAGGCTGAGTGCCACAGTCATGACAGAACTGCCCTTGGTGGCTTGTCCATGTCCACGTGCTCCTCAGCTCCTGGAGGTGGCTTGTCCCTGCTGGCACACACTCCTCAGCTCCCGCCCCACGACAGCCAGGTGAGCCTCGCCAGCCAAGCCAGCCTCATCTTTCTTTTTCTGTCCTTCAAAGCTGCAGACTCATGAGGAAAGCTCTAAAAATAGTTTAGGCCTCTCACTGTAGTGACAAATGTCCTCCTGCCAGAGCCAGAGCTATATCTGTCCCTGACGTGAGCCTTGCAGGACACAGCCTGTTCTCATCTGTCCCCCCTGTGCCAGTGGCTCTGCTGGGACCTGCTCCAGCTTAACCCCCTGACCTGCACCTCCTCGCTCCCTCCTGCACCGCTCAGCTGGGGCAGGCTGGGGACACCCACACCTGCACACAAGGGCACAGGAGGGGACTGCACACAAGGACAAACCCGGGCACGTTCCCAGCTCAGGCCTTTCCCCATCAGGACGATCCAGGGTGCAAGAGCCTCTTGCTGAAGCAGAGTGGGTTTGGAAACCTGGTCCGTGCTTGATGTCATCCTCTCCCAGGTGCTGTTTTCCCAGTTTGCTTACCCCCAGCTGGGAACACCACCAGACCCATGGCAGCTTCACTGGGCCAGATGGGATTTCAAGTACTGGCAGGGATGTCACCCGGGCTGCTTGTGCGTTTGTCCCCGTTCCCAAAGGTGGCCAGAAGCGTTTGTGACCCCGCAGGACTGGCTGTGCCGAGGGATGGAGCTGTGCCACTGCGGGGACGTGAAGCAGCCTGTTTGTTTCTGTCACACCTTCACGGTTTCGGGCGTCACTGGCAGTGCTGAGTCAAACCCGGGGCACAGCAGAAACCACCTGCCCCCGGAGGCAGCCGGCAGCAGAGATGTCACCACATCACCCTCATACTTCGGGGCAATTACCGACACCAGTGCAAAGCTCTCCTTCCACCTTCTGGATCTGCCCACACAGAATTCCAGCTGCTCGTGGCCAGGCCATGCACAAACACACCCTGTGGAAGAGCTAAAGCTGCTCACACCCAACCTCTCCAGGCAGTGAAGCCCAGAGATCCAGCCTTAAAGGTCATTACTGTCACTGATCTACACCTCAGTAGGACTTGATAAGGTCCAATAAATCAAATTCCAAATGCTTTTCCTGGCATACCAGCATGTCTCAAGGAGAAAAGCAGGGTTGAGTTCTAAATGTGCTGTAAAACAGGTTTGAACTTCAGTGACTTCAAGCCTGATGTTCAGTTTGCAAATGCATCAAACTGCTATATTTGTGTATTTATTTATATTAATACTACTGTTGCAGATAGGTGAGCTAGTGAACATCAGTCGGTAGGAAAAACTGACTTTAATACATGGTGAGTATTCCTTATTTCCTTGTTTTCCCAATGCCTTGCACTGCTTTGATGGAAGTTCAAGCAATTTGTGTATGTTGTGATGAGAAACTTGAAGCCTTGAGTCCATAGACTCATGAACTGAGAGAAACAGGCTTAATTTAGGCACTAAATCTTCTGAAAAAGCTGTGTAACACTCACAGAAATGCAGATTTACTGAGAAAACAGAAAGCAACAAATGTTGTGCCTTGAGTATGAGATTTGAAGAGCAGAGATTTTCCAGTTAATGCAGCGTATTTTACATTCTAGATGACAGAATAATTGAAAAAAAACCCTGCTTTCATACATGAACAATGTTTAAATCGTTTCTTGATAAAGACTTTAAGCCAGTCACCAGCTGTGCCTCCGCTGCAGTAAATAAGAAATGAGTGAGAGGAATTCCACTGAAACCAAAGAGGGAGGGATTTGGGGAGTGGAAGGTAAAGGCTCAGTTAACCTGAAACAGAGAAACATCTATGGCCAAGAGTATCCCAGCTCCCCTGGTTTCACACCCAGTTACTCACGGTGCAAACTGCAGGGTGTGACTCCCCTGCTCAGTTCCTCTTTTCTCTTTCAAAACCAGTGAGTAAGAGCTTAAAGAACTCGCCCTCTGGGAACGATTTCAAATAATCCTCCTTGTTCCTCTGAGCTGTTCATTCAGAGCCCAAAATTGGAGTCTCTGTAAATCTCTCATAAAGGTATCTAACGAATTTCTCTTCAAGTTATAATTTGGCAGAGCAACACACTGTTTATCCAGCTGGAATAAATCCCACTGCCAAGTTTTTTTGGCACCAAACTTTTATCTCAATGCAAACCCAGTACTCGACACATCCTGGGGCTGTACTTGCCATGAGAAGTCCCGTTCAAGCTGATAATGCACATTTTTATCACTGAGATGGAAGAGAATTCCAGATTCTCAGTTAATTTATCACATTCAGCATGAAGAATTAAAGTCAATCTCCTAAATTGTTTGATTTTTAAAAAAACTACACAACTTTCAACTAATGTTTTACTTGGAGATTTTAGAATTCAATGAGTAAATTGATCAGTAAGTTGATCTAAGCATATTCTGCATTGTCTGAGTCTTGTCTATTTGATATGACAGCAGAAACTTTTAGATATCAGCTCATGTCAAAATAGTTTCCTGCCTAAATTCCTGTCACGTTGTTTTCTTACAGCCATCATTCCTCAAGGAAATCAGATTTTTCTGTCGTCAAGGATTCTTATTTTCCCAAAATAATCCTTTCTTTTTTGTTAAGGTAATTGCACACTGTAATTTGTAGTAATTTGCTAAGAAACCCTTTGTATTTTGTTCCGGGAAACATTTGCTGCCAAGCCTGTAAATCCTGAGGGATTTAGGCACTGAGGTGATGTCACTGACCACCAGAAGGAGGGTTTGGGATGTCCAAAACTCGCTTTCCATGAGGTGTTTTGTTTTTTCCCTTTTTTTTATCGCTCAGCTTTGGTGTCTCTCACTGCAATCAGACACCTGGAAGAACAAAATCAGTTTACATTTGTGTACAACTGATTTGAAGAGGAGCTTCCGTGGCCTGCAGAGTTCCAGGCCGAAGGGTTTCAGGAGAACCAGGCTAGTTAATGCCTCATCATGACTCAAGCAGCAATTATTGATTGATGCTGTTTTCCAGCAGTGTCCTGGCAACAAAGCACTGCTCCTGCTGCCGAGGGGACAAGGCACTGCTCATCTTTATTGAGTTCAAAAATATCCACATAAAAACATCAAGGATCGGTAAGAACGGTCAGGAGCGTTGAGCTGCGGAAGAAGAGCAAATACAAATCTCTTTTTGAGCTTTTTGAAATATCAACGTGTAACCTGGAAAACTGGAGCACATTAAAACCAATAAATGATGGGTGTGTGCATGGGGGAAAAAAAAAAGGGGCAAATTCCACTGCGCTGACACCTGCTGCTTCCGTGACTTGTTTTTCCTCCTCTCCAGCCCCTCTGGCACGCGGTGGGAGGGAAATGGAAAGTGCTGCTCGCCTTCTGCAAATACCACGTAAACCCAGGATTTTCACTTCAGAATAATCTGAGGGTCAGAGAACTGACTCAACTTTTCCCAGCTCTCCTTTTCATTACTATTTCTTTAACCTTCAGTGCATTCTGTGGGCTGTAAATTGCTTTTTGCCATTGCAGAGGTGTTTAGCACCAGTGTTGTGGGTTCACAGGACTTTTTTTGGCTCTGTTATGACAACTCCAAAGACTGTTCCAGGTTTCTAAAAGGCCGGTGCTCTTCCAGGTTGGTGGTGAGATTTTTTTTTTTATTCCCTGTAAAATTGTTTTTAAAATCCCAGGGATTGTACAGCACACGGCTATAGGAGGGGAGCTTGTCAAAGGGCCAGGAAAATTGGGTGAACTCTTCCAAATAACTGAATAATAAATAGCGTCCTTTCCAAACAGCCAGAATCACTGCTGAGTCATGAACCTGCACATATAACTGCTCCCAACTAAATGCTTTATTTCCGTTAACTACTTTGGTGATAGTTACAGACTTTCAAGCCCCAAACTATTTTTGGAAAAGAAGGATACAAATCACACTGTGGAGAGCTTTCTAAAGGACGTGCTTGTAAAAATGGGGAAGTTTATTAATGACTGTAACCATGACACAAAATAAGGCGCTGCTCCACACCCTGTGAGGAGGATGAGCAGACCTCGAGCACCTCAGCCCCCTCCTCACGGCTGATCCCGTGGATCCTGAGGGAGCTGGGGAAGGGGCTCAGGCTGGAGCAAAGGAGGCTCAGGGGGGCCCTTGTGGCTCTGCACAAGTCCCTGACAGGAGGGGGCAGCCGGGGGGGTCGGGCTCTGCTCCCAGGGAACAGGGACAGGAGGAGAGGGAACGGCCTCAGGCTGGGCCAGGGCAAGCTCAGGGTGGACAGCAGCAGGAATTTCCCCATGGAAAGGGTGCTCAGGCCTTGGCAGGGGCTGCCCAGGGAGGTGTGGAGTGCCCATCCCTGGAGGTGTCCAAGGAAGGCCTGGATGTGGCACTCAGTGCTCTGGGCTGGGGACAAGGTGGAGAACAGGCACCGCTCGGACTCGATCCTGGAGGTTTTTTCCAACCTCTTGGGAGTCTCTGACCGTTCCCGAGAGACCCCCGAGGCCAGGGGCGGGGCGGGGCGGGGCCGCCGCCCGCTCCCCACACAACATGGCGGGCACGGCCTCTGAGGGGCCGGTGCCACTCAAACCCAACGAGCCAATCAGAGGCCGCGGCTGGCGCGGGGGGCGGGATTTCCCAGTTAGCGCGCGCGTGCGGTTACGGCGGCGGAGGGATCTGCGGCGCGCGGTGCGGGCTGTGCTGCGGCCCTTCCCAGAAGTGACGCAACCGCCGGGGCTTTCCCGCTCGCCGCGTCCCGTGTGGTCGCGACAGCGGGGGATGTCGCGACAGGCGGGCCTGGCCACGAGCGCTGAGCCACCGCTGGCGCCGCCCGGGCGGCGTTCGGGCGCGCGGTACCCGGAGGCAGCGGCGGGTGCGGCGTGCGCGGCCGCTGTGCTCTTCCGCCGTGAGGGCGGTAAGCGGCTGCTCCATGTGGGAATGTTTCATTTATTGTGAATTTATTACCCACAGCGTTTAAAACTGCAGGAGCTGGTTCATTTTTACTTTGCTTTTCCTTAATAAATGAAGTTGGAGGTAACTTTCCGCTGGACGTTTCCCGTCTGGAACGGCGCAGCCAACCTTTTGCCCACAATCACCTTTTTATTCAGGTTCGGGGTTTGTCTATGTGACGTATTTCGAGCACCAAAAGCTCTAAGACAGGGCTTTGATCCAGGACACGAGGCCTGCTTAACCACCTATGCGCAATTTCTGTGTTTTATGTACCTATTCTGTACCGTGTCTCCGCCCATGACACGGCTGCAGTGGATTGACCCTGAACGATCCTTTTCAGCTGTGATTACACCGCAGTTTATCCAGCATCGTTCCCGCTCCCTCGCTGCTGCGGCGCACATCCAGTTACTCTGCACCGGTTTAAAGCCGGTCCCGTTCTCGATCCCTGTCCCGCTGCCGATCCCTTGTCCCGGTCCCGTTCCCTGTTCCCGGTCCCGGGGCGTGTCCCGCGGACTCTTTTTTCCCGCCGTCCCCCGCGCGCGCGGCGCTGGCGGGTGCGTCACGCGCGGGGCCGCGCAGTCGGCGCGCGGCCGCTCCCGGGAGCGGACCCAGACCCAGCGCCCGCTCCGCCGCCATGGCCGCCGCGCACCCGGGCCCCGCCGCGCCTGCCGCCCCCGTCCCGCCGCCCCCCGCCGCCCCGGGCATCCTCATCGGCGACCGGCTCTACTCCGAGGTGTCGCTGACCATCGACCACTCGCTGATCCCTGAGGAGCGCCTCTCGCCCACCCCCTCCATGCAGGACGGGCTGGACCTGCAGTGCGAGACCGACCTGCGCATCCTGGGCTGCGAGCTCATCCAGGCGGCCGGGATCCTGCTGCGGCTGCCGCAGGTGAGCCCTTGCCGGGGCTTGCGGAGGGGCAGGGGAGGAAGGGAAGGGAAGGGCGGGCGCCGCCATTGTGGCGGCGGGAAGGGCGTGAGGCGGCGCGGGGGGGCGGCGGTGCCTCACACAAAATGGCGGCGGCTGGGCCAGGGCACTGACTCGGCTCCTTCTCCCTCCTCCTCCTCTGCCCTCACAGGTGGCCATGGCGACGGGGCAGGTGCTGTTCCATCGTTTCTTCTATTCCAAGTCCTTCGTCAAGCACAGCTTCGAGGTGAGCGCGGCCCGAGGGTACCGGGGGAGGGCGGATGGGGCGGCCACGCGCTACACAGGCCGCTCGCTTCCAGACCGGCAGATTTGCTTCTTAGTTATGTAATTCTGATTTTATCTGGGTTAAAAGCTATTTGCTTAACGGAAACGGGGCTTCTTTTCAGATTGTTGCTATGGCCTGCATCAATCTCGCGTCCAAAATCGAAGAGGCGCCTCGTCGGATAAGGGACGTGATCAACGTGTTCCATCACTTGCGGCAGTTAAGAGCAAAAAGGTAAGATCAGCTTCGTTATGAGCATAAGCACATGTTACCACTAATGTACGTTGCAGTTCTCAATTCACAGTATTTTTCCAGGCTAAGTTCAACGACCTAAAATTGAGAAGGGAGTGCCCGTTGGCTGCTGTGTAGGCAGTACAGTGCAATCCCGGCTGCTTCTGCTTTTGTTCACGTGGTAGACCCGTTTTCGTTGTTGATTTAGCTACAGGTTATGGTTGACAGGTATTGTTCTAGTTTTACATTCATGGTTGTGGTTTCAGGTCTGTTTGTTGATTTTTTTGATGTCTTGTAGTTGTTGTGAGGTAGTCTTAGGTGTGAGTGGCCAGTTAGCAAGTTGCTGCGTATTCTCCAGATTTTTAAGCGTATTCAGTAGTTGTGATGCTTTTCTGTCATTAGTCTGTGGCTGCCCAAGTGTGGTTGTGGTGCTAAGAAAGTACCTCTTAAGAAGAAGCTGAATTTTCAGTGGTGATAGTGTTACTTTCAAAAAAAAGCCATTTTAGAGAGTACCTGAAGAAAGGTCTGATTTGGCCTGCAGTGTTTGCAGCTTTAATGGTGAGGAATGTGCCATTGAGTCTGGGAGGCTGAAGGCATTTTTAGGTGCAGAAAGTGTGAGCTGCGTTGTTCTGGTGCCGTGCGCCTGTGCAGGTGGTGTAGAGCTGTCCAAGTTATGAGGACTTAATGCTGCTTCTTGTGTGTAAAGCAACATTTTTCATGTGTAAAGCAAATTAACGATGCCTTGAAAGGAGCAAGGAGTGGTTGAAGGGAAGGAGTTCTCTAAGTTGCTGTTAAACACAAATCTCCTTAATTTTGTCGGGCAGCAGTATTGCAGTCTGGGATTGGAGGCTTCAACTTTGCCTCTGGTGGCTGATTGCTTAAAGTTCTAGGTACTCTGTAGCTACAAAAGGATTTTGTTTCCAGCTACACTGTTAAATTCATACTTTATTTCTCTGCCGTGTGTCACCAGGTTACGGCAGGAATTTAAACTTCAGTGTTGTTGAACCTTTTCTGAGAAACAGAGTAGAAATCCCGAAGGAAACCAGCTGTTTGTTAGTGTCTTTATCCTGGTTATGCTTCTGTTGAAGCCAGAGCTTCGGCTTTTATTGCCTCCTGATGGTGCTGTTCTAGTTAGTTTTAGATCCAAGAAGAAAGAGTCGGTGTTATCCTTTGGAATTTAGCTTTGTTCTGTCTGGCTTTTAAAGCTGTTATCCCTGATGGCCCCAAGAGAGCTGTGTGGAGTTATGCCAGGTGTGAATTCAGTGGGATTGTCTTCGCAGTTATTAAGGGAGTCTGGTTATTGGAATTACTGGAGCAGGCTCAGTGATTAGTAACGTTCTGGCCTCTATCCAGGCAGTGAAGGTTAATTAATCATATGCCTTGCTTTTCTTTGCATCAAGAATACAAATTAGTTGTTTCTTTGTGCTGTGTGAAGGATCAGAGAAACTGAACTTAACCTGTGAATTTAAATCTTTCCAGCTAGCCTGTTCCAAATCCCAACTTGTGCATGTTACGTGGTGCCTAAAGTGCATCATGTCCAGAGAAATCGTGCACTGCTACCCATTATTTTCGGGAGAAATGGGTATTGTTGCTCTGCGATTCTGAGTGAATCTGCATGAAACGAACCTTAAAAATGCTGCAGTCTGACATTCAGACTTGCACACCCCCTCCCCTTTTTTTTTTTTAGCAAGCAGGATGTAAACGTTTTTCTGTACTTTTTACAAGCTGACAATTCCATCACCTGTACACGTTATTAACTTCAACTCTTTTTTCCCTTGCAACCGACTATACAGCGACCAGCTACATTTACCAAAGCCTGGGTGATGTGGAGTGGTACATAAAGATGAAGCTGTCGTCATGGCAACAGTGAGTGAAGTATCGAAAATCCCCAAGGAGAAGCCAGTGCTCTGAGCATAGGTCACTGGAATCGGGGGACTAACAGGTTGGCCGCTGGTGAACCATTTGGAAGAACTCCTGTATCTTGTTATAAGCTTTTTTCTTTGCTGTCCAGGTTTTTAGAATACTAGCTTAATCTTTTTTATTTTTTACTGAAGCTAACACTTAGGCTATAGTTAGTCTCTCACACACAACCCAGAACTGAAACAGGCTGCTGTACTTTCTTTTTCAGTCTAGCATTTCTGTTAACTGAAGCTCTTAACCTGCACACATTTGGGGTAGTTTGGGTAGGCTTTGCTTTCTTTCTTAACCAGTTTTGGGTTCTTAGTTCCACTTTCTGGCTCTGTATAATTGCAGTTTGAATTCACAGTAAAACAAGGGTGCGGAAGTCTTGAATTTGTACGTTTTTATCAATTATGATGTAAGCAGTCCCTTCTATGTACCTGTTTGCAGAACTGGGAATTGCATTGGAATTTTCTTTTTATGAGACATGTAGTCAACTGAGGTGGTATTTCTAATGCTGAGAAGTAAGAAAAAGCTAAATAAGTGTTTTGGACAAGCATATTTTCTTTGGGATCTTTGACGAGCATATGTGATGTAGAACTGCATGTAAAAATGTTTGTGTGCATGGAGAAAAGCTCGTACTATGGAAAAACTGCTTTTTAAATAACTGTGTGCCAAAACCTCTGTGTTCTGAGCAAAGTGCAACTGTTGTTTAACTTGTAGAATGTAGTTTGAAGTTGATTATATTTCTTTTAACTGTGCCTGAAAGCTGCAGAAAGTCCTGAGACTGGAAATGTGACTCGTGTGGTGCTGTAATCTCACATGGTGCTTTGAGGTGCTCAGTCAGCTGTTCCTCACTCAGGGGCCCTGCAGCGGGGCTGCGTTAATGACACACATTCTTAGTGCCTTCAGACTGTCCTGCAAACCTGTGCTGCTTGTGTTTGTGATCCTGGAGACAAACAGAGAACTGGTGATCTTTTGCTGACCAGCATAACAGATATCTGCTCTTTGAAATGAGGTGCTGGTGCTCTGCTGTACTTGTCACAAGTGCTTTGCTCATTAGGAACAAAACTCCACGCAGGGCACTGTTCCTCCAAGTATTAGTCACGTCAAAGCCATCAGAGTTTATTATTGCACCAAATGAAGCTGCAGCTGTGTGGAGAACTTAGGTCTCATTTGTCAGAGTGATTTTAAAAAAAGGTATTTTTAATTTATTTACTGTTACAAACACAGTGTGTGTTAATCTTTTGGGTTGTTACGCAATCTAAATCCCAATCAAGTTTTGCATCTTAAGTGTTTGATTGACTTCCCAGAGGGGCCACTGTGTGCTCTGTTCTTAAAGATAAAGTCTTGCCTGGAGTTCTAGTGCTGGTCTGTAGGAACAGATTCCAAGTAAGAATTTGCAAGACTCCTTGGCTGTACAGGGTTTGAAGCTTATATTTCATATATAAGTTTACAAATTCTTTTTCTCTGGTTTCTTACTTGACCCTAAGATAATTCTTGGACTGAGAATTAAGTGCAGCAAATGCAGTGGCAAAGTTCCTCTTTTTTCTTAGTAGAAAGCAAAGAAGTTTTTCAAAGGGGAATCTCTGAAGTTTCTGACTTGTAAATGATTATTTACCAGCCTTGCGGATTTTATGGCAAAAGTATTAAATTAACGAATCAATGCAGTGGAGAACTTGACTTTTGCCAGTAATAAGGTGCAGTAAACCACTTAAGCCTTCTGGGGATTTTTGTTTTTCCATAAGTGGATAAAAGGTTGCATTTGTTTGGAAATCTTGTCTGGATAAACTGATGGTTTTCATGGCTTCCTTAGGGCTGTAGGTCTCTAGGACTTGTGACCAAAGGAATGTGGGACAGCAGAGTAAAGCAAAGCACACTTGGTATGTTGGGTTTCCTGACCCTGTGCTGTGGAACATGTGCCAAGTGTGAGCTGTTGGTGCTGATCCCATGGCCCTGTGTGAGGACAGTGAAAACTTAAACTACAGTAAAGGCTCATGTCTGTCCTGCTGCACTTGGAGCCACCTTAACTTCAGAGCTCTCAGGGGATGCAGGGTCCTGTGGAAGGTGGGGTGTTGGATGGTCCTGTGCAATCCCACTGGAGATTTTTTTAATAGACTGGAAGTCATGGCTGTCCTAAGTGTTTAACCCAAGATCTCCTACCTGTGATGAAGTTTTCTGCTAACAAACAGCCTGGATGCCTGAACTCACTCTGGATGCTGCTCTGCAGATCCTGTTAATGCCAGTGATCTCAAGATGAAACTGAGGAGAGAAATACTGAAGGAAACATTATCAACACAAGTAAAATTGACAGGAATGGGTTGGAAGTGAATCAGTTTCACTGATGGGAAGAACTCAGCTTGGTTGTTCCATTGTCCCACTCCAGAGCACTGTGTTCAGCCCATCTCTGTAGTACTGGAGTGTTCAGACAAAATCAGCTCCTCACTGAAGTAGTTACCTTAAAGAGGCTTGAAAACCTTTTCTTTTTCAGTTAATTTATGGGGAGAAAAGAAAAACAGCCAACCATAAACAAAACAAAAAAATCCCTCAAGTCTGGTTTTATTTAGAGGAGCTGAAAATTAACTTTTCCTGATGAGTGAGAGTAACACACTTAACTAGAGAAGTTACTCTGATGGAACGTGGAAAACCTGGTAATTTGTATAATGAGTCAGTACTTGAATTGTACCAGGAAGCTGCAGTCGTTCATTCCAGAGCTGGGTGCTGCATCTCAGCCCCTTGGGAAGAGCAGGGACAGCTCATGCTTCACGTGCATGGTTGTACAACAAGATGCTTTTATTAGGGAGGTTTGTTGTGTCCTTTGCCCGTGGCAATCTGTGTCTGTCCAGGTGACTGCAGAGGTCATGCCATAAACTGGATTGTTGAAGTTGGGGAGCTCATCCAGCCTTGTCATCAAATTGACCTTTTCTTCCTGGGGTGGGAACCTTGTTTTTTTGAGTGTTTTTTTCTGCTCTGTGACCTATCAGGGAAGAGAAGTAAGATCCACTCGTGGAATTTGCAGGTTGGCAGTGAAATATTTTGTCTGATACAACAAAAACTGTATTTTGAATCCACTTTGCATTACTTTTTTTTCTTTTGAAGGTAATGTAAAATAAATTTGTCACCAGTGCTTGGGGTGTATCATGTACAGACTGTGGTTTATTAGAGCATAATGAGCTGCAAAAACATTATTCTGCTTTGGAAAGCACATGGAATGTGTGAGGCATATTACAGGGAAAAAGCTGATCTGTCTTCAGGAGGAAGTGGATTAAAATATCCCATGTGGAATGTTGAAAGGTCGAGTCTAAGCACGGACAAAGCAAAGAATATGCAATGGCGTGTGACACCTGTGCATAAAGTGTACAGAAGGTTACTGTGGTTAAACATGCTCTGGACAGTTCAGGGGTTGGATTTGGAAGGAATTAGGGCTTGACTTTGCTGGAGTTTGAAATCTCTCTCTAAATGAGCTGTTGTTTTGCAAATGCAAACAGCAGGAACATCCCTGGTACGGCTGGAGAGGGTGCAGGCCCAGAGTCCCCGGCAGGTCTGTCCCCATTTCCCAGGGTGATTCTGTGCTTCACTCAGCTTTTCGCACATCACAGGGCAGGGCTGGCTTCTCTGAAGGGTGATTCAGCTGCTCTTCCAGCTGCATAGGAAACTGCCATTTCTAAAGCACGAGTTGCTACTTTAGTACCAGTAAGAACCCTGTTCTGGTTTACTTCTGCTTTGAAATCTTGCCTGGCAAAGGACTCCTGCCACCTCTGCCACAGAGAGGAAATGTTCTTGGGCGTGCCCCATCAAGCCAACTCCTTCCAGCAGCTGGAGCAGTGCAGTTTGCATACACAGGAGCAGAAGGTTATTTTTTTTTTTAATCTCAGCCATCTAATCTTTAGCTAGCCAAAAGCAGCAACTAAACTAGTTTATCTAAACTTGGACAGCACAAGATTAATGCTTAAACTTGCTTGCAGGAGTTGAAAACCGGTTTCTGTTGCCATTAGTTGGTTGGAAGGGAAAACAGAGTTGCCGTTATTTTTGGATATGCAAAACAGTTTTGATTTTATTTCTTGCAAACTATAGGACTCCAAGCCCCCTGATACTTGATCAGAACTACATAAACACCAAAAATCAAGTAATCAAAGCAGAAAGGAGGGTACTGAAGGAGTTGGGATTTTGTGTTCATGTCAAGCATCCTCATAAGGTGAGTTCTCAACAATAATGTAATTGTAATTCTTACTCTACCTTGGTGGCATCACTGGGAGCTGTGGAACAAGAAACACAGGTGTCAGAACGACCTGGATTCTTCTCTTTATTCCTCTGTAGTTAATTGTGTTTTTGCCGGAGTACTTGGGCAAACAGCCCTGTTGACTTTAGTAGAAGTCATTTCCCTTAGAAAGGGTGAAGGTGGCTGGTGTGAAAAGCACGGAAAAGTAGTGAAATAAGAATTGTCTGTGGGTAACATGAGAGTGTGTGCTTGGAGAGAAGGAGCCCCCATTGCTTGGGCATAGTGTTTGATTTTATTTTTTTTTAACATATGTATATATTTACTTCCCTACTCCTGCTCTATATGTTGAAACTGAGTCTTTTTTCTCTTCCCCCCCCTTATTCCTCAGATCATTGTTATGTATTTACAAGTCCTAGAATGTGAACGTAATCAAACCCTGGTACAGACAGCCTGGTAAGTTTGCTGTTTTCCATTCTTTTCCTAGCCAGGAAAATAGTAGCAGAAATAACAAGCCTACTGATCCCTATGCAAAGCAATGAGATGTAAGTTACCACCCAAATACATTTGGAAAATCTTGTGGTGCTTGTTTCTGCTTACTATTTTCATGGCTTGATTCCAGCGTAGCAATGGAGAACTCAATTTAACTTTGTTCTTTTTTCTACTCTTTGATTGAAGGGTAGTCCCTGCTGGTAAGTCATAGAGCTCTGCCCTCTGCACCTCAGCCCATGACCTGGGGATGGCTGCTTTGGCTGCCCTTCTCTCCAGCCAAGCCAGTGCAAGCCTCAGCGAGTTCACTGCCATCGGGCAGCACCTCCTAGTTCTGTCCTGGCGCCAGGATTTGTATATTTGGTTCTAGAAGTAACTGTTACAACTGTTTCTCGATGTCTTTGTTGCCTACCTGCTGTATGTTAAAGGACACGTGGGGGACGGTTCTACCAGCATTTCTTTAGTTGATTTAACATTTAAATTTGAGTTAAACAGAGGAGGACAGTGCATGCAGCATGTTCACTTAGCAGCCAGGCTGGGCATGGGGGTGTAGAGTCCTCACTGACTGACTGCTGTTCCTCTTTCCCATAGCTTGGGAATTTAGAAATCCGTGGAACTCTGCTGTTCTCGGTATCTCTGGGCGTGTGTTGCTTGGCAGTGCCAGCCCTGTGCAAGAACAGGAGCTCAGGGGAGTGGGGGTCCAGGTCTAACTCACAGGTCTTTTCCAATAGTGAGCAAATGGGATGCATCTCCCTGGATGAAGTTGATGTGACTCAAGGCACACAAAATTAAAATGCAGTCGGAGTTTTATGAACTCCGTAGGTTGCACGTAGCCTCTGGAACATGGTAGGTTGAAAATAACACCTTGCTCTCCTGGTGGTACTTGAGTTCTACAATGATTTTTAAATACAAACCCTTTGGTGTTTAAGACAATCAGCTGGACGGATGCAAAGTAGTTAAATTGTAACTCAGTGGACACTTCCCAGGATAATTTAACCTCGGGAGTAACCATTCCACACTTCTTGAATTTACTGCTGTACGTTACTGCCTTGGGTTTAAACCAGTGGCAGCGGTGCATACTGGTACGAAGTGACACATGTAAACATCCAACACAGTCATCCAAAAGAAATCACGTTTCGTATAACAACAGAAAAAATAATAAAGTCAATTGAGTCTCCAGTGTTGTTATCCTCTAAAAGAAAAGCAAACCGGAGATCCGACCTCTGCTGCTTTGTTTTTTAGGAATTACATGAACGACAGCCTCCGGACGAACGTGTTCGTTCGCTTCCAGCCGGAGACCATCGCGTGCGCGTGCATTTACCTCGCTGCTAGAGCCCTGCAGGTGAGCACTGGCTGCCCTGAGCACTGCTGCTGGTCTGGCTTAAAGAAAATTCATGGAAATACTTCAGCAAAACCTGGCCTGAAATCTCCATTACGCTTCCCCTTGTTCGATTTTCAGATCCCACTGCCTACCCGTCCCCACTGGTTCCTGCTCTTTGGCACCACAGAAGAGGAGATTCAGGAGATCTGCCTAACAACTCTGAAGCTTTATACCAGAAAGAAGGTGAGTTGGACATCTTGGATTTTCTTGCTTGAGGCTCAGTGCAGCTTGAGCTGAGTTATGGTGGTCCAGAAAAGTTTGGGAATGACTAATACAGATGTACTAATGGGGAAGGTTCCTCGAAGGAGAGAACAAATTCTGGAAGTTACATTACTGGACAGATCATTAAAAGCCAACTCAGTAAAAGGAGATGAAAATATGAATTACATTAGTTCAACTTCTTACCTGGTTGTTACTTCCACAGCCCAATTACGAATTTCTGGATAAAGAAGTAGAAAAGAGGAAAATGGCACTACAGGAAGCAAAACTGAAGGCAAAAGGTTTAAATCCAGATGGAACTCCAGCACTCTCAACGCTGGGTGGCTTTTCTCCTGCATCCAAACCATGTAAGCTTGTTTTCTGAACAGAAACTTGCATGATACTGTGTGATAAGTATTTGTGTAAAAATAAAGGAGGTTTGCTTTTTGAGCTGTTAGGCAGTTCAGGTTTTCTCACAGAATGAAGCAGCAAGGCAATTTTTTTTTTTTTAACATAGATTTTAAAACCAGATTAGAGGGAAAAGGGATGCTTTATGCCATATTTCCCCAGATAAGAGAGTGATACATGAATAATATGCACCCTTAAGAGACTGAAGCAGGAGTTGCTGTGTGTTCTGTGATGTGAAGAGAGCCTTTCTGGATTTGATTTGAGGGTGCTGCAGTAGCCTTCATGGCCCCTTTTTGCAGCAGGTATCTGTGAAAATTCCCTCCACTGGTTGTTTTTAATGTACTTGGCAACTGTGTGGTGCAGTGAGGGCAGACAGCTGGTGGGCAGGAAATGGGGGAGGGACAGGCCCAGCACTGCCTTGGCATCAGAGGGAATGAATTGGAGCATGTATTTTGAACTGCCAGTCTGTCTGAACTCTCATGGTTTCTCCTGAAGAGTCCTGAGTTTTCAGAGGTCTTTGGGCTGGGAAGTGTGAATTTCTCACTGAACAAGGAAAGTGTTTCATTTCTGTGAGGAGGGAGCCAGGGTTGGGAGAGTCTGAAAGCAGGAGCTGTGGTGGGCTTAACAGCCCTTCCATGAAAGGGGAATCCACCTCTGGGCTGTACCAACTGTCTAGAGACACACTGACATCCTGACTAGATGATTTTATTTGTTGCTCATTTGTATTTGTGCCATTAATGTAAAGATGAAATCTGTAGTTTTGCTGGGCAGGCTTAATCCTTTCTCTATAACATTGGAAATAAGTGTCAGGGTAACAATTCTGTATTGTGGGCCACGAGGGCAGCTTTTGTTTTGTACCTTTTGGCCCCACGTGAGCCTGGCTGTGTGCTCTGAAGGTCACAGTGCTGCTCCTCCTTCATGGGCAGAGGGTGTCCCCATGAATATCCCATTCCAGGAGTGAGTATAAATGGAGAGATGGGATGAAATAATAGCTGTGGAGTTCGTATCTACACTTAATGCAAGTCCTGGTGAAGGTGTCTCAGGGATGTACAGTGTGTTTATGACAAAAGATGAATAAAGAGCTAACTTTGAACTGAAATTTAATTCTTAGCTTCCCCAAGAGAAGTAAAAGCTGAGGAGAAATCTCCGGTGTCTGTGAATACCAAAACCATCAAAAAAGAGCCAGAAGAGAGGCAGCAAACGTCAAAGAGCCCTTACAACGGGTAGGTAAAACTCCCCTCCTGGTAAGAGAAGGCTTCAGTAGCAGTGCTTTCAGCTGAAGCCCAGGGAGCTCCTGGGGAGCTCTCGCTGGGGTGGCAGTGCCTGAGCAGTGCTGGTTTGTCCCGCAGGCTGCGGAAGGAGAGCAAGAGGAGCCGGAGCAGCAGAAGCGCCAGCCGGTCCCGCTCCCGGACAAAGTCCCGCTCCCGCTCCCACACCCCCCGCAGGCAGTGAGTGGGGCTGGGGGGCTGCACTGGGGGGCTCGTGGGTTTTGTCACACTTAGTCCTGTAAATACAGGGTATTTCAGCTGGGCTTTGCACTTCTCAGAGCCAGGGGCACTCCCAAGTGCTGCCCAGCAAAAGGGGGGAGGCTTGGCTTGACTTCAGGCTCTTGGTTGTGGGTGTGGAGCAGCTCTTAAGAGTTCAGGCTGTAAAATGGAAGCTTAAGCCTGTCCTAACTGCACTGTACCTGAGGAGTCTGAGGTGGGCAGGGGTTAGTCTTCCCTCATTGGATAGTCTTCACAAGGATACCATTACAAGTGAGAGCAGTCTTTGGGAGCACAGTGCCCTTGGAAGGGGGAGAAGTGCTCCAGGTGTGGCAGCTTCCTTGTGTCAGTGCTCCCTGGTGCAGTGCCTGGCTCTTCAGGACTCTGCCCCTCTCCTGGGACGGGGAGAGGGGGATGCAGTGAGAGCTGCTGCCTTTAGATGGGAATATTCGAAGAATCTTCAGGCTCACATCTAAATTGGAGGCTGCCAGCTTGGATCTCAGTGTTCCCCAAAGCATTGCTGAAGGAAAAAGGCAATACCCAGTTAGTGATCTGCTGTTGAGGGAAGACCCTTGACAAGGTGGACAAAAGGTGCTGCATTCTGGTTTTAGTTCGAGCTATTTGTTTTCAAATGAGCTCAGCTAAAAGACTCACAGAGTGGTTGGGGTTGGAAAGACCTTAAATGCCACATCACCGACCCCAGCCTTCCATGGGGCAGGTTGTGTGTCTCGAGACATTCTCTGTCCGCCCTCACTCATCCCTGTGGGGCAAAGTCTGATTTCTTCCAGTAGCTTGGAAGCTCTGAGCGCTGATTTCTGTTTGACTTTGCTGGTGTTGGGCACACGCTGTAACCCTTTCCTCTCGTGCAGCTACAACAACCGGCGGAGCCTGTCGGGCACGTACAGCTCCCGCTCGCGCAGCCGCTCGCGCAGCCACAGCGGGAGCCCGCGGCGGCACCACAACCACGGCTCGCCCCACGCCAAGGCCAAGCACGGCCGCGAGGAGCTCAAGGGCGCCAGCAGACACGGCCACAAGCGGAAAAAGTCCCGCTCCCGCTCGCAGAGCAAATCCCGGGAGCACTCGGAGGCGGCCAAGAAGCACCGGCACGAGCGCGGCCACCACCGGGAGCGGCGCGAGCGCTCGCGCTCCTTCGAGCGCTCCCACAAGGGCGGGAAGCACCACGGCAGCGGCCGCTCGGGGCACGGCCGGCACCGGCGCTGAGCCCACGGGCTGCGGCACGGCACGGGGACTGCACGGGGCTGGGGCAGCTTCAACCCAAATCTCGGTTTCTGAAAGGTGTAGAAGACTTTTCTTTTGGGAAAGAAACTGTTATCAACTTTTGCACATAATACCTTAGCAGTATCCCAGAGGTGGCAAACGATCAGGTTCACTGTATGTATTAGAGTTGTGTATTGTTTATTGAGCTGAGAACTGGAGAAAGGATTTCTGTAAAAAAGCAAAACGTACCTTATTTTTATACCAGTCAATTGCAGACGCTTATATTTAAGTATAGTTATTTGTTTAAACATGGTGGAGACTTTCTTACACTGGTTTTAGTCTGCATGTGTTCAAAGATTTTTACAAGAAATAAAATATAAAGCTTTTTTTTTTTTTTTTACTGCCTGTTGGATGCCAAATGTGTGGAAACTGAACTTGGTTTTCTTACACGCCGTGGCTTGACCCTTGTGCCAGAGTGGGACACGGGCTGTGGATGTGCTGCTGTTGGGAGGGCAAAACTGAGGAAGCTTTGGATGTTTGTGTCCTGGGGGTGCAGCTGTGCGGCCACGCAGCAGCTGCAGTAAATGGTCATGGATGAGCCAGGGAGGGGCTGCTGCTGTCCCCTGGCTCTCAGCTGCCCCTGGGGAGTTTGGAGTCTCCCTGCCCTGCCCCTCTCCCCTGGAGCTGCTCTCAGCTGTCCGGGTGCCATTCCTGGAGGGCTCAGGTCTCAGGGCTTTATCCCCATCTTTCATTGCAGTGGCAGGATGCTGGCAGGGAAGGGGGGATCCTCTTGCAGGTGTGATGCTGACACAGCCTGGGGCTGAGCCACCCCTTCCCTGTGGCACATCTGGGGAAGGGGAGACATTCCCTGTGCTGTGCTGGGAGCAGGAGCTGCTGGGACGTTCCTGGAGCTGTGCCTGCTGTGGGAAATGAGAGCTGGAACGGGAGCGAAGGACTCGGATCTGGTTCTCCAGCTGCTGCCCAGGTGGTGCCAAGCCCTGGAGCCCCTGGGCTCTCCTAAAAGGCCTCTCCCTGTTCGTGCTGAGGCTGATCACAGTGTCCCCCTGCAGAGCCCAGTGCTGCGGGCTGGTCCCTGGCACCAGGGCAGTGCCAGTCTCGCTGGGCAGTTGTTCTGCAGACCTCAGAGAGGGGAGGAAACCTGAACAGGAGCTCCGTGGCTGGTACGTCTGCCCTGTGTCCTGCTGGGCCCCTCTGCAGCTGCTCTGGAAATGCAGAAAGTGAGTGTATATTTTGGAGGAGGGAAAGATAAAATGTCTCTTTCTGTTCCTTGGTTTCCACTGTTTTTCAATCTGTAACAACTGTTTTGTGTGTGTTGCTTTCAGGAAAATGCGTTCGTTGCTATGGAAATTGAAGGAGCTTTTTCCCCCAGACACAAATGCTGAGTCCAGAGCAGAGAGAAAACCCTGGGTCTGGAGGAGCAGCACCGCTGACTGTCTTGGATTTGGGGTTTGTGTTGGAGGGACCCGTGGAGGGCTCAGCCTTGGGTTTGTGGGAGCACCAGTGACCCCTCCGTGCTTCCAGAGCTTTGCTCCCCTGAGCAGCTGGAGCAGCTGGAGCTGTGAACAGAGGGCAGCACCTGCTGCCCCAGGCAACCCAGCAGGGAGTTCAGAGTTTGTTCTTCCCTGGGGGAAGATCCCATCCCCAGCCAGGGATGGGTGGGTGGATGGATGGATGGCAGGCAGCCTGGCCCCCAGCAGGGCTGTGCCAGCGCTGGGATGTGCAGGAGGCACTTCCTGAGGGGAAAGCAGCAGCTCCCAGCTGGGAGTCCCAGCCTGGCCCTCAGGGCCTGTGTGGGTTCTGCAGGGGGACAAGAGGCAGGTGAGAGTCCTGAGGGGCTGTGGCCCCTCGATGCCCCATTCCCTGCAGGACTCATCAGGGGAGCTGCTGGGCACAGCAACCGGAATGTCCCTGTACCACAGCTCCTGTCTCTCCTAGGACTTGGAAATGTCCCTGAATTTTGAAGCGTCCCTGTATTTTCATCGAGCTCTGAACCACAGAAATGAGTCATTTGACAGGGCTGATGGACTTCAAGCACCTGTACCGACCTCCAGGAGTCACCTGAGGCCACACTCTGCTCGTATCTCAGTAGCTGAGACAATTTTCCTGGGAAATCTGGAGTATTCCTGCCCTGGGTGGTGCTGCAGCCTCTGCCACACTGCTGGAGATCAGGTGCTGCCACTGGGCTCTGAACATCTGAGACCCACAGCACCAGAAAAATGTCCCAGCCAGCTCTCCTTGGGCACAGGGCTTTGCCTGGGTGGGTCTCAGAGTTGCTTTTTCTCTGAGAAAAGGATTTTGTTAAAATTTTTTTACTAATTTTCAACAAAAAGATGCAAAGGTTTCAAGGCATTTCATGCAAACTGTTCTGCTTGTCCTTTACTTTCAGCTTTGTTACAGATATCAGAAGGATGAGCGTGGGCCAGGAGCTTTGGATGGTTTGGGAAGAGACAAAATGAACAATGTGAGAACATTTCTGATGGAAATCGGCCCAACAGGTCCCTCTCAGGGCTTCAGTCCCCCCCAAACCCCACAGGTGAGTGGCAGCAGGGGAGGTGATAAGGGCCCCTTTTCCAGGAAATCTTTCCCTGGTTGCTGCTCCTGCCAGGAAATGCTCATGAAATCCATGACTTCACATCAGGCCAAGTCTGTGACTCTCCTGTCCATGCTCCTTGTTGCTTCCAAGCTCCTTGGGGCAGGAAGCAAACCCCCCTGGCCAGGCTGGCAATCACATCCCCCTTTGGAAAAAACACTCCTGCAGAGGAAACAGCTTTCCATCCCCTCCTCCTGCCTGGCCACAGCCCAGCAGGGCCATTGAAAAAAAAAAAAAAAAGGAAGTAAAGCTAGCCTGAAGAAAAAAGTCTTTATATTCCAGTGGAAGGAAAAAACTTGGCAGAAGTGACCGTTTTTGTCCCAGGATGGAGAATCCTTCTGGATGGGTTTGCTGGAGAGGGTGAGGGGCTCGTGTCCCCACCCTGCAGAGACATTCCAGCTTCCCAATCCCCTGGGGCTCCAGGGATGCTGTGTCCCCATCATCCGGGGGGTTCTGTGTCCCCCTCATTCCCGGGGGGGTTCTGTGTCCCCCTCATTCCCGGGGGGTTCTTTGTCCCCCTCATTCCCGGGGCGTTCTTTGGACCCCTCATTCCCAGGGATTCTGGACTCCTCATTCCCGGGATGCCGCGGCTGCTCCCGCTGCCGTTCTGGGTTTCCTCTGTAGGTGGAAGTGTTGCAGAGCCCAGCCGAGCCTGCACTCACGGCTCTCTGTCTCTCTTCTGGACACACCAGAAGCCACCAAGGTGAGGAGGGGACAAATGTCCTGCCCTGGGCCATGGGGGCAGAGCAGCCCCATCCCCGCGGTCTCAGCCTCGGCTGAACACCCGAATTCCAGCTGTTGGGAGCTGAGGATGGATCAAAGCCTCGAGGGATGGCATCAGCCACCAGCTGCGGGAGATTCCCCAGGAGTGGCCAGTTACTGGGACAGCTGCGGGGGACAGCCCTGAATGACCCCAGAGGGGGGAGGGAAAATGAGGGTTTCTCACCATGGCCTGAGCTCCTGCAGGCCCTGGCACAGGTGTCCCAGAGAAGCTGTGGCTGCCCCATCCCTGGAATGCTGATCCCTCTGAGGCCCTGCAGGTGCTGGGCAGCCCCAGGGCCTGTGCTCAGGAGCCAAGAGGGGAAATCCACAGCAAAATTATCTCAAACCAAGTGAATCTCCTGAAGGGCCCTCACAGATTTAATTACCCCTGATCAGTGATTGGTGCAGCTTCCCAAAATTCTTTCATGACTCGGGACCCCAGGTTTGTATGGAGCAATCAGGAGCTGGGACCCAAATGCCTGAGGTCCCATTTTAAAGGGATTTAGAGGCTGAGAAGCTGAGGTTTTGTTCAAAGCCTGAAGGTTTTTCTATGCCTCAACACCTCTAAAACAGGAAACATCTTCAGCATCTTTCTGCCAGCTGGTTCAAAGCCTGCCCCCCATGCTGAGGAGACACCTGGCCTGAGGACACGCGTGGGGTGACTGACTGAAGGAGCACAGAGTGGAGAGGCTGGTGCTGCCACCGCTGTCCCAAGGGAATAAAACTCATCCTCCCTGGGCAGAGAGCACCCTCCTTCCTCCCTCCTCAGCACCAGCCCAGCCCCAGCCCAGCCCTCCAGGATTCCACACTTTTACCCAGCACGATGCTCAGGACGCGTGGCCGGGCGGGGTGAGAGCACGGTGGTGCTTTGCGGTCCAGGAAACCGCGAGCAGCAAGCAGAGGTGTTATCTCTGACATCTGGCTCTGATCAGGGAGCTCCGTCTGCCTTTGTCAATGGATGCGGGATGGCCCGCGGCTGCTTTTTGTTTCAGGACTCCTCTGGGGTTCCCCTGGCAGCAGCGAAGCCAACGGAGGGATCCCAGAGCTGGGGACACAGAGGCAGCACCGCCAGCCTTCCCCTCTGCCCTCCTCTCTGAGCAGCCACGGAGCAGAGCCAGCGCTGACCTTGGCACGGGCCAGAGAGCAGGAACGTGTCCTCACCCACCTTCCAACCCCCCAGGTGAGAGGTTTTAAGACGTTCATCCCATCCCAGCCCTGCCATGGGCAGGGACACCTTCCACTATCCCAGGCTGCTCCAATCCAACCTGGCTTTGGACACTGCCAGGGATCCAGGGGCAGGACACCCTGAGCACTGAGTGTCCTGCTCGTACTCTCAGGGCTATGGTGATCATGAGGTTTGAGGTCCCGGCCTCATTTTCCCTGGGTCAGGCTAAGAGGGATCCTTGGAGACTTTTGCCTTCTGGGATGTGTGCATCTCCTCCACACATCCTGCTCTGTGCCAGGAGCCTGCCTGGGTTTTTGCTCTCCAGGCATTTCAGGTGCTGGCTTTGGATTAAATGCTCATGACATGAAGCCCGACTCGTGCTGTGATCCGGGGGAGAGGCTGTTCCACAGATCCCGGGCAGGGGATGTTCCACAGCCCTCCTGCATGGCCCTGCCCAGCTGTGGATTCCCCACGTCTCCATTGCTGCCGGGGCCAGGCACACACACACATCCTCTCCCAGTGGAAGTCCTGTGGGCAAGAAACAGTTTCCCTGTCAGGTGGATCTTCAGCAGGTTTGGAACAGGTAAGGCTCTCCTTACCCAGAGCCAGCCAGAGGAAAGGATTTCTGTGAACACAAATTCACAGAAAATTCTGGTCTCCTGAACCAACCTTTTACCTGGGGATCAGAAATCCAAGTTCTCCCTGTGTCTGAGCGGGTGAATTCCTGCCTCATCCAGCTCCAGCTACGGCTTCCATCACCCTCCAAGGAGATGCTGGGGTTATTTTTAGAAGGAATCCACAAAAACAACCCCCAAACCCAGACATCAGCAAACAGAATGGCATTGGCAGCCACTGAGGCCGTGCTGCTACTTGGTTACACCCAAATCCTGCTCCACGTCTGACCCTTCCCGGATGCCCTCCAGCTGTTCCCGAGGATCCTTTTTTGGGTACGTTTCCCCAAAGGCACATGCGGTTCTTTGTTCAGAACTTCACGGTGATTAAAATGACCGCTCAGTCCTGGTAAGTGAAACCAACCCCTGCGGGCAGCGCAGTGCACAGGAAACAGCTGGGAGAGGACGCCGGGATTTCCATAAAAGCCGATGATTCATGGAAACGTTCAGTGAGCGGGGTCAGCCTCGGGCTCCTGAGGAGCCTCTTCCGATGGAGACGATTCCAGAGCCAGCCGCGCTCTGGGTCACTCCCGAATTCCTCGTGCCCGCCCCGGCACCAGCCATGGAGCAGAGCAGCCGAACTCCCAAAATACAGCCTGGGGGGGGATTGATCCCCACTTTCTGCTGCCAGTGAAGTGGTGTTCAGCTGCCCTGGATGTGGGAAAAGGGATGTCAGGAGAGGGCAGTGCCTGTGTTACAGGGGATGGAGGGACAGGACTCAGGGAATGGCTTCCCAGTGCCAGAGGGCAGGGATGGATGGGATATTGGGAAGGAATTGTTCCCTGGGAGGTCCTGCACAGGGTGCCCAGAGCAGCTGGGGCTGCCCCTGGATCCCTGGCAGTGCCCAAGGCCAGGCTGGATGGGGCTGGAAGCAGCCTGGGGTAGGGGGCAGGACAGGGGACGGGCTGAGCTTTAAGGTCCTTCCAACTCAACCCAGCCTGTGATGATGATGATGATGGTGAAGGACATTTGGGCAGCACAGAGTGTGACCCTCCAGCAGGAAGAAGAGCTTGCTGCATTCTGTGGCTCTCCAGGCTCCTTTCCTCTGTGCCCAGAGGTTTCTGCCAGGACTCTTTCCCTGGAGTTCAAGGCAGGTAGGTGCCAGCTGGGCATTACTCCCTGGAGTGGTGCCAGGCCAAACCAAACCACTTTCCATGTCACATAAATCAGGAGATGGAAAACACCCTTTGGGGCACTCGGTTCAGCCACTCCTGCAGCTCAGGGCTGCTCCTGACAGGACATTTTCCATGGATTTTTCCCACCCACTTTGAATGACTCAAGCAAGGGGCTCCACCACTGCCCGGGGGAGGGCATTTTCCTCTCTCTTGCACTGAGACTTTCCTTTCCCAAATGTCAGCCCTTTCCTCCCATCCCGGACCCCCTGGGTTGTTCCCCCCTTTCCCTGACATTTCCCACCCTGTGTTCATTCCGTGCCTGGCACCAGTGCCTGGGTCCTGCTATTCTTGACTAAATCCCACTGCAGGGAACAGAAGGGAGGGTGGAGAAGTGGAGAAGTGGCCTCAGAGACACTGAGGGGCAAACCCCCCTCACTGGAATGGTCTCCATCCCCTGAGAGGTCTGGTGGCACCTGTGCCCATCCCTCGGTTCACTGGGAAGGAGCGGAGTCCCACCCTGGCACTGATCCCTGTCCCCACTCGGGGTGGAGCACGGAGGGATCCAGAGCCTGAAGGGCCAAGGAAAACAATCCATGGGAGCTGGCATGGAAGGTTTACCATGATCTGGGCACAGCTCCCAGGGCAGTGCCAGATGCTCCACACAAATTATATCTCTGGTGTTAAAATCCCCTCAACATTAATCCCTGGCAGTGCCCTTTCCATCATCCCACCCAAGTGAATTCTGTGCCGTGCTGTGAGGATGACACCCCTGGATTAGGGTTTCACACCATTACGGCTGTTTGGGGGTTGTTTCTCCTCCAGCAGGACACTCTCGACCACCTGTGACCACCAAGGACAAAACCCAACATCGAATTTTCATGAAGGAAATAAGGGCCTCTTTTAAATAACTAAAAATGCAGCAGTGGGGGCTTGTCTGAGAAAGGAAATTCCCTCAATTTCATTATCCTGCTCTTTTTCTGGTATTGAAAATGCACAGTACAAAGCAAGACAGTCTTGATTTGTTCTGGTTAATATATTTTAATGATCTGTGGCATCAGTTTCTATTTCCATGCACTTTTAACACTGCTTAGGAACTAAGATGCTTTTTCCTGCAGTCCAATTTTTTCTTTTGTAGAAAAACTCCATCTGCAAGGCACAGTCGGGATCCCAGATCCTACACACACCTCAGAGCAAGGTCTAGTGATCATCCCAGCTTTGGTTTGTGATATCCCAGTGGGAGGGAAGTGATATCCATGGCAAGCTGTGTATGGCCAGGGCTAATCCCATCTCCTGCGGAAGGAGCAGCAGCACCACACGTGGGCTGGGCTCTCCACAATATTATCTGTGGAGAACATTATGTTTTGGGCAACTTTGGGTGGAAAAAGGGTGAGCCACACCGAGGCACTGACTGAGGTTCCGTGGCTTCCTCTTGTGCTGTCTCTCGTTAGCTGGGAGCAGGGATGGACCCCACCATGGCTCGTGTTTGGGGCTCACACGAAGGATCAGACCCATCCCCTGAGCCCCATTTTCCTGCCCACAGGAATCAGGCCTGGCACAGAGCATTGATCCTTTCTGGAAAGGTTCAGGACTGCAGGAGCTCACTCCAGAGCAGGCAGCACGCCCAGCTCTGCCATGGGCAAGCTGAAGCCTTTCCAGCAGGGAAGGACAAGACAGCCCCGTGCCATGGGATGTTTTGTCCAAGGGAAGGGCTGGAATGCTGCCCACAGCCAGCAGGGCAGGATCCACAGGGACAGGTTTGTTCCAAGCCTGGAGCTTTGTTTGGCTTTGCCTCGTGCCACAAGTCCTGGAGTGCAAGGTCCCTGACACCACTCCTACAAGAAACACTCCCTTCAGGAAGTTTGATTTCCTAAAATTTCAGGGCTATAATGAGGTGTCCACATCCTCTGTGGCACTTTGTGCTGCTGCCCTTCATCCCACCATGGAAAACACTTGGTAAACTTTCCTTGACATGGTGAGATCCATTAAATTGTTTTCAAAGCCAGTAAAAAAGGGTCCCTGACATTTCCCTATTTTGCTTATTGCTTAGCAGCAGGAGCTCTGGGTTCTGGGAGGGAGGGGGAGAAGGGAAATATTTGTTCTGGACTTGGTTTGGATCCAGGACCTGGCCACTCCCTCATGCCAGAACCATGATCCCGTTCCTGCTCCCGTTATTTTACGTGCTGTTCCTCTCTGGCCCACTCCCCTTTACTCCAGCTGCTGGTGCAGGACACAAACAGGGGGCTGTGGGTAAGAGCCCAGATTTGAAATCATGGAATCACAGACTGGTTTGGGTTGGAAGGAACCTCAAAGCTCGTCCAGTTGCACCTTCCCTTTGCCAGGCTTCTCCAAGCCCCATCCATCCTGGATCCTGTGAGGATGGGCCATTATTCCCTGCCCAGGGCCAGGGCATTGGAACGGGATGAGCTTTAAGGTTCCTTCCAACCCAAACCTTCTGGGATCCAGGGGTTCTCTGATTTCAATCCCACCCATTGAAGATGTGCTGCTCTTTGTGCTCCTCTTGGAGAGACTCTTTTTACTTTTCTCATCTTGAGATGCACCCAGCATTTCACTACACCGTGAATAAATTAACGGACAGGTAAACATTATTGCATCAAAAATAAATAAAAATTTAACTGGACTTTAAGTTGTAGAAATGGACGAGTTGGAGGCTGGAATGGTTTCGCAGGTGGAGCTGTCAGAGCTGGCTCGGCCGGCGCCTCATCCCGGCAAGAACCCGGCTCCGGGGCTCGCTCAGCGAGGCCGCCCTTCCCTTGGGAGGGATGGGATCCATGGAGCCGGGGCCCCTGGCGGCCCTGGCCGTTCCGAAGTGCCCGGACAGGCGGAGCTCCCCGGCGGGGAGGGAGCGCGGCGAGGCCGGCAGGGTCCCGCTGAGCCTGCGGAGCTCCAGCACCTGCTCCCGGGCCCGGCCCAGCGCCGCCGTCAGCTCGAAGCGCTCCTCGCACTCCCGGCGCACCGTGTCCTGCAGCAGGGCATTCTGCAAAGAGAAACACCGGGAAAAGCGCCGTCCCTCAAACCTGGACACTCCCGGGACACCGTCCCTGCAAACAGGGCGTTCTGCAAAGAGAAACACCGGGAAAAGCGCCGTCCCTCAAACCTGGACACTGCCGGGACACCGTCCCTGCAAACAGGGCGTTCTGCAAAGAGAAACACCGGGAAAAGCGCCGTCCCTCAAACCTGGACACTCCCGGGACACCGTCCCTGCAAACAGGGCGTTCTGCAAAGAGAAACACCGGGAAAAGCGCCATCCCTCAAACCTGGACACTCCTGGGACACCGTCCCTGCAAACAGGGCGTTCTGCAAAGAGAAACACCGGGAAAAGCGCCATCCCTCAAACCTGGACACTCCCGGGACACCGTCCCTGCAAACAGGGCGTTCTGCAAAGAGAAACACCGGGAAAAGCGCCGTCCCTCAAACCTGGACACTCCCGGGACACGGACCTGCAAACAGGGCGTTCTGCAAAGAGAAACACCGGGAAAAGCGCCATCCCTCAAACCTGGACACTCCCGGGACACGGACCTGCCCTGCACCGCCCTCCTGTTCCCTCGGGAGCCGGGGGGAAATCCCAAGGAAGGGCTCAGAAGGTATTTCTGCTCTTGGGAAGGAAAGGCAAAGGACAGAGGTGCGGTGACACCGAAGGGAGTCAGAACTGCTTTTCCCTGAACCCTCTGCAGTGGGAGAGCACAACCTGCATGGAGCCATGGAATCAGGATTGGAATCAGGTATGGAATCAGGTATGGAATCAGGTATGAACACTTGGAATCATGGAATCACTCATGGAAAGGCCATGGAGTCCCTCTGTTGTCCCAGCACTGCCAATGCCCCTCTACCTCGTGTCCCCACCCTGGACTGGGCACAGATTGGGCACAACCTCACTGTAATTCCACTCACAGCTTTCCCACCTTTCCAAGGAGTAACTCAGTACCAGCCCCAGCACTAATTCACTTGGAAGAGTTTTATTTTCACTGTTGACCAGTTCTTTTTCCTGCCACTTAACTGCTTTGGACATTCCAGCCTAATCTTATCTGCAGTCCCTGACTCCACATTTCTCATGGAGCAGCTCTCTCCTCCCTTCCCATTATATTCCAAGCATTCAGCAAATGCTTGTGGTCAGAACATCTATCAGTCAAATTTCTCTTTGCATTTAGTTCATTTTTATGCATTCCTGAGTTAGGGAACGTGGCTGCACTGGTGGGAGCTGGGACACCAGTCCAAGGAATGAGAAATATCCATGTTTTCTACTCTAAGAACTGGGAATTCATTTTTGTTTACTCAATGTTTGGGCAGTGGGGCATGAGGCTACAGACTAAGGCAGGCCTTGCAGGACCTGAAAAATAGATACATTTTCCTATAAAACAC
This sequence comes from Corvus moneduloides, assembly GCF_009650955.1. NCBI lineage: Eukaryota > Metazoa > Chordata > Aves > Passeriformes > Corvidae > Corvus > Corvus moneduloides. The sequence goes on from NC_045485.1 coordinate 26,817,631, forward strand.
TAATTTAAGTATTTGCTGAATTAAAACTTCCCATCTTTTGTGATCTACCATATTTAGGAAATGACAATGGATTTGTTTGGGAAATCTTTGCATGTCAATGGATTTTCTGGTCTGAAACACAGAACTTTGAATGATTTTAGATATCACATGTCTCCAAGTAAAAATAACCAGGCATTTCCTGGGTTATGTTCCTACCTCCTCTTGAACTTGATTCAAACTATGAATCAGCTGTGTCCTCTCCTGGGTTAATTTTTCCAGTTCATCTGACTTGTGCTTAATTTCTTTCCTCAGTTTATCCAGGAATGATTCATTGTTGCTCTTTTCCATGGTCAGCTGGAATTCAAGCTCACTGATGAGCCTTTTAAGGCTCTGGATTTCTTTTTCCTTGTCTCCATCTTTCTCTGCCAGTTTCATTTGGGCATCTTGGAGCTTCTTCTCCAGAATTTCCGTCTCCATCCTCAAGCTCTTGGTGGCACTAGATATTAAACCTGGGATCTGGGTGAGATCAGACAGGAATTAATCTCCACTCAGTACCTCTAAATATGGAGAATTAGTAGCAGACAAATGTTAACTTGAGGAAAAAACCAACAAATTTAAACTTACAGGTCCTCAGAGAGGAAAAAAAAGCTCTGAATTTACATAATACCCTCAGAGGACACCAGAGAGCTGCAAATTAATCACCACTCATTGAGAACACAGAGATTAATTAGAGTGTTCAGGATCAAACAGAGACATTGAGGTAAAAATGGGAAAATTTAACTTCAAGATAAATTTAGTGCAAGTCGGTGTTTCCTCAGGGTTTAAAACTCATGGTTAAATATTTGTCAAGTGAACAAAGCCAACCTTATTCTCATCTCTAAACCACTGCACAATGCCCCAGATTTTAAATAACAATATAACCTCATCACATTCCTTTTAATTTTTCCAGGTTTCTCAGGAATTGTTTCAAACCTTTTGAAAACTCAGGTTGCAGGTACAGTTTCTCAATTTCTGTATAAAACTGGAGGGGGATCTGGAGCCCCCAACCCCCTGTGGTGGCAGCACCAGTCCAGCCCAGCTTTACTGGCCCCTCACCCTGGAGCTGCTGGGTTCACTTGGGAAGGGGGAAAAATGTGGGTGGGCTTGTGGCACCTCATCACAGCCTGAAACAGTCCCAAGCTTTAAAAAAATGATGATGTCAGATTAAATATAATTAACAACTAGTCTGGGGACATAGATGGAGTTTTGGTGGTGAAAATGTGAGATGAGAAAGAACTTCCACACCAATTAACTTGGACTGGAATAGTTATTTTCAGCCTGTTCCATTAAAAAAAAATTACATATACTAAGAGTGGGAAAAAGTACTGTATCAGCCAGATAGAGGACGACACAGAGAGAAGGTTTTATTCCTTCACATTCACAGATTTATGTGATCTTCTGCCACAAGTTTTCTCTTGAGCATTGCACACCTTCTGCTGGAGCTCCTCGTGTTCTCTCTGATATTTTGTGATCAGTTCCTGCTGTTTTTGTCTCTCCAGGTCCAGCTCCACTCTGGCCTCTTCCCTGACTTTCAGAATTGCTTCTTTGTGCCGAGCCTCCCCTTTGGCCAGGTCCATTTCCAGCTGGGGGACAAGAGGGTGTCAGTGGCATTGTCACACTGGTCTGGGATGGGAGGGACCTCAAAGCCCACCCAGTGCCACCCCTGCCATGGCAGGGACACCTCCCACTGTCCCAGGCTGCTCCCAGCCCCAATGTCCAGCCTGGCCTTGGGCACTGCCAGGGATCCAGGGGCAGCCCCAGCTGCTCTGGGCACCCTGTGCCAGGGCCTGCCCACCCTCCCAGGGAACAATTCCTGCCCAATCTCCCATCCATCCCTGCCCTCTGGCACTGGGAAACCATTCTCTGTGTCCTGTTCCTCCATGCCTTGTCCCCAGTCCCTCTGCAGCTCTCCTGGAGCTCCTTCAGGCCCTGGAAGTTCATCCCAGACCCTTCTCCAGGCTGGAGTTTTGGGTAAAATATCCCAGTCCGTACAGCTTCTCCAATAATTCAGCCGTAATTTCCCCAATAGAAAAGCCTGGATTCTGGAGGAAACCCTGAAGGCTGCATTTAGGAAAATGCTTTTCCTAACCCAGGATGTTCCCATTCCCTTTGTGCAGGCTGATTCTAATGGATTTAATTGCAGCAGGCTGAGAGCACAACAGGCACATTAAATGCACAACTCAAACCTCATTACTTCAAGTGATTAAAAGCACAAAAGCCCACAATGAGCTTAATTACAATTATCTAATTTCACACATTAATTATGAGCAGAAGTATAATAAATCTCCCTGAACTCTTTAGGGGGAAAAGAGAAACTGGAAATATTTTCATTACTTTTTAAACCAAAATACACCAACTTCTGGGTGTGGAAGAGATGCAAATGCCCCATTAAGGTTTAGCTTAAAATTGCTGTATTTGTAAGATGCTCAAAGTAGACTATTATTATTTTTTTATTATTATTATTATTATTTCTATATTCTTAGATGGGAGTTGGGATTCTGAACATAACTCCCCAAATTTATTAATTTTACCTATTATTATAGATCCTGATCACTTGTTGGAGGCTACTTGACTACAAAGACTACACAAATAAAGGCAATAGAGAAACCTGAGCTCATTTACACAAACATTTCACATCTAATATTTGAAATTAATGAAGCTGAGAACCAGGACAGGAAATAAAGTGGAAGCTGATGTTCCAAGAGAGCATAATGGCCACTAATTGATTTAAACCCACTTACATGCTCCTCATTAATTAATATTTTTAAAGTCCAGAAAACAAATGTGTGCAGGAGGAATTCCAGGAGGAATTTCTCCACGGAAAGGGTGGTCAAGCACTGGAAGGATGGACCACAGCTGGAGGTGGCCAAGGAAGGACTGGACGTGCACTCGGGGCTCTGGGCTGGTGACAAGGTGATGGGTGGTCACTGAAAGGTTGGGCTCGATGGTCTTGGGGGACTTTTCCAACCTCAGTAATCCTGGGATTCTCTAAATATGGTGTGTTCCAATGGAGTCATTTCTTAAATTACTTCCTAAAAGTGATTTTTTTGTTGTTCCACTATAACAACTTAAGGTTTATGTGTATTTTAGACAGAAATCTTGAGCCCTTGATACTCTGCAGTGGCACAAACCAAAGGCAACGTTGTCACTTTGTTGAATTTTTTTGGCTGCTGAGCCCGGTTTTGGGGCCTTGCCACGGCTGCATTTTAATGGCTGTGACACCAAAGCTGATACTGCTCCTTCTCCCTCCCACCAATCTTTATCTTGTTCTCATGTCAGGTTGAAAACACTCTGTGATTATGGAGCAGCATGATCCCCTTCCCAAATTATATCCTATGACAGGGCAGTGAAGGTGTTTTCAAAGAAATGTAACTGATCCTAATTGCTACCAGTCCCCAGATTTTCCTGGGACTAAATAAAGCTTTCAGACATTGAAACAAAAAATACAGTAATTTCAGTCACCAATTATGTGAGGCTTACATCAGACAAGTCACAGTTATTGTTCAACTCCGCTTTTAAATTTTCTTTCACGGATATATACATTTGTTTTAATTCCTTATTCTTTTTAATATATAATTTTTTTTAATATATAAATGTATTTTTATTTCTTATTCAGTTCAGGGTTTTTTGGTGCTCAAGGGAAAAAGCTGCAGATGAAAACACAGTTGACATGGTGCCAGCTGTTTATGGGAAACAGCTTCCCAAACCCCACTGGACGAGGCTGGCAGGAGAACTCCTTGTACAAAGGATACTTTGGACAAGCTGTGGCTGCCCCTGGATCCCTGGCAGTGCCCAAGGCCAGGTTGGACACTGGGGCTGGGAGCGGCCTGGGACAGTGGGAGGTGTCCCTGCCATGGCAGGGGTGGCACTAGATGGGCTTTAGGGTCCCTCCAACCCAAACCAGTCTGGGATCCTGTGATTCCATGAACTTCAACAAACATTAAATGTGCTTTTAGAAATAGGAGGCACCCCAAAACAAACCCTTCCCTGTAAATTTCTGCATTTGAGGCCCCAGCAGACCCAGAGGTCCCAGGCAAACAAGATTTGTGTGTTCCTGATAGAACTTTTGGCTGAGTGGCTTCCAAACCAGTCTTTGTATGAGTCCATGATTCCATCACATGTGGCACCTGAGGAGGTCGTTCCCTGCCTTCCTGTGCCCTTTGTGAAACTGAAAAGCCCCAAAGCAGAGCCCCCAGAGTCACCTTGTCCCTCCAGGAGTCCTCACTCCGCACCTTCTGCCTCAGCGCCTCCTGCAGCTGCTCCGTCCTGCTCTGCTGCGACACCAGCAGCAGCTCCCTAAAAACAAAAATTCCATGTGAAGCTGGGCCCTGCCCACACTGCTGCAATCCATTTCCTTGCACTGAAGTCCTGCTTCTCCTTCCCCTTTTGCTCAGTATTTATATTTTGTTCAGTATGTATATTTGTATATTTGCAATAAATCCCAGGAATCCTGCCCGGAGGCAGGGCAGGAGTTGCCACTTGGCATCTCCACCATGCCCTGACCTGCTTCCTGAATTTCGTGTTTTAAAGAAAATACGGAACTTGGCCTGCCACTTCAAATGGTATTTTAATATTTTTTTGATATTTCTCAAGACAAATTTCAAAGAACACAGAGAAACTTAAAATATTCCAACCAGAAATTGTATTTCATGAACTTGGAATGTTAGGATCATTAATTTACAAATTGTAATGGGTTTGGAATGAAAACCCCAGAGTGCTTTCTGTTGTTCAAGGTACTGTTTGTTACGTGGGGCTTGTAGGGCAAGACTCCTGGAGAGGTTAAGTTCCTGTCAGTGATGTTGTTAACAACTTGTCCACCACAAAAATGCCGTCAGTATTCCCTCAGCCAGGGTCCTGGATAGGATCTGGTGCTTGGGGAGGTGTGAGAGCAACTCTTCAGCAGTTCAGTGTGGCTCTGAAGGGTCTCAGCTATGAACAAAGCTGCCATTGTCCCTGGAACTGCTTTTGAGATGTGGAAAATAAAGCACTGGGCTTCTGAGGACTGTTTTCCCTGGACTGGGATCGAGTTTGAGTGCCTTTGCTTTGGACTCACCAACCTGAATCCATATTTTTTTAATTACCTGCACTAGAATCTCCGTATCCAGTTTTACTCCTGACAACCACGGGCTTGTTTTCAGCATTTGAAAGTGCCAGGAGGCACCAACTGTTCTGCATTTCAGGGGTTTGAACATTCCCTGCACCTTTAGCACAAAGAGCAGCTGAACAGCTGCAAGAAATGGGATTTGGGCTCAGATTAAACTCCAGCTGAAGCCCTGCAGTCCAAGCAGAACTTGTCTACTCCTATTTTTTTATAGGACCTTTTCTTTTTTTCTCTTCCATTCAAGTTTTTTCTATCCCGTAATAATTTAAAAAACCAATCCAATGACCTCCAAAATCTCCAGAATTTTCAGGAGAACCTGAGTCCAGCTCAGCTCCCTTTACCTTTCCTGCTTCAGCATCAGCAGCTCCTGCTCTGTTTGGCTCAGGAGAGCTTTCAGGGTTTCCAGCTCACTCTCTGATCTCCCAGTTCTTCTCTTCAGATCTTCTTCTTTCCTTTCTTTCTCGGCCACTTCCTCCTGTAAATGTTTGCAGACTTGTTGGCAAATGAGAAGGGATTCCTCCTTTTCCTTCAGCTCTTTTGTAAGTCTACAGATGAAATAAAGGAGTAGCAGCATTGTAGTTACTACATTCTTACTTATAGACAGAAATAAAAATGCCTAGAAAAGAAAACATCAGTCAAAACCCCCCATATTCATCATGAAGTAAAATCTAGACATTTGAAAGAAAAATTTAAAAAATATTGTATAAAAATGCATTAAAAATCATAAAGTTTTTGCTCTCACTGCTCAAAAATATCTATAATGAAATATCATTTCAGCATTTACCTGGCCTCAGCAATTCCATTTTCATATTTGATCTTTTTCAGTTCATTTTGACAGACATCAAGTTCTGTTGACTTCACCCTGAAAAACATTGGAAATAAAAGGGTATTATCCAAAGAAATGAGCCCTTACTCCTGCAGCAGCCTGGACATCACTTCTGGTGCATTTCCCACCTTGCATTTTCCATTCCAGGTGAAAGACCACGAATAGAAAGTTCTGTCAGCTCTAGCAAAGTTGTTAACAATTGGAAGTTACACTTCCAGTGTCATCTCAGCCTGACCTGGATCACAACTGTTGCAAACAAGAAGTGAGATCTTGCAACACTGATGACAGTTTTGAGTAATAAATGAATAAAATGGAACAAATCCCAATTTTGGAGATAAAAGGGCTGGAACCTTTGCAGGTTTCATGTCATTATGTCATCATTTCACCAATTAATAACCATGGTTAAGCTTCATATTTACATTTAAACAGATATAGAATATGTTGTTTTATTAAACTGTGCCCATATTACACTGAAATGTTAATTTACACTTGGAAAGCCCTCAGTGTTTATTTAACTGTGTTCATGACATCTTTGTTTCCCACTCAATCCTTACATTATCTCTGAAATACTTTGTTGCTAAGCATCCCAAATATTTGCAACTTGGTCATGGTCAGCCCCCCTGAATACAGGAACTGAAACCAGAAAGTGCAGAGCAGAAAGGCAGGAATCCTTTGCTTAAATTTCAGGAACATGTGGGAGAAGAGTGACGTTGGATGGTCTTGAGCCAGGCAGTGCCAGTTCCTGACTCCTGAGCTTCACATTTGGAGCAGGGCCTGTGCCTTTCCAGCATCCTCTGGCACCCTCTGAATTCTCCTGGAGATGATTTCCCCAGGCTGCTCCAGCACCCACTGAGGTTTTCAGCACTTGGCTGTAGAATTTGGAATGTTTGGGTGGTGTTGGGGTGTCAGGCTCCAGCTGTGGGAGTGTTCTGAGGGGCTGTGGAGTGCTCTGGGAGTGTGAGAAAATCCTGGAGTGGTTTGGGTTGGAAGGGACCCTAAAGCCCATCTTGTTCCACTCACATCTTCCACAGACCAGGTGGTTCCAAGCCCCGTCCAACCTGGCCTTGGGCACTGCCAGGGATCCAGGGGCAGCCACAAATTCCCTGGAAAACCTGTGCCAGGCCTCGCCACCCTCCCAGGGAACAATTCCTTCCCAATATCCCACCTAACCCTGCCCTCTGGCAGTGGGAAACCATTCCCCCTTGCTCTGTCAGTACACACTACTTCCCACACACATTTTCAGTCCCGAATTTATGTGGATTTCCCAAAATGCATCCTACACCTGTGTGTTATGTGAGGCACTGGATCAGGCTCATTATCCCTCCTCTGCAGTTCCATTAATGCCTGCTGGAGATAGGAAGCCCTGCTCCCACAGCCAGGCTGGCTCAGGCAGGTGCTTAGAAATAATAACATGAAGATAAAATAGTTCTTCTGTTGGCCAAAACCTTCTCAGATCATCGTGACAAGCAGCACTTGCTGGAAAAAAAAAAGTGGTTTGTGTGTTTTTTGTGCAGTGGGAAGCAATTAAGGAACAGGATTCTTACAGTAACAGCTTCTTGTAGTGGTCCATCTCTGCTGTCACCTTCTGCAGCTGCAGGCCAGCTGTCTCCACCTGATTTGTTAAATCTGAAAACAAAAACACGAGGTTGTGTCTGTGTTTACACTAAATGAATTCACTTTAGTGGTTTGTTTCCATGCCAGACCTGCAGCTCCCTGCTCCCAGGCAGAGTGGTGCACACGAGCAGAGTACCTTTACAGCAAAAAGCTGGGTTTTGTCTGTTCGGGGCTTTTTATCCCACCAGAAAACATCAACTTCAACTACACTGACACATGAAATGCTTTAAATCATATGGGTTGTACATAAAGCTGACAGCAAACACATGCAGGAAGGTGGACCCAAAACTCACCTGGAATTTACTTCACCTGAAACCTTGGCACTAACGTAGTGGTGATACGTGCTTCTCCAAATGTTATCTGTCAGAACGCACCACCTCAGCTCCAATCAGCCACTGCCTTTTTCCCCAGTACATATCCCAGTTTTCTTAGTTTAATTATCTCATCTGGTTTTGTGTGCCTTTATATCATCCTTTTCTACGTTTTTAAATCCTAAGAAAAGCCATAACTTGAAGATGTGAAGCCCCATAAACTGAAACAACAGCACATGGCTTAATCTGATTTTCATCTCCATGAACATATCACAGAATCATGGAATGGGTTGGGTTGGGAGAAACCTTAAAGCTCATCCAGTCCCAACTCCCTTCCACTATCCCAGGTTGCTCCAAGCCCCATCCAACCTGGCCTGGAACACTCCAGGGATGGGGCAGCCACATCAACTTGGGCATCTCTAAATAAGCTTGTGAACAAGAGCTGCCTTTCCAGAAAGCCTAAGAATTATTTAAAATCAAAGTTTCTACCAAAAAGGCAGCACCATGAACTACATGGAAAAAAATCCAATGACAAATCATTGCAACAGATCTAAAAGTGAAAGAAAAAACATGATTTTTCCTCAGAATGCAACAGCAAACAAAGTGAGGTGACCTTGTCTCTGAAGGACAGCTCCCAAGACGGTCCATCAAAGTTCTCTGATGTATCTTCCCAGAAGCCAAATCTGTCACTCCTGTTCTTAAATTTATCATTTTGCCACAATTTCCTGAATTTCTGTAACTTTTCCCACATGTCTCTTTCAGTCATTTCTAGCAATGCTGATGGATGATCCCAGCGTGGGATTTCCCGCCAGCCACACTTTTTCTGGTAAATCCTACAATTGGAAGGGTCCTCTCTTTTCAGTAAAGGGAAAAGGAAAGTTGGTCATTAGACTACAACAAAAAAAACCAGGGAGAGAATGATACAAGGTAAAACACACAGGGCCTGTTGGATCCATTCCCAAACTATCAGCATTTATAAACAGCTTTTTCAAGAGAAAGGTACGATTTCTTTGGACTCGACTAAACCCTTGCAAAAATCATGGAAGTTAATTGTCAAAGCACCTTCTCCACCACCTGCCATGGGTGCCAAAACCAACCAAACCCATTTTTGTGTACTGCACCTGTGGTACCAAGAGCTCAGATGTCAGTGCCAGCGATGGAAGGTGGACTGCAGTGAGCAGAGCTCCAAGCTGCGAGAACTGGTGGCACCTTCCCTTGGCTCCGAGCCACAGTGGTGGCCAAGCACCCTCTGGACACATCAGGCCACCTGCAGTCCCTTCTGGTCCCTTCACTGGGCATTCCTCAGCAGTGCATTGTCCTGCACTTTCCCAAAGCTAAAGAATCCAACTTCCATTTCCTGTCATTCATCCTGCCGTTGCCTGTCAGAATTCCTACAGAAAAGGGAGAAGCTTTGGCTTCAGCTGCCAAGCAGATGTGAGGCACAACACTGGGAACCAGCCAAGCCTGACAGCAGGAACGTGACTCTGTGAAAACAGATTAAGCCCAGATTAGTGTGGATGGACACCAGAAAGAGCAGAGCCCTCTGCCCATCCTTGCAGGCTGCTGTGGAGAAGATTTTCCCAGACAGCTCTTTCTGACCTTTTTAAAATTGTTATTTGAAAAGATCTCTGCCAGTAATTAATAAATGTGGCATTTTTTCTTCTTCCTCGATGTGGGAGTATGGACACCAGTTCTGGAATAAAGGAAAAGGAGAGGGATGATGCTTGGTTTGGTTCTGTACTTTGGGTGGTCTCTTTCAACGCTGTTTCCTCTTTCACTCAATTTGGTTTCAGAAGTTTTCATGCACACTGAGCATGGACAGGAGTTTTTCATGAGGGAATAGATGGATTTAATTATACAGATGGTTTCTGCAAGTCTTCTCTGGAGAGAATTCTCACCAAAGTCAATGGGAGCTGGTGAGCACCAAGTCCCACATCCATGGAAGCAGATTTCAATGAAAAACATGGTAAAAATGTGCACACTAATAAGGAGAATGGTAATACAAATGGAAACCTGTGCTGAAAACTTGCTGAACAGAGGAAAATGTATTCAAATGCTTATGTAAAAATGTTCTCTGGTAATGAAAATAAAGCCTATTGCAAAACATGCAAAGCCAACAGAAAGAAGTCACACTTTGTAATACTGATACTGGGTTCAATGCTGCAAGAACAACCACATCTTAAAGTCTCACCAGGCCAAATCCGTCTCAGTTTCATTCATGTTTAATTTTACTTATTTTTGTGACTCAGAATGGCTCTCACCATAGTCAGAAACCTTCCAGCAACCTTTCAGTGAGCCCATGCTGTGACAAGGACAGAGACTGAGGGCACAGCCCGAACGTACACGAGGACTTGATGAACCATGGGCACAGAAAAAAACTGGGGACTGTTTCCTCTTCCTTGGCTGAATTACCATCACTGCAGCCCCTGGCATGTGCAAAACACCCAGGAGAGCCTGCCCAGAGCTGGCTTTCAGGAATTTAACCATCCAGTTTGCATCCAAGGGCACAGTGCCCCAGCTCCTACTTGGAAACAGCAACAACCGGTGAAGTTTTCAGTGAAAAATAAAAATAATAAGCAGCACATTGGGTAAGCAGCCACTCTGGAAGCCATCAACTCCACAGCTAATTCCTAACAGACTCCCAGTGAGATCAGACCAGAAGCACATGTGGTAGAGCTGTGTAATTTTCTGTTTTTCCTGCAAAACCTACAAAATCCAATCCAATATCATTTCTGACAATTTGGGGGTAATCTAAATAAAAACCCAATGTTTTATACATGTGCACAAAAAGGAAGATTATTTTCCTGTAGTTAAGACTTTATGGGAAGGTTCATAAGCACAGCTCAAATAGATCATGGAATCCCAGAATGGTTTGGGTTGGAAGGGACCTTAAATCCCATCCCATCCCATCCTACTCCCTGCCATGGGCAGGGACACCTCCCACCATCCCAGGCTGCTCCCAGCCCCAATGTCCAGCCTGGCCTTGGGCACTGCCAGGGATCCAGGGGCAGCCAGGAGCAGCTGCTCTGGGAATTCCATCCCAGCCCCTCCCCACCCTCCCAGGGAACAATCCCTTCCCAGTCTCCCATCCATCCCTGCCCTCTGGCACTGGGAAGCCATTGCCTGTGTCCTGTCCCTCCAGGCCCTTGTCCAGAGTCTCTCTCTGTGTCTCCAGTAGCTCCTTCAGGCCCTGGAAGGCCATAGTTAGGTCACCCTGAAGCTTCTCTTCTCCAGGCTGAACAATCCTAATTCTCTCAGCCTCTCCTCACAGCAGAGGTGTCCTCCTCTCTCCAGACCCTCCTCTGGATTCACTCCAGCAGCTCCCTGTCCTTCTCCTGCTGGGGATCCCAGATTGGCCACTGAGGACACGCAGACCCCGTCAGCCCCTCAGCCCCCAGTGCCTCGGCAGCTGCTGGACAGAAACCCCACAGCACAGCAGGTCCAGGGCAGCCACGGCACAAACCTGGTGTGTGTCAGCGAGCCTCTGGGCTGAAATGCCTGCACCTGCCCCAGGTAAATGCAGGGCTGCAAACCCTTCCTGCCCCCAAGATCACAGATAAATGCAGGGCTGCAAACCCCACCTGCCCCCAAGATCACAGATAAATGCAGGGCTGCAAACCCCACCTGCTCCCAGGGTCAGGAGTCGAGCCTGTGCCTCACTGCCCGGCTGGGCACTGCAAACAAGAGGATCTGCTGGTGGCACCCACATCCCTGCAGCACGCAGAGAGCGGCACAGGGAGCAGTTTCATTTTCCCTTTCTTTCAGCGTGGTCTGGGGGAAGCTGGCAGGGTTTTGGTGTGAGCAGGAGCAGCTGTGAGTCACCATTCCGGGCCCTGCTGGCAGGGCAGGCCCAGGGCTGCCCATGCTGCCCACAGCCCCCACTGCTCTGGGACAGCAGCACGCTGCACAACTCACAGATGAAAACACGTTTTATTTCATCGGGCTTTATGAAATTGTCATGCCAAATCAGGCATGGTTTCACAGAGGGTGGCTGGAAGGGACCCCTGGGGTGCAAAGCTGATCCTTCTGCCCAAACCAGACTGGGTTACCTGGGGTTTAATTCAGCCCCAAGGCTGCAGGGACCCCAGCTCACCAACGCTGCACCAACCTCTGCTGAAAACCTCTTCCCAGTGTCACAGGATTCCAAACTGGTTTGGGTTGGGAGGGTCCTTAAAGCCTCTCCAGTGCCACCCTTGTCATGGGCAGGGACACCTCCCACTGTCCCAGGCTGCTCCAAGCCCCAGTGTCCAGCCTGGCCTGGGACACTGCCTGAGGCTCAAAGCCATCTGCCATCTCCCAGGAGGGTTTGGATCCTCCACCTTCCTCTCGGCTCTAGGCACTCCCAGGCTTTTGGGTCCTCTCTCAGCCATCAAGGATCAGCCTGGAAAATATTGGAAGCTCAAACCTGGAAGATGGTCAAGGAAGTGGAATAGAGAGCTCACAGATCCCTGGCCAAGGCAGACTGGAACCCAGCCCCTCTTGCTGGATTTCTGTGGTATTCTGGGCAACAGGGGGTTGCAGCAATTATTTAAAACCTACTAAATAACACCCCTTGTATGGACCCTGAGTTTGGCCAATGAGCTGTGTCAAAAGGGGCAAAAATATTTCATTTTTCTCAGAACATTATTGCCAGCCCAAATTCAGATGTACACTTAACACAGTTTCCAGTACATTTATTTAAAGAGCATAGCAGACAATCTGTGAGAAATATGAAATACATCCATGAAAAATTACAGTGTCAGAGCAGGAAAACGTGGCCTCACCACGTGTTTCTAAGGAGACCAAAGAAGTGAAGTAACACCCCAAGTCCCTGCACAGAACAGAACTAATTATTTGTATTTATAATATTTCATGTACTGTGTTCTCTTAAGATATTTTTTTTTTGTCTGTACAAGAAAGTCCTTCTTTTTATTTGTGACTCACAAAAGTCTGGAAGGAGCCCAGGGATGGACTCCAGATTTACATCCTTCTGGAGACCTCACCAGTGCCATCAGGAAGTGTCCAAATCACTGAAAGCTGCCAGGAACCAGGAGGATGTGCCAGGAAAGGAGGGACTGGGGCTTATCTCCCCCAGCACATGTTGCTGACCACTGCCAGGCTGAGCTTTCTGGCCCTCTGCTCAATTCTTTTACCTTCATAGAGAAAACCAGCAGAGAAAAAGCAGAAAAAGGGACCAGATTCTAAATAGTTTTGAGTGACACAAATCAAGGGCAGCCTCGGTGCCCTCAACAGAATAAACCAACAACTGCAACCATGCAAACATGACAATCTCCAAGACCTTAAAAAATCTTTAAAGAAGGGAACAAATGTTATCTTGGCAAAGCCTGCTCCCCTCCCAGTCCCCCAGTGACACATTACAAGCACTCCTGCATTCAGAAGGATTGGATTTGCTCACCCATGGCCAGAGTTCACACTCCAGCATCAAAGGATTGGGTCTAAAGCCTGAATTTTTCTGCCTGTATTCCTGCCTTTTTGAAGCCAAGCTATTTGGGATATGTCAAAATTCCTACAGACCTGCTTCTCCTACACATTAAAATTGCTTTGAAATACTGTCCTTACTTATTGGCTGGGAAAACTGAACAGGAAAAAAAAAAAAGAGATTCTGACCTTAATTTTCCTTGGAGACAATTTTTTACCCTCAGTGTTTAGGCCAAGCAGACAAAACAAAATACAATAAAGACATGTCCTTTAACATAGAATTATGGGAATTATGGTTTGGGTTGGAAGGGACCTCAAAGCCCACCCAGTGCCACCCCTGCCATGGGCAGGGACACCTCCCACTGTCCCAGGCTGCTCCCAGCCCCAATGTCCAGCCTGGCCTTGGGCACTGCCAGGGATCCAGGGGCAGCCCCAGCTGCTCTGGGCACCCTGTGCCAGGGCCTGCCCACCCTCCCAGGGAACAATTCCTTCCCAATCTCCCATCCAGCCCTGCCCTCTGGCAGTGGGAAGCCATTCCCTGGCTCCTGTCCCTCCATGCCTTGTCCCCAGTCCCTCTGCAGCTCTCCTGGAGCCCCTTTAGGCCCTGGAGGGGGCTCTGAGCTCTCCCTGGAGCCTTCCCTTTTCCCAGCCTGGCTCCACAGGAGAACCTGACTTCCTGCTTTTCCTCCAGAAGCAAAGTGTGGACCTTCTCTAAGTCACACTCCGAAGCAGCCTGATCCCAACCCCTCGTGGCAGGGAACTGGGACTGTTTTCCATCCATTCTTGTGCCTCCTCCTGCACTGAGCCTGCTGAAAAGCACTAATGAGCCATTGCCTCGTCACACTCTGCTCCAACAGCAGCCCTGCATTCCCCAGCTCTCACCCTTCCAAGCCTTCCCACCGCAGCTGGAATTCATAAAAAAATACATTTCAACAGCACTTGTAGCATGAACAGGGGCTGTTTGAACTGCAGCCTACCTAAAACTGCAGGAAACTATTCCCCCTTTGCATTTTCAAAGCTCTTCCAAGTGGTCTTTAAAGTGCCACTAAATACACTTCAGGAGATGAAAACACCTCCTTTCCATGAGGAGTGCTAACATTCCCCTCTCCAGCCCCCCAGCTCCTCCAGCTGCCTGCAGTTTTCCATCATCTCCCATCAGCCTCACTATGGCAGCACACCACGAAGTTTCTGTTTAGGGGCTGAAGTAGCCTATGGAGCAGGAGCAGCAAAAGACTGAAAATTCAGATTTCGTGAGCATCACCAGCAATTTCAACCCGCCCAGAGCAAGGCCAGAGCTGTGATGGGCTAAAGAAAAACCACAAGGACTTGGGGAAGAAAAATGATTCTTTATCTGTGATTAAGTAAAGGATTTGGCTGGTAATAAAATGAAAGCAGAAATCTTTTAGGAGCATGTGCTACTGCAGCCCTGCTGCTCCCAGCACTAAGAACAGACACATTATCACCATTATTGATTTTTAATCTGGGGAGTCTGTTTGATTAGACAATTATGCTGCAGACCTCGCCCTGTGTTGAGCATTTGTCCAGACCTGTCACCTCCCTCTAACTGGGTGATGCCCCATGAGGCTGAAAAGTGGCTTGAACCCAGCAATCAAACTGATCCCACAAATCCCCTACAAAGGGAATCTTCAGAGAGTCACACCAAGCACGAGAACAAAAAACAACAGGAGAAACAACTGCTTGGTTCCTGCTCTTGCAAATGCCTGCTATGATGGGAAATAATCCCAACTTTACAATTCTGTGAGAAATATGCAACAGAAAAATCCTCAAAATACTGGTTACAGAAAGGAAAATCCTTTAAAGACACAGAAATCACAAATCCTGGTAGTTTTTATTGTTGCTGGAGTGTCAAACTGTTTCAGTACCAAAGAGGGATGTTGGAGTAGTTTGTGGGAGGGAAAAAAGCGAAATAAAGCAAACCCCCAAGCTCCCCCCAAAGCATGGACACTCTGGACGTGGCTGATTTCCTACACCCTGACTTTGGACAGTGCAAATCCACTCCCTGGGACTGATTTCCAGGAAGATGTTTGTTCCCACTCATTTATTTTAACTCAATGGGAAACTAATTTCATATTTAATGCTTGTTTCATGAGCAAAATCATGTTTGGTATTTCAAAGAGAACCATTTTTATCTCCAGCAACGTGTTCCCGAGAGCCAGACCCCTTCAAATCCTCCTGGATTTGTGTTTTACTGATCCATTCAGGAAGGGTAGAATCCAAATGCCTGAGCCAGCAGCTTTCCTGCCTTGAAACCTCCTTCTGGATACCCAAATCAAACGTTTTACTGCTTCTTAATAACTGATTTATTAGCAAGTGACTGCTACGTTTTTATTAATACATTTAAAAATGTCTCACATAAAACATCAACCAGCTTAGATGGTATTTTTACTCATCATTAAGATTTTGCAGGGTCCTAATATTCTGTATGAATGCCATACATGATGTTTTAGCTGTGTTTTCTCCATAAAATCTCTGTTATTTTATATTTCACTGCAAATTTTCAACCTGGGATAGTGGAAGGTGTCCCTGCCCATGGCAGGAGGTGGGAATGGATGAGCTTTAAGGTCCCTCCCAACCCAAACCATGCCAGGATTCTGTGATAATTAGTTGTGATGGGCTGATGCAACATGCCAATTTAGGGAAGCAAATGCAGGTTTTGAGAAGATCCAGGAGGCCAAAAATACATGCAGGCCCCCCAAAAATGTAGAACACATTGAATAATCTCAAAAAACCAAAATAAAATAGAGAATGCAAAAACTTCTCTTTTAAGAGAAGAACAAGGCAATTCTGCATGGAGTTAAAGGGGGGCAAAGCTGAAAATGAAAGTGTTTGCTTGCCATGTTCATGAACAAACCCAGAACTCACTGTTTGCAGGAACCTCTGGAGTAAATAGAGGGGAAAAGGGAACTCGAGCCAAGGGCAGCTTTTGTATCAGCATAAATATAACAATACAACTGTTTGATGTTATGATGCTAACTCACTTATTTCAGTGTGAGAGATCATCTGATGAGATTTTATGTCCACTGCTTCTTATTATTTCTACAAAGACAGAAGATGTCTTTGCTGGAGCTCTTTGGCAGTATTGTTATAAAAATAAACCAATTTGATATTAATATATAAGATATTATTATATTATTACAATAGAAGAATAGATAACACTGCACATCCTCAGCACCAGGGGTTGGTAACTCGGTGGATGGGATCTCACATCTGCTGTTCTCACTGGTTCTGGAGGACCAGTGAAGTTCCCCCACCATGCCCACCACTGTGACCTGCTGCTCCTTTCCATGTGTGCCCACACTCAGCACAAGGCAGATGGGGATTGCTGTGCCAGCCTGGGGACTCCAAACCATGCCTGAACAGCACAACCTCAAACGTGTTCCCAGGGTCTTAAAAGACCTCTGAGCCAGGGCTGTGAGCGCAAGGAAAAAGAGATCCAAGAGATACCAATATAAATAACCCTTCTGTAGTGAGTTATTCTCTGCACAGAGCTCCCAGGATATCATTTCAAGTGCTGTCACTGCTCTCACCCTTTTCAAGAGCATTCTCTGCTTCCTGAGACACAATCAAGGGTGGATCATTAGAGAGTCTCCTGTTCAGTGACTCTCAGAGAAAAGGGCCTGGCCTGCTTTTGAATCCTGTTCTGAGAGCCAGAAGTCCTTCCTGGTCCTGCCCTCAAAATGAGACCAATTCTTTGAATTTTACCCTCAGAGCCTTGTCCCTAATGTTCTACCTAAGATGGACAATTCACAGCAGGATTGTATTCCACCACCTTCATCACTTTCCTCTTTTCCTTCATGTGCCCTCCCTGCCAGCTGCCTGGTGCTGCCAGCAGGGTTCCAGACTCCCTGGAATGACAGTCCCTCCTTCTGACTGCACAACACCCACCTTTTATTCAGGCCTATTGAGTCTTTTCACACTAACAACCACCACTTTGGTGCTTTTAAAAACATTTTTTTCTGCATTTTTTTCCTCGGATTTTTTGCTAGAAAGGATAAAAACTTCTCTTACCCAGAGTTTCCTTCTGTAGCTCACGGCACCGGCTCTGGAGCTCGTTCACCTGCTGAAGGGAAGTTTGGAGCTGTTGAGTTTTCAGCTCGACTGTGTCAGCCACTCCAGTGAGGTGTTTCACCTTCTCCTGGAGACATTCGTTCTCCCGCTGGGATTTTGCCAATCTTTGGTTCAATTTGGGTATTTCTGAGGAGGCAAAACAAATCCGTGTAGACTGTTGCTATTTTATGTTAATAATGAAAAAGCAGTACAACAGAACATGAAAGCTTTTAACTGGCATTCACAGGCCAACAAAAGTAAGTGGGGCTAAATTGTTCTGATTTAGAAAGCTGGATTTGAGGATGGATGTGATATTCCTGGTGTGGCACTAGTCTGAAGTGGGATATGTTGGATGAGGGGTACACAGCCTGTGTAAGAAAGGCTCCACTCCTGCATCCATACAGGTGCTCTGTGTATTTGGAGTACTACAGCAAACAGAACAAGGAATTCTCCAGAAAAGAAGCTTTGAAATGTGTGCATCCCTCTGATGCTGAAGATGCCTGCAGGGACATGTGCTGCCATTCCCTTCAGCCAGAAGCAGACAGGGAATGAGCCCAGGAAGAGAGGGGAATCCTCAGGACACATGAACCTTCAATTGACACTTCAATCCACTGGTCTCACAAAGAGTGAATATCAGGGAGGGATGTTCTGGTCACACTCATCTCCAGCAGGCAGGAGCCCTTTGGGGCCCAGGGCCCCCAGCTCCCTGCTGGTGCTGCCTCAGTGGGTTCGTGCCACTCCAGGCACAGCTGCCCCCGGAGTCCTTCCAGTGGGAACAATGCAATCATTGAAAATTCCCTGCTCATGTCCCACCGGGCAGCTGTTGTGTCAGACAGCTCTGGGATTCCTGAGCTGCTCCCTGCACACAGGTTTCACTGGAGCTGTGGATTTGCACCGGAACTCACAGGGACAGAGGGAGGTGGGAGATGCACATCCCCCACCCTGCCCTCAAAGCCCTTCTCCAAGGAAGGAAAGCATGACATCAGCTCACCTCCTTCTTTACTGCCTGATAACCCTGACCAAACCGATCCCCAGAGGTTAATTTGGTCAACAGTGGGATCTTTGGGGTGTTCTGTGCATGGCCGGGAGCTGGACTTGATGCTTGTGGATCCCCTCCAACTCAGGATATTCTGTGATTTTGTGATTCTATGAAACAGCAGCTCATCCACTCATCCACACTGAACAACTACAAGGAAGGGAATATGTCTAAAGGCCTGTAAAGCTGTAGAAGTAGGCACAGGGCCAGTGGGGAAGCTCTGGATATTGCAGTCTGTAACTGCACCACTGCACACTCTCTTGAGTGAAACCAATCTCAGCTGAGGCACAGCACAAGTGGCATTCAAGGATCAGTCTGAGTTTCAGCCTGAGGCCGGGCACGACCTCTCCTGAACAAGCCCTCGGTTGTGCCTCGCTCCCAGCTCCCCTTTCCCTGAAGGCTGCCCTTGTTGGAGCAGGAAGCAGGCTGGGGGCCAAGGGAATGATCCCCACCCAGGGGCTGCTCCGTGCCCCCTCCAGGCCCAGAGACCCCTCAGATAAGGAAGGCTGTATCTGGCAAAGTTTGTTCTTACTCAGAAATGGCAGGGGGGAGTAGTTGCTGATGTTGGGTGTGGGTTTGCTCGTGGCTCCCTGGCCAAGGGAAGGGGTGCAGCCTGTCCAGTTTGGGAGGCAGCACTGCAGGACACTCCAGCAGCTCCCAGCAGGATGCTGGACCATCACCCTGGAGTATCCTATTTTCTCTTGCCCAAAATGGTTGCAAGATGCTTTACCTGTCAGAGCTTCTTTGCTCATGGCTTTTATTTGCAGAGAAATTTCTTCCTTCATGGCAGCAAAGTTCTCCAGGTTGGTGGAGATGACCTCTTTAACACTGTCTAATTCACTTCTAATGAAAGGGAACAGTGAGACAGCCTTGTTCAGAGTGGAGCAGTGGTGTTCCAAGGTATTTCTGCAAGAGAGAAAAAACACCAGATGTATATTTGTTGCAGCGGGGATTACTGCAACAAGTATATTTCAAACCAGGAGTCCCATGGAAAATGAAGTATATATCAACAGATTCATGGTATCTCCCAGGCTACATGGCAGGGGAGGGACCCCAATATATATTTATAAATTATTTTATAAATAAAACTTGAGAATTAGACAAAGCTTGACAACTCCTTTCCCATTCTCTGATAATTTATACTGCATTGGGTTACAATAATTTAGTGTTTGAAAGGTGCTGTGTATTGAATGTATGTATAATAAGTTTCACCATCTAAATGTTTAGAGCTTTTATGCATAAATGAAGAAAAATGGACAGGAAATTGTACAATCATTTTTCATTGAGAAATCAGAGTAATCATGTTTAACTAGGTTTCTGGTGAATCTTTATAAACAATATATATGTAAGAAATAGAGCATTTCCAACATCAGCATTTCTTTTTGGGTTCTCACCTGAGGACCTGTGACTGCTTGTAGGCAGCTTCCTTCTCCTCCTGGAAATACTGCAGATCAGCTTTCACGGTTTTCATCTCCTCCTGCTTGGTTTTAAGTTCCACTGTTAGGGTTTTTATCCTATAGATGTAAATACAATAATCAGAATTGTTTGCACCAATAATCAGCCTCCAACTTTGGTTTCAGCTTTCCCAGTCCTCTCCCTGGCCTCAGGCACAGCAAACACCTCCAGAACCATCCCCTCACGGCGTTCTTCGCCTCTAACATTTACCTTGGGAACTTTTCATTACAGCACCGGTTTGTTTTTCAGGCACAGCTCCCACAGTGTAAATAAACACAGTTTAAACACTGCTCTTTCAACAGTTCAGCACTTACTGCTGTAATTGTCAGGAAATGAACGGAACTGCACGGGAATAAAAGAGCTGAATCCAATTCCCTTCATGTGGTACATGTGAGGGAAGAATCCCACACAGCACATCAGCCCCAGCTGTTTTCTGTAGATAACCATCCTAAAGCAGCCTTCCAGCCCCAAAAATACAACTCCAGTGACAAGCAACTGTTTAAACCAGCCCCTGCTTAAGCTTTCAACACTTACTGTTCACGCAGAGAAAATGATCTATTTGTCTACTGGTGACTCATTGCCACAAGTAAATAAATAATATTTGAATAGACAAGTATTTTACAAAACCAAAGGCTCACAGAAGCTCTACATCAGCCTTGGCTTCAATTTTAAGCAGCAGAAGGGAATGAGATTGATTCATACTAAAAATATATATAAAAATTAAACCAAACTATGACAGTGCATTAGTTACTGTTATCACATAGATCAGCATCAAAATGCACATTTAAAAAAATATTAGTCTGGTTAAGAAACCTGGGTCTGCAGAGCTCTGACAAAATCAGAACTGAACATCTGGGGATTAAAAAGCAAGATTTTGGGGCTCAATTGTGATCACTGGAACACAAAAAAAAAATTAAGACATTTCTGGCATTACATTTTTAGGAAATTTTACCCATTGCTACCTGCAAATTTCCAGGAGGTGGAGAGCAGGAGGGGAGAGAATAAAATCTGTTGGATTGTGGTTGGGAGCAGAAGTGTTGCCACTCACAAGGAAATGTCCATCCCCTTAACAGCTACAGGAACTCAAATCTGTGTTTGCAGATGAGGAAAAAAGCAGTGATTTATCACTGACCAATAACAAATCCAGACTCTGGGAATCAGGGAAAGCCAGATGCTCATTTTCCATTCTTGTTTTAGAATGGGCAGTATTTGAAGATCTTTTGGCTTAAAAAGAAACTGGTAAATAAGGAGAGATACATTTTCTTCCTCTTTCCATTCCAGAGCTGACATTAAAGGGATGTTTTCAGCATGTCCTGGTCAGTCACACACAAGAGAACCGGTGGAAAAGGCAAGAAAGTTGCACTTCACTGTCACCATCAGAAGGAAGGGGAATAAACACGTTATTTTGAGGCTTTTTAGCAAAAAGGAAAAGTTCAATGGATCATTAAGGGCTGGCATTTAGAGAATGGTGGGAACACAGCGATCTCATCCCCTGTCCTACAGTTCACAGCCCATCCCTGCATCCAGCACGTGTTCCTGGGGAATACAGGAGGAATCGTGGGAGGTGGGTTAGGACACGTTCACTCCCAGTGCTGACAGGAGAGGAATAGCACGAGGAAATCCAGCAGGAGCTGCAAACGCCCTCATTGTCCCAAAGCAATGAGGAGCCACTCCCGTCTTGTTTCACACCACAAGAAATAATCACAAGAAATAACCCTTGCACTCCCTGGCACAGGACCCCTGTGGGATGGAGGAGCACTGGCAGCAAGGACAGGATGCACTGAGGAGCCTGGAACACACTGTCCAAAAAAAGCTCCACCACAGTATTTTCACTTCCATGAAACTTTGGGAGCTGCCCAGAGCCAGGAGCTGCTCATTTTCATTTCACAGCCAGGAGCTGCTCATTTTCACTTCAGAAAGTGATGAAGTCACCACCCCTGGCAGTGCCCAAGATATGTGTGGATGTGGCACTTGAGGACATCTCTGGCATTTACACCTACTTTCCATTTCCTATACTGGACGTGGCAAGAACTTTGCTAATTAAATTAATAATAATTCAATTACTTATCACGACTGAAGTGATTTTAACACAGAATCAGGTTGAACAGCTGAGTGCAATCAGTGCAGTTAATTCCCCTTCTCTTGCCAGGATCCCAAAGGAGAGGATGGGTAAACTCCCAGGTGGCTTTCAAGGTTAACCACAGGTACAAATAGGATTACTTGAACCTAGAGGGAGCAGAAAACCGAAACAGTCTGCAACTGATAAGAGAGAGTCAGTCCCTTTGTCTGGCAGAGATAAAAGTAAGAAAAAGGCATGTTTGGCTTCTGGGAGCAGTGATTTGTCAGCCTGGCCAGACCCTGGATGTTGAATAGTTTATGCCAAAGCACAAGGTAGTCAGAGAGGCCCAGGACAGCAAGGAGGAGATAAGGAATATTCAGACAAGTTACTTAACAAGGCACAATGGTTGATTTATGGCTGGAACTGAAGCCTACTGCAAGTATTCCACTTGATTTCAGCAGCTTTTAAATCGAGTGGAGCCTTGGGGGGAAAAGTGCAGAGATAAAAATTTTATTAACTGTTCCAGCTTTACTACAAAAAGTCGGCTCAATGAAAATTTAAAGTTTAGCTCTGGCAAATGATCCTCAACAAGAAGGTGCTGTCAGTGCATTTGCTCACACACTGGATTCTGCCACCAGAGCTGCTACCCAGGGTCATTAAAGGGACAAGGAGCAAACACACTCTTTAAAAATAGATATTAAACCACAGAAAATATTAAATATTGGGAAGGAGAGGGTGGAAGGTGTTAAATTTTAATGAAAAAGATATTGCAAGAAACATTATGAGTAATTTACAAGATAAATGCATTTTGTTCACTTTTGTGGGAACTTGTGCTCTAAAATGAATCTTTTATTAGTAATATTAGCAAGCAAAAGCCTAACTAAATATATTAACAAAGTAAATGTTTAGCAGTGTTTGAATGATTCTCCAAAAAAAAGCAGGTTTCCAAAGCATTTCAGTCCAATCTCAAGAGCACCTTCAGCTCTAGATCACTTGGCGTGAGTCAGTCACACAAGGAACACCCCTCCTGGGGATCCCAAAAATCAAACTGAGCTGATAATTAAAATTAGAAACTCATTCTTACAAAAAACTTCTGGCAGTTTGAGTCAGATGAGCAAGAAATTACCCAGAAGTTTCTGGCCTCGATCCATCAGTAGCAAACTTGAGCAAATGGCATTTTTCTAAAGTATCTTTTACTCGTTAATGATAAACATCAACTGTTTATAGCCCTACTGTAATCAGTTACTGGACCATAACAATAGATTCCAAAATATGAGGATGGAAAAGGACACAAACCCTGTAAGTATGAGCTGAAAGAACACACTCGAAGGTTCTAATTGTGCCCTGAAAATTCAAACGTGGCTCTGAGATGTGTCGTTCATTACTGGAATTCTTAAGGTACAAAACTGCCCCGTTAACTGGGGCCTTCCCAGCTGTAAGGATTTGAAACTTCCCGTTTCTGAAGCAAAATGCCCCAAGCAGTACCCAAATGGTTCCTCATTGCTTTAGCATTCTGTACCAGCCCACAGAGAGTGAACCCTGAGCTTCCCAGGGATCACTGGGAATTCTTACTGGGAGAGAGAAACCCCAAATTTCAGAACTGTGGAACTCCCAGTCCTGTGGCATTTCACTTGGAATGTTACAGTTTTATTACAAGATGATAAGATGAAATATTTATCATTTCCCTTTGAGAGTGTGTGCAGGGGAAATCCCTCTGAGTACCTTCTGGCCCTTCCTTCACCTTCAATATGTTGATTGCTTCTAAACTACGCAGGAATTCTAAACCTGCTTCCAAAGGATACTATAAAGATGATTTAAATCAAGTATTACAGTGTATATGGGCCATCTGAGAAAAGAAAGACAAATGTTATTTGTATTTTAAGCTGCTTTGGGCTGAAATTCCCTACCACACAGAGGAGAGGATCACCAGAGGAGATGATGTGCTCTGACCTTTCTGTTTTGGATTCGCTCTCAGCTCGACAGCGCTCAAGGTCATGGTGAAGAGCCTGCAATTCTGCCTGAAGCCTTTGCTCCCGTTCTAGACTTCCTTTATAAACTTTAATCTCCTTCTCCATTGCTTTTACTTTGTCTTCCATCACCTTAAACTCGTGGAGTGTCAGGTAGCTGACTCCGCAGTATTTGCACACTGTCTGCTCCCTGGGCATCTACAAAGAGAGAAAATGCTTCAGATTGTCTGTAAGAAACAAGTCCAACTAAAAAACCCTCAGTGACACTAAGAAATAATAATAAATCCAAACAATTTAAACCATTTACTGCCTTGGAACATTTAAGATCAGATGATGTTGTTGTTTTAACAAATAAAGACAAAAATCCGCATTAGCAAAATGAACCCCGGCTATAGCAGCACCTTCCCCTACTGCCAACTTTCAAGATACATTAACTCTGGCAATTTGATATGTGGGAACTCCCACTGAAATGCTAAAGTACTTCTGAGTTAGGTTTGATGTATTCATTGAAAATGAAATGCTGTGTTTTATCAAGTTATTTCATTAATGAATCTGAGATCGCCTGTGCCAGAAAAATGTTATTTCTGTGGGTTTCTGACAACTCATATCCAAGCGAAGCAGGCAAGCTGAGGGAGAGTGAATAAGGTGATGTAATCCAGCAATCTCTACAGAAATAATTCATGACTGATGCTGATGTGGGGTCCATGGCACTGGGGTGCTGTGGAACATGTCACCCCTTCGCCAGGTATGAAGGACTCAGGACAGATTAAAAAACACAGAGCATGTAACACAGATCCAATAGAAAGGCCATTTATCAAATTGGGAAACAGACTTTTCCAAGTGATCCAATTATTAACCTTGAAGCAGGGAACACGCAAGCACCTGCTCAAACAGTTTAAGTCCAATTAAGGAACCTTGTTTTACAGAACAAGAAAAAAAAAAAGACATTTTGAGACACTGTGGTAAACAGAAAGAAATCCTACCCAGAGGAAAGAACAGAGCTTTCAAAAATTGTAAATTAAAGACTCATACAACAACCTTTAGCACTTTAAATATATCTTGATATAAATGGTGTTTCAGGATGCCCTGGACAAGCTTTATTTCCCCATTTCTTAGTGTTGCCCCACTTTAAAACCCCCCTGGTTACAGTTGCTCTGAAGGAGCTGAAAATGCAAGTTTATTTTTCCTGGCAATTGCAGTCTGTGCTTGGAAACCTGAAACTGTTATTCAGGATAAGTACCCAGAAGTTCCAAAGCACTGAAATGACTGCATTGAAAAAGGACAAAATGAGCTGTGCAGGGAGCACAGGAGGGGTTCTTATCACAGAGAGGACACAGTGCTCTGTGCAGCACAGCCACTGCTGCTGCTCACACAAACAGCTCAGAACTTTCACTGGCTTCTCCAATCAAAAACAAGATAGAATCATCAGGGGCCTGAACTGAAAACGGTTTGTGCAAGTACCAAAACTTCTTAGTTTTCAAAGTCAGTTTTGTTACTGATTTTCAAAATAAATGAAGTCATAGAACAATAAATATTCTCTGTCTGGGCTCAGTTGGAAGTGGGTCCTGCTCTCCTTCCCATCCATTCCTCAGGAGAAAAGAACATCTGGGGGGATTTCAGATCAGGTTGGATTTTTACAGTATTTGCTATGAAGTCAAAAAATCACAGAATAGGAAATTCTGTCTAAATCAGGACCTTGCTCCGCACATAAATAATTACCCTGCAAGCACTGCAATAAGTGTACAGATTGAACAGCTTCCAAATATCCATCTTAATGTATGGAACAGTTCCCTGCCACCAGGAATGGATTTGGCACATGTTGAGTGATGCCAACCATGATTAATTTAAACCCAGTACATCTATCCAATGTACCTGGAAAATCAACAGGGTCCAGCTGAAAGTGAATAGGGCAAGGGAGGCACTGACCTGACCTCCCACCCTAAATCCAAGGTTCCTCTCTCATGGAATCACAGAAGGGTTTGGGTTGAAGGGACATCAAACCCTATCCAGTGCCACCCCTGCCATGGCAGGGACACCTCCCACTGTCCCAGGCTGCTCCCAGCCCCAATGTCCAGCCTGGCCTTGGGCACTGCCAGGGATCCAGGGGCAGCCCCAGCTGCTCTGGGCACCCTGTGCCAGGGCCTGCCCACCCTCCCAGGGAACAACTCCTGCCCAATCTCCCATCCAGCCCTGCCCTCTGGCAGCCTTATGAATAAATGGTCTTTCCAGGAGAAAAGCCCCATTAGACCTTGTCTCTTAGACACCAACGTTGACCAACCATTACACAAAAGTCTGTAGGAAACGAACTGCCATCAGTTCTTATGCTTACATATTACCTTTTCTGGAACAATGACATTGCTGAGTAACCACTAAGGATGTGTATTAAATATAAGTTCATGGTTTCACATTCCGTATTTCACCGTTTCCATTTGATAAAAAAACTGTTGTCATCTTAACTTCAAAGCAGAAAAAAATGAGGGGAAAAACAGTTTGGAAGGAACAGAAAAGGAAACAGAGCTCTGAGTAGAAAGGGGACTTGCACGTCCTGAGCACTGAGGAGAAGCAGTGAACAGAAAAAATCAATTAGGAATTAAAAAACCAATTTTGCTGAGAACAAAATGCTTGAACTGGGAAGACATTTATCCATAAGGCTTTGAGCTACAGTTGTGATGCACAGATGCTGTAAAGCATCTGGGGGAGCAGTTTCCACTCTGCAGCTGGTTTTGGAAGAAAATATTATCCCCTGGTTACAAAGATTTCTTTAGCTACCAAGGCAAGGGGAGGGCTGAGCCAAGAGGGATAATCACTCGAATGACATCTGTCTGACTCAGTTCCATCTGCAGAGCATAAGTTATAAGGGAAAAAAGAAAAAAAAAAAAAAAAAGGTGGTCTGGACCATTTTTAGCCTTTTGAATGATGAGACAGGAATTTGTACCACTTGAACTTGACCAAATAACTCCAGGGTGTGTCAGCTCGTGCACCACTACCCTTCTCCTCTGGAATTTCACATTCCACCCGCAAACACCCCACGATGGAGAGACTAATTCCTGTTAAAAAAGAATGAGCTCCTCTCTCATTTGGCAGGGCTCTGGTATTGCAGCATCCAGAGCATGGATCACTCCTCACAGAACCCTAAAATTGTTGAGGTTGGAAAAGCCCTCCCAGACCACCAAGTGCCACCATCCCACAGCCCCAAGTGCCACATCCACAGGGCTGTTCAGTCCCTCCAGGGATGGGGACCCCACCACTGCCCTGGGCAGCTGTGCCAGGGCTGGGCAGCCCTGTCCATGGAGAAATTCCTCACAACACCCAGTGCTCCTTGGTCCACAGCTCTTGCTCCCTTGGTGGATCTGTCAGGACTGAGATTGCTCCAGCAAGGACCGATCAAGTAACAAAAAACTCTGTATTTGTCCAAATTAAACTTGTAGCTGAATACATAAAAGTTAAAAAAAAAAAAAAAAGAATCCTTATGCTGCAGCTGGGTGGTCTTAAATTATTTCTGTATGTTGACTTATTCTACCTTATTACCCAATTTTACTTTCTTTTTTGTTTCACTCCTCTCCCACA
This sequence comes from Corvus moneduloides, assembly GCF_009650955.1. Taxonomy (NCBI): domain Eukaryota; kingdom Metazoa; phylum Chordata; class Aves; order Passeriformes; family Corvidae; genus Corvus; species Corvus moneduloides. Next base: position 26,845,071 of record NC_045485.1, read on the forward strand.
TTATTTTCATGTCTCTCATCCTGTCTGTCCCTCTTCTGACACACCAGTCAATCCCTCTTGCGCAAAAAGAAATCATGACTCAAACCACACCATTGATTTTCGAGGAAGAAAGGGGAGTCTCTTGCTGCATATGCAAAATGAGGAGCTACCAGATTGAAATTTATATTTGCCTTAGTCAAAGGAAGATTTTAAGTCTCAGTAGAAACTTCACTTCTTTTAAAAGAAACAAAGTGTATTATGAGCCAAGTTTTCAGTCAGCATCTACCCCAAAGCAATACAGATGGTACTGCTGAGCCATGCTGTTCACATCATTATTTGCTGCCTGCCCATAAAATCACAGCTGCAAAATAAAAATCCCTGGGCTTGCTTTGAATACACGAACAGTGGAGAACCAGGCTGGGAGTAAACCCAGAACGTTGCTTCATTCAAAACATGCCATGGGACAATCCCTGTGCCACGAGAGGAAATAGCACCGGGAGCTCAGGTAGCTGAATCCATTGCTGCCCGGGAGGAATGCCGAGCAATGACTCACAGCAGCCCGGGCTGCCCTGCTCACACTCACACTCACACAGCCTGCAAACACCAGCACAGGGCCAGCAGCCCTTCCTGAGCTCCCGAGCTTCCTTGGGACGTGTCACAGCACGCTCCAGCTTAGAACTCAACCCGAGTGCTGCCACAAAGCATCTCATGACAAAACACACCAGATGCAGGATAATTTAGCCCATTGTTAACCAGACCTTTGCCTGACAAACTCTCTGCATCCGAAGGTGTGACTGTCAGGAAGCCCCTCCTGGCTGCAACCCCATGCTGCTGCGTGGGATGTGAGGAGATTCCAGTTCCAAGCAGCACACTTGGACACTGGTTGCAGAAAGGGTGGAAAACCTTGATTGTAGTGAATACAACGCTGGTTTTGTCAGAAAATCTTGGATATGGAGAATACAGCACTGGTCTAATGAGAAAAGCTTGACTATACTGCCTAGAGAGGGTGTGGAGTCTCCCTTACTGGAGAGAATATGAACCATCTGGATACAATCCCTGGCAGTGCCCAAGGCCAGGCTGGATGGGGCTTGGAGCCACCTGGGATAGTGGAAGGTGTCCTGCCCATGGGACTTTAGGGTCCCTTCCAACCCAAACCACTCCAGGATTTTCTCACACTCCCAGAGCACTCCACAGCCCCTCAGAACACTCCCACAGCTGGAGCCTGACACCCCAACACCACCCAAACATTCCAAATTCTACAGCCAAGTGCTGAAAACCTCAGTGGGCGCTGGAGCAGCCTGGGGACATCATCTCCAGGAGAATTCAGAAGGTAGGTGCCAACAGGATGCTGAAAAGGGCTCTGCCATTCTACCATGCTTATCTGGAGGGCACGAACTGGAATTTCTGCTTTTAAATCCCTGCTGGTAGCAATGCTGCACGTCCCAAACAGAGAGTTGTGCTGTTCACTCCAGCCCAGCCAGTCCTGGTGGGTGGGACAGGCTTGTGGGCTCCCAAACACAGCTGGAACTGTGAGTTCCAGAACCTTTCATAAAAAACCCCAAGCCCAGGTTCAAAGAGAGCAAGAAAAGCGACAGCTGACGTGATGTGCTCGTAAAGAGCCCATACTGTGCCCGATCTACGGCACACGTGGGAGAGGCACTGAGCACCCATTTGCTACTTGTGGTGTGCACGATGCTCTGGGGACACCACAGGACGTTCTGTCCTGATGGGGAACAGCCTCAAAGTTCCTGCCTGGCGTGAGCTCTTCAGCTCCTGGGGTGAGAGAACTCTTCATCTGTAAGGGTATCTTGGCCCTATTAATTTTATGATTTGTGGTAACAAAGCTTATTTTTTTTTGCCAAATAAAATATGAAATTAAATACAACTTTGTTTGCTGCTGGGAGGACTTGGGTCATTCTGTTGCTGTTCTGTTTCCTATTTCAGGGAGATCTTCAGTGCAGAGCTGCATCTTCCCTTCTACTTCCCCCCACTTCCACAGAACTTTAATAAGTTCACAGGCACAAAAAAAAGATTCATCTACCACTGGCAAAAAACAACTACCAAGGTGAAATATAAAAGTCTTGAGGAAAAATTAAACCAAAATAAAACATTAACCAAGCAACAAAACCAGAAGTCCCTAAAAATATACATCCATGACATTGGAGTCAAGGAAACACTAACTCCTTCTGTACCCTGCTGGGATCTGTGACACCTCTCAGGCTTTGATTGCAGAAACTCTACACAAATACATTAAAAATACATCAAAAATAGGCATTAAAAGCCAGTGATTTTGATCTAACAATTAGTTTCCAAGAAGTATGCAATTATAAATACAAAAGAATACTACAAACTTTAATAACGGACATGTGGATGTTTTATTTACCTGGTGATTTTGGTTTTTTCCTTTAGCACCCATCTTGCAATGAATCTGTTGTGAAACGGGTGTGAGAGCAGAAGGAATGAGAGAGAGAAGAAAGCAGGGACATGTAAAAGTTTTTACACAATTCTCTGAGGCAAATTAGATCAGAACATGAAGAACCAATGTCCCTTCCCATCCATCATTCCCTTAACAAAATGCCAAGAAATCTCCTTCCCTCTAGACTAAAACTTCCTTTAAAATAAAGCCTCGATAAGCAGCTGGTGAAGCTCCACGGAGAGGAACAATGAGAGCTCTGCACCCTGCCCTGTGAGGCAGCTCCTGGATCCCCTGTGAGCACCACAACCCAGCCTCCAGCATCCATCCCAAACCAGCGCCTGGCACGGGAATATCCCTCACTCTGGGCCGCAGCCACAGTGCCTGACATGCTCCCTGCACACACACGTGTTCCCTTGGCCTGCAAACCCATCTTGGGAGCACGTGCTCCGTCTGGCAGAGCAAACCACAGCTGGCACAAGTTCGGCTGTGTCAGGAGCGAGCTGAAAGAGAGATTCCAAAAGAGAGGCTATTAAATCTGAGCAGCAGAGAATGGGAAGGGACTGAGAACATGTGCACAGGAAAGACAGGAGATACAAGGACAGGAAATTGTGAGAATGACTTGTAGTATCTTGTAACGATGCTGCAGCTACAACACGAGTCAGCTGAGGAGGAGATGAGCAACAGCACAGGATGTGTAAAACCCCGACACTTTCTCATCCCAAATCCTGGGCTGTCGTTGCCTTGGAGCTCACACGTGTCACACGGAGGATGGGACAGCAGCAGAAGTCTATCCATGTACATCTCTGGAAATTCTGTGTCTTCTGCACCAGAGTTTTTATTAAACATGTACCCAGGAGGGATCTCCAGAGATTGCTGGCCCCATCCTCTACTCTGAGGGAAAAGATGATCCCACAGTCCCACTGGGAGAATTCCACAACTCCCTGGGTGAGCTGCTCCAGAGTTTCAGAGCATTCAACCAAACCACATCTAGAAAGGTGAGGAAAATACTCATTTTCACCTGGAAAGGAACCACCATCTCCCTCCACCTGTGAGCAGGTACTGTGCCCTCAAATATTTTCCAGAATGAGCAAACCCAGCTCTATTATCCTCTCTAAGAAACACGATTTTTAAGCTCCTTACTATTTTTGCTCTTTTCTAAATTCCCATCAGTCACAGTATTATTTTTAAAGCCTGCAGCTCAGAACTGAAACCTCAGCAGCCCTGAACAGCAGGACAATGAAGACCCAAGTTTCACATGTGATTCCTATTACAATTATTGATCTATTAAAACTACTAATACATTAACAGACTCCTTCTGTGTAACATCCCTTTGTTAATATTATTCTGCTTATGGCCCGATTACAGACCTCACTGCTAGGAGGTTATTGTGGATTTTCTATCAATGCATTGGATTCATTTTAAATGCCTTATTTTTTCTAAGAATATGGAGTTTAATGCTGTTCCCAGAGTGCTCACACCCCTCCCTGACTGGCACCAGTGTATTCCTTATTGTAATCCAAGATCCTGGCTCCATTATAACCATCAGACACTGACACTGCTGCTGGCAGAATGAATGTCACTGCCCTTCTGTGCCTGCCCTGGCTGCTGCTCCCTCCTTGTGCCAGCATATGCCTAGCACATGGATCAGGAACTGGCTCGGGAACAGATCCAAACTGCAGCTTTAAGTCACTAAAGGAAATATTAAGCAGTAACCAGCTCCAGAAGAATTCCCTCATCCAACAGTTTGGTACAACTGTTTCTGTGAGAAGCTTACACTGATTTTTGCTGGCCACCTTACCCTGTTGGGCCTAAAAAACTAACTGCTAAATAAAAAACTTACTGGGATCCTTCCTGCTACCAAAACAGCTGCTCATGAGTCCGAAAGCATCCCAGCTTCTTCCCTTTCTCTTTCTTAAGGGTAAGTATTCCTTTTCCCTTTCTTTGTCTGTCTTAGGCATCCTTGAATTCTCAGAAATTGTCTGAACAGTTTCCTGGACTAATTCAGGGAGAATTTCTCCAGGCTGAGTACACAAAGCCTTTAAATGACTTGTCAATTATGAGCTGCAGACAGGGGAATAAGGACGGCTGGCTGTTGTACTGCCAGAGTGAAAACCTGATAGTGCTACAAAAAGTGACTCCTGTTCCACTTGAGCGGAGCCTCCTCCTAAACTGAGCCATATAAACAGCAGCACTGTTACACTGGCAATAATCTGTCTCCCAAACAAAAGAACACGCAAAGATACGAGGGAAGAAGATGACGGGGAATATTCCGTGCCTCTGTGTGTTGATACTCCTCTGGAACGTGTCATGCTCTGCAGTCCTTCCAGACTCCCGGCAGCAAAACATGTCAGAACAGGGGAAATCTGAGACTCACCTGCAGTGACAACACGGCACAGGGCGAGGTGTTCTCCAAGACTCACCTGCAGCGACAACACCGGCACAGACTCAGGTGCTCCTCTGCAGAGCTCCTATAGAATTACTGTAATTACACCGCACAAAGAGCGAGGAAACCCAACACCCGACCTCACCCAGGACCAAAACGCACAGATAATGTACCGGTGCTCACAGGCCTGCGCAGCATCTCTGAACCGCTGCAGGAGCTGCTCTCCGAATGTTGGCGTTTGCCATTTCCACAGCTCGTACCTTGCGGATCTCCTCGGGCAGCGCGTGGACGGGGCCGCGCCGCTCCATGGCCTCCCGCAGGCTCGGCGGCGGGGTCCGGGAGCGGCGGGGTCCGGGAGCGGCCGGGGCTCGGGGCTCAGAGCCCGCCGGGGTCCCGGGAGGGGGGACCCGTCAGGGGCGGGGGGGGCGCGGCGGCCGCCGCCATTTTGTGGCCGCGGCGTCCGCCGTCACCGCGGCAACGGCGCGTGCGCGTCCGGGGGCTGAGGTGAGGGCGGCGAGGGGGGCGAGGCGAGCGGGGCCCGTGTTCAGTTCGCCCCAAAGGCCTCCCTGGCCCCCCAAAGCCAGCCCTGAAACGCCAAAGCCCCCCTGGCTCCCCAAAGCCACTTCTGACATCCCGAAAGCCGGCCCCGACATCCCAGATTCGGCCTTGACGCACCAAAGCCAAACCTTGACACCCCAAATTCTGCCCTGACACCCCAAAGCCCCCCGATACCCCAAAGCCAAACCCTGACACCTCAAGGACAAATTCTGACATCCCATTTTCGGCCCTGGCACCCCAAAACTGTCCCCCCCCCCCAGCACCCCAAATTCATCCCTGCCACCCCAAATTTGGCCCTGCCTCCCCGAAGCCACCCTTGACATGCTAAAGCCACCCTCATGTCCCGAATTTGGCCCTGACATCCCAAACCCGTCCCTGACACCCCAAATTCTGTGCTGACACCCCAAAACCACCCCTGCCCCCCCCAAGCCAGCCCTCCCAGACAGCCCAAATTTAACCTTGACACCCCAAACCTGGACCTGAGACCCCTAATTCAGCCCTTCCAGCCCAAATTCGGCTCTAACACCCCAAAGCCACCCCCGCCACCCCCAATTAGTCCCTACCACCCCAAATCTGGCCCTGCCAGCTGGGTCATCTGCGTGTCACACCCGAGGCGCGAGCTCAACCTCGGGATGAACCATCCGCGTGCCGCCAGCTCCCAGTGAGATCCACTGGAGCGCACACACGGCCACGAAAAAAAATAAACCAGGGAAGGATGGCAGCGAGATTGGGGAGTTCCAGCGGGATTAATTCCACATTCTGCCTTTCTTTCCATCGCCAGTGGGTTCCTGTTTCTTCCAAAACCCAGTCGCTGTTGGGACTCGGCTTTATGGCACAGCATGGACCATCTGCCCAAAGCAATTCCTATATCCTCAAAGCAATTCCTATATCTCCACGGCAATTCCTATATCCCCAAAGCAATTCCTACACCCACAAAAAGCAATTCCCTGCAGTCTTATCTAAAACAATACACCCCCAAAACCATAATTTAGGGACACACGCACACAAAACTGGGAACAGGCCATGGCAAAAAGACAAGGTGACCTTAACTTATGCAGGACTCATCTCTGAGGTGAAGCATCAGTAAGGTTGGGAGCGGAATAAGGGGATTGGATTGAAGGAAGTAGTGAATTTTAGGGGATAGAAACGAAGGGTTTATTGGGGGAAAAAAAAGGAAAATTGCATCAGTAAGGGGGGCTGGATTGAAGAAAATAGTGAATTTTAGCGGGAAATGGAAGAAAATTGCAGGAGTAGAGAAGCTGGATTGAAGAAAATAGTGACTTACGTGAAAAAAGGGGAAAATTGCTTGAATAGGGGGGTTGAATAGTGAATTTTACTATTCAAGGAGAGGGAATAAGTGAGGAGGTGCTGTCTCAACACAGGGATGCAAAGCCGGGGGGGCGGCGCTCGGTGCCCTCCGTCGCCCCCCCGGCTTTGCACGGCGATGCCACGCGTGTCACCTCGGGTCCCTCGCGTGTGGCCACCGTGCCCCGTCCCCCTTTGCGTGCCGAGCTCCGAGCCGCGCTAATCCCGCCTTGGCAATCGCCTCACGCCCCCGCCTCCATTTTAACCTCTTGCTTCCACGCCAGGCGCGGGCGAAGGGGGGGGGAAATGTGTTGCGTGTGAAGGACGGCTCGCCCCCCGCGGGGGTCATTAATTAAGATCTGCATTAATAGGAGCTGGCGAGGGCCCGCCTTGGCTGGGAGCGGGGTCTGGGAGAGGGGTCTGGCCGAGCCGTGCCGGCAGCTGTTCCCGCCGTGCGTGATGGCGGCGGGCGGGGGGGCGGCGGCTCTCACGCGATGGCAGGGCTGACGTGCCGGGCCAGGGTGTCGTGAGGCGCGGCCGTGAGCTCAGCTTGGATCACCGCGGGCGGCGAGCGAGGGGGGAGCGCGGGGTAGGGCAGGGGGGAAGGCAGGCGGCAGCACGCAGCGAGGGACGGGGGAACGGAGCCTGCCGCATCTCGGCCCGCCGCGGCTGTGCCCGCTGAGGAGGGGCTCAAGGGGGCTTGGCCGGAGGGACTTGAAGGAATCCAGTCTTGGGGATGCTGTGGTTGAGGGGGGCTGAGGGGATCAAGTCCTGGGGATCCTGTTGTTGGAGGGGGCTGAGGAGAGCCTGTCCTGAAGGAGCAGGTGAGGGGATCCAGTGCTGGGGGAAATGGAGGCGATCCTGTGCTTGGCGACCTGAAGGGAGATTGGACAAAGGGGAGCCTCTGGATGAGAGGATTCAGTCCGGGGGGGGCTGAGGGGAGACTATCGTAGGGGAAATAAAGGAGATCCTGTCCTTGGGGTCTGAGGGGAGCTTGCACATCGGGAGCCTGTCCGACGGAGATCCTGTCCTGGAGGTGTGGAGAACCAGACAGGGCCATGCTGAGCCAGCCGAGATGCTCCCAGGCCGGGACCCTGTGGGAAGCAGAGCACGGGAGAAGCTGCTCCCACCGCACACAGCTCTGAAGCAGCTGTCTCCTCCCAGCAGGAAGCCCCCACAAACCCCCCACTCCTCATGGAACCCACGGCCCGCTCCACACATCCACGGTGGCTCCGGGCTGCGGTGGGCCGAGAGCGGTCCGTCAGCCCCTGCCCGAGGCCTGGAGCTCCGGCCGGGCCGGAGCGCGGCCGTGTCTGTCCCCATGGCACGGTGCCGGTGTTCGTGCCAGCCCCAGCGCCCGGCACCGCTCGGGATCAGGTTCCAGGCGGCGCGAGCAGCTCCAAGGACAAACGAACGGGCAAGAACCGAGTGCGTGACACGCAGCAGTCATAAGGCAGCTATTTCCATTGTTTTCCGGCAGGCTTTGTACCTTCTCAAACACACGTGGAAAGCCTCCCGCTGCTTAGAAATCCCAGCCCGGAGGAGCAAAGTCCGTGCCAGTGGGCAGCTGGGGAAAAAGGCAATAAACACCAACACCCTCTTCGCACAAAGCGGGACCGGCCGAGGGGCTGGGAGGGTGAATAGGTGCGTCCACACCTGCAGCATTCCCTGGACAATGAGAAATCCAACTTTTATCCCAGCCCTCTCGCTTTAGGCTGCCCTTTTATTTGCTCAGTACAAAGAGCGGCGCGGGGAAGCGGTTTTGCAGCGTTGTCTGCAAACAGCTCCTCTGGGAAGCTCCGGTTGTTTTCCTAAGGAGGAGCAGAGCTCGGTTATCGCTCCGTAGGTACACGGGGGATTTGGGGAGGAGCGGGGGGTCCCGTGCCGGGCCCGCAGCGTGGAGCAGACGTGCGGCAGGAGGGGTCAGGGGAAGGACAGGGCTCGGAAGGCAGCCAGGTTATTCCCGGTGCTCCCTGCACATCACGTTAGTTCCCCTTTTCCAGCGATATTTGCTGGAGTTGTTTGGTTTGCTCTGCTTGCCCCCTCTTTGCAAATGTCACGAGGACGAGAGCGTGGGGGGAGAGGGGCCTCAGTGGAAGGATGTTTGGAGAAGGGATCTGAGCGCCAGGGCTACCTGGGAGTCAAGGTCAGGCAGGTCGCTCTGTGCAAAGAACAGAAACCCTGCAAAGCAGCAGGGAAATGATAAAATCGGGAAAAGCGGGGTGGAGCAGGGTGCCGGTGGTGTGTGCGGGAAGGCAGAGGGGAGGCGATGGTCCTGCTCTCCAGAGGCACCGGTGCCGGCCCGGAGCAGAGCACAGAGGAGCGTGCTGGTGACAGTGGGACATGCGGGGCAGCCATGGGATCCCGAGGGACGTGCTCCTGCCGTGACATTGCCAAATCAAAGTCAAGCTCTTGGCTGCAAGAGCACATGAGGTGACTCAGAGAAAGAAACCATATGATTAAGCAGCAGCTGAGTGCCAGAAGTGAAGAGCTGTCAAGGATAATATCAGGAGTGTGTGTGTGGAGGACAGTGGGTTTATTTGCCACGATAGGAAAGGATTTGAAAGGGAATACAAGACGCTTGTACTGAGTCTGACTTGGCAGCAAGAGAACTTGGGAAGGGTGCCAGGAAAAGCATCACAGACACAGGGCTGGAGAGAGGAGGGAATGCAGAGCACACAGGCAGCTCCAGCAGTCAGGAACGGGCACAGAGGGCCAGAGGGCACGGAGCAGTCAGCAGGATGGGATGTGGGGAGGGAATCACAGAATAATTAGAACTGGAAAAGATCTCCAGGGCTGAGTCCAACCTTTGACTGACCAAATACCACCAGTCCAGAGCCCTGAGTGCCACATCCGGTCATTCCTTGGACACCTCCAGGGATGGGGACTCCACCACCTCCTTGGGCAATGCTGAACAACCCTTTCCATGGAGAAATTCCTCCTGATGTCTAACCTGAACCTCCTCTTGTCCTGTCAAAACGTCGAAGCAAAAGCCCAACCCCCTGGGAAATGGTGCAGAGGGGTTGGAGGTTTTGTTCTCTATTTTTAGGCATTCAAGGGCATATCTATAAGATCTCCTAATGCTCCTGGATGACAGTGATGGTGGCACTCCTGATACCTCCTTAGGCAAAACAGAACTGTTACCATGAGGGTGAGGTTCATCCGTGCAGGACTCAGCAGTTTCCCAGGAGCCTGCCAGGGAACTCCCATGGGATTGCAGAAACCCCATCAATCTTCCCTGTTCCCCCCAGCCACCAGCAATCTGCTCTTTCCTAATTGAAACACAGGAGCTGGAGGGAGGGCAATGTTTCTACTGCTGGCTTTAAAAAAAACCAAACCTGAAAATCCTGCCAAAACAGAAACTGCACACCAAGACCTCCCCCCTGGAAGGGGACAGGGATGGATGAAACAAGACAGATGTTGCAGCCTTGGTGAGCTACTGGAAGAAGCACCAGGCAGTGATGAAGGAACTGTGGAGTCACTGTAGAGCACGAAAAGATAAAGAGAAAACACAACTGAAGGAAACCGGGACGTTTAGGGCATGGAGCATCCCAAGGAGGATGGTGGGGCTGACTTGAATCCAGGAGGCAAGATCAGTGCGGGTGTGCATCATTCTGAGACCCAGCATGCAAAAACAATCCCTGGGTCTCCCAGCCAACAGCAAAGGGAGTGGGATTAGCCACACAAATGAGGAATAGTGAGGAGAGTCTTTGCAAGCCCTGAGATTGTGTTATGATACCTACTGCTGACACGGTTCTGGAGCTTTGCTTGCGCTCCCCTCCATCCCCTCTGAAATACTTTTAAACAGCAGCATATAGTGCTTGGCAGGAGCTCAGGCTGCTCCTTCCTCCACCTCACTTCAGTGCCCAACTCCTGCTTTGCGATTGCCCTGCAGTGTCCTGGCACATCCTGAGAGGAAAATGCAAATGTTGCATTTCCATGGCATGGCCCGACAATTTAAATTTATCTCCCACAAAGAGATAACAGCACATGTGTGTTGATTGCAGGCTGTTGCTACAACAGACTTGTTAAAAAGCAGCCCTACCCTTCTATGTGCGGAACTGGGATGAAAATAAGGTGGAATAAGATTTTTCTTGCTTTGCTTTAGAACCCATTTCCTCATCTGTCAAACCCACTGACTTCAAAAGGAGTAAGGGCAAGACCCCCAGCTAACATCCAAATATAGATAATGTTTACTGAAGTGCAAAGATGGTTATTTCTGGCATCTAAAGGTGAATACTGGGAGGGGGTGATGGCCAAAGGAGTTGGACTTGACTCTGCCTCTGTACTGTCCTGACCAAGAGCTCGGCCATCATGGCCTAAGGCCACCTGAGGTGACCTGTGGCTCTGATGCCAGGTGAGCTGGCAGCTTGTGGAGCTCAGGGAGGTGCAGGGACTGTGGCAGTCACCACCTCACCGTGCTGGCTGGTTTCTGATGGGTTTGCACCAGAACCCTGCACAAGGAGCTGCAGATCCCTCAGGGTGGTTGTTTTGGGTCTCCTCTAGCACTACTCAGCATCACAAACTTTGCCCCCATTCCTGTGAATCTGTCAGCAAGTGGTGGTTTCCATAAGCTGTTTGCTATTTGAAAGTATCCTAAATGGTTTAAGAAAGGAGATTTTAGATAAAATTGCTTTAAAAGCTTTAGGTTTCTTTGTGATTTATCCAGAATAAAAGCTATTGATGACCTTGGCACAGCTGCCAGCAGAAGGCCCAGAACTGTTGAGATGTTTGGGAGCAAGAGTGGGGACTCCCTGGCAGGGGTCCCTGAGTTTTAAGGTCCTCTCCAGCCCGAGCAGCTGTGATTCTGTGTTGTCAGAGGCACACAAAGAGGTGTCCGTGGCTCCTGGGGAAAGCAAACCGTGTTTGTGACCCGTGAGAGGCCGGGGAGGCTTGTGAAACGGGACAGTGTTTCCCGATCACTATGGAGTCACCGAGGGAACAGGCAGATTTTCTTCCTGTTTACACAACATGTCACCAGCAGCTTTGTCCCCATCCCTGGTGACCTGCAGCCACCATTTCGAAGCCGTGTTGACACACCGTGGCGATAACACTTTGCCAGAGGGTTTCTGTGAGCTGAAGAGCTTCCCAGCCAGCACAGAGCCCGGTCCTGCCGCGGGATGCTGCGGTGCAGGAGGGCTGGGAGGAGATTCAGGCACAGCCTGCCCTTTGCCAAAGGCCCCCGGAGCCTGCAGCCACCAGGGTAGGAGGGAGGGCACACCAAAGGTGGCCCAGGTGTGTCACGGGGTGAAACTGCTCCCCAGGGAATCGCAACAATGACCCACATCCAGAGTCAGTCCTGTGAGGCAGGCTGAGAGAGCTGGGGAAGGGGCTCAGCCTGGAGCAAAGGAGGCTCAGGGGGGACCTTGTGGCTCTGCACAAGTCCCTGACAGGAGGGGGCAGCCGGGGGGGTCGGGCTCTGCTCCCAGGGAACAGGGACAGGAGGAGAGGGAACGGCCTCAGGCTGGGCCAGGGCAGGCTCAGGGTGGACATGAGGGGGAATTTAGTAATGGAGAGGGTTAAACATTGGCAGGGGCTGCCCAGGGAGGTTTGGAGTCTCTATCCCTGGAGGTGTCCAAGGAAGGCCTGGACACTCAGTGCTCTGGGCTGCGGACAAGGTGGGGATCGGGCACAGCTTGGACTCAATGGTCTGGGAGGGCTTTTCCAGCCCCAGGGATTCTGTGATCTCATCACTGTGCAAGACCAAGCTTTGCTGGGAAGTCAGGCTGGACCTGGGGTTCCTACAGGGACTCAGGGTGCTGCCACACTCTGTGGGTCCCTCTTCAAGTGCAGCAGCTGATAGCTTAAAACCAAAGGTTTCACTCAGGACCCCACACCCCCATCACACCACGCAGGGACAGTGCACTACAGAATTCACCATTTTTTCACAATGCTGTGAATAAACTAAAAGTGAGTTTATTCCCAGCGGTTGTGGCAAGTGCTTTCGTGAGCCTCCATTTCATCGCCGAAAATTCCATTCCCAAAGAGTTTTGCTGTCGTGTGGTGATGGTGAGAAGCGACAGAGTCCCCAGCTGCACCAGCAGAGCAGCAGGCGCCACGCACGGGCTGTCACAGGGCATCAGTCACGGCTGCGCCACGGGAAACCCACACACAGCAACCAACCTGGCAGCCCACACTGCAGCCTCCTCTCACGAGCACTGTTTGTCTTCCCTGCAGAATCCAGAGTTACACACAAACCTAAGCTCCCTGACCTTTATGTGCTGGCCTTTCTTCCAAGGGTGAGAGGAAGGGCCGTGGGTTGTTCCACAAGGTGTGCGGGGTGAGAGCCACGTCCCCCAGCAGGATTTGGGGTGCTCAGCGCTGGGATCAGCTCACAGGGACACAACGTGTCCTGCTGTCCCTGCACTCTTCCTTCTCCCCATTCCTCTGTGGGAGGGCACCACACTTAGCCCCTCTTTTTGGGGAGAGAACCTCCCTTTTCCAGATCCAAGTCAGATCTGACACCAAGCCTGCAATTTTGGGAGCTCTGCAGTGTGTCACCAGCTGACCTGGGCTCGGTGCCTGCGGAACAAAAGCTCTCCCTGCTGCTGTTTGCTCTTTGTGCAATATCCCTCTGAGTACACTTCCCATATCTGGGCTGATATGGTGGGAGATACTCACTGTAGTATCTTGCGCTCACAAAGGGAGGATTGGCACTTCCTGCTGGGGGTACAGCACTCCCCACCCCGAGATTAAGGGCACATTCAATATTTATTGAGCTGTCACACCTTGAGGCCCTGTCAGGATTAAGCTCCATGGTACCTGGTGCTCTGAAACCCTGATAAGAGCCAGTCCCATTCCCCCCATGCTGTGTGTGTCCCTGTTCACCACCAGTGTCACAGTGCCCGGAGCTGCCACCCCGTTTATTTTAAGGATGGCAATGACTCCACACAGGTGTCACCTTTCAGAACTCTCAAAAATAGAACTTAGAAAGTGCTTAATGTGACCCTTACCCTGTAAAGCCTCCCCAGTGGAGAGGAAGGGACCAGCCAGAGCAGCAGCAGGACATGGGAGTTTTGGGAATTAACTCGGATCCAGAGAGAAGTGTAATTCTAGGTTATATTTACAGAGCCTTTCTCCTTCACAGCCTGCACAGAATGTGGATTGAACTCTAGAATCACAGAATCATTGAGGCTGGAAAAGCCCTCCAAGACCGAATCCAACCTGTACCCAATCCCCACCTTGTCACCAGCCCAGAGCACTGAGTGCCATGCCAGGCCTTCCTTGGCACCTCCAGGGATGGTGAAACGGATAAATTGGCAGAATAATCCTCATTTTCCACTGAAAGAGAAGTTTGCTCAGACAGGCCAAGCTGAAAGAGCATGCAGATCTCTGGATTATAGAATCATGGAATGGTTTGGGTTGGGAGAGACATTAAAGTTCATCTCATTCCCCCGCCATGGGCAGGGACACCTTCCACCATCCCAGGTTGCTCCAAGCCCCGTCCCGCCTGGCCTTGGACACTCTCAGGGATTGTTCCATTGATTTCAGCCCACTGGATTACAGCTTTCCTGCTTTGTAATAAATCTATGATCAATAAAAGGTTAAGGGCAATCAGACAGGATTGATCACTTATGTTTGCAAACGTGTGAAGCTCCCTGTGGAAGTGCCTTTTGCCAGTTCTTTATGGGGATCAGAAAACAGTCCCATCCCTGATTCCCTGAAAACCAGCGTTTCCCAGCCGTGTGTGTCCCCAGTGAATCAGAAGCAAATCCTGTCTCTGGTTTCCAGGCCAGCCTCCCCTGTTCCATGGCACTACAGAACGTGTCAGGACACCAGCACAGCTGATCTGGCACGTCACTGCTGCACAAGAAAATGAAAATAAATACAGATTTATGAAGGAAGGCCCATTTCTGGCACCAGGCACGGATTTCCTGGCTGACTGCTAATACCAAAGTGCAGATCCTCTATTTTATATCAGCCAGAGGAAAACCCAGCAATTCATGCCACAGCATTAAAACACACGGTTCTAAAAATAGCATTACAGAGCTGGGCTGGAAACAGCAGTAAAAACGAGAAAGGAAACCTTGTCCTTTTGTGTGCTTGGTTTTTTGAAAGCAAGGATGTTAAATTCAACCCCCAGAGCTCATTTCGAAACAACGGGGCTTGGAAGGTGAGCTGGGAATATCAAAATAGCTACTGCACAGGGACATTTCTCTGTTTAAATCCTACATTTATTTAAGATTTCCAAAACGTGCCTGTAAAAAAGAGGGCATTTCCCAACCTCCGTGTTCTCCCTCACAGTTCTGTCATTCCTGCTCAACCATGTTCATTTATCCCATGATCCTGATAATTAAGCCACAAGGATAGATTTGGAATTCAGATATTTCACTGTCTGACCTGCAAATTCACACTCTGATGCAACCCAGGTCCCTCGTGCCGTTACACCCCCTCAAACTCACAGGGAGAAGAGGAAAGAGGGAAGGATCTTTCCTGCCTGAGGGCCCCTTGGTCTCCCACACAGGAAAACACATCTCATTATCCCACCATAACGTGGGAAAAATCAAACATCCCTAGGCCAGGGAAGTGATGTCAGGGGCTGTAGGTTTCTCACAGTTGAATTAAATACACAACACCCACAAAAATCCCAGCTCACTTGGATGGAGGATGGTTGGGACTCACAATTATCCCAGGAAATCAGCAATCCTTGCAGCACTGCTGACCCCAGGAGATCCTCTGGGCCTGCGCCCGTGTGTGACTCCCTTGCAAACGCCTCTTTGGCAGGTTGGGAAGGCAAAGGCTGTGAGAATTTCTCGTGGTTTTCCCTTGGAAACAGTTTCCCAGGAATTATGCTGTCCAAGAGGAAGAGGTCAGCGGGATATTTATACAGCTGGCTGATCAGGTTTTCTTGGTATGGATTTTCCAGAGTTCTGGTTACTTATGGACCTGCCAATCCATTCCCAAACCTGACTCATGAAATTCACTCAGTAAGCACTTCAGTACGGCAATAGCCAGCATTACTTTTCCATATTTTTTAGCATTCTTGCTGAGCCATAGAACTTAGCAACTTGGAATGAAAACCACAGGAAGAAAGAGCTAATGAGGTCCTCCTGTAAGGGTCTGTTTATACAACTCCCATTAATGCTAATTGGCCTTACAGAGACACAGCAAAAGGAAAACAGACCCTGGAAGATGGAAAAAATCAACTTATTTGTGCAACCAGGTACTGATCTCCTTTCCACAGCTTTGCTCAGTCCAACAGCCACAGCTATTCTGGCTTTACCCCCCCTCAAAAGCCTCGAGACACGCTGCAGATGACCAGATTGCCAAAGACGCTCAGTCACATTATTTATGCTGTCACATCACATGATTTAATAGGAAAAGAAGAATAAAATCCAAACCCCCAACGGTATCAGGAGAGCACTTGAATTTCAGCATGTATTTGATTTGTAAGTAAGATTTAAATTCTGAACAACATGGTCTGGGGAAGGTGGCCCTGCCCAGGGCAGGGAGGGAACAGGAGGAGCTTTAAGGTCGCTCCCAACCCAAACCAGGCTGGGGTTTCTGATCCTGACTCAGCCCTCGAGGAGTGATGAGATCAGAACAAATCCCAGCTGCTGCTGGAGGAGGCTGGAGGATGTTGGTGCCCGTGGTTGGCGTGCAGACCGAGGTGTCCCTGCCACCGCGGCTGCTCCGGGCGGGAGCGCGGTGTCAGGAGCGATCAGGGGCTCCACGGGGATGTGGCATCTCCCCCCTGGGCCTGTACCCCCGGCAGAGCTAATCTGAGCACTCTGCTGTGCTCCCCAGCTAATCCTGCCCCTGCTCACACCTGAGAGTGCTGCTCTCAGCTGGACCCTGAGCCTCTTAGAGCCAGGATGATCCATCCAGTGCTTCCAGAGCTGCTCCAGCGCTGCCAGGACGGGGCTGGAGCCAAACCAAGCCCTCGGCTGAAACTTGTTCCCATAACTATTCAAATAAAGCATTTCCATAACCACAACCACCAACTGCCAGCAGTTTCTGAGGTGACAAAGAAAGGCTTTCTCAAATAAGTTTCATGAGAAGGAAGGTGAAAATGTGGATGAGAGGTTTTGTTTGGGGCCACATGAAGCTGGCTTTCATTAGCTGATGTTGTGGGAATCATAGGATGTGATCAGATAGAATGTGCTGGGATGTTGGGATTGTCCTGTGCAGGGCCAGGAGTTGGACTCGACGATGCTTGTGAGTCCCTTCCAACTCGGGATGTTCTGTGATCCTGTAAAACCTGTACTCATGACACATGTCAAACCTGAGGCATCAAAAGCCTTTTACATGAAGCCCACAACAAGATTTTATGTATAGATAAGGCACACTTAAAATAAATCAGGTTTGGGGTGGTTTTTGGTTATTATTGTAACTACACAGCAACAAGCATCCATTCCTCTGTCCTCCCATCCCACTGGGATGTCAGCAGTGGACATGGCACTGAGCTACCACTCATCAGCCTCATAAAGGAAATCATTTCAACTCACTGTCAATTAAAGCTCAGGCAGTGTGGAGGTGCCTGCCCAGCCCGGGGGGGCTCTGGGATCGCCGGCAGTGGCCGGAGCCGCCAGACCTCCCTCCCAGCCCATCCATTGCATCACTCCTTGTCCTGAGGCAGCATCTGCGTTTTCCCACGTGGGCCAGATGGGACATTAAACAGAATAATGAACTGGTGTTTCCCGAGGAGAAGAGCTCCCCGGCAAAGTGCTGATTCTGGGAATTCTGAAGGACGAAGGGCTCTGACAAGAGGAGGGGAAGAGCAAAGGTTCCTTCCCAGCCCTGCCAGGAGGGTGCCAGGCACACACACACACACACACATCTGTGTTCCTGGGCCTTCTCCAGCTGTGTTTTGGAGAATGCTAGACAGGAAATTGGTGCCACAGGGCAAATATTCATTCTTCCCGACTTCCCTCCCAAAGCAAGCCCAGATTTGCCCTGGCTAGACTGGCTTCCTGTGGAGCACAGAGCACCGAGGCCTCCCCGGAGCATCCCCAGCAGAAATGACGAAAATGTGTGTGAGGTGGAGAAACAAACAAACAGCGGCCTGCCAGATGTTTGCAACACCAACCCAGGAGCACGGCGCTCACGGGAGCAGCTGACGCTCATGTGGCACTTCCAGGCCAGGCTTGGAGAAGCTGCCAATTCCAACCTTCGACCAGGTACCCCCATTCCCACTAAACCTCATCTCCAAGTGCCACATCTTGAACACTTCAGGGATGGTGGATGCTCCTGGAGCAGGAGTGGGGTGTTTGGTGCTGCATCCCTGAGAGCCAGGGAGATGAATCCTGCCTTTTCCTTCCTTGCATCCTCGCATTGCCCACTGGAGATGATGAGGATTTTGGAGGCATCACGGTGTCCCACAGCTCCTCGGCGCCTCACCACATTCTCTGCCCCTGGCTGGGACACTCAGAGGAGTTCAGGCTGAGCTTTGCTCCCCGGGGCTGTGGAGGGACCGCTTCTGCTGGGGAGCTCAGCCTGGGCCCCCGCTGGCACCTTATTCCCGTTTTCCCAAGGTTTGCGTCCGACTGGTGTGCCCCTGGCCGAGGCTGCGGCCAGCCCGTGCCCTGGGCAGCCCGTGCCGTGCAGAGGTCGCGGCTGAGAACAAACACTGGCAGCGTTTGTACATCCAGTGCTGCTCTGGCGGTGTTATCGCAGCCTTATCAGTGACAAATGAGCCATTAGAGCTCCTCAGCTGCGGTGCAGCCCCTCGGGAGAGCCCGGCGGGCTGCAGGGAGAGGCTGCGAGTGCGTGGAGAGGGGAAGGACACGGGGAACAGCCTGGGAAGAGCAGCCAGCGCTCCCTGGAAGCTCAGCCCCGGTGATGGAGCGAGGCAGCTCCGTCTGATCCCACCCAGCCCGGCCGATTGCAGTTCATGGAGCAACAGCAGACACGGATAAACCCTGAGTATCAGCAGGAACAATCGGAACAACTCACACGCCACGTCCTGGTGTTGCAACAGCCCCCACGAGCAGGAACGGACACGGCTGGGAGGGCCCAGGGGATGCTCCCGGAGCTCTGCCGGCTCCTTCCTCCCCAAGGTCGCTCCACACACGAGCTGGAGCCGCCGGGGTTAAAGCAGGGTCAGCAGCAGGTCCCTGCCAGTGCCGGGGTCACAGCAAACTCTGCCTGGGTGCAGCAATTCCCGTCTCCCTTCAGGATGGGTTTTAGCACCAGCTCACAAGAAAGCTTCAAACCTCTGTTCCTCACACCCAGGGAGGCGAACAGGAGCATTTGGGAGCATTTTGGTGCTTCTGTTCCCAGCTAAAGCTGTTGCTGGTTCCTCATTCCCCCCACGTCTCCCCACGGTGCTCTCAGCAGGTGCCACAAACTCGGGCTGGGGCAGCCACCACTGCCATGTCCCACACCTCATCACCAGCCTGGGCAGGGACTCCGACCCCTTCCAAGGGGGTGCAGATCGATCCCAGGGCAAGTGAAACCAGGAAATGTTGGGAGAAGGGAAGTGGGAGCAGTGAGAGCCGTGGGAGGCGGGATGTGCGGAGGGAAGAGCAGGAACCCCCTCCCAGGCACGGCCGGGTGTGCAGGGCTCACCCAGCCGCAGCAGCACAGCTCCGGTACAGCTCTGGCTGACACCAGCCCGCGGGGACGGCTCAGGAGAGCTCCCACCGCCGTTCCAGGCCCAGATCCATCCCTCTCCGAGCCAGACACAGATCCCGGGTGAGCCCGGCTTCCCAGCCCCCGCAGGAGCCTCCTGCTCCCCGTGCTGAGGGTGGGGAGGGGTCGGGGCCGTGTTCCCCCGGGAGGAGCTGCCCTGTCCCTCCCTGCCTGGGCAGGAGATGACAGGGAACAACTGGTTCCAGAGCACAGCAGTCACCCCCGGCCCAGGAAAGCACCTGTCTTTGCATGTCCTTTCCTCTCCATCGATTTTGTGGGTGCTGACAGAGGAGCTGCTCATTAACACCTACCCCGGGCAGCGCCCGCTGGCCCCGCACCTCGGAGATTTTACCGGGCTGCACAAAGATCGCCTGGTGACAGAGCAAAAAATCTCAGTACTTCTAAAGAAGGTGTCAGAACGCGGGAAGCAAGTGAAACCTCCTCCATCAGCTGCTCGTTCCCAAGCCAGCCCTGTAGAGAGCGGGACGAGGAGAATTCCTGCTCTCCGTTCTCCTCTGGGGGAGAGAAGGGCAGACGCGGCGGAGCGTGGCTGGGAAGGGCAAGGGAGTGCAGCCCACGGCTCCTGCCTGCGCGGCTGTCTCAGCAGCTGAGGGCTCGGGCTGCAGCTCTGAGCTGATGAAAAAGGTGCACCGGTCACTGTTATGGGGACAGGGTGACAATGGTGCCGCTTTTCCAGCTGCAGGGAGCCTTAGGTGCCTCCTCATGGAATGCTTTGGGTTGGAAGGACCTTAAAGCCCATCCAGTGCCACCAGGGACACCTCCCACTGTCCCAGGTTGCTCCCAGCCCCAATGTCCAGCCTGGCCTTGGGCACTGCCAGGGATCCAGGGGCAGCCCCAGCTGCTCTGGGCACCCTGTGCCAGGGCCTGCCCATCCTCCCAGGGAACAATTCCTTCCCAATCTCCCATCCAGCCCTGCCGTCTGGCACTGGGAAGCCATTCCCTGGCTCCTGTCCCTCCATGCCTTGTCCCCAGTCCCTCTGCAGCTCTCCTGGAGCCCCTTTAGGCCCTGGAGGGGGCTCTGAGCTCTCCCTGGATCCTTCTTCTCTCAAGCTGAGCACCCCCAGCTCTCCTAGCCTGGCTCCAGAGGGGCTCCAGCCCCGGAGCAGCTCCGGGGCCTCCTCTGGACTGAGCCCTGCAGCCCCACAGCAGCTCCAGGCCAGGACACATGGGGGGCTCTGAATGCAAACCAATATTCCTCCTTTCCCTGGTTTACTGCTTGCAGTAATTATTGCTCTTTGCTCACTACACTGTGGTACAAATGAGGGCACTATAAACACTTGTGTGGTTTTATCAAACAGTTCTACAATGTGCTTCCCATGCCTGCTGCTCTGGAAAATAGGCAGGAACGAGACAGAAAGCACCTGGAATATCTTTGTCAGCAGGAGACTTCTGAGCTCAGCAGATCGCAGCTGAGATTATCTGGAAAAGGCATTAGTTGGTGCCTTGGCCTCGGTGCTGCATCCAAGTGAAAGCCAAAGCCCTTTGGTCTGACTGTGCAAACACCGAGTTCATGGGAAACAAACAGGAATTTGATTCCATGGTGGTATTTACTGCAGAACTTCCCTGTCCCGTCCTTCCTGTGACCCGGCTGAGGGTGTTTGGGATGGTTCTCAATGAACACCCATCCTGGGGACAGCAGCATGAGCAGGCCCGGCTGGACAGGGCTTGGAGCAACCTGCTCTGGTGGAGACCAGAGGTGGGAATGAGGTGTTCACTCTCCAGGCTGGGCCATGAGCTGGGCTCAGAGCTGGACAGCAGATCCACCCTCTGTCTGCATGGACATCAGGGGTCACAGAAGCATGGAATGGCTTGGGTTGGGAAGGACTTAAATCCCATCTCATCCCACCCCTGCCATGGGCAGGGACACCTCCCACTGTCCCAGGCTGCTCCAAGCCCCAACGTCCAGCCTGGCCTTGGGCACTGCCAGGGATCCAGGGGCAGCCCCAGCTGCTCTGGATCACCTCCACCAAGCTGAATCCGTGTCCCCCCACGAGCCCATCCCAGAGCAGCTGCAATCCATGGCTATGGAATGGATTCCTGTCCCCATCCAGCTGCAGAGAGCTGGAGTGGCTGTGGGCGAGGCCGGGCCCTGC
Source organism: Corvus moneduloides (assembly GCF_009650955.1). Lineage (NCBI taxonomy): Eukaryota > Metazoa > Chordata > Aves > Passeriformes > Corvidae > Corvus > Corvus moneduloides. The sequence goes on from NC_045485.1 coordinate 26,866,399, forward strand.
TCAGCTGCAGAGGTACAGGGAGTGCACAAAGTGCACAGGCAAACAAAGCCCAGCGTGGGTCAGCACATGGGAATGTGCTCCTCGTGCATGGGGAGAAGGCAGGAGATGATTTATCACAGGCTAATTACGCATGAGACAACTTGTACCCGGCTGGTTGGACAAGAGGGAGCCCGAAGAAAGTTGAGGCAACAACAACCCTTAGGTCAACTTGACATTTGTTGTTGGGTCTGTGGGAAATTTTTCGCATAAAAACAGACTTTGTAGCCATAAGAGAAAAATAAATATTAATGCAGAGGATGTGCTGTGATGGTCGGATGGTGATGACACAGCAGGGATGGAGAAACCCCAGGGGCAGCCAGAGATGCTCCCTGCATCCATCCCCCAGTTCTCACTCCTGTGTCAGAACCTCAGATTTCCACATGAAAAACTACAAATAAAAAGATCCCTGCCCCCAGGCTGGGCAGGGGTTTGGTGCTGGGAAGCAGGAGGAGGCTCGTGGTGTGCTGCACTCTGTGTCTCCCATGACTCAGCCCCTCACGAGGTGCCAAATTCCGCTCCAGCAGGAGGAAACCGAGGGCCAGTCTGTGCCCACCCTGCTGTGGCACGCCGGCCTCATCTCACTCTGCTTCTCCCAGCAGAGTTGAGAGGAAAGGGTTTTTTTCCCAGGCAAAACTCAAGTGGGCTGTGGGAGAGACACAGAAATCCTGTGGAAGTTCTGGGAGAGGCATCCAGCTCTGGCATCCTGCTCCCAAGAAACCTCTCTCTGCATCCATTAATGGTCTCGCTCATCTCCAGCACCTCTCCTACAGCCCCTGCTCCGAGTCTGGAAGTCACATACACGGACTGCAGCCCGTGGACACCAGGAGCTGGGCTGTATCAGCCCGGGGCACCATAATCCTGGGTTTAAGGGTGTTTCTACCCCTCACAGGGACATTGCCGTGGCTGGAGGTTGTCCAGGAGCCGAGCACGCTCCAGCCCTGCTCAAGGCAGCCCTGAACTCTCTGGTGTGACCTCAGAGCTGACCCTACTTTGAGCAGGACGTTGGTTTGGACACCTCCCAGGGCTCCTTCCCACTCACAGGACACCTCCCAGAGAACCTTCCCACCTCCCCACCCACCGCCTGCACCTTCCGTGCAGCCACTTCCCCAAAGAGCCCCGCAGAGCTCTGCCCTCAGCTCCTGGAAGGAGGGGACAGGGAACATTTCCCACTCCAGGGCTGTTCTCTGACGCGGTCCCGCGGCCGGACAGCGCCAGAACCCCCGGTAAGGTAATCACCCAGGCAGGAGCAGGGCACAGCCGGGTCCCTGGGGGTGTCCCCGAGCCCAGCCAGGCCCCTGGCGAAGGCGGCTGCCCCGGGAGCGGCGTTTGGCCCGTGTGGGAAGGGGGACGGTCTGGCCGTTCCCACAGCACCTTCGGGCTGCTGACACTTCAGTGTTTCCTCCAGGAACAGCTCCTGCCCTTCTGCCCAGCTCCCAAATCAGCTCCTGCTCAAACTGTTCCTTCCTCCCGGCCCCTGGAGCACCTTTATCCCGCTGTCCAGAACAGGCTGTTTCATGACAAATCCCAGGCACCAGCAGTGACCGCGGCAGAGGTGACCTCATCCTTCTCTTGTCACCCACGCCACTGTCCCGGCTGCTGCCTGCCGAGCTGGGCTGGCCTGGCCGTCCCCAAACACTCCGGGTGTCCGGGGTACACCCACAGCCCACAGCCCCCCGGCTTCCCACGGGAACAGAAGCGCCACTGATGGCCCAGCCAGCCCAGCAGGTCCCTCTCGGCCGGGCCACCACTGGTGCCACCCCCGCAGGGCCACCAGCTCCCCGAGGGGCTTTTCACAACACACGGCCTTGCCCAAAGGTGTGTCACCGCGGCGATCCCGGCAGCGACACAGCGAGATCCTTATCGCAGCCCCTCCTTTGTCACCCGCTTTCATCCCCGAATTCTCCACCGGTGACAGCGCCGAGAGCAGGGCGAGAGGCACGAGGAGGATTTATCGGTTCCACGGCGCCCTCGGGGACAGGGCCAGAGGGTGCCCCGGGTGTGGGCACAGGCAGAGCCCGGCTCAGCACGGAGTCGGGCACTATTGCACCATCCCGGCCCGCAGGCTGTCACCGCACTCGTGTCATTTTAACAGGCACAGAGCGAGAACGGGAACAGAGAGCGGGAGCAGCCCCTTGGCAAAGGCGGGATCGGGCCCGTTCTGGCCCAGTGTCCCTCTCAGGAGCAGGATTTAGGAACAGGCAATTCCTCAGGGCTCTGCTCAGGTGGCCCTCGAGCAGCCGCTGCCGCGGACGGCGCTGCCCTGGCGCACGTAGGAGGCAATTAGCGTAATTAGGGGCACGTTCTGCCCCTGCCCAGGGAACTGGAAGCCGGGAATGATCCCACATGAGCCCGGGGCGCTGCGGATGGACGATGGAGGGACAGCAGTGCTCAGCTGGCCGGGCACGGCAGCGCGGTGACGGTGACACGGCTGCGGCCCCGGCCCCGGCCGGGATCCCCGGGATCCCCAGGGAAAAGCCGTGGGGCAGGCTCAGGTGGCACAGAAGAGGACACCAGGCTGTGTCACCCAGGAGGAGCCGCCGGTGTGCTCAGCCCTTGCACGGTGGCTCAGACACTCAGCGCGTTGTCACGGAAACACCGTAAATATTGTCAGTGCATTGGCAGCGGCGTCACGGAGCTCCCTCATCCCACAGCCCCAGGGAAGTGAGAAGGGGAAGGTTCAGGCACACCCTCCCCGGGAGTGTCCCTGGGCAGGGGCTGCGGAGGAGAAGGACTCAGAAAAGCAAAACCCCATTACAACATCCAAGGAAAAACCACAACTGACTTCCTGCCTGTGGAAAGTGGGAGGGAAGACAAACTCCCCCCTCTGAGCAGCTGTCCCACCTCCCACTCCCATCCTGTTCATCCCAGGCCCAGCCTGGTCAGGAGCCTCGAGCGAGGGAACAACTCAACACAAACCCACAGGAACAGCAACCCTCATTCCAAGGCTTTGGCTCTGAAGTGAATCAAAAATCTCCATTCTGAAGCCACCACAGCCCCCAGTGCAGACCCCCCTGAGCTGCACGGACACCCCCAGCCCACCAGTGACCTCACCTTTCCTCAGCCACCCTCACCCCTCCTCCCTGGCCCCAGTACCTTTCCAAAGCCATCCCATGGGATGTGAGCTGTGGGCAGGAGCAGCTCCAGGTTGCACACCCCAGCTGGGAGCTCCCATCCCACTGTGCCAATGTCCCCACCCCCAGTGTCAGCTCTGCCAGCACTGCCAAGAGCCTCCAGGAGATTGGGGTCAACTGGAACCAGCTGGTTGTGTCTTCCCCCTCTGCTCACCTGCAGCTGAGCTGACCTACAGGAAACCAGGAGTGATCTGGAGGAGAGGAACCAGCAGTGGGGTGCTGGTGGGAGCAGGGGATTCTCTCCCATGGCAGAACACGTTTCTGTGAGGCCCCAGCAAGCAGATGTGGAGCAGGCTGTCCCAAAGCACAGCTCCAGCCAGGCCCAGCTGAGTTTCAGGAGAGCCCCAGGACACTGAGCCTGAAGGTCCCTTCCCATCCCAGGGAGCCACCTGAGCCCCACAGGAGCTCCCTGGAGGGCAGCGAGGGCTCCTCGGCCACACCTGTGCTACTGCAGGAGCCTCGAGAGGGAGACACCCTTCCTTGTAAAGGTCCCAGTGAGGACAGGGCACCTCAGGTACATCCAAACCACAGGGCTTGAGGTGAACAATTACAGAGTCAGTCCCACCCCAACAAGTGACAGACTGTGTGTCCCAGCAGCTGCTGGGAAGCCGTCCTAGGCTTTAAACCCTCCCCACTGACCATGCTAATCTCTTCTGAATTTTCGAAAACGAGCTATTTGTGTTCTCCTGTTTAATAATGCAAAGTATGAGCAGGGGGTAGTTTTGTGCTCTCTCTCCCAGTCTCTCTGAAATATGATAATACAAAGTAGTGGTTGGGAGAATGTCTAATTTAATATCCTTGGGATGAAATGTGGTTCTGATTCCCTAGAAATGGCCATGGTGAAATTCTGAGATCAGAGTGTAACAGGCACAGAACGCCACTGAAATGACACCCACAGACACATTCTGAAACACGAATATTTACTAACATAAATAAACAGTGTTTTATAACAAAAGGCACAGATTTTCAACTATAAACAATGGAAAAATATGTACAATTTCCACATAGGGAATCAACCACCAAGTGCACAGTTGGTCACTTCAGATTTCCTTCCTTCCAAGTCATTCCAGCAGTTAGGAAGTGCCCAGATTTTATTTCCCCCACACGAATGGCTGCCAGGTGAGAGGTTGCGAAGGAGCAGCACAGGCTGTCAGATGGAGACAGTGCTGCTGACTTCTTCATACTGGATGATAAAATAGGGGTAGCTCTGGTCATCATTGAAGATAACAAAGATCTGGGGCTCAAAGTAATTGTCCACGCAGGAGTCGTAGAGGTCGCTGGTGATGCTGCCAGGCTCCACGGGCGGCGGTCTCCTCATGGTGTGGTTGCCCACCGTGTACCTGCCCGTGAGCACCTTGGCCAGGAACATGAAGTGGATGCCCCTGGGGGAGCGTTTGGAGAAGTTGTGGGAGTAGCTGGCCTTCCTGGCGAAGTAGCTGCCCTGGCCGAACATGGTGGCGTGCTTGCCGCACACCCGCGGGTCGAAGTTGTGCTTGCAGATCCCGTCCACCACATCCTGGGATGTGCCATGGAACAGGTGCCGCTCGTTCATGATCCTGTCCAGCCCAGACATCTTCTTGGACATGTATTCCTTTTTCCTGGAACAGAAAGTGGGAAGTGAAGGTGAGTATTCGCTGCAGGTCAGCCGGGGAGAAGCTGTTTTCATTACGGCGTCACCCTCTGGAAGAGCAGAGCTGTGAGAGGAGATACAAATCTCTCTTATAAAATTCCCCCTCTAGGAACATCCATTATAAAAGAACTGGAATTGCATTCTCTTACCTTTTATACTTCTCCCAGAGGAACTGGTTCTGCACTCGCAGGATTTTCAAAATCTTGTATTTGGTCTCTGGCACAGTCTTGTGGAACAGGTTATAAATGGTTCTATAGCTTTTGTCTTCCTTCAGAACAGGCACTTGGATGAAGTCCTGAGCTGGATCCATGCCAATCCAGGTCTCGGGGTAGAAGCTGGGAGAGGTGACAGCAGCTGGGGACAAGTCCTGTGCAGAGGCGGGGTCGGAGCACAGGGAGGGCACCGCGGAGCTGCCGCCCAGGGTCCTGGGGGACGGACAAAGGTTGTGCTCAGACACCCACAGCAGCCTCCAGTCACCTCCAGTTCATCCCCACCGTGGCTGAAAAGCCTCTGATTACCATGAAGTGTCCAAGGCCATGTTGGACAGGGCTTGGAGCAACCTGGGCTATGGAAGGTGTCCCTGCCCCTGGCAAGCGGCGGCACTGGATGGGAGTTAAGGCCCCTTCCCAACCCAGGAAGACTCTTACTGCCATTTGCACAGCCAGATGTGGATTTGCATTTGCAGCTGGTTCTTCTCCTGCCCCTCCTCTAGGAACGCTGCCCGGAGAACAGGCAGGGCTGAGAGAAGGAGCTGTGGCCAGGGAGCCCCATGGATGCCAGAAAAACCCCCTTGGAAAAGCCAGTGGAGGGGACCAGCAGGACTCTGCTCCCACCCACCTGCAGCTCTGCGGAATCCTCACGCTCTGGAAGCTGCTACACTGAGGCAAGAGGCCTTTGTGGTTTATGCTGCCCTGATCCCACCTCAGTGAGCAGCCCTTACTCAGCTGAGTAAATCCTTGCTCCCTGGATTCTCCCTCCTGCACCAAGGGGAACACTGGGACTGTGCAGCGCCTGCTGCGCCCTGGCTCACACCAGCACAGCTCCTGCAGCTGCAAGAACACGTGGAGCGAGCTCCAAAGTCCACCAAGAAGTATTTTCCCAAAGTATTTCCCTAGGAAAAGCTGTCAACCCCCCCGTGCCCCAGAGCAGGCAGCAGGAGAGAGCAGAGCCCAGGCGCCCAGGGCGGAGCTGCTCTCCAAACCACACAGATGGGCAGAAATCAAATCAAATCCAAGGAAAACGGTTGGGAGAGGGGACGTCTGGTGGAAAAAGGTCTGTTTTTAAATCAACACATGGAAAGCTGTGACAGACCTCCCACCTCTCAGGGCAGAAACACTGAATGCTCAGTGGCTGATACCTCCTGCTCGAGGCCAAGGCCAGGATTCCCTTCATTTGCATGGATCTGACTTAACTCAAAGTTCTTCTCACTGCTTTTTAACAGTTGAGCAGAAACCCAGAAAATGGATTTTGTTCTAAGAATTATTATTAAAATAGCAATCAAATACCAAAGTGTGCATTTGTTTTTAATTTGTTTTTCCTCTTTGATAGGCAAATGGGTAAAAAAATATTCCTGTAGGGCCTCATCACTCACACTGGACTGGAAGACTAAGCAGAGATTGCCAGTAAATCATGGATTAATGAGGAAGACATCAAATCCAATAAAAATCCTGCAATCCTTTGGTGTACTTTGTTTGGTTCTTCTGACTGGTGTAAAATATTTATATTATTTATTCTACAGGGGAAGCCATTAAAAAGTCAACATTTTTCATTTCTACTCAAGGATTCTTTTCCAATTTTAGAACAGATTTAAGCAGGTGGGAGGTGAGGGAAAGAACAAATCTCAGGTAGCATCATGTGGGAAGTGGAGGCAACACTGACTGCTTAAGGATAGATCCCATAAATATTTAAAATGCTCTTGTTCTTGCCAAGAATCGGTGTGTGTAAGTGAGCTTTACAAGGGCTCTGGATAAAGAAAATCAGAATGAGCTTTGGTGCAGAGTAGACTCTCAGAGTTTAGTCTGTACGTTTGGTAGCTGGTACAAACAGTTCTGGTCAATCCCTCGTGAGTGCAGAGCCCTCAAGGTCCAACAAAATTAGCTGGGAATTAATTGGGAATTGCATCATTTTAGCAGATCACTGTGGTAAAATGATCCCAGGCAGCAAAACACGAGGAGGACCCCTGAAACCCCCACTTTTCATTAGGATGAGAACCAGGACTGCTCTACCAGCAAGTCCACTCTTGGTTTTTACTGGCACCCTCCAGTTTCTCTCTAATAACTTGGGGTTTCCTTCCTGTAAAACCCCACATAAAAACACCTCCCGGCCCATGTGTGCTGAGGCTGTGACCAAACCCAGCCTCCCCTCGGGACCAGAGGGGTGAGGGCTCTGTGAGCACACCCAGTGCTCCCATTAAACCACCACAGGATGGTGTGGGCTGCCAGGACCTCGAACCTCATCCAGTGCCATCCCCTGCCAAGGCAGGGACACCTTCCATAGCCCAGGATGCTGAAAAATGGACAGGAATTCGGCAAACCTGATGTTCCAACATCCCCAAGGTACATTACAAATTAAATAACAGTAAGGAGTTCCTCAGGTATGTAATATTTAGGAAAGTGGCAGGAGCTGCCAGCATGACCCAGATTTTGGATTCTCGTTCCCATTTCCCACCCGGCAGTGCGGGTTTCCTGTCACGCCTCAGGAACACAAGTGCCCCGGCCAGCCCAGCGCGGAGCAGCGGGAATTGCCCATTTCCCGGGATACCTACTGCAGGAAGGGCGTGAGCAGCACGCAGGAGCGCAGCAGGGGCCTCCTCTTGATCTCCCTGCGGAAGCAGGAGTTCTGCTGGAAGCCGTCCTTGATGTTGAGGATGTACTGGTTGTGCCAGGTGACGAAGCGCACCTCGCGCAGCCCGCGGCAGCTCGCCTCCTCGATCAGCCTCACCACCGGCTAGAACGGGGAAAACGGGGGAAAATGGGGGAAACACGGGGGGGAAACGGGGGGGGGAAACGGGGGGGGAAACGGGGGGGGGAAACGGGGGGGGAAACGGGGGGGGAAACGGGGGGGGCGAAACGCGGGGGGGAAACGCGGGGGGGAAACGGGGGGGGGAAACGCGGGGGGGAAACGCGGGGGGGAAACGCGGGGGGGAAACGCGGGGGGGAAACGCGGGGGGGAAACGCGGGGGGGAAACGCGGGGGGGAAACGCGGGGGGGAAACGCGGGGGGGAAACGCGGGGGGGAAACGCGGGGGGGAAACGCGGGGGGAGAAACGCGGGGGGGAAACGCGGGGGGGAAACACGGGGGGAAACGCGGGGGGAAACGCGGGGGGAAACGGGGGGGGAAACACGGGGGGGAAACACGGGGGGGAAACACGGGGGGGAAACACGGGGGGGAAACACGGGGGGGAAACACGGGGGGGAAACGGGGGGGGAAACGGGGGGGGGAAACGGGGGGGGAAACAGGGGGGGAAACAGGGGGGGGAAACGCGGGGGGAAACGCGGGGGGGAAACGCGGGGGGGAAACGCGGGGGGGAAACGCGGGGAAGGGAAATGCACACGTGAGAAACCGCACGCTCCAAAGTTCACATTCCTGTTCTACACTGCACAAAGCCAGGCCCTGTGGTTCTCCTCGCAGCTCAAACACCCTAAACCTGTCATTTGTGGTATTTCTGCCCAGCTCTCTCCAGTTCTTACACTCAGGAATTATTTCTGGGACTGCCAATGCTGATGAGGTTTCATTCCAAACATCAGCTGTGCCCAGCCCAAGGGCTGCACCCCACAGCTCTGGCAGTGCCTGTCCTGTCTCAGCAGAGCTCTGGGGACAGGGCAGTCAATGAAAAGCTGCCAAGGTGAGTGGAGGTGGTGCTCTAAAGGCTGCAGAAACGGTGCCACTGTCACAAAACCAGATCAGGCTCCAGGAGGGCTCCCTTGGTATTGCCACAAGCTGCTTTGCTCTCCAGTGTGACAGCCTGGCCAGCACTCACGTCCCCGGTGCTTTCAGGGCTAATTCAAGGATCACAGAACCATAAGCCAGGCCAGCAGAGCTGTGCCTTCATTGCTTTCTCAGTTGAACACTGACCCTCCTCATCCTCAGAGTAACTCCAAATCACCTCCCAGAGTGTCTGCAGAGGAACCAGGCTGAACATGGACGTATTTAGTGTGCACTGTAAGGAGGGCTCGGGGCTCCAGGGCAGGGAAGGGGGCCATACCTCTGAGTACTCTCTCCAGCCAAAGTGGTCCCTGCAGAAGTACTTCCACACCGTGTAGCAGCTGGAGCTGGAGCTGGGGCAGGAGGCTGTGGACAGGCGCCGCATTTGGTCGAACTCTGCACTTTCATATAATTTCATAAGGTTCAGATCCACCCAGAACTCCTGGCCCCTGCGAAGAGCAGGAAAAACAGACAATTCTCACCTTTTGTATTCCATTAAACACATGGTTTTCAGCACAGAGGGACAAAACCTCAAACCCAGCACTTGTCTGAGGTGTAGAATCCCAGAATGGTTTGGGTTGGGAGGGACCTTAAATCCCATCTTATTATCCCAAATAATTTATTATTAGGTGTAAAACATGATTAGATTGGATATTAGTGAGAAATACTTCCCTGTGAGGGTGGGCAGGCCCTGGCACAGGGTGCCCAGAGCAGCTGTGGCTGCCCCTGGATCCCTGGCAGTGCCCAAGGCCAGGCTGGACATTGGGGCTTGGAGCAGCCTGGGACAGTGGAAGGTGTCCCTGCCCACGGCAGGGGTGACACTGGATGAGCTTTAAGGTCCCTTCCAAGTCTAACCATTTGATGATTCCATGTAAAGGAGAATTTTGTAGCTAACATGATGTAAAATCATATCTGGTGTTGTTATTCCTGGAAGAGTCAGTGTGGCAGGAGCAGGTTCTGAAGGCTGCAGTTTGTCAGAGGTTTGGAAAGCAGGAAATGCATTCAAATCCTTGGTGGGGCCCAGGTTCCTCCCACTGCCCCTTGCACGAGCAGCATGAAACCCGGGCTGCAAACACAGCTGCCCTTCCCCACAGAAATGTTTGTCAAACCCCCTGCAAACACCACAGAGCCTGAGCTCATCCACTGCCGAGGTAGGAATGACTATTCCCAATTGCCTGTGGGAAGGATGGATACTCAGCCAGACTAAAATTACTTCTCCAAAGTCCTAGAATCATGGGATGGTTTGGGTTGGGAGGGACCCTAAAGCTCATCCCATCCCACCCCTGCCATGGCAGGGACACCTCCCACTGTCCCAGGCTGCTCCAAGCCCCAATGTCCAGCCTGGCCTTGGGCACTGCCAGGGATCCAGGGGCAGCCCCAGCTGCTCTGGGCACCCTGTGCCAGGGCCTGCCCACCCTCCCAGGGAACAATTCCTTCCCAATTTCCCATCCAACCCTGCCCTCTGGCAGTTTGAAGTCATTCCCCTTGTCCTGGCACTTTGTGCTCTTGTTAAGGTCCCACAGAGACTCTGCGAGAGGTGAGAACAGAGATTTCTGAAGAATTTCTCCTCACCAACTCACCAAATAAAGGTCTCTATTTATAAAATAAAGCAGTTCAGTGGAACTATTTGCACAGAGAGAATGAGCACGTTGAACTCTCGGAAGAACAGGGCACACAGCCCAAATTTGGTGCTGCAGAACAGCACAGTTCAGAATAAAACTCCACGAGATCTCAACAGCAGAACATGACCCCACGAATAAGTTCCATTTTCTCTGTTCCCTAAACTTAAGAAATAACACAAAGGTATAAACTTCCCAGGACACTGGACTGAGCAGGTTCATCGACTGGTGAGTTATAACACTGATGAACTTTTTCAGATGAGTGCAGCCAAAATAAGGATATTTGGGCTCTTCCTTCCATCCTTCTGAAGAACTTCAGCCTAATGCATGAATCCCCCAGGCTCTTTCCCTTCAGCAAGGCAAACACTCTCGAGATGTTATGTACAAATAGATGAGTAGAGAAATCTGTTTTGTAAGTGCTCTGAAAATACATGTGGTTTGAAACTGCTCTCCGAGTTCGGGGACGTGCCGTGAGTTACCGCAAACAGGTTCAGAAAAAAACAGAAACGCTGCGAGCGGCAGGGGCCGAGCAGGAAATGAAACCCTGTTCCCATCAGAACAGCTGTGACACTCAGCACACGCTCAGACACCCTGCCATGCTGAAACTGGCCACGTTCTCTCTCTGACTAAGCTAGTTCCTCTCTGCACCAGCAACAACCCGGGGACCTCAGGGGCTTCAAAGAGCCAAACAGGCACGAGAAGGTTTTGCACTCGGGGCTGGGAGAGTCACACGGAGCTCAGTTACTGCAGGAGACAAGTCAGGCACCTGCACTTCCTGGTCACACAAGAGCAGCAAGGTTTCATCTTGTTTGTACACCTGTTTGAAGCTGCAGGGGAAGGACTCTCCCAGAGATGCGCCCAGCTTTGGGCGGGGGACTGAGAGTTTAAACTCCTGTCTGAAACCAAACGTCTCTTAAAGGATATTGGCTTTAAAAGATCAGAAAAATCACAGGTTTGGTTAAATTGGAAAAGCCTTCTCAGACCATCGAGGCCAACCATTGCCCCAGCACTGCCAAGGCCACCACTGACCCACGTCCCCAAGTGCCACATCCCCAGGGCTGTTCAATCCCTGCAGGGATGGGGACTCCAGCAGGCAGCCTGTGCCAGAGCTGGACACCCAGCCAAGAGTTTAATTCTGAAGCACAGGTACTGAAATAGCAACAGCAGAGCTCAGACAGCAGAACCAAACGTGCTCCCATCGAAAGCCACAGTGGGAGGAAAAGGCCCAGGGAACACTCCCAAGGGATGTGCACCAACAGCTCTTCCCAACACAGCAGTGAAAGCAAAGCAATAACCAGGACTGGGCTGCACGGCCTGTGGAAGGCACACAGCAACCTCTGCAGCAGGGCAAGAGCACAAGCAACCCATCTGAGCCTCAATCTTAGCAGTGTGTCCTCATTTCAACCCCAAGAGAGGGGCAGCAGGTGCCAGGGCAGCAAATTAGCTCCAGATTTTACTGAATCTGCCCCCTCATCAAGTCACGCTGCTTCTCTCTGTGGTGACCGTGGGCCACGTGGGAGGTGAGACCTCAGAATGGCAGAGGTGCTACAGACACACTTCTCTCTCAGCCAAAAGGCTCCATCCTAGGGGACAAAAGAATCCAAAAGCAGTGGCTTTGCTGCTTTTCCCGTGTTTATTTTCTAGAAGTTGGGAAGACTGTTTTTCCCTGCCTGTACAATTGGTGACTGGGGTGCTTGGAAAAGCAATCTCCTGGAATTTTCACAGCGAGGAGGGCCAGCTTGTAAATCTGAAACAATTGCTGACACACTGGCCCATATATATGTGTATGTGTACATATATACACACAGCTTAGATGAATGCCTGGCAGGGAAAATAAAAATAAAAATAGTAAGCCCCCCAGCTCTGGATCAGGAAGTCCTTGGGGCAGGGCTGCTGGAGGAGAAGAGACTGTACCAGAAGTTGTTTGTTCTTCCCAAGAACCCACTCCTGAACACGAGGTCCTGGGTTGGGGGGGCCTGGGCTGTGAGGCACTGGAAAGTTCTAAAACTCCACAGCAATGAGGGTGTGGAGCACATCCCCCTCTCCCAAGGATTCCACCCTATTTCCCGACTCAAACCCCAGCTCCCCTCCTTTGCAGAGGAGCACAAACACGGTGTCCCTGTCCAGGCTTGCTGGGTTAAAGGGCTCTGAGCTGCTCCGGATGTGGATGTGTTTGGGAGAGGTTTGTTTGTTTGCTTCCATTGTTAAATCGGTGGAAGATGCTCCTGGCAGGGCGTGGGACTGGATGACCTTTAAGGGCCCTTTCCAACCTAAACTACTGATGTTTTAGAGGAGCACAAGCACAGCTCTGAGTGGCTGCAGAGCTGATACAGGCAGAGACCCTAAAGCCCATCCAGTACCACCCTTGCCATGGTAAGGGACACCTTCCACTGTCCCAGTGTCCAACCTGGCCTTGGACACTGCCAGGGATCCAGGGGCAGCCACAGCTGCCAGGGATTCCTTCCCAATATCCCACCTATCCCTGCCCTCTGGCAGTGGGAATTCATTGCCCCTTGTCCTGGCACTCCAGGCTTTTCCTAAAAATGAATGCTCATTGTCACACCTTCCACAAACAGCTTCCCCCCCAAAAAATAGCACTCCTGTGTACACATGACTACAAGAATCAGATTCTCAATTACTACTCAGCTCAAATCCCTCCTGATTTCAACAAATCCGAGTACCCAGCAGGAAGGAACTTCTTGACCACTGCTCCTGCTGAGCAAATAATTGTCAGAGCCTCTTTGTGCTCGCCCTTGGTCCCGGGACAGGGCAGTCCTGTCACAGCACTGTGTCTGCTGCGTTACCTGGGAGCAGCTCCTGTGAGCAATCTCTGCAGCCATCCCAGACCTTTGTTTCAGATTGCCAGGGAACAGCCTGACCTCAACCTGCAGCCAGGTGACAGCTGTTCCCCAATCTGCAATCTGTTTGTTGACAGGAAACAAGAGGAGGGATGACAGTGATTGCTGGTTCCTCGGCTGCTCCACACAGCACTCAGGGCTTCCCTGCGTTTGTGCAGCTAGGAGCCAATTAGTTCCATTTCATACGGAAATGGTGCTTTTTTGGTGCTCCAAAGCGCAGCAAAAAGGAACCCACACAGCACAAGGCAAACACCGCCAGAATCACTTCACAGGAGTTTCTTTCGAGGCTCTTGCATTCCTCCTAGAAAGGAATGAAAAGCAGCTCCAAACCTCTCAGAGGGTACAGCCAAGAACCTCCCCCAAATTCAGGCAGAGGGACTCTCAGCTGGTTTCTCATCTCCGTGTTATCACTAACACATGCCTTATCTCACACACTGTGGCAGCTGTGTGGATCACACAGAAAACTTCTGAAATTTAACTATTTAATGGGCCAGGGACCTGCAGAACTCCCCAAACAACTCCTGCCCCAGAGCAGCTGTGGCTGCACCATCCCTGGCAGTGTCCCAGGCCAGGTTGGACAGGGCTTGGAGCAGCCTGGGACAGTGGGAGGTGTCCCTGCCTGTGGCAGCCGTGACACTGGATGGGCTTTAAGGACTTTTCCAAGCCAAACCACTCTGATTCCGTGATTCCATGCCTGAAATGCCTCCACTGTGCTCTGTATGATTTTAACACGTCAAGCACATTCTGTCAGCACCAGAGATGCAGCCATCCCACACACAGAGGAATGAAGGAAAACCAGTTTCCTGTACATTTCACTGTGTCCATGCCCTTCCTTCCCAGTCCCTTCGCATGCCCACTGATAACTCCACTGGAACACACCGTGGTCACAGAGTCATGGAATCATTTCGGTTGGAAAAGACCTCCAAGGACATCGAGTCCAACCTTGTCCCCAGCCCAGAGCACTGAGTGCCATGTCCACTCATTCCTTGGACACCTCCAGAGATGGGGACTCCAAACCTCCCCGGACAGACCCTTCCAGTGCCTGACCACCCTTTCCATGGAGAAATTCCTCCTGATATCCGACCTGAACCTCCCCAGGACAGCTTGAGTTTCCTCTTGTCCTGTTGCTATTTACTCGGACTTCACCCAGGAACCCCAAGTGCGTAGGGAGAGAACAGCTCCCAGGCACAACACGCCCCACTGCAGACCCACCTGCTTTTCCCTCACTGCAGCCGTTCCACCCTGGCCTCTCTTTTAGCTCGAAGGAGCCATTTCATAAAACTTACGGAAATTACAGGAAAAAGAAAGAAAAAGGAAAGAAATCAAAGCAACAGCAAGAAGCTGCTGTGTCAGGCAAGCTGGGAGACCTTTTTGCCAAGAGAAAGAGTGGAATTTTCTGCCAAAGCGGGGGGAACTGTTGGGTCAGGAACCGCAGGGTTTTTTTAAACAAATCCCCCTGTAATCTCTAATGCTGTTGCTTGCTTTGAAAAGCAATGTGTGCATGATAGGACAGGTGTGTGTGTGGGGAAACCTGCTCAGCTCCTCAGCCAAGTATTTCCCCTCAGCAAAGAGCATCTTAAAATATCCCAACGTGGGCATCTCCCGCTGGAAAGCGGCACTTGGCACTGCTCTCTCTGCTGCAAGCTGGAACTTCTCCAGGGCCTCTCCTCACATCTAGGAAGAAAACCCGAGTGCTTCCAAGTACTTTAACCTGCTTAAGTTGATGTTCCCCCATTTTTCAGATAGCTTGGTATGTGGCTCTACATAGCTGGCAGACTTAAGAATACAAAAAACATAAGTAATTTATGACAAATACTCAGTCTGAGGCCAAACTGCAAGAAGTAGCTGAAGGAGTTGCATTAAAAAGTAACTAAACAAGGTTTACCACTCCTCTGAGATCACATTCCCTTAGGTGAGAGGCAACAGCTTAATGTATATTTTACAATATTCATCTCAATAACTTATCTCCATCATTACTCATCCCAATAATTAAGAGGAAGGCAGGTTTATATAAATAGCTCCTTGAAGAACACCCTAATTTAGAGCTCATTCCCTAATTGAGCTGATAGCCCAACACTTTCTGGAAGGGCCCGGCTCCCTGGGGGCAGCGCTGGTGCCAGGATTCCGCGCGCACGCTGCAATCCCACTCGCCACGCCGCCCAGACCGTGTGGGACACGCAGCAGGATAAACAGCAGCCCTGCTGGCCAGGCAAAGTGCTGAGCAGGCGTTTCCTGCCGGCTGCCAGGGAGCAGACAGGCCTGCAAAGCTCGTCTGACCACGGGAGATTAATGGCTTTAACAAATAATGCCGTAACCACGGGACGCGGCGCTGGCGGGGCATGTTCGCAGCTCCCCGGAGACGCAGCACACGCGGGACACGGGCAGCAGCCTGCAGGGACCACCGGGCAGCTGGAGCTCCCCACACCTGCCAGGTTCTCCTCACACAACGTGATGCTGCATAAGAAGAAGCTGGCAATCATACACAGTAGAACACTGACCTCCCACCTCAAAACCTGGCTTAAAACCTCGGCAAGTCAAAGCTCTAAGGAGGATCAGACTCAAAGTTTGAAATCAGCAGCTCTGGTCTTAAATAGAACTTCACTCCAAAGGTCTCACTGACGCTTACTGACACGTGAAGCTCTTCCAAGGTTGGAAGGGATCTTAAAGCTCAGCTGATTCCACCCCTGTCATGGGCAGGGACACCTTCCACTATCCCAGGCTGCTCCCAGCCCCATCCAGCCTGGCTTTGGACACTGCCAGGGATCCAGGGGCAGCCACAGCTTCTCTGGGGACCCTGTGCCAGGGCCTGCCCACCCTCACAGGGAGGAATTTTTCCCCAAT
The DNA here is from genome assembly GCF_009650955.1 of Corvus moneduloides. Classification (NCBI taxonomy): domain Eukaryota; kingdom Metazoa; phylum Chordata; class Aves; order Passeriformes; family Corvidae; genus Corvus; species Corvus moneduloides. The sequence continues at coordinate 26,882,440 of NC_045485.1, forward strand.
ATCCAGTGTAAATCTGCAGTTTGGCAGAACCCACTCAGCCCAACAAGGTCAGGTCTGCACTCCCAGGCTGTGCCTCATCCCAAGGGCAGTGTCCCACCGGGCTGTCCTGAGCCCACGCTGCTCCTCTGCCTTCCCTCACACCGAGGGAACGTTCTGTCTCTGGCACACACCTGCCAACCCTGTCCCCAGTTGGATCAGACAGGCAGAAACTCCGTGTTCCTCAGGCCCAGCAGCCCCACCAGGCTGGGACCTGCACACCCAGTGCAAGGGCGATGTCACTGCACAGCAGCTTCCCAGGCTGGGGATGACTAAGCCATGACCAAGCACTGTGTCCTTTACCAGTAACACTCCCAAGTCCATCCTTTAGGACACAGAGCTCATGTGCAGTGATGGATTTGGTGACACAACTTCTAAAAGAAAACCATTTGCTCATTTGCACAGAGCTCAAAGTTAAATCATTTAATGGGCTTGGCTCTGGCTGTGCTATTTTGTTTTCAGAAATAATTTCAAATACTTGGGAAATAGAAGTTTGTTGTAAAATACAGCAAATTTTATCTGCTATGCACTTAAAAGATTTTTCAATTTTTTTGAAGACTGGCATATTTCTTCGAGACAATTCTATAAAATATGGTTGTTCCCTACTACATATCCTACTTCGTTTTCAGTGTGGAGTATCCATATTCTGATATTGCCATCACTAAAAAGGCCCTGGCACAGGTTGCCCAGAGAAGCTGTGGCTGCCCCTGGATCCTTGGCAGTGTCCAAAGCCGGGCTGGACAGGGCTTGGAGCAACCTGGGATAGTGGAAAGTGTCCCTGCCATGGCAGAGGCTGGCACTGGGTGATCTCTAAGGTCTTTTCCATCCCAGACCAGTTTGAGTCTATGAAAAAGGCTGAATTTAGTGTCTAATCCAGCATCAAATTAAGTGAGAGTAAAGACTAATGCTGACTTTAAGCACTAGATTTGGTCTCTGGTGCCAAATGAGAAATCTCAGCTTAATAAATGAAAATAAAATATTGAGAAAGCAGGGATATAACTCCTTCAGGAACTGGAAGAAGAGGCAGTGAGCAGAACCCCGAAGGATTTGGGGAGTGTGGCAAAGGCAGTGTGAAGTTTTCACTACAGAAGCATCGCTGAGAACTGGAGCTGTGCCAGCCTGGCAAACTTCTCCTCTCTTATCTGCCCTGCCACAATGTGCATCACACACTTCCTCCAGAAAAGAAACCAAACCAGCCCGCACCCTGCACTGACTGGACCCTGTAAACATCACTCCTCCCCACTGCTCCTCAAAGTGGAACCTGCAGGGGAGAAGCTGAAGAAGTTTTAGCTCTCGGGGTGCACCGGTCACACAACCACATCAAGTTAACAGCTGTTGGCTAATTTTAGAAAATGAGTCAATAAACACAGCTCTGTACAGAGAAAACAATAACTTCAATAGCTGCTTTAATAGTGGAGATGATCAGCATTTCTGCCAGGGTGGCTCAGGTTGCTCACAGGGAATTAGCTGAAACACCCCCCTTTACTCGCAGTGATACGACATTTCCAAAGGTCTCCCCAGAGCTCCCCTCTGGTTTAGCTGCTTGGGGTGGAATGGCACAGACTGTGCTGGGAGTGCACAGCCAGTCTGTGTTCACAGTGGCAGAGAGCAACTGCTCTGTCATTCCTGTCCCCAGCGCTGCCAAGGCTCTTTCATGCTGCCACTTTGTCTAATGCAGAGAAAAGACTAATTAGGAACACCAAGAACAAGCACAGCATTGCACAACAGTCTCTGAATTCCTACAGAGCTGAAGTTTTCTTATTTCACACACGCCAAGTCCTCAAAGAACACATTCCAGATGCTAAACAACAGTTTTACAGGTGTACAAGAATTTTTGGTTGAGTTAAACTTGTTGGCTATAAATCAGGAAACATCATCCCAGGGTTTCTAACACACTTGGACACAAATATCAGGGAAAAAAGAGGCACATCCTGTTAAATTTCTGCACCCTTCCCAGCAAAGGAGTAAATTCAGTTACCTACCGATACTTGACCTTGATCTTGTCATTGTCAGGGTTGCAGTAAAGCCTTTCCAGGTGCTCCTGGGAATCGTTGGTCACACTTTGCCACCTCTGAGTTACTGTCCTCCTCACCTGCCAGTGATAGGGTAACACTGTGTGATGCTTGGGACAATCACTGCCATAAACACAAGTGCCCTGGAGAAAATCCACACAGATTTCAATCCCATCCTCCTGGTGGGTGTGATACTGCAGCTGGTTCAAGAGCTCAAACACCAGGTCAAGGGAAGCTTCTTCACTTTTATCCTGAAATATCCCAGCACTGAATTTATTGCTCGGGGTCAAGTTGTATTGCATGGGACAGCTGTTCTCCTGCAGTAAGCTAGATGTGTAGCTTTCCAGAACCTTGTCAGGGAACAAAGGACAAGCTGCACCATCACTAGCACTTGGGTGCAAAGGATGATCCTGGAATGATTCATTACCATTATCAGCAGCAGTTCCAGGCGTTTCTGGGGAGAAACTTTGCTCTCCTGACTGGACGTCCTGCTCACGATGCCCGGGGGAAGGATGAGCTCCTGGCAATTGACCCTGCACATCTGGAGCTGCTGGCATCAGCACAGTCACATTATTTTCTGTCTGGGGGCAAGAGGTACCGAGGTCCAGAGTCTTTTTCACAGCAGGTTCACATAAATCACCATGGCCACCACGCTGGCCTCGGGGCACGAAGACCCTACCCAAGGTGCCAGCTCCCAGCAAGCTGGTAAAGATCGGCCGCAAAGCCCGCAGAGCTTGTGTGTCCAGTCTCTTCTGCACTTGCTGCTTCTTCTTGAAGCAAGGCTTCACAGGTGGGATCTTTTCAGACAGCCTCACCTGAGGAGAAAAGTCCTCTGAAGGAGAGCACTTCATTCCTGGGCAGGGAGCCTGGGGCACCACACACGCTGGCTGGGGTTCGGTGTCCATCAGACACAGACTTTGCTCTCTCCAAACCACTTTCAAATGTCCCAGAGCCTCCCAAGAATCAATCTAGGGCAGAAAAGAAAACAAGACAGTTAATCTCTCTAATTGCTCATGGTTAACACGAACAAGATCACCCCTGGAGAGGATTTCGAGCCAGCAACAGCAAACTCCTCCCCTCGCTGTGACTGCGGGTAGCCCTCAGGCACGTAAAGCTTGAAAACAGCTAAACTCCGGCTAATTAATCCCAAACCCACACTCCTCATCTCTCCGCACATCCAGGCTCTGAGACACTCAGGCACGCACACAGTCCCCCGAGGGTGGGCAGGAAAGGGGGGTGGTCCGACGCCTCCTCCCTGTCAGGATGTTCAATAAACAAGAGCACTTGGATTCATTCTACTCCACAAAAGCGAACATGACAGCGCTGATTTCTGTGCCTCCCTCACACACAGACCTGAGGAGCATGAGACAAGTCCCCCCCACATTTCAGACATTCCTGCACCATTTCCTCTCCCACCAGAGGAGCAAACCTACACATTCCCATTCCATTCGCATGTGTCCTCCCTCGTGCCACCTCCCACTCCCACCGGCAGCACCGCCGGGGAGCCGCTGGCTGCGCGGAAACCCGCGGCGAACTTCACACGGGCTTCAGCGGGGGCCAGGATGTCACCCCGGCGTGGTTCTGAGCAATTCACAGCCCATTCCTGCCGCCGCCGCCCTGTCCCCGCCCGCACCCCCCGTGGCCCTGCTCTGTGGCACCCGGTCACCCGGTGGTGACACACCGCGCTCCTCTGCCTCTCGCCACGCTGGGCAACAGGAATTAAAACAGGGCAGGGAAGCAAACAGAAGGGTGGTAGTTACTCAGGAACTGAGAAAAACATTATTTGCAAGCTGCAGAAGTGTATTTTTTTAAAGCACAAATAAGCAGTGTGTCTCGTACGTCACCAAAAGCAGGTGCTACGCCTTTTAATCAGGAATCCTGTAATATTTGATTACATTTAATTAAACCTGCTTCAATCTCATATGCAGGCTCAATGCTCAGAGTGGAGCACATTAAGGATTACTTCCTGGATAAATGCATTCCGAGCAAAGTTACTCCTCACTTCAAAACAAAATCCCAGAAAACAGAGAAAATTTGGCAATAATCTCTTACTACTGATGATTTGCTCTGGAAAATTTCTCATTGAGTCTTCCGTATTTTGGAACATTCATTTGTAAGGCTTTTCCATTTCCCTGGGAAACAGCACGTCAGGATTGCCAGGAAAAAGAAAAAAAAAAGCTGTACCTCTCAAATTTTCCCATTTTTTAGATTAAATTTAAAGCAAGTGGTATATCTGTTTGGCAGTTAAACCCAAAGTCATCGGTGTATCTGTTATTCTTCCACAGACACCAGGCAATTCCTCCAAACCACCAAAGGCACCTTCAAGTAACTCCAAGGGTTTAAAAATCCTCGACTCCAAAGAGAATGAGATGTTCCCGTTCATGCAGCCCAGGTCTCACCGCCCTGGCGAGGAGCAAGAGGATCGGCCAGGTCTCAAGGACCCCTGCAGTGCCAAGGTGCTGAGCAAGTGACTTCTGATCTTGTTCAGCCATACCTCTGCTGCTATTTCAATATTTATATTCCTCACTTGATCAGCATTTAAGTTTTGCTGCTATTTTTACAGAACTGCCTTAGTGAGCGGAGCCGGATCCCCCAACGACTCTAAAAATAAAGCGGCGAGAAGGACGAGTACGGGGCTTTGCCGGCATTCCCGTCTCAGCATTCCAGCAGGCCGGCCCCGGGAGCAGCAGGCAGGAGCGATCCCCGCAGCGATGCTCCCCGCACGCCGAGCTTCAGCAGCCGCCGATGCCTCGCCGGGGGGGTTCGCTCCCCGAGCGCTCGCCATCGCACTCGCCATCGCACGCGAGCCGCGCCTCCTCTGCTCAAGAAAGCCACTCCGCTGGCCTTAGACACGTTTCAACAATAAACAATAACAGCACCAGCCCAGAGACAGACCCTGAGGACGGCGGAGCTGCCGGGCAGCCAGCCCAGCGCAGCTGGGACCTACCGGCGCGGGCTCCCTCGGCGCGGCTCCCGCGTTCTGACCCAAATCCACGGTAACTCCAGAGCGAAACCACTTTTCTGCTGGGGGGAGATGTAATGAATGAGGCGGGCGCTGGGGCGGTGCCGGAGCCGCGCCGGGACACCCTGACCGCGGCCGGTGCGGGGTCAGCACCGCCGTGTCCGCACCAAGGGACGCGTCCGGCCGCACATCCCGCCCCAACTCGCTGCGCTCCTCCTCACTCGCTCCGCCGCCCGCTTAAGTATCGCTGCCGCGAGAGCTGCGACGGCAGCGCCGGCCGGGGCGGAGCGCGGGCGGGCCGGGCCGGTTCCCCCGCCCCCGGCCGGTCCCCCCGCGGCGCCGGCCAGGCTGCAGCACGCCCCGTGCCCACCCCGGGCCGCCCGGCCGCCGCACCCCGCCCCGCACCGCTGTCAGCGGCGAGAACCGAAAGCGCCGCCCGAAGGAGTTCCCGAGAGCGATAGGACGAGAGGCCCCTTCGCGTTTCATTTATCACGCACCGAGCGTTTCGTTTCAGCCCGGCAGGGAGGGATGTCCCCGAGCACGGCACTGCGTGCGTCGGGCTCGCACGCGAGCCGGGGACGGGCCGGGAACACGCCGGGAATGAGCCGTGTCAGCCCGGGCGCTCCAGTCACGCAGCACGAAGGAACACACCGTCCTCACGGAACGCAAGGACGGTACCCTGACCCTCCCCGCGCCGCCGAGCTCTCGGTGCGAGCGGCTCCAGCTGCGCTAATTAATGAGTAAGAGACAAACACGGAGCCCATCCCGGAACAAAGTCACCCTGACTCACTTGGTGCACCCACACGCAGCCCCTGCCACGGCGCTGCCCGGATCGGGGCTGTGCTCCTGCCGGTGACACACTCCGGAAAAGCGAGTGTGGAGTGGAACAGGCTTCCCCAGGAGGCTGTGGCTGCCCCAGCCCGGGAAGTGCTCAAGGCCAGGTTGGAGGGGGCTTGGAGCAACCAGGTCTGTGGAAGGTGTCCCTGCCCCTGGCAGGGTGGTGGAACGAGAGGAATTTAAAGGTCCCTTCTCACCCCAGCCCGTCCTGTGATAACGCACTACAGGCAGCTATTGTTTATTTACAGAGTATTTTATGGCTGGAATTGGTTAAGAGCAGTTAACCTCCCTTTGTCCCAAAGCCATGCCCGTGCTGTCACCGTCTGGCTGTGCGTGTAAGGGAGCACGGGGCCGGTTCAGCTGTCCGTGCCGGCCTGGCATGCTTCCCTGCTGAATCACAGCCTGTTCCCGGAGAAAACCCCAGCGGGACACGGCCAGCAGCTCACACGGCCGCCAACCACAACCAGTGCATGCACAGCACTAATAATGGCCAGATAAAATAACTTATAAAGGAGTCAATAACTTCAGAATGTAACATTTATGTTGCTGGAACACCTACTGTATTACTTGCCCAGAGAAGCTGTAGCTCCCCATCCCTGGAAGTGTCCAAGGCCAGGCTGGACAGGGCTTAGAAGCAAGCTGATCTTTGGAAGGTGTCCCTGCCCATGGCAGGGGCTGGATCAAGATGAGCTTTAAGGTCCTTCCATCCCAAACGACTCTGGGCTTCCACAACTCGTGTTCTTGTTTTCTTTTTAAAGCCAGTCTTTCATTCCTTGTGCTCAGTGACTTTATGAAATTACACATACAGAAAATACAGGCAGCTGGAAGGAAACTTGTTTTAAGGTGGCACAAGCTGTACAGCACAGCTGGAAAATGCTGCACAGCTGCATTTATAGTGCAGTAGGATATGCCATTTTCCCAACAAATTACAGAAATGGAACTCCAGAGAATCACAGAATCTCAGACTGGTTTGGGTTGGGAGGGCCCTTAAAGCCCATCCAGTGCCACCCCTGCCATGGGCAGGGACACCTTCCACTGTCCCAGGCTGCTCCAAGCCCCGTCCAACCTGGCCCGGGGACTTCCAGGGATGGGGCAGCCACAGCTTCTCTGTGCCAGGGCCTCCCCACCCTCACAGGGAAGAATTTTCTCCAATCTAAACCCGCTCTCTGTCGGTTTGAAGCCATTCCCCCTCGTCCTGTCACTCCATGTCCTTGTAAATAAGTTTCTCTCCAATGCAGTTGGAGAGAGAATGACTCTAGAGAGGCTGAGTAAAGGTGGCATCTGTATCTGCAGGAGCTGAAGACAAATTATCATCTGTAAATTAATTGAGCTCTTGAGTGTCTGAAGCATCAGACAGAGCCTCCCAGTTTGTCTGGACTCAAGCGTTCCCGAGTAGGGTGACTGGGATGTGTCACATCCTCGTTCAAGGAGAAGGAGCTGCTCACATACACTTGTATTTATGTGCCACCACCAGAACAGAAATTACCACTTTGGAATAGCTCCCTTCACGCATGAGCTATAAATAAGAGGCACATATGGCTGAACTGCACACTGGGGTGGGCACAGCTCCTGCTGCACTGGGGCTGGGAGGATGGAACCAGGCAAAGACACAGGTTCTTGGAATAACCATCTTTTCCCAAACAAACATGTAATTAAAGGAAACACAGCACACCAGCCCCTCGTACACCCATTTCTGAGGCCACCCCACACAAATATAGAAAGAAACTCTGACCACCATGAAAGCATGATCTCATCTTTAAATACATGTTTAAATCTTAAGCAAGAGAAAGAAAGCTTTTAATTATTTCTTTCAGATGGTAAACGGCCCCAGCTGAATGCAGCAATTTACAACTCTGACTTGCAAATACAGGATAATCAGTATGCACACTTGGATTTGCTGATGAAAGAGGGGAAACATCTGACTTAAATGTTTTTGGTAAAACAACAAAGCTCTCAGGCTCCAACACATTCTTTTTCTAGTGACAGAACTCCTTTTCTACCTCAACTCTTGCACAATGAACATTCTTCACTTCCTAAAACACATCCCAGTACAGGAAAGTTCATTGTCCTTTCTAGTGTTTTATACAAGCCAACAAACAGCAACGTGCTGACAACTAACAAAGAGATCACGGAATGGCTTGGGGTGCAAGCACCTTAAAGCTCACCTCATTCCACCCCTGCTATGGGCAGGGACACCTCCCACTGTCCCAGGCTGCTCCAAGCCCCAATGTCCAGCCTGGCCTTGGGCACTGCCAGGGATCCAGGGGCAGCCAGGGGCAGCTGCTCTGGGCACCCTGTGCCAGGGCCTGCCCACCCTCCCAGGGAACAATTCCTTCCCAAGATCCCATCCATCCCTGCCCTCTGGCACTGGGAAGCCATTCCCTGTGTCCTGTCCCTCCATGCCTTGTCCCCAGTCCCTCTGCAGCTCTCCTGGAGCCCCTTTAGGCCCTGCAAGGGGCTCTGAGCTCTCCCTGGAGCCTTCTCCTCTCCAGGTGAGCACCCCCAGCTCTCCCAGCCTGGCTCCAGAGCAGAGGGGCTCCAGCCCTGGAGCATCTCTGGCCGCTCTCCAGCAGCTCCGGGTCCTTCCTGTGCTGGGTCCCAGGGCTGGGGCAGCTCTGCAGGTGGGCTCTCACCTGAGGGGGCAGAGGAGCAGAATTCCCCTCCCCTGCTGCCCCCGCTGGGGCTCAGCCCAGGGCATGGGAGGTTCTGGGGGCTCAGCCCAGCGCACCCAGCCAGGTCTGGTCACGCTGAGCTCCCAAATTCTTCTCCTCAAGGCAGCTCCCAGTGCCTGGATTTGTGCTTTTCCATACCGATGCTTGATGACAAATGCTAATCCCCTGCAAATACCACTGCAAGCTCTACCCTTTGCCAGCCAGCCAGGGTAGGTGAGCACCCAGGGAAAGGAAAGGTCAGCAATGCAGACATTTATTAAAAGTTAACAGAAGGGAAAAGGTAATCTCTGATGTGCTGGCTGTGTCTCTGTGACGGGGAAATGATGCCAGCCAGGTTTCACTAATGGGAAAGAAGAGGCAGGAGGGCAGCAGAGGTTTAGTCACACCTGTACTCAGGAAGCCTTGGCTGGACTGACACCTACTGGGCTCCACCTGCTGTGGTCGGTCCTCAAGACAAGGAAAGCAGAAACGTCACAGTCCAAATATGTCAAGATGAAATTTTCTATTCATTAAATTAATTTATTAATTAATTTCTATTCATTAATTTAATTCTATTCATCTCCAGACCGTATCTGTTTATAAATGATAATCTACAGCAGGTAAATGGAAGAAGGTGGCTCTAATCTTTAAAATAAAAATTTTCTTGCTGGTTACCTGACATATTCACTGTGTGGAGGGGATTTTTTAGTAAACCTCCTATTTTTCTCTTTTACACTGCTCAAAAGAAAAGTCTCAAAACTCGAGTGGTTCCAATTCATCAATGGAACCTTCTAAAACCAGACCCAACTTTTACATCTGCAGCTGGCAGTAACCAGATTCATTTCCTTGGTCTCAAATTCTCCCTCTTTTAATATCTTGTACTGTAATTAAAAGTTTTGAAAGCACAGCGTGCTGTTTCTTCTATTGAATATACCTCAAGTTTGGTGAAAACAGCATTTATCAGGAAAAAATAATCATGTATTATACGTGAGCATCACCCCACTTCTGGTTATTTCACTATCACATAATCTTATCTCAGGAAGTGATTTAGGACTGATGAATTCGGACAGGGAACACTTGATTCCAAGGTGGGCTCTCTGCCTGGAAATTTTGTTAGGAGTTAATCATTTCTGCAGAGGTATTTTAGTGCCGCAGCCAGAGGAACGGACCTTGACCCTTGGCCTGTGTGAGCAGACAGCACCTCTGTGCTTTCAGGATGTCAGCACAGCAGCACCGTCCAGCTGGAGCTCAGTCACTCCTGAGAGCTCCCCACTTAGGGAGTCCTATCTTATGGAACCAGAAATCATTTAGCACGGAACAGAAACAGAAACAAGTTCTAGGAGACACACTCAGGTCAGCAGTTTCTCCAGAACTCAGTTTTCTAGGTGGAGTTTCCTTCTGCAGCTGGACCTGTCTGAGGGGAAAATTAATGATGCTTCCAAACTAAAACAATAATAATTTTAAAAAGCCCTACGTTTTATTTTTAAAATGCATGCAGTGAGCATTTGCAGGGCATCAGGTATAGACTGAGACCAGGTAACACTGTACACCAGAAAGTACCAGACTGGAGGGACACTCTGGGACATTAAACTGATTTGCTGAAGCACCCATCCAATCTGGAAGTTGATGTAAATACACAAATTAATACATGAAATGAGTCAAAATATGCCCACAGTGGGGACAGGCTCCTTTGGTTTAGATGGGATTTTGTTGAGCTGCTGCACCCTCTCGTGGAAGTCTCTTAAATCCATGTAAACCCTGAAAATTTAGTTAAGGCCAAAGCAACACTTACCAATGCTTAACGAACACAAACTGATTCCTAAAACACCACTGAACTTTTGAGACTTTTCAAGGATAATGATAACTCTAGAACACTTCCCAGGTGGATTCTGGCACCAGGTGAGCAGTAATGTGTGGACAGCAGTGCTTTGGTCCTTCTCCTTTAGGCCAACTCCTTTTTAAACTAAACAAAACAGGAATGTTCCTTTACAATGCAGTGTTGGCCAACTAAAATAGAAATATTTTCTAAAATCACCAGTTAGTTCTACCTAGCACACAGACAGTTCACTATCTGCATCCAAATAATGTAATTAACCTAGTTCTATTTAGCAAACAGGTAATTCACTATCTACATGCAAATAAAGTCCATCCTTTAACCAAAATTTCCAACACGTTAAAAAAAGGATGCCTGGAAGGTAACAGCACTGTCCTGTTTTACATCTGAAAACCAGCTAAGAGCTGCTCCCTGGAGCAAACCTTTAGTTACCCAGTAAAACACTGAGAGCTGCAGCACCCTGGAGAAGTTGAAGGTTCAAATGAAAATCTCTGTAGACATCCCTGGAAAAGGTCAATCCTTACAAGAGAAGAGGGAGAGGCATCGCAAATTTGAATTCCTCCCAAGCTCTGCATGACTAAGCAAGGAGGGAAACAGGAGTGTACACACCTTAAACTGAGAATAAAGTAACTGAACGGACAAAACCAATGCTAAATTCAACAACACTTATTTCCTGTAAAATGCAGGAACCGAAGAACCAAAATCTGAAGCTCAGGGAGCAGCTGGGTGGACCCAGGCTGCAGAACACCTAAATGAAACCAGCCCTAGGATGATGCAGAAACAGCCACATGCCTGCTCTGCTCAGCAGCTGCTCTTGGAAACAGCCTGAAGTGCTGTGAGGAGGAGATGCTCTGCTCTGCAAATGAGAATCTGCATTTGGACATTATTTCTTTCCACAAGAATTCTGTGTGGGAGCACACTAGAAATGCTTTATTGCTGGGATTCACCCATCTGTGTGTTGCTGGATTCAGCATTCCAGAAGGGTACAGGACACTGCCTTGCTACGTTCATTCTGTTCACGACTTTTTGTCTTTCACACTTCCTGTGGCTTTTTAAATTGGGAAAATATTTGGCAGAATTTTCTCTAAGCAGGCTCAAATTGAGCCCTGATTGGCCAACTGGAAAACACAAAGTTTTCTGTGGATGCATTAATCTCCAACTGTTCCAGGAGATGAGTAGTCAGTAACACCCCCTTTTATTCCCACAGCCAAACATCCCTCACATGGCACTTCAGTTTTAGTTCATCCTTCTTACTTTAGGTATTAGCATTTTAGGAACCACCAGCACAGGGATGGTCAACTCTTCTGATTACACACTAGGTTAAATTTTCCTGTGGTTCAAGTCCAGGTGCTGGCCAAGCTCCAGGCTGCAGGAATAGGGAACCCCAGAGAAGGCACAGGTGGGAAGTGGCACCAAGCACCCTGAACCCCTCCCACACTGCTGAGGGATGGAGCAGCAGCGGTGGGTGGGTGCCAGGATGACACATGCCAGGCTCAGAAATCCCATCTGCCTGACTCCCTCCCACTGACAGGGATCAGTGCTGAACTGGACCAGGATCATCCCACTGCACATCACCCCACAAAGCCCCAGTGTGAGGACCATGGCAGAGCCACTTGTGGGCTGCTGCTCAAGGGACACAAGCTCAGTATCCCACGTGGACACGACTGCTTGACTGCCTTTGCAATGTGGTTATTTCCCAAACAGTGCCTCTGATACTGCTTTTCAAAAGTGGTCAGTTCCAAACTCTTCCCAGAATAAATGCTGAGCAAGGCTGAATCTATTCCTAGACATGATTTCATTCACGTGGTCCACAGGCACAAGAACCTTAAAAACGCTAAAGAAGGAAACTGGAGCAGATGAGACCATTTCAAGACATCAAAAATGGGTCACATATGCTACTCACTGAGCTGCCTTCACCAACAGCAAGTGCCACAGAAATCCAGCAATTCCCAGCCTTTAGAAATGACAGGCACCTCTTTTGGGGGCTACATTCCAGAGGAAAGTGTCCCTGCCCTTGGCAGGGCTTGGAATGAGATGAGCTTTAAGGTCCCCTCCAACACAAACCACTCTGGGATTCTAAACCACATGGAGGGACTGATTTGTCTGGAAAATAACACAGCCAGATTATGGCTCCAGTTTTAAACCTCAGACACCACAGAATGTTTCAGGAAAAGCACAGCACACAGGAGAACTGGAAAGCTTCTCACTCACCCAGTTCCCATACACAGTTCCGGAGAAGCTGCTTAGTTCATGAGTGTCATGCTCATCCAAAGGAGGCTTTCCTTTGTATTTAAACAATTTCCCATCAGCTGATCCCAAACTCAGCACATTAATCCCTTCCTGCATGATAGATTGCAGTAACCTGACACAAAGGTGTCTTGAGTCTAAGCACACATAAGTGACAACAATAAAATACACAAAACAAACCCTGGCAGGAAAGGTCACTGCCCTCATTTAAATTTTTCAGCTTAGTCCACCTTATAAACTTAGAGAAAAAGTGAGAGCAGTAAAGACAATCCATGTATTTTCAGAATATTTATCACTGCTGCTGTGCTTCAGAAGAAATTTGGCTAGAAACCTAATTCCTAAGTTACAAAGACAGCAGCATTCATTTTCCTGTTACCAGGAGAACTTTCGCTTTCGGGTCATGGAGCCATTGCTCCTCTGCTTCTGATGTCTCACATTCTCAACAGCTTCTGAGTAAGGATTTAGCCAAGATACAAATCTAGGCCCTTAAACAAAACCTGGAATTGTTTTATTTATTGGCAAATAAATAAAGTGTTGGCCCAGTTTATTTCTGGGGAAGCATCTATGAAACACTCAGGGTATGAAGCTCTCACTGTACACAGAGTTCTGCCTGAAGCCAGAGTTTGCCAGTGCCAGGAGCTTTAAAAAAAGCAAAGCGCTCATTTGTTTTTCATGAAAATCTTTCATCATTCCACTGCCTAAATCAATGTCCTGTTTCATCCTAATGAGGAGACAGATGGTCACTGGGCAGATTTCATTCCAAAATGACAGCATCCTTCCCATGTAAACCAAACCACAAAAAAAAGGACTTAATTACATCCCACCACAACACAAAACAAATTTACCCAGATGAGAGGAAGGAAGAAATCTGGGCAAGGACAGAGATAATGACTTATCTAAATCCTGAAATAATCTTAATTTTCCCCCCAGTTTCCAACTACTTTATACAACTCTAAGCATGTTCTTTAACAAAAAAAATTCACATGACTGGCAGCATTGATTAATTACTGATGTTTCCTACTAGAATCACAAAGTGCTTTGGGTTTGGAGGGACCTTAAAGCCCATCCAGTTCCACCCCCCCCAGCCATGGGCAGGGACATTGGGGGTTTAACCCATTTTACAAGGAAACCAAGACTGGTCTCCACTCTTGCTGAAGAGCCATCCTCAGCACACATTTGGGAATGCCACCTAAGAGACAAACTGCATTTCCCACCTGTGGAAGTGGAACTGCTGAAACCACTTCAGGAGAGGTTCACGCCTGGCAGTGTCCAAGGCCAGGCTGGACAGGGATGTGGAAGGCATCCCTACCCACAGCAAGGCTGGAATGAGCTGAGCTTTAAGCCCCTTCCAGCCCAACCCATTCCATGATTCCATGATGAGGAGAAGGTTGGTTCCCTGGCTGTGGCAGCTGGGGAACTGCACACCTGCCCTCTGTGCACAGGTATGGCCTCCATGGTACTCACAGGTGTTCCTGCTGCTCCTCAGAGCTCCTGTGCTTCATCTGATGGGCTGGTGTGTCTGCAAATCCAGCCTGGGAATCCCTGCAGGAGAGAGATTTCCAAGCCTGCACGGAGGTCTGGCTAGCAGAAGTGTAACTCCCATAGCTGCCTGCAGATAACGACATCAATAGATCCTGTTAGCACACTGCATCAACACACTCTGCATCTGAAAATCTGCTCTGTTGGAAATTTATTATGAGCTCAAAAAGCAGAGTCCTACTGCACTTAAGTGTTGTATAAAGCTCTATCATAATGAATTCATTTTGATCATATTTAACCTCATTTAAATTTACTCTCATTTCCACATAGCATTTCCTCATGGCATGCACCTCATGTGTTTTCTGGAAGCAGAAAACACTAGTAACTGCAGGGAAATAAATGGGGGAAATGACTTGGATTAAATTTTAGACAAATACATGCTTTGCTAAATGAAGTTTACATCAAAATGTTAAAGATATGAAGAGAACTGGCAGTCCAGGGGACAAGCAGTGCTGCAGGCAGCCCAGGCCATTGGGACAACGCCTGCATCCCACTGGCAAGCGCTCCCCACTGGTGCAGGACGCTGCTGTTAATCCCCGAAATCTCTGCGGGCTGTCACCACAAACTGCAGAGGGAACACGACAAACAGTGAAAAGCAGGGCACGCTGCACGGCTCCCCAAGCTGGGGTGGAGCTGCGGAGATTAGGAATGGCTCTAAAAGCCTAAAACAAGACAGAAACGCTCTTCTGTGGGGGCTGGCGAGTGGGATTTTCACAGCTACGGAGAACACGAGAGAAAACACGGGAAATTTCCACTCCTTCCCAGCCGAACTGTGACACCCCGGAGGGATCCCGCCCGCCGGGGACTCACCTGCCTCAGCCACGCGGGCAGCGGGGCTACATCGGGACTGGGATGGGGCTGGGGACGGGCTCGGGGCCGGGATGGGGACGGGGCCGGGCTCGGGGCCGGGCTGAGGGAGGGCCGCGCTCCGGAAGCGCTCCCGGCCGGCCGGGCCCGCCCCGCCCCGTGGCGCCTGACCCGGAGCCGCTCGGCCCGCGCTGACGCTGCCTTGTCCCGCCATGGCTCCCAAGGGCGGCCCCGGCGGCCGGCAGCAGTCCGAGGAGGATCTGCTGCTGCAGGACTTCAGCCGCAACCTCTCGGCCAAGTCCTCCGCGCTCTTCTTCGGCAACGCCTTCATCGTCTCCGCCATCCCCATCTGTGAGCGGGCGAGGGCGGGCGGCGTGTCCTGAGGGGAGATCCTGGGAGAGGGGGATCGGCAACCCTGGGGGGGGGGGGGAATACCCTGGAAGAGGGGGATCAGCAGCCCCTGAGGGGATCAGGACTCCCCACCGCCCACCGCGGGCTCTGTCCCGCTGCCCGCGGCGGATCCCGGGGCTGCTGCGCCGCGCCCGGCTCCGAGCCCACCGCAGGCGGGGCTGTCCTGGATCGGAGCCCTGTGGGATCCTGGATCGGAGCCGTGTGGGATCCTGGATCGGAGCCCTGTGGGATCCTGGTTCTGAGCCCTGTGGGATCCTGGCTCCGGCCGTGTCGGGTCCCGCCCGGCAGCGGTGCCGGTCCCCGGCCGCTGGGGCAGCACTGACGTGTCACCGGAGCAGCGCCGCGGTGCTCTCACAAAGCCCCTTTCAGCCACGCGCAAAGCTCATTTCCCCGTTCCAGAGTACCTTCCATGCAGTTGAAAGCCCCGCAGGTGATTTTGGAGGAGTTGGCTTTGGTCTGGCAGAGGCAATGCGGAATTACGGAGCTCAGATCTCAGTATGGGTCTCCAGTAAAGGGGTGTTTTTCTTGGAGAGAAATCGCTTCAAATACCATTCTTCCTTTTTTTAAGGGCTTTATTGGAGAATATGGCATATGGATCTTGTTCAGTCTGCAGTCCTGTACAGCGTCATGACCCTCATCAGTACCTATCTTGTGGCTTTTGCATATAAAAACGTCAAGTTTGTCCTCAAACACAAGTAAGTTTGGAGCTTGTTTGAATTTATCATTTAATAATTTAACAAAACCAGAATTTACTACTGTAATTTTTTATTAATAAGAATGCCTGAAATGTTACTCCAAAAATTACTTTGCACAGAAGTATCTCCTAATTAGTTTCTGTTGTTCTCTTGTAATTATAATCAAATCTTGTCAGCTAAGAGTACGGTAATACAGCAAATCCACCTTCATGCTCAGGGGGTATTACCACAAATTATGTTTCAATTATGAATTATATTACTATATGTAAGTTATATTACTGTTAGTGCTTGTTGTTATTATTTCTTGTCGTTCCTTCACCTTGACAGAACTTATGTATTGGCTAAGTTTTATTATTTTTTTATATATTTTTTAAATTTATTATTTATTTACTGTAAATACAACTTCCTGTAATATCAGGGTTGGGTTGTGGGGTTTTTACGTTTCTGAAGTGTGACATGAGTGGTGTTACTTACAGAGTAGCCCAGAAAAGAGAAGATGCTGTTTCCAAAGAGGTGACTCGCAAGCTGTCCGAGGCGGACAACAGGAAGATGTCCCGCAAGGAGAAGGATGAAAGGTGATCTCTCTGTCCTCTTCCTTCTCTCCGTTGTTGTAGCACTGCCTTAAATGTCTTCTTCAAGGCTCTGAGTGGGGTAGTAGGGACTGTGCTTGGCACTGCTTTTTCTGTATTCTGGTGAGCAGAAGCTGCAGTGTAGCTCTTGGTTCAGCTTCAGGCCTTTTTGAGGCGAGTTGTTAGGGGAAGGTCTCAGATGCACTTGGTGTTAGAGGGGATCCCCATTGGGACTCTGCGGGGTGGGAGCTTTGGAGCCAAACCCTCTGTCTTCTAGGAGAAGTACTGCACACTTCAGAGTGTGGGTGTGCCAGGACATGTCCTGGATCCCTGGCAGTGTCCACAGCCAGCTTGGACAGGGCTTGGAGCAGCCTGCGATAGGGGAAGGTGTCCCTGCCCATAGCAGGGGTGGAATGGGATTGGGCTTTAAGGTTCCTCCCAACCCAAACCATTCCAGCATTCTGTGGTATCCATTGATTTGAATATATTAGAAATTTTATCTCCACTTGCTCCTAGGATTCTGTGGAAGAAAAATGAGGTTGCAGACTATGAAGCAACAACTTTCTCCATCTTCTACAACAACACCCTCTTTCTGGTCCTGGTCATCATTGCTTCCTTCTTTGTGCTGAAGAACTTCAACCCCACTGTGTATCCTTTATCCCCACACCAAAACCCCCACAGCCCCACTCCTTTTAGTTGTCACTACTAGCTGTAGTTGTCCTGTGGGCTGTGGCATTCCTCTGTTGGTCAGTGCAGCTCATTGTAGTGCATCAGCTTAGAATGTTGTAACAAAAAGAAGAGTCTACCAAAAAAAAGTCTCCCAATCACATAAATGTGACGTGAGATGTTCCTAGGATATTACTTGGACAATATACAGAAATTCTCCTGGCTTTGCCATTCCCATTGTGACTCTGGAGTGAGGACACAGCTCAGTTTCCTGCAGAAACGCTGTGTCAGTGTTGGTTGCCTGGAGCTCTTACCTGACTGGATGCTTTAGTTTCAGTAACTTCACAACTAAAATTTCCTGAAGGAAATTAGCATTGCCAACAGGGCCGTTAATTCAAAAGCTGTATTTATAAAACTTGTGAGAGAACAGGCTTAACTTTACAGGTGTCTTAATTCTGCAGGTGACTTCATGCCCTGATTGTGAGCTGTTGCATGTTGCAATAGTTCAGTTTTAAAACTACAGAGAAAGACCATTTCCATTCCTTCCTTTTCATAAAACTCCTACTCAGTGTTCTGTACCAAAGAAGTATCTTGACAATTCCTTAACCTGTTCCCTACAGAAACTACATCCTTTCTATCAGTGCTTCCTCAGGACTCATTGCTCTGCTGTCCACAGGATCCAAGTAGACAGAAAACCCACAGCAGTTTCTTCCTGTGAGAGGCTTCAACTGCCATGAAAATGTCTAAGGGTGGAATAGGAATATTTTTTCTTTTAGCATGAGGAAAATGTGGGGAGGGTTTGAACCCAAACTGGTTGAATTATATTTACTTTTGGTATCTTTACATGGTATTCGATATTGGAGTTATTCAGGTTTTTTTTTACTTAGCGAGGAGAGGGAATGGGGTGTGAGCTGTGAGCAGACATCACCACAGAGGAGTGATGGTGCTGCAGCTCCACCCTGGGACTCTGCTCACACAGCTGTACCTGCAGCCTGGAGCAGAATTCCCCTGGCAGTTCGGTGACTGGCCTCAGCCAAACTCACTGGGCATAGACGAGACAATCCCTTTATCATTGTAACTTGAAAAGTTGTAATAAAAAGGAGCTTTTTTTGCCATTTAATTCCATGTATTTTCATTCTTCGTTTTTTAAAAAATGGGGATTTTCATATCTGGGTTTGTCAACTCTTTCTGCTTCCAGAAGAGAGGAGACTTGTACAAGCTAACAGAGGTACTGTATTCATTAGAAGCACTCCTCATTTTTGAGTAACTTGGAGTCAGGACAAAACCTAAATCTCTTAGAAAAACACTTTTGAAGTGGTTTGAATGTACTTATTTTTTTCATTCATCTTCAAAGTGGTAAATAAATTAAAAACCCTGCCAGTTTCCCTGCACAGCTCAAGAAAAATGCTTTAGCTGGCTTTTAATAACGGGTTTATCAGACAATCCTGTGCCTTCTTTTCTGGCTATCACTGGAGCAGCTGTTCACTTAAATGCCAAATTCTACTGATATTAATGGAATTCCAGTTACAGATCCTGCCATGACAGACTTGGGATCCTGAAGAGGGAAGAAAGAGAAAGTTTATAATCAGATTTAATGTAACAATTACTCTGCTAATCTTGGCTTCAATAGGATTAATGGACAGTAGAGGAAAATGGAGAATCTGAAGACCAGGAGACAGTAATGGCTCTATTTCTGACAAATTCAAGTACTTCTGGTCATTTAATACTCTTTAAATTAACTGTTTTCTCTCAAAATGCATGGATTTCTCTTTATCCCTTCTGCCTGACTGTTCACCACTGGAAGGAGACATTTGCACAGTGCTGCTGCCTGCCTTGGACAGCTTCACCTTCCTTGGCCTCACTTCTTATAAGGGATATAACTGATGGATTTTAGGCTCTTAGCACACATGAAGCAGATTTTTAACAAACCCATCTGTAAACAGCCAGAGCCCAACACAAAGCCAGGCTGGCTCCTCTGCAAGCAGCAGGACTTGGATGTTGCTGTTTTTCCTGTGTTCCTCTCAGAACCCCCAGGGCTGAAATTCACACCCTTGAACGGCCCATGCTATACTCACTTTGCTGGCAGGGTTGGGAGGCTCAGCCTGCCCTGGCAGGGCTCTAGCAGGTGTATTTTGCAGAAAATCTGCTGTCTGGAGCAGTGCTTGGAAGCAGCACTTTCTTCTGCCATTACTGTCAGCTCACTGAGTCTTTTATTAACTGCTTTTCATCTTCTTTTAGGGCTTTTTTTGGTATTGACAGTTGCTGAGGCCTGGAGCTTAGTGAGTGTCAGAATTTTCCTGGAGAGGGAACATTGAGCACTGACAGCCTGAAACAAAAGCAGGTGGGTGGGTGGGGTGGGTTGTGTTCTGCAAAAAAAGTAATCTTGAGCCTTCACAGAAAAGTTCAGGGCTTTTTTTGGTTGGCATTTGGATTTTTGTTCACTTTTTCAGTTGTTTTTATTTCTTTGGAGGTGACGTTTGGTTTTTCCTTTGCAATCCCCACTGCAAGCTGCAATTATAAATAAAAAATTCAATATAACATACTAAACGATATTTCTCTTGTCTAATGCTGAGGGTTAAGCTAAAGCTGGGCTGCTGCTTGGCCCCACACTGCCCTCAGAATCTGAAGCTCTTGCTCCAAGTAAGGGACAATGCCATCTCCTCTGTTAAAGAAAAAGTTGGGAATTGATCTAGTTTTAACACATTCTTGGATTCCCAAGTACATGAGAAGGGGAAGAGAGAACATTAAATTGTACCTCCAGAGGGAGGAAAAGGAATTAGTCTGCTACTGGGAGGATAATTATATTAAATTAATAAAGCTGTTAACTGTGTAATGGTTGAAGCCTTTGTAAAAGTTAACAATAGCTAATGGTAATGCAGCATGGGGTGTTCCCAGGGCAGGGGAAGGTGGGCTCCTCCTCAGCTGGCTGTGACTGGCCAGTGTCACCTTGAAGAGGCTGGGGACAGCTGCACTGGGTTTATTTCAGGCCAAATCACAGAATAGTTTGGCTTGGAAGGGACCTTAAAGCCCACCAATGCCACCCCTGCCATGGGCAGGGACACCTCCCACTGTCCCAGGCTGCTCCAAGCCCCAATGTCCATCCTGGCCCTGGGCACTGCCAGGGATCCAGGGGCAGCCCCAGCTGCTCTGGGCACCCTGTGCCAGGGCCTGCCCACCCTCCCAGGGAACAATTCCTTCCCAATCTCCCATCCAACCCTGCCCCCCTCAGCTTCAGGCCAGGACAGACCTTATCTAGGATGTGTGTGCTCCTTGGGGACACTTCCAGCAGCACCTTGTCCCAGGAGAGAGCCAGCCCAGCTCCCTCCTGTCCCTGCTGCCTCGGCACCGGCCCTCGCCCCTCCTGGGCACAGCTGGAATGCTGCCCTGGGGAACAACACCCCCCATCCTCAGCAGAAACCCCTGCTGGCCCAGAGCAGCTCTGGTGTCAGTAACAGGTCTGCAGCTCTCAGGGTAGATGCACAAAATGCTTTTATTGTGTCCAAGCAGAATTCCAGTCAGACTGCATTTCTCATGTACAGCAGGAGTCATGTACACACACCACAGCTTCAAATACAGGAGGAGACCACTCGGGTGTGGGGAGCTGCTCAACCGGCCCAGGTGAGCGCTGCAGGGGGGGAGGGGAGTACAAGGGTCCTACAAATACTGTACAGAGCTGTATCCCAGCAGGGATGGGAGAAATACAGACTGAAATCATAGGAGCATGGTGCAGAGCAAATCCATGGGAAGATACAACGTGAGTCTTGAGCTGGGCAAATTAAGATGGAAATTCTTCCTGTCAACTCCTGTAAATGCTCACAAAAATCTGTTTAAAATGTGTCTGTGCACTTACTTATCCCTGGTTCCAAACCAGGTGAAAGCAGGTGTAGCCTTTTGAAGTACGTACCTGATTGTTCCTGCAGCTCTCAGCAGCTATATATTATATATATTTATAGTATCTATATCCTTAAAAGCTCCTGAATATTGAAATTTGCAGTAGCTCTGTCTACAAGCAGGCAGAAGTAGAGGCAGGTTTCTATAGATGCAAAACCCAGTATTTAATCATGGCTTTCTTGGTTTAAGGTTTATGGAGAAGTAGAGCTTCGCAGAGCTGTTGTGTTCAGTAACCTGACATGCGTGTTTGGGCTTCCTGACACTGCCCAGGAGCACTCCACAGCTGCAAGAGCTGCGTAATTAGGAGCTGAACTATCTTAATTCCTAACTAGTTCTCTGTCTTACAGCCTTTATTCAACTACAAAGAAATCCTAGAGCTTATATTCAACGTAAAAAAGCAGAGTTTGAGCTTGCCCCTTCCATCTGTTAACCTGAAGAAACTTTATGGTTGAGATTTCCCAAACATGGTTTTATTAAAACCTGAAGTTGTATCTGGCTTTTCTTCATTGAAAAAATAGATCTGTACATCCTTCTTTAATTACCAAGTACCTGAAGGTTATAAATTATGTCTTTTTTTGCTTTACAAGTGTTTGTCACAGCACAAGCATGAGGTGCAAAGAGTAAAGTAAAAATTAATGAACTCGGTCAAGAAGGTAAGAAAATACAAGGTTATTCTTGGTTAGAAGAGAGATCAACTGTGCTTTTAAATTCACTGCAGAGTAGTAGCAAGAGCACACATCTCGAAGGATCCAGTGACAGTAGACACCGAGCAGCAAGTGCTGAATGGTTCTCATGAGAGTAATTCGGGGCTGTACTGGAGTACAGAGCACTTCTAAACCATGCAGTCCAGGAAACTCATGCATTGCATTAGGATCTGTAGTCCTTCTTGCTGTAGGGCTTGTTGCCCAGGATATTATCTATTTCATTTACAATATGGGATGTCATCTTTGGAAGGACCTGGGGTGGAAGAAAGCGATGTTTAATCGAGATCATTCCAAAATGAAACCTCGATTTTATCAAAGTACATTTCCTCTGGGGTTTTTGTGTGACAGATATTAAACATTCACCTAATAACTTTCTCCCTTGAAGGAAAAAACACTGGAGTGTCTTTACTCAGTGAGAGAATCACAGCAAAGCCTCTCAGCTTTCTGTGTGGAATATTGCTTGGTTGCAGTGGGACACGAGCTGGTGGCAAGGACAGCAGAGGAAGCTCTGGTTGTGAAAAACCACAGGGAATAATAAAGGGAGTGCAGGTGACATGTGACAGCACAGACTCTGTCACAACATGGCCTGGAATCACCTGCATTTTCAGATACATGAAAGCTGCTGATGCCACCCTGGTGTCACTGGATTTGTCTGCAATGACCCCAAGAGGTGCCAAGTCATGGTGACACCAGAGATGTGCCTGATGAAGGGGCACGAACAGAGCTGGGAGACAAAATCCCAAGTGCTCCCACTATTGAGGGAAGGAGGGTGCTGAGGTCTGGTGCTGTCCCCCAGGGAGCTGAGCAGGGCTCACCCCCTCCACGGAGGTGCCACCCCCCCTGCACTCACCTGTATGGCTCCGAGGTTCTCGATCAGCTGCTCGGGGTTGGAGGATCCCAGAAGGACAGAGCTCACCCCCTCGTTCCTCAGGCACCATGCTGGGAATAAAGGCACAGCGGGGTCAGGAACAGAGGTGGAACAACACAGCCTCGCTCCAGACCCCACTGTTTGACAGAGCCTCTGTCTCTGCTTGGAAATAATCACATTATCTGTCTCAGCTTTGCTCCTCTCACCTACCAGGAGGAAGATGCAGGGATCAGATAACAAACCCCACAGACCTTCCAGGATCCCACCTGAGCCTGGTGCCTGCCCCAGCGCTTCTCACCGTTGTGGGGTTTGGTTGTTCCCGATCACGAATCACAAAGATTCACTGCTGGGCTGTGGAGCCAGAGATCACCTTTCTGACAGACACCTGGTATTTTCCAGCCTCAGCTCTCAGCAGCATAAAGATAATTATTAGAAAAAAACTCCAAAACCCATTTTGCACAGCACTCTCTTGTCTGCCAGCCCAGCACCCCAAAGGTGATGGCTTCATCGGGGGAGGCAGTGTCCAGGCAATCAGGGAGGTGGGAGCCCTGGGGATGCCCAAGATACTCAGACCCTGCAGTCACAGCCTGCTGCTGCTGCTGGAAGCAATCCTGCTTTAAGTAATTGTTACCCAGAGAAGCTGGGAGTGTCCCAGGCCAGGTTGGAGGGGTTTGGAACAACCTGGGCTATTGGAAGGTGTCCCTGTCCATGGCAGGGGGTGGCACTGGATGAGATTTAAGTTCCTTCTAAACCAAACCAGGATAAATAATGACTTACACATTTTAAATAGCAAGCACATCTCTAGCTACAGGCCCAGACCAAACCATGATGGAAAGAAAACACCTTTTCTGTGTTAGCCTTTCCCAAGCCAGCCCTGACCCCTGAAGAGGGACGGGAGCAGCCCTGGAGCTGTGCAGGGACCCACCAACAGCCAGCTGTGGCAGCGTGCAGCCGAGGCGCTCAGCGATGGGGGACAGGTCCTTCAGCTTCCCCTGCTGCTTCCTGCCCTCCTCGCTGATGATCTTCTCCTTCAGCCACTGGTAGCACTGCAGAGCAATCACAGCACATCGGGCTGTCAGCTTTCATCCTCCAAAATGGGAAGTTTAGGGCAATTTATAATTACAGTCTATAAATATATAAATAGCACTTGAAAAGCCACGTCCAACCCAGAAGGTCACGGAGGCTGAGTGACACAAAGCTGGGCTGCCCAAAGCAATTAGGGCAGGGCCAGAATGTCTCCTATTGTCCTCAGCTCTCTGATTTTATTCTCACTCCAGAGCCTGGAATCTCCTCAGTTTTCTTTTTGGACCCCATAACCCCCAATAAGAATAAAATCAGGATAACTGTGGAGAAACCAAGCTGTGGTGACACCAGAATGCCCAAACCTGTTAGAGAGGGCAGCCCCCAGCAGCCCATGGGTCTTCAGTAGGCTTGCCATTGTCTCAGGGGGGATTCTGTGGAGGCATGCTGGGATCACTGGGGGGATGCTGGGGGGCTGAGCACCCCCATGCCCTAGGCTGGTGCCCAGAAAATTGATGTCCAAGTCTGTTTGACCTTCGTGGTTCAGGGGGCTGAAGTGGCAGCAGCTGCATCCATTCATGGTTGGACTCCGTGACCTTGGAGGTCTTTTCCAACCTTAACGATTCCAGGATTAACATCAGCAAGGGGCCTGGAGCGCCACAGAGCCCCTGGCTCGTGCCTCCTCCTCGGTGATGCCCATCAGTGCAGGGTGGTGCCAGCATCCAGCATCCACGTGCAGCCCCCAGTCCTGGCTCCAGCCCCAACCCTGCCCCAAACCCCTCTCAGCCTTCAGCTCGCTGCGTGGGGAGCCTGAGCTCGTTCTAACCCAGATTCTCCTGCTCTGTGGAGTGTGGTTGCCAGAGAAACCGAGCTGATCCATCAATACGCAGCCCGGCCTTCTCACGAGGGAGCCCTTTCCCCTTTGTTATTTTCCTGCCCTCACAAAAGCAGCACAACTCAAACATCCACAAGAAATACCTTGAGTGAAGCCCTTGAGCTTTCAGGGACCCCGTTGCCGTATTTCCCTGAGATGATCCCACAGGCCAGGGGAGACCACGTCATCGCTCCCACCCCTGCACAGGAAACAGAAAGCGGGGATTTTAGGGGAGTGGGGCAAATCACACTTGTAGCAAAAATATGCCTTTCAGCTAAAAACTAAAACAAAAACAAACAATTGCAGCTTGTTTCTGTTGCCACTGGCAGCAACGCTCAGTTGGTGTTCCAGGAAGATGCTACTGATGCCCTTAAGGGTATTAAGGATTTATTTTACTTAATGGGCCACAGGAATCTCAGAGAGTAAGGAGCAGCCAAGACAATTAATACTTAATATGTTTATTAATATACTTTATTTATTAATATATGATATTAAGCAATACTTCTTTATCAGAGGCACAGTAAGCTGGTTTTTCTTTCAGGTCACTACATAGAGACGTGGCTTTGTCATTGGTCCCACCTGGAGCCCTAGGTCACCCTGCTGTCCATTTCTTTCTGGGAATGCCCGAGCCAGAAGGCACAGCAGGCTCAGACTCACCGATTTTGTGATACAATTCTGGCAGCTGCACCTCCACCTTCTCCCTTTGGAACAGATGATACTCGGCCTGTTCGCACACGGGTGGGATCATGTTAAACTGCCTGGCCACGGAGTAGGCTTCCTGCAGAGGAGAAACCCATGGATGAAACACTTCAGTAAATGAAAATATCCTGCAGGATGCACCAGGCAATGTTCTCTGAGTGTGCAGGAGATGGCCAAGGCAAGTCTTGGTGTCCCTTGGCAAGGGGAAGCGGGGACCATCAGGATGCTGCAAACCTGGCATCTCCTGGAACCACAGCCTGGTGTGGGACGTTAAAGCCTGTCTCATTCCACCCCCTGCCATGGGCAGGGACCCCTTCCATGGGCCAGGTTGGCCATGAGCACTGACATCAAACTGAAGGACTTGACTTCAGTCAAACCAGAATGACACAGACCCAAATTAACCACCCAAACCCCCAAACATCAGCCCATCTTCTGCTAATTAGCATTGGGCTCATTCTGGGACAGGTTTCTATATTATTTGAGGTGGAAGCACTGGACAGAGTGAAACCCCAGCGTGCCCAGGGATCCCCATGTGAGCCCTTACCACGATCCCCATGTGAGCCCTTACCATGATCACCCCATGGCAGCCCTTACCATGATCACCCCATGGCAGCCCTTGCCATGATCCCCATGGCAGCCCTTACCATGATCCCCATGGCAGCCCTTACCATGATCACCCCATGGCAGCCCTTGCCATGATCCCCATGGCAGCCCTTGCCATGATCCCCATGGCAGCCCTTGCCATGATCCCCATGTGAGCCCTTACCATGATCACCCCATGGCAGCCCTTACCATGATCCCCATGGCAGCCCTTACCATGATCACCCCATGGCAGCCCTTGCCACGATCCCCATGTGAGCCCTTACCACGATCACCCCATGGCAGCCCTTACCACGATCCCCATGTGAGCCCTTACCATGATCACCCCATGGCAGCCCTTACCATGATCACCCCATGGCAGCCCTTGCCATGATCCCCATGGCAGCCCTTACCATGATCCCCATGGCAGCCCTTACCATGATCACCCCATGGCAGCCCTTGCCATGATCCCCATGGCAGCCCTTGCCATGATCCCCATGGCAGCCCTTGCCATGATCCCCATGTGAGCCCTTACCATGATCACCCCATGGCAGCCCTTACCATGATCCCCATGGCAGCCCTTACCATGATCACCCCATGGCAGCCCTTGCCACGATCCCCATGTGAGCCCTTACCACGATCACCCCATGGCAGCCCTTACCATGATTCCCATGGCAGCCCTTACCACGATCCCCATGTGAGCCCTTACCATGATCCCCATGGCAGCCCTTACCATGATCACCCCATGGCAGCCCTTACCACGATCCCCATGTGAGCCCTTACCATGATCACCCCATGGCAGCCCTTACCATGATTCCCATGGCAGCCCTTACCACGATCCCCATGTGAGCCCTTACCATGATCCCCATGGCAGCCCTTACCATGATCACCCCATGGCAGCCCTTACCACGATCCCCATGTGAGCCCTTACCATGATCACCCCATGGCAGCCCTTACCATGATTCCCATGGCAGCCCTTACCACGATCCCCATGGCAGCCCTTACCATGATCCCAGCCCTTGCCATGATCCCAGCCCTTACCATGATCCCCATGGCAGCCCTTACCATGATCCCAGCCCTTACCATGATCCCAGCCCTTACCATGATCCCCATGGCAGCCCTTACCATGATCCCAGCCCTTACCATGATCCCAGCCCTTACCATGATCCCCATGGCAGCCCTTACCATGATCCCAGCCCTTACCATGATCCCAGCCCTTACCATGATCCCCATGGCAGCCCTTACCATGATCCCAGCCCTTACCATGATCCCAGCCCTTACCATGATCTCCATGGCGCTCCAGCGGGACGTGCCCCAGTACATGGCCATGCCCTGGTTTATCACGTGCGTCATCGCCCGCACGATTTCTGAAGGAAGGCAGAACAAGGGGTGTGAGGAGTGCCCAGAGGCCACGTTTCCAGCACCAAATCCACTTCCAAACGCCACACACGCTGACAACCCTGAGCCCTGAACACGGCTCCTGCTGTGCTCTCCTGCCCAGGTGTGGCTGGAAAAGCATTTTCAGTGCAAACGTCAAGACATTGACCCTGCAGCTGGTTAAAAAGTGCTTTTCCCACCTGGCTCTTGCCTACCACAGCCTTAGGAGAACATCTTTCGAAACGGAACACAAGAGGGCAGCACAGTGGAAAAATAAACTTCAAAATAAATTCTATTTATTTCAAAATTTGCTTCCTGAAAGCACATGTCTGGGTCTGCTTCTTTTCACCAGGAATACTGGGGACAAACCTGCAAAAATGGGTGATTGAACCCCACTCCACCAAGGGCCCTGTCACCCTCTGGTGTCACCTCTGCAAAACTCAGCACAGCAGTGCATGGAAGCTTGCAAGGCTACACACACCAGGACAGGATCTTGGATTTCATCCCTCAGACCTCTGCTGAGCAGCCCTGCCTGCCTGGGGGTGAAAAACCCTCACACTTTAGTTTAAAAAAATCCCAGGCTGGTTTGGGTTGGAAGGGATGTTAAACCCCATCTGTGCCACCCCTGCCATGGGCAGGGACACCTCCCACTGTCCCAGGCTGCTCCAAGCCCCAATGTCCAACCTGGCCTTGGGCACTGCCAGGGATCCAGGGGCAGCCTCAGCTGCTCTGGGCACCCTGTGCCAGGGCCTGCCCACCCTCACAGGGAAGGATTCCTTACCAATATCCCGTCCATCCCTGCCCTGTGTCACAATCCCCAGGAGCAGCCACGAGCCAGAACCACTGCCCTGGCTGTGGTAACAAACGCCTATTTCTGACAGGGCTGCAGCACAGACACAACCCCAGCCACTGCCCACAAAATGGGAAAAATGGGCTAAACTCACTCTGAGAAGCAAAAGAAAACAGTTCTGGGGCACTGCTGCCCATGGCACCTCGTAGTCAGCGGGCACTGCCACATGTCCATGTGCTCTTCCCATGGGAGAGTCAAGGACCTGACACTCCCCACCGACTCCTGTAACTCTGGCCACCCCAAACCCCTCTGGAGGGGCTGCCCTGGAGCCTGCAGTGCCCAGAGAACCCCTCTGCAGTGCCCAGAGAACCCCTCTGCAGTGCCCAGAGAATCCCTCTGCTCCCACTGGGATAGGGACTCCAGGCAGATCGAGACACGCTGCCTTTCACACCGGCAGGATTCTCGTCCTACTTCTGGAAAGGCAAAAGCAGGAGCTCGGCAGCGAGGAGGGTTCGGTGCCAATCTGGGCGTTGCTGTGAATCCTTCTGCAGGCACTGACAGGCAGCTCTGAGAGTGAAGGCTCCATTTATAACCTGAAGGGCTGGGATTCGTTTGACACACAGACCTGCCTTAAACCCAAACACAAATCCACTTTATCCGAGGGAATGAGGGAAAGGAAATAAAAACCCCAGGCAGCATTAAAGCCAGCACTGGGATGTAAAGGAAACTTCCATTTCCTCACAAAAATATATAAATGCATTTCACTGAAGGGTAAACATAGAATCAAAGACTGGTTGGGGTGGTAAAGGACCTTAAAGAGCACCTACTGCCAAGCTCTTGCCATGGGCAGGGACACCTTCCACCTGACCAGGGCTCCAGGATACAACTGATGAGCTATTTCAAGCTTCCCCATCTGAATATTTAATTAAAAATTGTTTTTCATTTCCTACCACCATCAGTCTAAGCCTGTAAGTGATCCTTCCCTTCCTCCCTCCCTCTCTCCTCAGCAGCTTCTCCCTGGGTTAGTTTTCTATTTTTGCCCTGCCACCATTTCAGAGTTTTGAAAAACATTTCGTCACACGCCTCTTACACATCTCAGCCTGTGGTTGTTTTCGTTTCTCCCACCTCTACTCCTTTCAAAAAAAAAAAAAAAAAACACCCAAGTCAATGCAGAAAATGTATATAAATATATATATATATCTCCTTTCGTTTACAGAGCCGGGACGGCGATGGGATTCGGGAAGAGCACACGCCCGGATCTCTTGTCCTGCCAGCTGGATGCCCAAAAGGCAGCACTTAAGAACAGGAGATTTTTTTTTCTTAAATATAGATCAATGCTTCAAATCCCAAATAACAGCCCCTGGCAGCATGATAGTAATGATAACTTTGAAGTAGCTTAAGGTTCCCTGGTAGGAACGCTGTCACCTTCCCTCCCTGCATGCCAGGGCTGTGCCTGGGTGCTGGATACACTGTGGGCACCTGGCACTGTGACAATGGGGGTCACACTAGGGGACTCCAGGGACCCTCCTTTCCAGCTGCACTCCTGGAAAAGGCCCTTGGGATGAAGAAAAAGCATCTGCTTGCACAGCTGGGGGATGAGATCTTCAGCCCGAGTAACAAGGCACGAAACACACGGGAATTCTGGAGAGGACGGATCCTTCCCATCATCCGTCCCCCAACGTCCCTGACCGAGGGGACTGTGTGGTGGCAGAGGATGGCAGGGACATCCCACACGCGGCTGACCTGGTCCCAGTGAGGATGGGCAGCCCCTCACCCCTCATCCCCCCTGCCTGGCAGATCCCAGCCCGGCTCCGGGGCGTGGGGGACACGGCCAGACCCACCTGCAACGAGCTTCCCAAGGTGCTCCTCTCCAGCTGCTCCCTGACTCCAACACCCATTGCTTTTACAATGGAAAACTGTTTTAATTTGCTCTGAGGCCTTTAAGAACAGTAAATACATTTCGGGGGTTTAGGTTAAGCAGCTTTGCCAGGTGCCCTGAGTCACTGACAGCACAGAAATCCCCATGGAATGCTCGTCTGCTCCGTTCCCCAGGGGAGGAACTGAGCCTGGACAGCCTGGGGAGAGAAGGGATCTGCTCTGGCTGGGGTGGAGCAGAGAAGGATCTGTAAAAGCTGCTCCTTGCTGCTGGGGAGAGAAGGGATCTGCTCTGGCTGGGGTGGAGCAGAGAAGGATCTGTAAAAGCTGCTCCTTGCTGCTGCTGCCCATGGGCACTTGGCAGCAGAGGGAGGAGTCTGAGGGACAGGGCAGAAACCCCACGAGCAGCAAGCAGGGAAAACAAACAGGACCGTGCCAGGTTTTGATTTGGTTGTGCCCCCCTGCACACAACAAGCTGGCTGCTCCAGCAGGGCCCACAGGTGCTGCCACAAGTAGGGAACATTTTAAAGTCACGTTCTCCTTCAGGAGTGGCCGCCCCTGGATCCCTGGCAGCGTCCCAGGCCAGGCTGGACGGGGCTTGGAGCAGCCTGGGATGGTGGAAGCTGTCCCTGCCCATGGCAGGGGGGCTGGAATGAGATGAACTTTAAAAGTGCCTTCGAAGCCAAGCCGCTCCATGACTCCCTTGTGGGAGAAGCTGAGGCGTGTGTGGTGCTGAGCCGGGATGGAGTGGCTCGGGAAGGCAGCACAGCACCGACAGATGGCCCAGCAGATGCTCTGGGATGGAAGTGGCTTAGTAGGTGAACCATAAAAAAGGCAGGAAGAACATGGGAAGTATCTCCACCACGCCATTCATAACAAAAATGTCCCTTTTTTCACCCTGCTCGAGCCTCACCGAGCACCACAGCCGTGCCTGGCTGCCAGGGCCGGCGCTGCCAGCGGGATCCGCGGTGCCTGCAATGCTGGGAACGCGGGATCAGCTGTGCTGTGGGCACGGGAAACCCATCCACACCGCTCAGTGACAAGTGACTGAGCAGAGAGGGCGCTCCTCCCTCTCAGACACAACATGGCATCTTCCTCGACCTCCACAGCTCCTGAGGAAGCTGCACTGCTCCTAAAATCCCAGGCTGGTCCCTGACCCGCAGCTGCTGGCACTGGGTGGCACCCACAGGTCACCCTGGGTGGCACAGCAAGGAAATGGGTGTCAGGATTCCTGACATGGAGCTCCAGGTCTGTTTGATTCTCATGGACCATCCACGGCAGCTCCTGCAGCCATCTGACAGGGACACCTGCCTTAAATCCAAACACAAATCCACTCCAGCTGAAGGAATCAGGGAAAGGAAAGACTCCAAACCTTAAAGCCACTCCTGAGACATAAAGGAAACTTCCATTTCCTTCCCAAACATACAAATTCATGTCGTGGCAGGGAAGACATAGAAACTTGGAATAGGCTGGGAGGAACCTAAAATAACATCTAATTCCAGCCCTCTGCTGTGGGCAGGGACACCTTCCATGAACAGGACACCATAAATGAGATATTTCATATTTAAACTGCCCCACCTGAACATTTAATTACAAACTGTTTTCCATCTCCTGCCCTCCTCAGTCTAAGCCCTTAAGCCGGGATCAGGCACGCTGAAACGTTTAACTGCAGCTCGCACCAACCTTCCATGGGGGTGTTGTTGTCCGGCCGGTTGGCAAAGACCACGTCCACATATTCCAGCTGCAGCCTCTGGAGAGAAGCCTTCAGCCCTGGGAATGGGAAAGCAGAGACAAGGACAGGCAGGGTCAGAGGGAGGCACGGAACGGAGCCAAGATGGGACTCAAATACAGCTTGGTGTATTTAAATATACATATTTATAGATATACACACACACAACCACTTAGGATATGAGAGGGATGCTGAATAACGTTGTCCCGTGTCCTGCTGCCATATGAAGAAGAAAGCACCAATCTGGCCACATGCAGAGCCCCTCCTTCCACAAGAAGGGGCTTTATTTCAGAATTCCCAGGATCTGGGCTGACCAGCCCCTGGTTACCAAGCGTGCAGAAGCAGCTGCCAGGGACTATTCTGGCAGTTAATTCAATCTGAATTTTGCCACAGAGCCTTTCATGCTCCAGTCCCAGCTCCTGACGCCCGGCCCCAGGGGGACATTCCAGAGATGCAATCCCAGAGGGAAGGATGGTGGCACTGGGGTTGGGGCCTTAGGAAGAGCAAGTAAAGCACCAGGGAGGGCTTTACCTTGTCAGGGTGAGTGAGCTGCGCCCACCTGCACTGCAGACAGACTTGGGCAGAGCAAGCCAAGGCCCTTTGCAGCTCAGTCCATGAATGGCCAGGTTTTGAGAGCCTTCCTGTGGGGATCTGATGGGAGATGGCATCAAACCCCTACAGATATATTTATGTGTCTATGGATGAGTGTATGAGAGAGGGCGAGCAGAGGATGGGCATTTTATCCATCTCAAAATTCAGCAAACATTTTCAGCCTGCTCTATTTTGACTCATTCTTCATGCATACTCATAAAAACATTTTGTTCTTGGGAAGATTTGTAGAAAATAACTGTTAGAAATCCTCTCTCTCACTCAGATAGATATAAATACATATATATATATAAAATATCTACCATTGACCTTAATGTTGTTTGCAGGGTGTTCTGTGAAATGATCCCAACTGCTGCCAGTGCTTTTCTGTCATTTCCTGAAGTAGCTCCACAAGAAATAGAAAATGGGTGGTTTTGGAGTGCCTGTGACACATCTGCCACCTCCCTGAGCACCTTTAGTACCACCGCCTCACTGAGGCTTATTTAGATGAAAGTTCAACAAAATATGCTACAAGAAAAACTTCCTCCAGCATTACCTTACTGGGAAAGTCACATCCCAACACAGCTGGATCCTGCAAACACTCCAAGATAAAACTCTCCAGGGCAATCCCAGCTGGTCACTGTGAGGGAAAACGGCCCCTGCTGCAGGGATGCTCCTCGCTAGGAGCAGGAAGGAGGATGGAAGGAGCCAAACCTGCACCCCAGAGAGGGGCTGCTCTCCCCTGTACTGATCCCACCTGACCTGGGCACTGCCTTGGGGCTCCCCTGGGGTTCAGCTCTGCATTTTCCAGGTGGGCAGCACCCTGAAAGGAGGAGCTGCTGCCCTGGGCTCCTCCATGGACCTTGACCCGGAGGATTTCATCCAAGTCCCCAAACAGCAGAGGTTCTGCACATCCCGTGGTGGCAGAAGGCACAAATGGGTCACACAGCAAAGCAGGTGGGGGACAAGTCCTCCCCAGGGACCTGTCACTGCCCTTCTGGGAGCTGGACACCCCTGGAATGCCCCTCCACAGCATTTCCCACCCCCAGACTGGTTCCCCCACGATTCCTGCAGAGAACAGCCCCAGCCCTGTGCTGCAGGATGCTCCCGCTCCAGCGCCGCGGGCAGCCAGCCCAGGCTGGCTCCTCTCTCAGGGACAAGGTCACAGCTGACACTGCTGATCCTGGATGTGATCCTTAATTCCACAGGAACGGGCACTGCTCCGCCTGTGTGCTGCAGCCGTGCCCGGAGGCCTGGCCTGGCAGAGCCCCGCAGAGCCAGCTCTGGGTACGCCCCAGGCAGGCACGGACAAGGTTTTGTATGTGGATAAATAGAACACAGTGTTCGCACTCTCCTCCCTCTCCTGCAGCAACACATCCAAAAGGACAAAAAAAAGTGCTGGGAAGGAGAGGAGGAGCAGGGGTTTGGGTGAATAAGCCCCGACGGATGAGTGAGGCAGCGCTAGGTGGGACGCGGATCCACGGAGCCAGGTGAGGAATGGGCAGCAAAACCGAGCACTTGAGCAGGAACAGCACCAGAGCAAACCTCAGCCGTGCCAGCTGGGGCCTGGCACCCCTCCAGAGGCTATTTCTGCAGGCTGACATCATGCCCACATCCTCATCCTCGTCCCTCCCAGCTCCAAAGGGAGCCCAGGCACCCCTGGCCATGGCTGGGGATGTGCAGAGAGAGCTTCCCCCAGCAAACCCCACAGTCAGCATGGCACGTTGGGGGGCTTTTAGTGCAATCCATCTGCTCACACTTTTTGAGGGGAGCCAGAACGATCCTTTGGTCCTTTTGGGCACCTCACAGCCGAGTTTGGGAATGGCCCCTGTGGGACTGGCACAGGCAGCAGGGGATCAAAGAGCCCCAGCTCACGGGAGCACTGCTCTGGGATCCAGCTGGACACATCCCACCCCATGGCCAGCCTGAGCCCCTGGCACGGCCGGACCCTGAGCCCAGGTACCTTCAATGATGTGTTTTCTGGAAAGGCCTCTCTCGGTCTCAGCTCTGCAAGGGAAGAACAGGAACACGGCTGGGAGATGCCAGAGGTGCCAACAGCTTGGGAGCACTAATTTGTGTTTTGATTTAAACATCCCCAAAATTACAGAATCACAGACTGGCTGGGTTGGGAAGAACCTTAAAGCTCATCCATTCCCACCCCTGCCATGGGCAGGGACACCTCCCACTGTCCCAGGCTGCTCCAAGCCCCAATGTCCAGCCTGGCCTTGGGCACTGCCAGGGATCCAGGGGCAGCCCCAGCTGCTCTGGGCACCCTGTGCCAGGGCCTGCCCACCCTCCCAGGGAACAATTCCTTCCCAATCTCCCATCCATCCCTGCCCTCTGGCACTGGGAAGCCATTCCCTGTGTCCTGTCCCTCCATGCCTTGTCCCCAGTCCCTCTCCAGCTCTCCTGGAGCCCCTTTAGGCCCTGCAAGGGGCTCTGAGCTCTCCCTGGAGCCTTCTCCTCTCCTTAAAACACTTGGCAAAATAAACAGAAACACAGTGACAGCAGCAAAGCATCCCCAGGTGCTGTTAACCTGCCCTGGCTGTAGGGCCGGAGCAGCAAACACCAGGACAAGTGACTGTCACACTTACTTGCCACCCCAGTACAGCTTTGTGGTTATCACCAAACTGGACCTCCTGCAAAAAGAACAGAAAAAGTAATATTATTATTAAAAAATAATGATGATGATGATAATAATAATAATAATAAAAATAAATAACCAAGCAGGATGGTGCCCACTTAGCAACTGCTAAAACCTGGGAGCAGGATTTCTGCTGAGAATGCTCAAACTGGAAAGAGCAGCTGTGAAATTGAGGAGACACTGACTCCAGTGCTGATTTGGGGAGGAATTGTGAACGTTGCAGTCACTGAGAGCCCAGGAGTTCCCACCTGCATTAGGGAATGGCACCACTGTGCACAGGGAGTTATCCCTCTCCACGTGGTGTAAGCAGCAGAGGGGATCTGAGCTTTAGCTCCTTCAGAAGATGGAAAGTGAAATATCCTGCAGGTGTTTTGGCAAAATATGTTCATAAATAGTTTGGGCACAAGGAAATGGAGTGAAATGGAGTCTGGGAAGTTCGGATTGGACGCTGGGATAGAAACCAAAGGTAATCCAAGTGAAGTGACCAAAACCCCCAAACATTTTTAATTACTGAGTGAGCAACATCCAGACCTTTATCCAAGGGCTGCAGCTCTATTCCCTCCTGCTGTCCATGCCCAGTGCTTCTCATTACCATGCAGCATTCCCAGAGTTATTAAACTTGACTGCGATACAGCTGAATTAATCTGTGAACTCCTACATGATATCAAATCAAAGACTTATCATCCTCCAGCTACCTTGCTGCATCACCAGACACAGACAACACAATTTCCACAGTTTTTATTTGACTTAATTCTTAATTTTTTTCTTCCACCTCATCCAGAATATTTCTTACCAAATAATCAATCACCCCCCTAAGACAGGGATGCTGGCTTTGGAGAGAGCCCTGCTAGAACCGCCCTTCAGCTGAACCTGGCTACAGCCCACACGGGAGGCCTTTAAAGATTATGTAAATCTCTGAAAACTCCACAAGGTATGCTAATGTGCATCATTTCAAGGAGGTATCATCTCCTCCCAGGCTGCCCGAGATGAAGGCCCGTCACAGCTTTGCATCCCTAATCCACAACATTCCCAGCAGGGATAAGGTGCCAGCACCCATCAGCCGCCTCCCGCAGGGAGAGGGGATGGACACACTCCTAAGGGGGATGGACACACTCCCAAGGGGATGGACGCACTCCCAAGGGGATGGACACACTCCCAAGGGGATGGACACACTCCCAAAGGGGGATGGACACACTCCCAAAGGGATGGACACACTCCCAAGGGGATGGACACACTCCCAAGAGGATGGACACACTCCCAAAGGGGGATGGACACACTCCCAAAGGGATGGACACACTCCCAAGGGGATGGACACACTCCTAAGGGGGATGGACACACTCCTAAGGGGGATGGACACACTCCCAAGGGGATGGACACACTCCCAAGGGGGATGGACACACTCCTAAGGGGGATGGACACACTCCTAAGGGGGATGGACACACTCCCAAGGGGATGGACACACTCCCAAGGGGGATGGACACACTCCCAAGGGGATGGACACACTCCTAAGGGGATGGACACACTCCCAAGGGGATGGACACACTCCCAAGGAGTCCAACTGAGACACGGTGGCCCCAGGGGGTGGTCACAGCCTCATGGAGTCACTGTGCACACCCAGAAATCCAGGGCAGCCGTTTGCTTTGGCCCTGGGAAGGTGTGGCTGCTCCTGAGGGACCACAGCAGCACCCACGAGCTGCCTGGGCCAGCAGCACCCAACGCGGGAAATCCTTCCAATCCACGGGGACTGCCCTAAGCCAAGGGGTGCCGCTCGTCAGGGGGCAGGGAATGCCATACAGTACCTCCAGCCCTTCTTCTTCAGGATGTTCCCCAGGATGACCTCGGCCCTGCGCAGGAAGAGCCCGGCGTGAGGGAGGCAGAGGATGCTCAGCGCCACGGCCACCACCCAGCCCGGCCTCCCCAGTGAGAGTGAGCCCCAGCTGGGACAGATCCCATCCTCCAGCCCAAAGCCTCTTGACCCCCAGTGCCCCTTCCCAGAGCCCGCTCCACTCCCACAGCGGGGCTCGGTGTCCCAGCCCAGCTTTCAGGCTGAGCCCTGTGAACCACCCCAGCCACGCTTATCAGGACTGTGCTCTCCCCATCCCACAGCGGCTCTAAGAGCTGCAGCTCCGCTGGGATCCGTGCCTGGAGCTGCCACAGCCCCTGGCCATCCATCACCATTAAGATCTGCGCTGAATTTTCATTTATTCAGGGTATTTTTCTCCCTGTGCCAACAGCAAGTGGCACGAGTGTTGCACTCCAGCCTTTGCTGGGTACAAGAGGCTTTGGATTAATTTATTTTATGAGTGCTCCAAATACAAAGGTTTTCCTGTCCCACCCAGGGATAAGTGGCTTTCCAAGAGCCCACTCCATCAGGAGGGGGGAGCAGAGACCCCAGGGAAGCCCAGGTCGCTGGCGGGGAGGGTGGAACCAGCTCTCCCAGCCCTTTCCAAGCACAGCCCTGCCCTGAGGGCAGTGGTCACTCACTTGCCGGCCGCGTACACCTCGGCCGTGTCGAACAGGTTCACGCCGCTCTCGTAGGCGATGGTCATCAGCTGCTCGGCCACCTGGGGAGGCAGGGATGGGCAGGTGAGGGGTGACCAACCACAGCCCGAGCCAGCAGCGAAAATCCCACACCAGGAAAAGCCCACAGCAGGCTTCAGCACAGCCGGGAGGGCTGTGACAGCCCCTGACCAGGGGATGCCTCTGACAGGGGCAGAGAGACACCAAAACACGGATTTACATCAACCTGCCTTGGACCCAGCCTGGCAGGAATTAATCTCCTCTCACAGGAGCTTTCTATCAGGAAGGCAGCCAAGAATTTAATAGGGTTACAGGAGATACTCTGCAAATCTCGAGTTTAACACAGAATGGGGGGAGTTTAATGTTCTTTTGGCTGCCTGCCAGGTTGTCCTGCAGCTCTCCAGAGATGCCGTGGGGTATGGGAGTGCCTGGAGGTCATTTTGTGGGAGCCCCGGAGGAGTGCCAGGGTTCCTGCTGCTGCCGGGGGGTGCTGCACCCCGAGGGGCTGAAAGCTGTGGCTCAGCATCCCGAGGGAGGGCAGCCCTCCAGGACAGGGCTGTGTTCCTGCCCTGCTTCTCCACGCCTGACTGCTCTGCATGGAAGCATTCTGAGCAGGGAGGGCAGGAGAGCCAGGGAGCAAACTGATCCTCAAAACAAGCCTCGGCTGACCATCAGAACACCCCACAGTGCCACGAGACAGCATTGGAGCTGGGGATCCACCGGGAGAAGCAGGGATACCGTGAAAGATCAAGTGAATTTAAAGGAAAAACCCTTTGAATTCAGGCTCCTGGGCTCCTTTCCTCATGCCAGAGTTATTTTGGGGGTTATTCCACGTCCTGGGGGAAGGCAGCTGCTCTCCCTTGGGCTCTCACATCTGTGGCATACCTGGGGTGGAGGGGAGCCCGCGTGCAGCCCAGCGCTCCCAGGATGATTCCCTGGATCAGGAGCCATCTGCTCCAGGGGAAAGCATGGAGCAAACACGAGCTCATTTTCATTTGCTTCAGCTTATTATGTCAAAAATAAATCACGTTTGCAAGCCCAGCCCCTGCCTGTATTGACGACTGTTGCCCATTACATCCACACACCAAAACAGTTCCCAATTTCCACTCCAGGAGCGGAGCCGCTGCCCGTGGGAAGGAGGGCACAGCATGGGAGAGGAGATGGCCCTGAGGGGTGGATGGGGCTGATGAGAGCCGATCCCTGGAAATGTCAGGTTCATTAGGGGGCTGGGGCAGAGCTTTGTGCAGTGACTCGCTGCTGTCTCTCCGTGCAGGAAAGTTCCAGGAGCCACAATTTCATTTAAAAATATCCCAGAGCGGGGTTTGTTCCATGCTGTGGACTTACACAGAGCAGCACTCACCTCATCTGAGATCTGACCTCCAAAAGTGACCCAGGTCCCTGGAAAAAACAAAATAATCTGTTACTACAAGAGGGGTTTGACATCAAAAGTGAGACTTCACCAAAATTCTCTTGGGGATTCAATGGGTTTAAAATGGGGTGAACTGGCTCAGGGGGTGGTGCAGCCCCAAGAGAGAGCTCCTGCAGCCAGGCAGGACTGGCTGGCACCTTCTCCCAGGGTGGGATCGGCACAGGGAGCTGCTCAGGGCACCCCCAGGGGATGCTGTGCTGCCAAAATACAGAGCTGGATTCCAACCATGAAATGGTTTGTGTTGGAAAGGACCTCAAAGCCCACCCAGTGCCACCCCTGCCACGGGCAGGGACACCTCCCACTGTCCCAGGCTGCCCCAAGCCCCGTCCAGCCCGGCCTGGGACACTGCCAGGCCCTGAAATCTGGAGCTCTTTCCAAACCAGAAATCATTTTCCAAAGCTTCCCTTTGACAAATTGGAAAAAACTCGTAATGCTGCCACAACACATCACTTGGGGAATGCAAGTCTCCTTAAATACATACTTCGGCATTTAGCATCCTGCAAGTCAAAATCAGAACAAAAAAATTAAATAAATAAAAAGGAGAAATATTTCTTGTGACAGGAAAGATTTCCATCCCAAAGTGACTTTTCCCCAGGAACCTTTCTGTGGAGCCAGTGTCCAGTCCCAAGGGGCAGTGCTTTCCCTAGGCTGGCTCCTAAAGCAGCTGCAGTTTAGGCTCAGTTGCTGACTCTGGTCTATTATTAGGAAAACTTGGGGCACTGTCTCTTTATGATCATTGGTAAAAAAAAATAAAAAATTTCAATATTCTGTGGTGGAAGCAGCATGTGGATTTAAGTGCATCATAAAACAGTTTGGGTTGGAAGGGACCTTTAAAGGTCAGCTGGTCCAAGCCCCAGGAATTCCTATAGGAACATTGTTTCCTACATAGATATTTTATGTGTATATATTTATTTTAGGAATAGGTATTTCCTAAGGCAGCAGGGAGCTGGGGTAGCAGCAGGTCACACGTGGGACACTGCTCAGACATCCCTGCTACTCTGACCTCGGCACAGCGAGCCTGTGACACCCCTGTGCCTTGTACCAGCCTGGCACAACATCCCTCTGATCCCCAGCACAGCTTCTCCTCTAGAGCCCCACAGAAATTCAGATGGCATTCACTGAGTGGATGGGTCAGAGCTCACGTGGCTCTCTCAAAACTCCCCAGAACTGAAAATTCTCTCTTATGGAGGGACGCTTTAAGGAGGGCAAAGGGGCTCAAGCTCCAAGCTGGAAAATCCAGTGAGATTTCCCCATCCCTGGCAGTGTCCCAGGCCAGGTTGGACACTGGGGCTTGGAGCAGCCTGGGGCAGTGGAAGGAGTCCCTGCCATGGCAGGGGTGGCACTGGGGGAGTCTCTCCCTGCCCAGCCCAGCCCAGCCCAGCCCGTGAATCGGGATGTGAACAGGACAGACGCCGCAGTGCCGCTGAGGGGCCGAGCTCCGATGCTGCAAAGGGGCAGAAATCCCATGTTCTCTGCCTGTTTGCACTTGAAAAGATGCAGAAGATGCTCCCAGGCCCCGATCAAAGAGGGAGTGGGTCCCTCAGTGCTGGGACATGAACCCCCAGCAGAGGCAGAGGCTGGGCAGTGCCTGCTGCTCACGCTCGGGCAGCTTTGATCAGCCCTGCTCAGAGCACAGCCACAGTCATCATCTCTGGCAGGGGAATCTTGCTCTCTTTCCCTCAAAAAAAGGTCAGTCTGAATTTTTTAATACATCAGGTTTCTCTGAGTGCAAATAAAGCTATTTAAAGATGCACGAAGTGTGAGTTCAAACTGCAACTCCTGATTTCCTGCAGAACAACCCGAGCTGGGAAAGCCAAGTTTGCCACAGATCAGAGATGAAATGGAAATTAAATAAATGAGCAAAGAGCACACATTTTCCAGCTAATTTTATATTTTCTTCAGCTCTATAAGGACAATAATAATGGGGCAGGAGCCACCCCTGCTACACCTTGCTGGCTGCAGACCTCAGGGGAGGTATTTTCTCTTATTATTGGAGTTCGAATGCTCTGGTCCTGCACAACAAAGATAAAACTGAAGCCTGTTTTCATTTTATCTTTAAGCTTCTTCATGCAGATAAAAAAGTAACCAGATGAAGCCTGATTGCCATGTTAAAGCTTCGGAGGTGTTATTTTTCCAGGAGTACATTAAAACGTGTTTCTACCAAAAAATGGGTTGAGACTGTTTATCTCAAGGGGATTTTTTTTTCCTTTTGCATGAGCAGCACACAGGTGCACAGGTGAGAAGGAAGGGAATCGTTTACCCTCCCCACAGAGCTCACATCCTCTCAGGAATTGACCTTCTGGCACAACCCACGTCGCACTGAGTGACCGCGTGCTCGGGGCTTTGGGCACAGGGAGAGCGGCCCGAGAGCTCACGATGGCTCGAGTGAGAATAACAAGCACCTTAAAGCCCTTTAAATGCAAGGAGTAAATATCTGTGGTACTGGATGGCCCTGCCTGAGGTCCCCCTGTGTCCATTCTGTGCTCCCAGACCCCGGCTGGGGACAGGAGCATCAGCAGGAGCACATGGGTGGGGAATCCTTGGGGGTTTTTTTCCATGATCATCACAAAAACCAGGCAGGGATGTGAGTTTTGGCTCAGCAAGGTGAGCTTTAAAGCATCGGGTGTGGCTGGGGAAGGGAGGGGCTCTGGTTCAGGAGTCAGGGGCAGGGAAGGCGCCCACAGCCAAGGCAGAGGCCCAGCATGGCACAGGCTGCTCCACTCCCCTTGGAAATCAAAAAAAAAGGCAAAGGAAGCACAAGGCACATTTGGCATTTCAAACAACAGCCAAGGATGATTCACAGCCTCAGCCAACACACGCACTGGGGAAGAAAAATATACTGGAGAGAGAGATGTGTTTTTCAAATTGCTCCTTTTCCCCATTCCAAGTTCCTGTCTCTCTCTCTCACATATCCCAGCTCATGGTTTACAAAGGCATCCCCAGCCCCAGGACTCAGGGGCAGACACACATCCCACTCCTGCCCCTTGCCTGTCACCTTGCTCCCTTTTGCCTTGAAAAACAGTTTTCCAACTGGATATCCTCACCTTTAATGGGAATTCCTGCCTTAAGCCCAGGTTTGGCTCCATTTCCCTCACACTCTGAGCCCAGCAGGGTATGATGCTCAGCGCCAAAGCAAACCCCACCCCTGGACAGTGCCACTGCCAGCAGGAATGTCACCTCTGCAGGAGCAAAGGGCTCCTGGCTGAGCCCCACAGCCTCTGCTGCTGCTGCCAGCCCCGTGGGATGCCCGTCCTGCTCCTGGCAGGGACGGTGCCACACGGAGCTCTGGCACGTGGGGCTGGTGCTGAGCACAGAGGGAGCCAGGGCTGCGCAAATATCATCCCCAGAGCGAAGGGCAAGAACAGCACCCGACTCCTCAGGGCTCACAGAACACCAATTTCTATAGCCAGCTGTGAGCTTTTGTACATGGCTTTGTCCTGCTCATTTCCTTGCAGTCAGGGCCCATCACCTCGGTGGAGACAGCCTCAGCATTCTCCCAAAATCAACGGGAACCCACAGGCAGGATCCGCCCTCAACTAAACACGTAAAAGCGTGACCTTGTTTTTCCCTGGGACCACAAGCACATTTTGGATCCAGCATCAAGGAGAGAGCCTCACACCATCCCCAGGGCCAGGCTGTGCAGATCCTCAGTTAAAGGCTCACCTGGAGGAAACTCACCCAAAGGAGGAGCTGAAAGCTCAGCCCAGGCAGGAGCAGGACACTGGGATACTGCAGGAGCTGGGTCCCAGCTCCATGGGAGCTCCAGTAACCCAGGAATGATGCTCAGCCACTGCTCCGAGGGGCTTGGGGCCCTTCCCAGATATCCCTGCCTGGGAAAAACACTGCCAGCACCTCTGGCAGCACAGGCAGGACCCAGCAGAGGAGTTCACTCACACGTGAGCCGGGAAGAGCAGGACGTCACTGAAGGGTCCCCGCTGCCTCAGCCCTGCCCACCTTTGATTTCTGCCCCACTTCCCATTCTCCTCCCTCTTTTCATCCTGCAGGATGAAGCACACTCCCACCTTGCTGAGATTTTGCCAGGCTTTTGAGGAAGACTGCTGAGCCTTCAGAAACTTTAGTGAGCCCTAAATTAGATTTTCATGCTGCAGAGAACACCGGGAAACACATTTATCTTTTGAGGAACTGCAAGAGAGAAGCCACTTAGGAAAGTCAGATACAGCAGCACTCGGAACAGACACCTGATGGATCTGCAGAGGGAACGGTGGGACAAGGGGGATGGTTTTAAACTGAAAGAGAGGAGATTCAGATCAGATATTGGGGAGAAGTTACTCCCTGTGAGGGTGGGCAGGCCCTGGCACAGGGTGCCCAGAGCAGCTGGGGCTGCCCCTGGATCCTTGGCAGTGTCCAAGGCCAGGCTGGACATTGGGGCTTGGAGCAGCCTGGGATGGTGGAAGGGAAGAGAGCAGGACGGGCTTTAAGGCCCTTCCAACCCAAAACAAAAGGTGCTGTGCTGCAGGAGAAATACCTGCACATCCCAGGGAATTTCTGGGTTTCAGGCGTTCCAGCTCCCCTCTCCCTGATTCCTGCCCACAGGGCAGGGGCTGCAGGGCTCGCTGTGCTGGAGCAGGAGGAGGTGCCCAGCAGCCTCCCCAGCCCCCCTGTTCCCTGCACAGCTGCACTCACAAAGGCTCAGTATATTTAGATGCTGCTGCAGTTCCACCCGCTTGAAATCAACGGAAAGCTCTGCAAAATTGTTTTTATCTTTTCCTGCTGCTACTTCCTTCCCGCGGCTTTTCTCCTCCACCACAACAGAGCAGCACTTGGGGAAGCTGTGAGGCTGATAAATAAAACCTCTGCACAGACAAGACAAGTCCTTTCCAAGGCTGGGGCTATTTTAACCAGAAGAGCTCTTGGCAGAAGGGGCCTTGTTTCTCCGACTTGTGGTACAGGGTGACTTTCACAATTCCCTCCAGTTTAAAATCAAATCCCAGAGAATGTTGGAAAAATGGGCTGACACCTGCCCTGTGAGCAGCCAGCCCTGGCAGGGATGGGGCTGGAAGGATCAGGCAGAGCCCAGGTCCTCACCTGCTCCAAGGCAGCGGCACCTCCTCGCCCACCTTGGACCCTGGGAATGCTCAGCCCTCACCAATGGCACCTGGGCAGGTAACCCTCCCAAACTTATCCCAAACCCTCTCTGCTCTCAGAATTTGTGCTCCTGTTTTCCAACAAACAGCACCAAGACCTTATTTTTCTGTCTGAACAGCCCGAGCAGAATAATCACAGAACCATGGAATGGTTTGGGTTGGAAGAACTTCAAAGCTCATCCCATTCCAGCCCCGGCTTGGACAGGGCCACTTCCCACTAGACCAGGTTGCTCTGACCTAATAATAATGTAATTGTTAAATAATATTATTATTGGGATTCTCAGGGAAAATTCCAGTAACTACCAAGCC
This sequence comes from Corvus moneduloides, assembly GCF_009650955.1. NCBI lineage: Eukaryota > Metazoa > Chordata > Aves > Passeriformes > Corvidae > Corvus > Corvus moneduloides. The sequence goes on from NC_045485.1 coordinate 26,926,707, forward strand.
AAATTGCATCCAGGATGGAAATCTCCTGATGACTAAAGCCAAGCATGCCATAGGTTGTGAGTCTATAGACAGCAGTGTTTCCCTGAAGTGCTCCACAGGTTTATGGCTTGGTACAGGCTCCTTGGATCTGTGTGTACATTAATTGATTTAAATACTCTGAGTAAGTGTAGCATGAATGTTGCCATCTCAGATTCATAATTAGCTTAGATTCATAATTAAGCTACTGTTGTGCTTATAGCAAATCCTATTGAGTCACTTTATAAATGTTAAATTAGTCAACTGATTAAGCCCCGCTATTGTTGTGTTGATCAGGCATTGCTAAATCTTTCAGACCTAAAGCACTGATCCCGTCTGAGGCTGAGTTTGGCACCGGGGCTGCTCTGAACCCCAGGACTCAACAGGAGGGTCTCCTTCCCCCTCTGCATCCCCACCCTTCTGTGTGCCAACATCCCCTTAAATCACTGCACACTGATTTTAACCTGATTTTCCCTCAAGTGCTCTGTCTGTGTAGCAATGAAATAAACTCTGCCATCAAACTCTATGATTTTATAAATTTGTATTAAACCTGGGTTTGCTGATGCCTTTCTCAGTGGTTCTTCAAGCAACCTAAAGTGGAGCCTCCACCTCCCTGTGGCAGCACCTCTGACCTCCCAGGAACAAGGAACGGGGCTGGAGAGGCTCTGGCAGCCCAGAGCATCCATCCCTGGGGGGGTTCCTGCACATCCTGGGGGCTTCACGCTCCTGATGCTCAGCCTGGCACTGTGGGAAGGAGCTCACAGTGAGCAAACAGCCTCCTCCTCCCCACAGCCCTGGGGACAAAACACAGATCTCTGTATTTCAGGCACAGAGCCCCATCAGGGCGTTTCTGGCCTGAGCAAAGCCAGCAGGAGCTCTCCATGGAGCTCACACGAGCTGAGCAGTGCCCGCAGCTGCCCCTCCTGAGAGAAAACACGGAGGGGATGAAATATTGGTAAGGCATTCCTAAGGCATTCTGTGGTGCTGGAGTCGGCGTGGAGCGGGGATAACGAGGCACAGGGCGGATGAAACAAAGCGGAGCTCTGCCCCAGCCCGGGCACATCTCTGAGCCCCGGCCGGCACTCGGGGCTCCTGGGGACACCCACACGGGATCCCCGCAGGCTGCCCCTCACAGGGAGCGGGCACAGCAGAGGGTTTCACACCCCAAACCCTCACACAGCTCCCCCGGAGTGCTGGGCTGCGGAAGAGGCCAGAGGTACTCACCCAACCCGAGGCACGACACTCTCAGCCCGGACTTTCCGAGGTTTCTGGAAGGAAAAGAAAATAATTAGAAAATACAGTTCAGCCCTCAAGGCACACAGAGATCAACCCCATGGGAAGCCAGCAGCTGGAGAAGACAAGCCACTGCTTTTGTCCAGATCCTGTGTTTTCCTCCCAAAGGGGCAGATCCCCCACAGTGGGATCTGAGCACCCACGCTGGGCAAGGGGGGATGTGCTGCCATCCTCCTCCCTGAGTACTCAGGGCTGGGAATAAACCCAGATACACTCAGCTGTACCTCACATCCAACACCATCTGGGGTCCCACAAATCAGGCACAAACATTCCCCGCACTTCCACAGAATCCCAGAGTGGTTTGGGTGGGAAGGACCTCCCAGCTCATCCCGTTCCACCCCCTGCCACGGGGCAGGATCAAGGTGTAAATTACTGACCACCCGTCTGCCTTCTGCTGCAGAGCACCTCAAACAGTCCCTGAGCTCTTTGCAGCTCCTGGTGAGTTATTTGAAGCCAAATAAAATAAAACAGAAGAAAAAGCCCTGCTGGCCCCGGGGCAGGGTCAGGGAAGGGATTGGACAAAACACCCCAGGTTGTGCCCTGTGCTTTCAGCTCGTCCCATTTTTCCACACTGGATTCCCTGGCTGTTTCAGGTGTTCATTCCTCTGGCACAATTTCCCACTGGAGCATCCCTGGGAGGGGCAGGAGGACCAGCCCAACACCAGTCAGACCTTGGGGCAGGAGTGCCCATCCTCCCACCCCTCCAGAACCCCTTAATGCACTGCTGCACCCAAAATTTAGTGCTGCTAATGGGAATTTAAGATGCTGGGAGGCACAGGAACTTGACCTGCAGGTCTGTTTGAAAAGCTGCAGCTGCATCTCCAGCGCCACAAGCCCCCAGGCTCACAGCACAGCTGGGGCAGGCACTGACCTCGTTTTTTTTTTTTCTGTTCTATTTTTTCTTCTTTATTCCTTTTCTATTTTTCCTCCCTTTTTATTTCTTCCCAGTCTTTTGAGAGCAAGCATAGCTGGACCCTGCCCACCAAACCCATCCATGCCCAGAACTGCACAAACGATGCCCATCCTCCCCAGCACCACTGGAACCCCTGGGAGGTTCAAAGGCAAAGCCCCAGAGTTGCAGCACGGTGGGCAGGAATTCCACAATTCCAGATCCTTGGGACTGGGATCTCCGAATTCCTTCTGGACACAGCCCACCCACCCCGTAATGCTCCTTGGAGTCAAGTGCTGCTGTTCATTCCCACACAGATTCCAATTATTTTATAGGAGAGGGGGTTTTAAATCCTATTTCTCATTGTTCTTTGCTTTTCAAAGTCTGGCTCTGTGGGCACAGCTCAGCCATGAACTCCTCTCTCCACATAAATATAAATATATATCTACACATACACCCTTTATAGATAGATCTGCACATATATATTCTTTATACACACCCCTTAGCTATGTGCACATCCTTTACACATAAACACACACACACCCCCCTTTAAATCGGTATATTCATGCACATACCCTTTGTGTACACCCCTTTTTAACCACACACACGTATTGCCACTATCTGCATGCAAGTACAGATCCCCTCCAAACACCCTTTTGTATAAAGACCTATATAAATGTACATGTATGGACACACAGTGAGTGAATCCCTGTGGTGCTTCCCCGCATTTGTAGGATTCACCACCCCGGCACTGGGGTCTGAGCCCAGACCCCAATGACTGTCCTGTCCTTCCCCACAGCTCCCCTGTGCCACAAAGCCACACCAGGGCTGGTGCCTCCCCACTCCAGAGGTTTTTTGGGGTAAAACACATCGGGATTTGCTCCAGGGAGCAATACCCAGCTCTGTGAAGAGTCTGCTCAGCCAACAAATCCGGGCAGAAATGTTGTGTTTGGATTTCCAGAGCTCTGCCATTTGCTCAGCACACACCTGACCTGGATATTTGGAACACTGACGGTGGGAGCCAATGCTGGAAATGCCAAATCCCTGCAGGGCAAGATTCCTCCTGCACGGGGAGCTGGGAGGCCGCTGGGCAGGAGAATTCCTGAAGCCACGGCCCAGCCTGGAGACATCCCCAGGTGTGCTCCCATCCCTGGGAACCGCCCTCGGCCACACAGGAACAGGAGAGCACTGAGGCCACAGCAGCACGGGGAGCCACCACACCAGCTGTGAGCTGGTCACTCTGGGGTGCCTGGGCCCCAGCACGGACCTCGGGCTGTGTAAGAGCTCCCTGAGCCCAGCACTGCTTCCTCCAGCAGAGCAGGAATTTGTCTGGAATTTGTCACTCAAGACCTGCTTCTCCTCTGCCTCCCAGAACAGAAGAAACAAACCAACAAAAACCCCACAAAAATACAAAAACCCACCAAGGAAATAGTTGGGTATAACCCACATTTGCAGCGATTTTGCAGCGCCCAGGTGGATGCATACGGAGATGTATCAGACACACACAGACAGACACACAGACACGTGCCTGCAGCTGCACAATTGCCAAGTGAAATCAATGGGCTGTCTCTAAGTAACGGGGCAGTAAAAGCTCTTCGAGCTTCCACTGCACTAATTCCAGGCTCTGAGACAATGAACCAGCTCCGTCCCTGCAGCTGAACTGGCAGCAGCCCCACAGATCCCTGAGCATGGCTGTGCTGGGAGTGGGGCTTAGAAGGTATTGGGAACAGTGATGGGAGCAAATCCCAGTTCATTGGGAGCACATCCCAGTTCGTTGGGAGCACATCCCAGTTCGTTGGGAGCATATCCCAGTTCGCTGGGAGCACATCCCAGTTCGTTGGGAGCACATCCCAGTTCGTTGGGAGCACCTGCTCTGGCCATGCACGGCTGAGCATCCTCCTGGAAAAACTGCTGGAGTGCCTGTGCCAGGCAGCTCGGGGTGTTCACCTGGAGGAGAGAAGGTTCTGGGCTAAAGGGAGAGGGACCTGGGACAAGGGGGAATGGCTTCCCACTGCCAGAGGGCAGGGATGGGTGGGATATTGGGAAGGAATTCCTCAGGGTGGGCAGGCCATGGCACAGGGTGCCCAGAGCAGCTGGGGCTGCCCCTGGATCCCTGGCAGTGCCCAAGGCCAGGCTGGACATTGGGGCTGGGAGCAGCCTGGGACAGTGGAAGGTGTCCCTGCCCATGGCAGGGGATGGAATTGGATGGTGTTGAGTTTCCCTTCCAACCCAAACCATTCCATGACTGATTTTTGGACAGCAATTATCAGCCTGTGCACATGCCTGCTGCCCTGGTCACCGGTCTCTGCTCAGCACTTGCCAACACCAGGGTGGGAGATGGGTCCCCATCCCCAGCCAGCCCCGAGCATCCCCCAGTGGTGTCCCTGACACCCAGACCCAGGCCAGCAGAGCCCTTTGCTGCTGTTCAGGTCCCAAGGGTGTCATTCCATCCCTGAGCCCCAGCTCTGCCTCCCAAACACCCGGCACTGCCACTGCTCCCGGGGTTATCCTGCTGCTATTGAATCACTCTTCCAGAAGGAAAATTCCAGTTGGAAGCCAGTGCAGCCAAGGGGTGGAGCAGCCATCAGAGAGGACCAAGCAGGAGCCTCCGGTCTCTGAGGATCGCTTTGCCCAGCCAAAGCAGCTGATTAAAAGTCAGCTCTGATGCCTCCTTTCCTGGTTTTTCATCAGCACAGCAATCATGCTTCTCCTGCTGGGAGTCCCCTATGCTCTGCAGATGTGGAGCAATGATTCTGCTCCCACAAATCACTGCCCAACCCACAGCACCCAGAGAGCACCCAGAGTTTATCCGCTGCTGTGCCCCATCCCCACAGCCACCCTGGTCCCCTTCGCACAGCTCCTGCCTCCCAGTCTGGAACTGCCTCCTTTTCCTTGCCCTTTTCCCCACAGTTGCACCACAAGCAAGGCCTGAAGGTGTTCAACACCTCACCTCTGGGTTCTTTCAAAGGCAGAGTCCAAAGCCAAACAGCATCATGCTGGTGTGTGCCCAAAGCTGGGCTACAGCACAGCCTGGCCACTGGAGAGGCCTCATAGGGGATGGGATGGGGTGGGGAAAGGGGCAGGAAGGAGAGGTTTTGGGGCAGACAATGGGGCAGCCCCTCTCAGTGCACACAGTGGAGCTGTACAAACCTCGCTGAGGTGACCCAGCTCACACAAACCTCCAAGGCAGGACAGTCACAGCCCCCTCAGCACACAGAGCCACAGGGCACTGGTTTACTTCGTGGAGAGAAGAGACACCCCAGCCTTTCTGCTGTTTGTAGCTCTAAGATGTATTTTCAGCTTAACTGCAAATCTTTGCAGTCTCCTTCCCCAGGGAGCAGCCTTGGGACAGGTGAGTGCAGCGTCCGTGCTCTCCTGTCCTGGTGCCCGGCACCGAACAGGGGACAGCGAAAGCCGAGGGGACTTCAGTCCCGCCCAGAGCCCAGCTCTGCAGGTGGGTTTAGCTCGGCTCTGCCTCGCTGGCAGGATCCAAGGGTGACATTTTCCCTGCACAGCAGGAGCCGGGGCCGGCACCACGTCCCCGCAGCACCAGCGGCTGTGCCAGATTGGCGAGCGCGGAGCGAGGCTCTGAATCACGGCAAGCACAGCCTGGGGCCCTGGCACGCTGTTAAAAATACCCCGAGCCACCACAACAGCGTCGGGCAGCGCTGACATTTCCCTTGACTAGGCTTTTCCAAGCGCGGCACGTCATTCCCGAGGGATCCTGCGGGCGTGGGGCAGGAGCTCTCCGGGGTGCCGGGGCAGCATCCCCGGGAGCTGCCGCCAGATCCAGCCTGACACACGTGCCAGCGGCAGGGAAAAGGCTGGGAAGGAGGTGTCAGCACAGCCCACGGACAGCGGGAATGGATGGCACCTTCCTGCCGGACAGGACCCTCTGGATGGTGCAGCCGCAGGGCTGGCCACCCCCCCGCCACACAGCAGGTCTGCAACGAGAGTCACAGCCGTGCTTCTCCTGCCACATCTGTGCCCGCTCCTTCCTCATCCTCCTCCATCACCCGCAGGCTCAGAGCCTCCGTGCCCAGTGCTTGCAGGGATTTTCCCTGGGATGAGCTCAGGTTTTGGCCTGGTGGGCAGTGTCCCAGCTGGGCACCAGCTCCGCGGCTGCAGGGGCCGCTCCAGCAGCACAGAGACCTGGAAAACTTTGCTCAGCTGCTGCCAGCCCTTCCCAGCCTGCAGCCAAGGGGAAAGCCCCTGCCTGGGCAGCAGGTATCACATCCCTGGGGCTCAAAGGCTCTGATTCTCCCTGCCCCCGTGACTCATTCCCATTTTCCTCGTTTCTAGCAGATAACACAGCTCCTTATCAGCAGCTCAGCCCGGCTGGGGACCACACCTGGCTCCCCACAGCCCACCCTGGCTGCTCAGAGGAAAACCACAACCCAAACCCACCACAGCACCGAGTCCTTCACACACGGAGGAAATGCTGCTCAGAAGAGACACTTCGGTTCTGCTGCAGAGCTGAATAAGCCCGAGTTAATTGTTTTATTAAATGTAATGGGCTCAGGGGCTGACACCACTCGGTGCAGGACAGGGAGGCAGCAGATCCAGCCCTGAGGACACACTCAGGGCTGTAAAAGCCTCCAGCTCCTCAAATCTGGGGGAAAACCCATCATTTTGCTGGTTAGTCTCTTAACTGCAAGCAGATGATGGGCAGAACAAGGAAGACAGGACAGAGATGCATTCAGGTGGGAGTGCTGGGTAAGGAGAGCCCCGTCTGTGTCCAAAGAAAGCACCAGGGCCCAACATGCACACAAAAGGTCAAGGTGACAATTTTTGGCTTCAAGAACCCCATGGTTCAACACCAGGATGTCAAAAAGTGACACAAAGGGAAAGGGAGGACTAACACATCCTGCAGCAGTACATCTGGGATAAAACCTGACAGCAAAAAGAAGGGGGGAAATATCACAGGTTTTCAAGACTCTTTTAACTAAAGTTAACATTACACACAGTCTTATCTTCCCACCGGGCCACATTACAAGGAAAAATCCCCTGGGATTGGGTTTCACCCTCCCTTGCTCCTGGGAAGTAGATGCTGCTCAGAATCCTGCCTTAAACCAGCAGTGCCCAGCTTAGTCCCAGCCTAAACTTCCTTCAACACAGGGCAGCAGCGAGGCTCGTGGAAGACATGGAAAATTCCCAGTCCTCCTTTTGCCTCTTCCCTCACCCCATGCCTCCTGCATGGGTTTTATGGGAATTTGGAGTTGAATTATTCCCTGGGAAGGGTGAGGGCTGACTGTGCAGGCAGAACTGAAGGAGAGCTAAAGGAATGTGTAATTTATATATGTACATACAGATGTGGGATGAGCCCAGAGCAGAGAGCTCCCAGGGAAGCAGGCACAGGGATCCTGGGGAGCCAGGAGAAAGGAGAGGAGGACTGGAGAGCAGCGAGCCATGGGGAGGATGAGGCTCAGTTCTGGCAGACAGAGACAAAGAGAGGATTTAGGAGAAAAAGCCCAATGTGGCAACGTTTCTGTGACCACCCACTGCTGAGGCCACGTGCCCAGCAGAGCCCTGCGGTGGGACACCGGCACTGCTGGGCCCGGGGTCTGAGCCAAGAGGCTGCTCAAATAAAGCAAAGGGGAAAAAGTGGGGTAAAACATCCCCACAAAGGGTGCTACATGGCAAGAATGGGGCTGTCTGCTGTGGCACGGAGCAGAAAGCAATAGTAATTGTCCAGTTGTAATTAATCCTGCAGCAGGGGTATGGGTGAGAGCCCATCAGTGGCAGTGAGTGCTCTGTAACACTGGGCTGAGGCACCCGGGAGCAGCCCCAGCAGCCAGCCCAGGCACAGGGCAAACCCCTCTGCCTTCAGGCAGCAGTGGGGAAGGGCAGGTCCCCCCTGCAGGAAAACCGTCCCCATTAAACTACCACACGCCTCTGGATCACAGGGTGCTGGGAGAGCAGCACAAACCCCCCCACAGAAACACCACCAACACCCACCCCTTCCCTGGCAGAGATTTATGGCCTGAGACACCTGTGCTGCTTAATTACCTCGTTAACCTACAACTGGCTCCTCTGTCCTTCAGGGACAAAACAATTACAGCACAATCCATCCCGTTTATCCAGGTGGGGATTTGCTTCCCTTCTGCCCTTCTCTGGCCCAGGGAGAGTTTGGGTTTGGCCACATCAATTAACACCCCCCTAAATCAGCCCAAACCTTCCCTTCCAGTATTCCCAGCTGGAAGGGAGCAGGACAACCATCCTATTTGCCTGTGTATCCATCCATCTGCCTGTTTATCTATACATCTATCCAGCCATCTATCTTTCTATTTATTTATCCATCCTTCCATCCATCCATCCACCCACCCTTCTATCTATTGATCCATCTATCCATCCATCCATCTCCCCATCCATTCTTTATTCACCCATCCATCTCTCTGTCTATCAGAAATGAGACAGACAAGGAGAGAGAGGTTTTTTTTTCCCCATGGAAAAACAGAAGTTTTAAATAAAATCTCTGCAATAACACATACAATGACTAAAACATTTTCGAGTCCACACCCACAGAAGAATCACCAGGCTTGGGAGAGCTCCACAGAATTCAGATAAAGCTGCTTTTGGCTTGTTCCAAGCCTGGTTTCATTGCCCTGTGTCCCTGGTTGTGCCCATGGCAGCCAAACTCTACCAAAATACAAACCCGCGGGGACGGTCCCAGCGCAGCAGCCCGGGGTAGGTGACCCCCAGGGGACCCCCCACACACCCCCTCAGAGGTGGGGGACACAGCCAAACCGAGGAGATCATGGCACGGGTTTCCTGTTATAAACTGCAGAGAGTTTGTCTTATTGCTACAAAAATAAGGAAAAAAAAAAGTAAAAAAGTCACTGCTCCTGACACTGGTGGTGGGAAAACAACGTTGCTTAGAAACATCCCCATCAGGGCTCCAGAACCGCTCCTTTCTGTGCAGAAAATGAATAAAATATGTAATTTATTCCCTGAAAAAAAGAGGCTGTTTCAAGAGACACCAAAATCCTGATGAAAGCAGAGACCCTCCCCATCTCCCTCTCCCGCTGCAGCTCATCCGATGGCCCTCACCTGCCACCTGTGGAGTAGGGACCGTGACACCTGGCTTGGCCTTGGCCCCAACCCCATTCCTGCCTCCTGCAGGGGAAAATAACAGAATCCCTGAATCCCAGAAGGGTTTGGGTTGGAGGGACATTAAAGCCCATCCAGTCCCACCCCCTCCCATGGGCAGGGACACCTGCCACTACCCCAGGTTCCTCCAAGCCCCATCCAACCCGGCCTTGGACACTTCCAGCTTCTCTGGACAGCCTGCCAGGGCTTCACCACCCTCTGAGTAAAGAATTTCTTCCTAACATCTAATCTAAATCTCTCCTCTTTTTGCTTAAAACTGTTCCCCCGTGCCCTATCACTACATGCCTGCGTTAAAAAGTTGCTCTCCCTGTTTTTTACGAGCCCCCTGCACGTCCCGGAAGATGCTAAGCTCTCAGCTCGTCCTGACACCTCCAGCATATCCATTTGTCACGATTCATGGGGCTCAGGCTCGCCGGGAGCCGAGGGTGAGCCCGATGGAGGTGCTAATTCTCGCCTTTCATTAACTTGGGTGGTCTCCTGCTCCCAGGGCTGGGCTCCGTTTGTCTCCCTCGGCTCCGCGAGCCCAGCGCAGCTCGGGCAACCAGGAGCTGTCCCTGGGCCAGGCTCCGGTGGCAGGAGGGTGTCTCTGAGTGCCGTGGGTGGCAGGAGAGGCAAATAATGCTTTCTGTCTCTCATTTTGGGAACAAAACGCTTCCCAGCACGCACAGCAGTTCGCACTAAATTACCGCCCGCAGCCGCGGTGATTGCAGCGAGCAGAGCCGCAGCTTTGGGCTGGTTCAGGGACTTCAAACCCTTCTGCACCGCACGGATGCGGGGTGAGGGGGGTCTGAGTGCCCTGGGACACCCGCAGCACCTCGGGCAGGGACAAATCACAGCACTCCAGTGCTTGGGGGGATGCCACAGAAAGTGGTCACTGCTGGGGAGAAATGGTTTAGTGAGGACGGGGTTAAAACCTTCACTAATGGAAATAAAAAGGGTGGGTTTGACCAAACCCTGCTGAGCAGCTTTCCTTGCCCTGGCACAACCCACCTTCCTGCTTGTCCCTCAGAAATACTCCCTGTTTCTAAATGGAACCTGTTTCACCCTAATACAACCCAAACTGCTCCCTACCATCCATGAGAGACGGCCCAGCTGAGATGTGCCCACAGCATCACCTCATCCCCACAGTATCACCTCATCCCCACAGCGTCACCTCATCCCCACAGCGTCACCTCATCCCCACAGTATCACCTCATCCCCACAGCGTCACCTCATCCCCACAGCGTCACCTCATCCCCACAGCGTCACCTCATCCCCACAGTATCACCTCATCCCCACAGTTTCACCTCGTCCCCAGAGCGTCACCTCATCCCCACAGTGTCACCTCATCCCCACAGTTTCACCTCGTCCCCAGAGCGTCACCTCATCCTCACAGCGTCACCTCATCCCCACAGTGTCACCTCATCCCCACAGTTTCACCTCGTCCCCAGAGCGTCACCTCATCCTCACAGTGTCACCTCGTCCCCACAGCAGCCCATGGCCCTGGGACCTTTGGTGCTCAGACCAAGGCAGCATGTCTCAGCAAAGGCTCCGTGTGGGGACAGAAGTCAAGACAGGTTCAGACCATAAACCTGCAGCAGAGAGTCAGAATCACAGAACGTCCTGAGCTGGAAGGGCCTCCCAAGGATCATCCAGACCAGCTCCTGGCGCTGCACAGGCACCCCAGCAGTCCCACCCTGTGCCTCCCTGAGAGCATTGTCCAAGTGCTTCCCGATGAACTTCAGGTATTTACGCAAAGCATCGACTCTCAGGAATTTTTTACCTCTATTCTCAACTGATGACAAGCACAGATAAACATGCCAAGCTGCAGCAGCTGGACCAGCGTAGGTGGCCCGACTTGTGCAAGCTGAAAACACAGATTTCTTCCCTTGCTTGAGCACGTGCATCCTTCGCTTTGCTCTGGCATTCAATCTGACACCTGCGCTGTGTGACTGTGCTCGTGTTTGCTGCTCGGCAAACTGCTTTGTGATCTCCTACCTGTTACAGAAATAAAAGAGAGTCTGATTTGGACCACGTGCTTCGGTAGCAGTGAAGGTGCTCCTGGAGCAACGCTGCTTCCCTGCTGTGTCAGGGTAGGAGGAGATGGATCATAGAACCCCAGAACGGTTTGGGTTGGAAGGGACCCTAAAGATTATCCCATTCCGCCCCTGCCATGGGCAGGACACCTTCCACTATGCCAGGCTGCTCCAAGCCCCATCCAGCCTGGCCTGGCACACTTCCAGTCCATGACACAGTCCCAGGTGTCTCCCTGTGTACAGTCCTCACCATGCAGGTCCTGCAGCACAGAGCAGTGATATTCAGGATTAGGTCAGTGATACAAAATAGGAAAGAAAACTGCTACTCCTGGAGTTAACTGCAGAGACAAAACAGGGCAGTCCTGATGGGCTGGGGAAGGCAGGAGGTGGCTCCTGGGCAGTGGCAACCCAGCTGGGCCGCAGGAGGGGCAGCCAGCCCAGGCAGGGATGGCACAGGGGACAAGCAGGTGCCTGAAGGGCATCCAGCCCCCGTTCCCTGGCTCCCTTCTCACTTCCCAACTCCTCTCCCGTACTCGTAGGGCCACCGGCTGCGTAGGTGGTCGCCTCAGCTGAAATTCCCCAGCGTTTTTCTTGGCTGCATCCCCACAGAAGTTGCAGATGACGCATTAAAATGTAGATAAGGCAGAGGAGATGGGCCTGGCCCAGCGCAGCCCTGACGGGTGCTCGGCCCTGCCCGCGCCGGCCACGGGCCTGTGGCCGCCCTGAGCCCTCTGGCCGGGCACGGAGCCATCGCCCAGCTGGGCACACCTGCCCAGGCAGCCCCTTGGCCACAGCTGTGGCAGCTGCTGGGTCACCAGGTGGGGACACCGCAGCGGGAGCAGCGCTGGCAGCGGCGTTCCCAGGGGAACAACTCCTGCTGGAGGGCCCCATCCCAGCGCAGCCCCCGCCGCGCTTCGTCACCATCCGATCCCAGCAGCCAGAGAAAAACTCTTTGTCATCCTGCAGCCAGGCTTTTAAAGTGTGGGATTTCAAATGTCTGAGGGAATTACGTTATCCGTGAAAAAAAACTTGATGGAGTCAAGTTATTTCCAGGAATAAGAGGAACAGGGAGAGCTCCATCCCATCTGTGCGCGGCGGGATCCGCAGCCCCCCATCATCCCACGGCGGTCCCCAGCCCCGTGGTGCTGCTGGGGGACGCACACAGAGCCAGCAGCCTGGGACACGTCCTGCCCCTGTCCCACTGACCGCACATCCCACGCTTTGGAGTCAGTATCCGAGTCGTGCCTGTGTGCAGAGGGCACAGCCAACAAACCCCACAGGGCTGAGCATTACAAATGCCATTTTCCCTCCTTTCAGTGCCACCTCACACTCAAAGAGGCAAAATAAAAACAGTAAAAGCCTGTCAAGGGGTTTGCCTTCCCCACCCCTTGACCCACCTTGGAAAGTATTGGTCACTGAGCTGAAGTGGGTGAATAAGCTGGAACTGGAAAATAGGTGCTTTCTCCACAGGCAAGAGAGGCTGGTTCTGACACAATCCTGAGGCTGGGGAAGGGGAAGGAATCTGAGCAGTCCCAGGATAACTCTGGGCTCTCAGCACAGCCCAGGGCAGTTCCATCCCATCTGCATCTGGAAGCACCCACAGCAGGGATGGCCCAGGAAGGGGAGACTTCACTTTGGAGGGGCAATTTATCCTTGCAACAACATTCAGGTAACAGCAATTTGCAGGAATTATTATAAAAATAAGCAGCCTGAGGTAGGGAAACCACTGGGGAAAAAAATGGAATTTATGTTTTGATTACTGTGCTGGACTTCTGCTTTTTGACAGAGAAAATACGTTTTTTGAAAGATTTTAAGTATTGCTGAACAAGGGCCTGGAGTGACAGGATAAGAGGGAATGGCTTCCCACTGCCAGAGGGCAGGGATAGATGGGATATCGGGCAGAAATTGCCAGGTTGGACAGGGCTTGGAGCAGCCTGGGATAGTGGAAACTGTCCCTTCCCAAGGCAGGGGGTGGAAGGGGATGGGCTTTAAGGTCCCTTCCAACCCAGCCCATTGTGGGCTGATTTGACAGCTCCGAGAAGCAGCTGCAGCAGTTTCACAGCCAGCACAGCTGAAGCTGCTTTTCTGTGTCGGCTTTTATGGCAAATTCAATGCCAAAAGGAAAATATAGGTATGCCATAAAATTTTTATGACTTCATCCTCAAAATATCTCCAAAGCAGCTTGTTTACGTAGAGGGCACGTTCTCCTGGTGATCTCAGGAGCTCCCTCAGGAGATCCAACAGCCCCAGCCCCGCTCTCCTCCCCCGTGCACAGGCACCATCCCATCTATCGCACCCGAGGCTCTCCACGTGTGCTCCATCCAGCTGGATTTAAGCTGCTGGGGGCCCTGCATAGACTCTCACACCAATCCCGCATCTTGTCACCAAAACCAAGGAGAAACCTGCTCCAGCTTCCCTCTGAGGAGAATTTCTTATACATTTGGATCCTCGAGGAGCACGTCTCGGATTGCCAGGGCAGCGGCTCCCTGGGAAGCAGCAGGAGGGGGGGAATGAGATGGGCTTTAGGGTCCCTTCCAACCCAAACCATTCTGGGATCCTGTGAACTTCTAAAATGGGTTTGTTCAGGAGCAAACCCCTTCCAAGGCTCCAGTCAAATGCTGACCCCTGCAGAGGGATGGAAGGATGGCCTGGACACCCTGAAGAACAGGGCCGGGACACGGGACAGGCCACAGCACCCAAATCTACCCCTCCGCACCATCCAGACCCAGACCCAGACCTTACATCCAGACCCTCCACTGACCTTACATCAACATCCGCCCACCACCCAACGCCACCAGAGCCCGCCTTGCTGGGTGTTTTCCAAACACTAAAGCAAGGGAAGCTCTGCTGGAGCAGCAGCTGTGGGGACAGGTCCATGGCATGTCCCTCCTCACCACAGCGTTGGGCACACGCCGGGCCCCAGGCACAGAGGAGAGTCCCTGAGCCACAGCAGAGACTTGTCACCCTGGCTGTGACCTCTGGGCTCACACCCACTCACACCAGAGCATTTTCCTTTCCTCAAAGACAATTAATTTCTTAACAAACACATTCTGCAGAAGGCGTTTTGTAGAGTTAGTCTGAAATAAAAATAAGCACACTCAAAACTCTGATTGGATTTTGCCAAAGCAGCCAGGCTAAAATAATACATTTTAAATGTCTTAAACTGTGCACTTCCCAAGTAATTAAATTACAGCGTTCCTGCACGACGGCTTCTCTCCCATCCATTTAAGCATTAAAGTTGTCAGGCAGCCTTGAGATGGAAAATACCAGGCTGCAGGGAAGGGTTTGGGAGGAGGGTGGAGCGGGGTGAGTTTGAGCAGCCGTGGGGCAGGGACGTGCTCCAGCCACCAGCACCAGCCAGAGAGGTGCCCCACACAGGGGACAGCCACCCACTGCCACTGCCCAGAGAGGGCACACGGGTCTGGGGGCACGGGAGTGGCAGTGGTGATGGGGACAGCCACCCGTGGGCGACAGGGAGAGTCATCCACGGGTGACAGGACACCCACCCACGGGTGACAGGGACATCCAACCGTGTGTGACAGTGACACCCACCCACGGGTGACAGGGACACCCAGCCAGGCTGCTCCGTGCCCTTGCCCTCCCCGTGCTCCTCGGCCAGGGTGGCTGTGGGCGGCTCCGTGGCTCAGCCCCCACAGCTCCGCTGCATTATTTAAAAGCCTCCTTAAAATATCATCGTTCTGCTTCCGCTTAAGCAGAGCACCATGAGAGTCATGCTCTTGGAGCACCACTTGTCCTTGAATCCAGTCCTGCCCTCCCCATCTCATCGCTCCCCCTCGGGATTACAAGGGGGGCATCGCCTGCAGAGCCGTGCCCGCTGCTCCCAGTGCCACCCGCACCGCGGGCAGGGCTGTCCCCAGGGCGGCCCAGGGGCTGGGCAGGAGAAACCCCTTGGGCTGCATGTGCACAGGGCTGGGCAGCGCTGCTCCAGGGCCAAAGCCACGCTGGAGAGCCGGGAGCAGCCAGAGCAGCTGGGCAGGTACTGCAAAGCAAAGCCAACTTTGCTTTATCCGACACCTGGAAGAGGAGATCCATCTCCGCTGCTCACACCAGCCCGGGCACCTGCAAAGTCCTCATTTATCACGGAATCCTGGAATCGCTGAGGTTGGAAGGAGCTGGAGGATGACAGAGCCAGCCCCGAGGCAGCACTGGCTGCACCGAAGGCGGCAGCCAGGGAGGAGGGTGCCCTGCCAGGTCCCGTGCACTGCCCTGGATTCGGAGCGCAGCTGGAAAATGAATGTGTGTCCAAACCTAATGCTGGTTTAACACTGCAGTGTGATGAGAGGGGAGAAATCCAGACCCCACCAGGCCCCGGCCTCACCTCGGAGCTGCAAACTCCTGGGGAGCCACTGGGAATGCAAAAGCAGCACAAATCAGCAGATTGTGTTTACTCAACTGGTTCCTTTTTCTTCCCTTTTGAGTTATTCCTGCCTCCTTTGTAGCCATTATAAGCTACTGTCCTGGGGGGAAAAGCATTGTGAATTCAGCATAAATCCATTCTGTTCACTGGATTAGTCTTAATTTGCAGCAAGAAAATGAAGATCAGGCGATGAGCCATAAAAGTCAGCCTGATGTGGAGAGTACTGAAACAATATGGAGCTTGATATCAAAATAATTGTACCATTTGCATGTGAGAGTTTAAAACTGCTCATAATTGCAGCAAGACTTAAATAAACCACAGTTTCCTAAATATGTGAGGTAGTTATTATGGTTAATGCTTGGAAAAAGAAACGTGGGGAAAAAGAAGACACAGCTCCTGGAACACTGCTAAGAAATACCTGCTTCCACTTACACCCCTTGGCAAGCACAAGACTCAACTCCTATTCCCAAAGGAATTCTGCAGCCCAAGGTGACCTGGGTGCATTTCCCAACCCATCAGGCTGGGGTTGGTTTGGCCTCCTCCAAGCCCACATCCGTGGCACAGAGTCCAGGACGCCGCGTGCCTCGCAGGGCCATTCCAGCGGCAATAATACCCCGATGCCACAGAGGGAATTTGTGTTTTAATAAAATCATCCTTGCTTCCAGCCCGTGGGTGACCCGGGCATGTTCAAAGCTGTGGAAGGAACCGCCGGGGATGGTGGATGCTGATGGTGCTCACACCCGGGGGCCCTGCAGGGCTCCAGCCCCTCCCAGGCTGAGATTCCTCCTGCTCTGCCAGCGCTTGGCAGCTGCACCAGGAACCCCTCCAGGAGGGGGAACAGCTGAGGGATGTTCCATGGGATCATAGAATCATCCCAGGTTTGGAAGGGACCTTAAAGCCCATCCAGTGCCACCCCTGCCATGGCAGGGACACCTCCCACTGTCCCAGGCTGCTCCAAGCCCCAGTGTCCAGCCTGGCCTTGGGCACTTGGGATCCAGGGGCAGCCTCAGCTGCTCTGGGCACCCTGTGCCAGGGCCTCCCCACCCTCACAGGGAACAATTTCTTCCTAAAATCTCCTCTAAATCTCTCCTGTTTCCCAGGGGATGAGGAAGAAAGCAAACTTTACTTCTCAAGGTTTATCTGCCCAGATCACCTTTACGTAATTCCAATGTCAGCAACTTTACTTCCACAGATTCCTCCCTGTACCTTCACCATCCCCAAATGCTCAGCTCGCCCCAGATTTGAAAACCATGCTAGGGAGGGAAACTGTTTTCTGCCCTCCCTTCTTCCCCCTTTACTCACTTGTTTTTCAGCTCTTATCTTACAAACGTTAGCAACACTTCTCTAATGATGGAAGATTCTCACCCCTTTGGGTGGGAAGGATGGGTTTCCTCTCGGGGGATGGTGCCCGGCCTCTCCTCACGCTGCCCAGGCCCCACGGAATATGAACTCCACCCATTTGCCTTTGCAGATAAAATTTTTTGTTGAGGCTCGCGCCGGAGTTAATGGTCAAAGCTGCCGCCATCAATTATGGATGAGCACAAATAGATAGTTGTGCTCTGTAAATTGCCCATGCGCAGGCATGGGCTCGGCAAAGGGCTATTTCTGAACTGCTGATGGCCCCGAACCAGCCCCGCAGCGGCGGAGCCTGGCACAGCCCAGCTCCCATCCCAGCCCAGCTCCCATCCCAGCCCAGCTCCAGGCACAGCCCAGCTCCCATCCCAGCCCAGCTCCCATCCCAGCTCAGCTCCGAGCACAGCCCAGCTCCCATCCCAGCCCAGCTCCGAGCACAGCCCAGCTCCCATCCCAGCCCAGCTCCCATCCCAGCCCAGCTCCAGGCACAGCTCAGCTCCCATCCCAGCCCAGCTCCCATCCCAGCCCAGCTCCGAGCACAGCCCAGCTCCCATCCCAGCCCAGCTCCCATCCCAGCCCAGCTCCAGGCACAGCCCAGCTCCCATCCCAGCCCAGCTCCGAGCACAGCCCAGCTCCCATCCCAGCCCAGCTCCGAGCACAGCCCAGCTCCCATCCCAGCCCAGCTCCCATCCCAGCCCAGCTCCAGGCACAGCCCAGCTCCCATCCCAGCCCAGCTCCGAGCACAGCCCAGCTCCCATCCCAGCCCAGCTCCAGGCACAGCCCAGCTCCGAGCACAGCCCAGCTCCCATCCCAGCCCAGCTCCAGGCACAGCCCGGCTCCCATCCCAGCCCAGCTCCCATCCCAGCCTAGCTCCCATCCCAGCCTGGCTCCAGGCGCTCCTGGGCACAGTTCCTCCTCCTGGGAGCATGCTCTGGGGCGCTCTGGGCAAGGCTTTGCACTGCTGCAGCTGTGATAGAAAGGGGCTGGTATCAAAGAATCTGGGAATTCTACAGTGGCTTGGCCTGGAAGGGACCTTAAAGACCCATTCCACCCCTGCCATAGGCAGGGACACCTTCCACTGTCCCAGGCTGCTCCAAGCCCCAGTGTCCAGCCTGGCCTTGGGCACTGCCAGGGATCCAGGGGCAGCCCCAGCTGCTCTGGGCACCCTGTGCCAGGGCCTCACCAGCCTCATTGTAAAAACTTCTTCCTACTATGTAATTTTAAGTCTGAGAACAGCAAGGCTGGTGCCAGTCTCACTTTGAGAAGTTGTTCCCTGTGGGAGCAGCACCACATCCCAAACCACCCCCAGCACCAGGATCAGGGCTGGATCCATTTTACTGAAAAGAACTTTAAAGAAGATACGGCAAATTAGGAGAGAGAAGAACCCAGGCTGTGACGTCTCCACGGTCCAAAGCAGGTGGAGACCCGGGCTGCCGTCCCTCCTCCCTGCTGTGCATCATCTCAGGGAAGCAAAGCCACATCCTTTGTTTCCAGCAGCGGTGCGGCAGATTGCAATTTTCCAAGCCAAACGCTGCAACTACATCATTTTCAAAAAAAGGCTTGAAGTGATCCCAGATATTCTCCCCGAGCATCTGGGCAGGCTCCCCAGTGGGACTGAACTGGAGCATTTAAAAGGATAAAAGAGAGCAGTCCTTTGCCCGTTCGCCTTCCGCAGGAGGAGGCAGCCAGGCTGTGCCCGGCGGTGACAGCGGCGGTGATGCCTGGGGAGTCCTGTCCGGCTCCTGCCACAGCCCGGCAGGGAAGATGCCAAACACAAAGCTCTTTTTGCAAAGGCAGAGCCGAGGTTTGCTCAGGTGAGCGCCGCGGGGACGCACCTGAGTCCTCGTATTTGCAGCTGTTTCCCGGCGAACGCATTTATTCCCGTAAACTTTTGCCTTTCATATTCCAATTCGGTCCCTGAGCTGGAGCGGGGCCAGAAACATGTCATTTGGTGAAAAGCCCCCGAGCTGGCTCCTCTCCCGCCCCCACCCCTGTCACAGGCGTAGTCGCTGTCTCTCCCTTTTACATAATCCCAGCGGATCGGGAGCGCCTGGCAGCCGGGGGAGGCAGCCCGGGGTCGGGAGCATCCCGGGAGCGGAGCGGGAGCTGCGGGGCAGCGCTGCCGCGGGGGCGGCACAGCGCTCGGGGGCGCAGGGGGGCGGCTCTCGGTATTTTTAGCGTGAATCGAGGGCCAGCGTGGCTGTCGTGGCCTTTGGAGCAGCTCACGCTGCAGAGCTCAGCATCAAGGACATAATTCAGGCAGAAAATGAATTGGGAAGGACTTCAGGTTCAAATGTGAGGGAGCTGAGGACTTTACAGAATTATTGTTGCAGCCGTTGGGAAAAGCCTTTGGCTTTGGATTTCCCTCGGGCTGAGGAATCAGTCCCAAGGTGAAGGCGAAATTCCAGCTCCACTGGTTGGTAGGCGCTTCCCACCAAAGGTTATCGCGACTCAGCAGCGTCGCAGCTGAGCCCGAGGGTTACTCAGCTCTTCCTCCCAATTCCCCTGCGCTGCTTCTCTTGGGGGAGAAATCAGCTCTGCATACGGAGCGATTTGCGAGAAGAAACAGAGATTAGTCATAAAGATAAAACCTCAGCCTTGTCGCCAACGAGCTGCTATTCCTGGTGCAATTCCCAGGTCTGGGGCAGACGGAGTGCCGGGGCTGTGAGAACTCCGCTGGGACAATCCACCCTCACTCTCCAAACCTTACCCAGGAATAAGGCAGAAAGGACTCGCAAAGGCCCAACTGTGGAGGCTGCAGGAGCAAGGAATTGCGGTTACCCAGAGTGCTGGTTCCCTGGGGGAGAGCGCCGCCGGGAGCCCGGGGAAATCGGGGGATAACTGCGGGCAATTAGCACACAGTGCCCGTGCAGCCAGCGAGCATGGCTGGGGAGCAGGTCCTGCCTCCCAGAGACACCCCAGGAGCATGGCTGGGGAGCAGGTCCTGCCTCCCAGAGACACCCCATGAGCATGGCTGGAGAGCAGGTCCTGCCTCCCAGAGACACCATCAAAGACTCGTCTCCTACAGATGAGCTTACAGGGAAACTGAGGCACGATGGCTTGGATGGGGCTGCCAGAGGGGTCAGGGGTCACAGGAGCTGCTGGCTGCCACTGCTCCACTGGGGAGGTGCTTAAAGGACAAGTTTCACTGATTTTGAGTGTCCTGTTTTCGGACAGGACCCTCTGCCACGCCCCAAACACTGCCCTCCCCACGGCTGGGGCTGGACCGCAGCACCCAGGATCCCCCTGGACACTGCCCCTGCCATGCCACCCCCAGCCCCTCGTCCGGCTGGGACCTGGCTCCAGGAGACATTTATTAACCAGCAGTTCTGCCCTGGCCACAGGCTCACGAAGGACTTCTGCTGCCAGCACCATGCCAGGAGGGTGCAATGTCCCTGCTGAAAGTTGGTCATGGCTGAAGGACAGGGACAAGCAGCTGGAAAGGCCGGGCTTCCACCCGGGCCAAGCCTCCCTGCCGTTTATCAACCATCCACACAAAGCACAGAAAATTACATCTGAGCACCCCATCCACCGTGCCTCCAGTCTGCACAGTTCCTGGAGAGTTAATACTGACATTTTCCGAGGTGCAGGATCGCCCTGCACTGGCTGCAGCACCCCTGGATCCGAGAGTGGCTGCTGAACCCAGAGTGGCTTTGCAGCCGTCCCAGGACCCCAAACCCAGCATTAACACAAAACTGCATCCTGCAGCTCCCCTGGGCAGGTCTGGTGGCATAGGAGCCCTGGCTGGTATCCCACGGGCTGGGAACCAGCAGGATGAAGCTGCCTGGAGCCCCACGCCCCCCAGCCTGCCCAAGGAGCCCTCCAGTGCCAGCTGCCTTCTCCAGCAGCAGCTCCACCTCAGGCATGGGGTGCAGAGATCCCAGGCTGTCCCCTTCTCCCAGTCCGAATGTCACCCATTAGTGGCTGAAAGGGACACCCTGAACAGGCAAAAGCCAGCACCAAAGGCACACAAATCCTTCTCACTCGCAGCCAAAGGCAGGACAGAGAAGCTGATCAGCTGCCCACACCGAGCACTTCGGACTGAACTCACAGCCATTCCTTATTTTTCCTGCCTAGGTTAGGAGGAATAAAACCCTGTGAGAGGCAGGAGGCATTCCATAAGAACGCCTGAGATTTTGTTTTCTGCATTTGCCTAAAATTGGCTTTGATCTCATCTTCCCCAAGTGAACCAGGTGAAAAGTCCGTGAGCCACCCCCACGGTGGATTGATACCCAAGGCAGACGCCTCTGCTCCACTCTGCAAACCAACTTTCCTTGTCCAGCCCCAAGCATGATTTGCTAATTTATTTTTCTACTCATTAGCACCAATATTAGTTATATTGAACACTTAATAGGAACCATCTTACCACCACTGTCACAGATTCACGACGTTGTATAGAATCTCCCCAAGCAAGCGGGATTTTGGTATAAAATCACAAACACATTTGCCTGCAAAAACATAAACACCCCAAAGCTTCCCCGTTACGCCCAAGTTTAAAAATCTATTAATAACCTGAGGAGAGAGCTCCTCTGCAAAACCAGGTGCATCCAGGCAGGCAAAGTAAAGAGCTATTACACTGCAAGGGAACAAAGACCGAGACCGTGCCCATACCTATATTTCATGCCCGTTTGCTTTGCGGTGGATTCTTTTAATGAAATGTGGTGCTGCGGGGTAAATGTCCCCAAACTGCGAGCGATAATAGCCACTGTCCGAAATTTTGCCCGGGCTGCATTCACTACGTTCGGGGTGGTGGTGTTCTGCTTGCTGATGAGCCTGTCTTCACCATTTCTCTTCAAGTTGTGGTCTGTGCAGGCGATGGACACTTGCATCGCGCCCGCGGTGCCCCGGCCAGGTGGCGGGCGGACCCACGGCCCCCCACGGGCTGCAGCTGCCCAGCACGGCCGGCAAACCTCCGACCTGGGACTCTCCGAGCACCGGGGGCTCCGGCAGAGCCGCGCTGCGTGCCCGCGATGCCGGCGGCAGAGAAACGCGAACTTGCCACGGCAACCGCGCGAGCGGCTTCGGGCTCACTCCGGGCTCTCCGCGGCGATGCTGCTGCTCAGCCAGAAGCATCCATCCAGTCAGGTGCTCCCGGAGCGCCGCTCCTTCATGGTGATCGCTCCGCAGCCTCTCTGTCTCGCTGCAGGCTCCCGGCCGCTGGTTTTAAATCACTGCGGGCATCCTGCGAGCGCTGGCTCCGGCGCCGCTGGACCGCGAAGTGCTGAGCAGGCACAGCCGAGCCCCGTCCCTCGCCAGCGCGTCCCTAAGGAGCGGCAGCATCCATCGGTGTCCTTCGCCCAGGCGCAGCAGCGCTACCTCCCACCCATGGCAGCCCGCCGAGCGCTGGCAGCGGCTCCGCAGCGGCCCCGGGATCCCCCCGCCAGAGCCTGCGGGGAGGATGGGAAGGATGGGAAGGATGCGAACGACGGGCCTCCTTTGTGCTCGGAGGGAAGGCAGGCGATTCAGGCAGATCCGCCCGCAAAAATCGCTGCCGGCATCGCTCAGCAAGGTCTTCTGTAGCGGGCAGCAATTCGGTGTTAAAATGGGTTAATTATGGGGGAAAGGGAAAAAAAAAAATAAGGGGGAGGGGGAGGAAAATCGCTGTGCCCCGGTGTGTGAGGGAGTTAACACGTTAATCCCGTGTTTTGGCACCCGGAGCCGCCGCCCGCAGCCCCCGGCTGGCAGCAGGGCCGGGGTTAATCCCGCTCCCCCAGCATCGCCAGCGGAATGAGCCGCAGCGCAAAGGCTTCAGAGCAAAACCAGAGCGTCCCTCAGCAGAGCAAACCATCCCCATCTCCGGCTGCGGCCGAGGCTGCGGTCGGAGCCCGGCACTGCCCGGTGCCACCTCTCCTGTGGCGCTGGCTCTGGGCACCCAGGGGACCCCCAGGCTGCGGAGCTGCCCACGGGAGCGGTGGGAGGGTGACAGGGACAGGGAGGTTTGGAGACCCCCGCCCGTCACTGTCACCAGCAGAGCGGCCCTGGGGAGGGACAGGCAGTGGGTGTCCCTGGGTGCAGCCCCACAGCAGAGGATGCCCGAGTGTGGCAGGGCAGGTGGGTGAGGGCAGGGTCACCCGTGGTCCCTTTTCCACCTTGCGCAGGCCCTGAAAAATGGTTCGGGGGGCCGCACTCCTTCATCTGCCCCAGACTGCCCGAGGGGTTGGGACGAGGGGGCACCTCCGGAGCTCCTCCTGCCCACCCCCCACTCACTGCCAGGCCCAGGCCCCGTGCCCTTGGGGTGTGAGCAGCTCCCAGGCTGGACCCTCCTGCAGTGACCTGCGACACACCCAGAAGTGGAGCAGGAGCAGTGGCAGAGGGGGCTGGGAATGCTGGCTGGGGGATCACAACCTGCTTTGAGCTCAGGGTGGCAGAGTTTTGACCCCTGCCCTGCAGCGGGGGCACACCACGGTGCCCCCCCTCCATCCTGCTGAGGAGGGGGCGTGTGGGAGCGCTGGGGGGGCAGCTGGCAGCCAGCCGAGGCCACCCACCACCCCGTGACAGGGGAAGAGCTTCTGCCGATCCCGCTGCAGCTCCTCTCCTGATGGCTCATGAACAGGTACCCAGCATATTCCTCTGAGGATGGAAAGCATTAAGTCAAACAAAGACAGTTACTGTAGGATGTTTTCCCAAAGAGGATTAAAAGTTAATCACACAGCAGACCCACCAACTCCCAGCTGTCAGGGGTCTCCTTGGGCTCACCCTCAGGCAGGGATTTGGGGGGAGCAGGACCCCTTGGAGAGTTTCCAGACACCTCATCAGTGAGTCAGTATCGCAGACCACCAGCAAACCCAGCAGAGTGAGGCATCGGGGGGCACAAGCCATGGGGGCACTGACACCAAGGTGCTCCTTGCATCCAGGACATCCTCAGGGTCTCCATGGTCCCAGGGGATGCAGCTGGAGCATTGGTGGTAGCACCCACTTGGTTTTGGAGCCCTGTTCTGTGTTTCAGAGCCCAAAGCCGGACTGACAAACCTGGAAATGTTCCCCTCTCTGATGGTTTCACACCCCCTCGCTGGGCATAGGCACTCCAAGGTGCCTTTTACCTCTGTTCTGTACATCTCTGGAGAGTTCCCACTGCAGCCAGATCTGCCAAATGCTGTGCCTTGGTCCTGGGGATGAGCCCAGGCCCTGGTCACCATCCCCACTGCCAGGGCTGCCCGTGCCCTGAGGTACCGGGCTGGGCCAGGGAAGGGGACAGAAAGGGACAGTCCTGCTCTGCACTGGCACATCCCACAGAGCATCTTACCTCAAGCTGCTTAGCTTTGGAGGGGTTACAGTCTCTCCACAGAGTATGTATTTAAATATGGGATTTATTTCATTTCCCCGAGCAAGATAATCACTCCTAGAGTAAAACGTTGGAGTAACATAATTCTGTATGATGAAAACCCTGAGCTTATAGAAGAGGAGCTACGTGACAACCCTGGCAGAGGACTCAGCCACAAGCCTGTGGCCAGGCTCCCTGTGACACCTCAGTGCCACCAAATCACTGTGACAAGATGCCCGCCTGCACTTCCCCCTGAGCAAGACAATCGCTCATTAAATAACTTGCTCAAAAAGCTTCATCAAGCAAATGTGATTTAACACAGCTGCTTGTGACCACCCTGTGACCCTCCCGGCCCCGGAGCCACTGCAGCCACCCCGGGGGCCAAATCAAAGCCACCAGACCCAGGGCAAGCAGGGGCTGTGGGGCAGGGCGAGCCCAGGAGCTGCCCTGGGGCTCTACACAAACGCATCCCTTGCCCGGAGCTCTGTCCCCAGTACCTTGCAGGGGCAGGATGATGCACACCCTGTGGGGAGCAGGATGGAAACCTTCAAAAAGCAAAAAAATGCTTTATCCAGCCCCCTCAGGCCCCTGTGGAGGCTGGAAGGGGCAGTGGGGCCGGGCACAGCACGGGGGCGAGGGAGGAGCCCTTCCCAGTGCCCCTGCAGGGCCTCTGCTCCAGGGTCAGTCGGCAGCACGGCTCTGGCTGCAACCAGAGGCGGAAAGATGCTTCTGCAGCCCGAAATGCGAACATGAATCAAGGTCCTGCAGTCTGGGCTGGGTGAAACCTCGTGAGCTGCTGCAGCCCTGGCCCAGCACGGCTGGAGCTGAGCACACTGCTTGCCCCTTCCTTTTTTATTTTATATTTCACCTTACAGTGGAGCTCCTTTGAAATACGATGCCAAGCCCGGCTGGAGATTCTGCTCCTCATGGCTGCAGTCACAGGCTATTTACCCTCCCTGCCATGGCAGGGTGTTGGGACTGGGTGGTGTTTAAGGCCCCCTCCAGCCACACCAGTCTGTGATTCCAGCAATCCAGCTCACAGTAATGATGCCAACCCAGCCTGTCTGAGCTCTTTAACTGAAACTCTTCCATGTCGGGAGAAGACAACAACTGAATTTAGCAGCAAACCTGCAGCAGTGCCTGTGACAGAGGGGTGGCTGCCCCTGGATCCCTGGCAGTGTCCAAGGCCAGGTTGGATGGGACTTGGAGCAGCTTGGGACAGTGGAAGGTATCCCTGCCCATGGCAGGGAGTAGAACAAGGTGGGCATTGATGTCTCTTCCAACCCAAACCGTTCTGGGACTCTGTGATTAATGTTAGAAGTGTTCCCTCTGCTCCCAGTGCTGGAGGGTCCTGCCCTCACCTTGGCCAGAGCAGCCCCAGGGCCGGTGAGAGGTGGCAGGATGGAACAGTCAGTGCTTCCAGGCTGGAGACACATCAAAAATATGGTTTCAGCCTTCATGGAGAGAGCTTTAACCCTGTTGGACACTCAGACAGATGCTCAGTGAGAGTCTGCATGCAACGCCCTTGGATGGGCCAGACCTCAGGAGACTGCATGGAAGCACTGAAAACGCAGCTGGCAGAGCCATGAGGGCAGGATCCTGCTCCAAAACCGGAGCCTTGGAGCTTTTCCACCCAAACAAACGCCCTTCTTTATTTAACCCAACAGCCCAGACCTGGCTACAGCCCCCACATTCTGTCCACAGCCCCAGAGCCACATTCCCAAAATCCAGAGCAGACACTGCCGGCTGCAGCCTCTCTCCAGGACTGGCCTTCCCGAGAATTATCTCGATATGCTGCCACAAATCACTGATTTCCAGGCTCCCGGCCGCAGCTCTGCCGCAGCGCAGCAGGGCTCGCTCAGGGCGATCCCACCTTCTGTCCCAATAAAAGTTTCCTCGGGCCCCAAGAGCTGTGATGGCAAACACGGCCCGTGCTGTCGCTCAGCCAGCTCCCTCCGCCCGCAGAGCTGCTCGGGAACAGGCTTCCCGCTGGGATAATTACCCGGGATTGCGGCGGTTCCTTACATCTCCCTAAACCGGGCTGATACGGGCACGGGTGAGATAAGGAGCGCTGCCCCGGGAGGGAGCTCCCAGCCGGGGAGGGCTCCTGCCGGCAGCGGCAGCACCGGACCCCGCGGCGATTTGCAGCGCTTTGGGGAGGGTCTGAACCCGCCAGGAATGGCTCTTTTTGATAACACTGCTGGGAGCCGGGCGAGGAAATGAGCTGCAGAACAAAAGCTCGGCGCTTACCGAGCCCACAGCCATCGCATTTCCGCTGGTTTCACATCAAAAACTCCATTTGCACTTGTAATTGTACTTGAGGAAAACTGATCAAAATTCCTATTAAATGGTTTTTAGTTAAAAGGCGTCGTTCTGGCAGGTTTTGAGCCAGGCTGGGGGCGGTGCCCAGCCCGGGGTTCCTGTGATGGCACCCGAGATCTGTCATCCCTGCCGGAGGGCTGCATCCACCCGGAATAGACCAAACCTGGGAGTGTGACAGCTCCGAGCCACGCTGGTCTGCCAGCACGGGCTTGGGACAAGGCTGGGGTGTGATAAATCCGGCACCAGCACTGCCCCTGGAGCCCTGGCAGTGCCCAAGGCCAGGCTGGACATTGGGGCTTGGAGCAGCCTGGGACAGTGAAGGTGTCCCTCCCTGCCCATGGCAGGGGTGGGTGGCACTGGGTGGGCTCGAAGGTCCCTCCCGACCCAAACCAGGCTGGGATTCTGTGCTGCTCTAAATTCCTGGACAAACTCCCGTCTAATCCCCACCCCCCCCCCCCCGGGTGTCCAAGGCCACGGCACCCACGGGAGCCCCCAGCACCCCGGGTACCCTGGCTCTGGCAGCTCTGCAATATTAAATAACTCATCTTTTGATACAACAGGAAAGAATCAATGCTGGGCCCCAGCCCGGAGCTCTCCGTGTCTGACATGGAGGGTGGAACTCATCGGGCGCCCAATCCCATTAATTGGCCGCTTGTCCCCGTGGAGAGAACACCCCCCTGCAGTGCCTGTTGCCCATTAGCTGCTGGATCCCCCGCTCCAAAGCAGGTAATTTAATTTTTCCATGCTATCTATTCCATTTCTCAGCTGACTGCAAGCCGGTGCCTCACATGAAGGGCTCCAGAAGTCACCATTATATTAATGTATCGTGCTACACTGAGCACTTAATGGTCTTTAAAGTCCCTCCAGCTCAAGCCATTCTGTGATTCTGTGATTAAATATGATTAAAACACTCAGAGCTGCACGAAGCTCCACTGCACAGTACAAGAGGGTTTTCTGTTTTATTCCCCCCGAGAGCCCCTGACATGGTATCCAGTCCCTGAGCATCCGTGCCAGGCCCAGAGCAGAGGAGCATCCCCGGCAGCAGCAGCAGAACCCTCGGGCATTCGGGGCTGTTGTGCCAGCTCGTGGCCAAGAAATGATTTTCCCTTTTGCCATCCGTGTGTTCCACACTGTGCACGCACAAAATGCAGATCTGCCCCGTGTGCTTCGCATCACCTGATGGATAAATGTATTCCAAATAAAGCTCAGCCCAAGCTGTGTTCTTGCAGCTTGGCTGTGCTTGTTGAATAGCAGATTTTAGGCAATTATGTACATTGCTCTGTTATCCACACACGACAGATCTCACCCAAGCATTTCTTGTAGCAGCTTAGAGCTCTAAATTAGCTTGTACGGAGGAACGCAGGTGTGGGGTTTGGCTCTGGGTAACAAACACACAGCTCCGAGCTGCCCTGCTCCGGGACACGCTGGAGCAGATGGGGGAGCAATTACGGAGCAACAACTTCTGATTCTTTGAGATTAACTGGCAGAGGGTCAGAACAAAGACGAGCTACAGCAGACTGTGCTGTTTGGGAAACTTTTGCAATGAATACCCCTTCAAAAAACCTCTCCCCCTCCTGGGAACCCTCAGTTTTCACCTCCTCCTCCAGCCGATGCAGGGACTTGGCCCCTCTGTGAGCAGCTCAGTGAAAGCCAAGTGTCTCCATCAGTCATTATCTTACATAAGTCACCGCTGCATAATAAGCACTATTAAAAATATCACCTTCCCAAATAGCATTTTTCAAAGAAGAATTTTAATTCTTCTCCCGAGAGTCTCTCTTTCAGCTGCAACAGCATTTCTCATTATTAAAGTGAGTGGCACAGGGTACGAATCCCATCAGCTGCATCCAGCAGAACTGGCACAAGACCTTGCTCCCTGCTCCCGAGGCAAAACTCTTCACCCTGACCAGCATCCCAAAAGAATGAGGCATCTGCTGGAATTAATCGCTGAGGAGAATTAGCACATCACCCAGGACAAAGCCTTTTGCTGAAATCCAGCAGATTACCAGGGAACGATCTTCAGCCCCATTAATTTTAATGGATCCTTTTCCCACTGCCAGGCTCCTCTTCGGGGAAGGGATTCAGCAAAACCTGCTGTGTCAGCACTTCCTCTGCCTCGCGGTTACCAGCCCCCACTGCCGGTTAGAAATCAGCGTTTCAGGACTTCTGGAATCTGCTTTCCACCTGAGCAGGTGCAGGCACAGCACTCTGCTGCCAGGCAGGAGCCAGGGGCTGTGGTGACTCTTTAGCTCCCAAATTTTCCTTTGCTCCTTTCACTTCCAGGACTCTTTGCAAAGGCTTTTTACTTTTTTTTTTTTTTTTTTTAACTTTTTTTGGCCCACAAGGCAAGAGCACGATGTACCTCAGAGCAGCACAATGTCATGGAATGGTTTGGGTTGGAAGGGACCTTAAAGCCCACCCAGTGCCACCCCTGCCAAGGGCAGGGACACCTCCCACTGTCCCAGGCTGCTCCAAGCCCCAATGTCCAGCCCGGCCCTGGGCACTGCCAGGGCTCCAGGGGCAATGTCATTTCAGTAAATCAAGTGCAAGGCACTGTCAAGCCTTCAGGCGACCTCCAGCGACTGCCAAGCACTTCCAAGCCGAGGATTTCTGCATTCTCCAGGCCAGTGCTGGCCGGGCAAGCAGTCCCTGATCTCTGGGCACATCCCAAACATTCAACAACCACTTTCACCCTGGAATGGCGCCCATTTAATTAACAAAAAGATTTGTGAGAGGATCATTACTTACTGCCAAATGCATAACCGCTCATTAGGCCCTCAGGGGAAATGAATAATTACTCCTGCAATCTACAGATTGTGTCTTTTTCTGCAGTGAAAAACGGTTTCATCTCCCCAGCTGGGGTGGGAAACCGAGGGCTGGGGGGAACCCTCAGCCCAGCAGCGGCTGGACCGTGGGGAGCAGCTCCCCCGACAGCCTCAGCCTGCCCGTGTGGACTCTCCAAGGATCCCCGTGTACTCCACAAACACCTCTGGAAAAAGCAGCAACCGTGCCACCGGAACGAGGGAAACGCTGTGCTGGCTTCTGGAGTCCTTCTGGCGCAGGGATGAAGCCAGCAACTATGAAAATACACTGAAAACAAGGAAGAAAAGGCTTATCAGGCAGTCACGGGTCTGCACAGGAGGTTTATCCATGGAAAAGCTGCCTTTCATCCAGCCTGCCCCCTCCCCAGCTGCCCACAGCCCTCCCCACACCACGGGGACAGGCAGAAACAGAGGGGTGCTCAACCCAGCGTGAGGAAAAACACAGAGCGATACAAACACATCTCAGCTGAGTGTTTTGACTGGCTTAGAGTGTGAAAAAGCAAGTACTGGTTCAAGGATGGGTGCGAGGAACAGCCCCACTGTGCTCCATGCCCACCCGCCGTGCCAGGCACGGTCGGCATCGCCGGAGCACCAAGGCTGGTGACACAGGGACCTGCTCTCCCCCGGCACTGAGGCTGACCAGAGCCTTGCCAGAGCCCGGATTTATCATTGTTTCCTACTTGAAATAAACCTGCAAGCCACGAGAGGACGTTTTGCTCCCAAACTCGCCCTCTGCTCAGCAGTTTGTGTCGGTGCAGCATCCGGCAGCGTCCCTTTCTCAGCAGAACCCAAAGTCAGCCCAAAGACTCCCGGATAAAACCTCTTTTAACCAGGACCACGTGGGCTGAGTTTCATCTCAGACTGCAGCCTTCAGGCCTGTCTATAAATACATCCAGAAATATCCCAAACTTTGGAGTCAGCCCCCGGAGAGGCGCCGGATGCGCTGTGCACCGGGGCAGCGGCTGCAGGAGCAGGAGCAGGCTCAGCAGGAGCACCTGCCCTGCATCGGGGCTGGAGCAGCATCTGCCAGCCCAGGCTTGGCAGCCAGACCTCCACAGGAGCAGAAGGTGTGGGGAGAAAAGCAGCAAACCCACAAATTCTTGCTGGGCAGCGGCCAGAGCAGCTGAGAGTCAGCTGGGATTTACTGCGGTGGTGGGGAATGAGGAGGACAAAATCTGCTTTGTTTTCCCCTCAAAACCAAGCACCTACAGCACGGGAACTTTCCACAGAAAGGTGGGAATAACCCTGGAAGTACCAGCACACTGAGCCTGAGCCTGTGCGTGGCTTTGTGAGGACTTCAGGGAATCACCAGGGCATGGTTTGGGTTGGAAGGGACTTTAAAGCTCATCCATGGGCAGGGACAGGACCCTACAAAAATACCAAAAAACCCAAGGAACTGAAATCATTAGAAAGAAGGACAGACATGGGGAGGTGTTCCATCACCACTGCACCAGGCGGCTGCTGTGTGGTTTGAACAGACTAAAAAAGATTAAAAAACCACTTAAGAGACATGCCTGTTAAAGAAAGGGCACAGCTGGATGCAGCTCTGTGGGTCAATCTGCACAGGAAATAGGGAAAACATTAAGGCTGTAAGATATATCCCAATAAATATAATGCAGCAGCACTGGGGACGGAGCAGATGACAGGATTACAGTGCAGGATTACACGACCCCATCAAGAGCCCTCCTATGTTTTGCCATCTAAAGATTAGATATTTTAAAGCTTCAGTGCACAAAATGAGCCTCACTGAGGAAGCCTGGGAAAGCAGCTATGGCGAAGGGATCATTCCCAAATTGCCCTCCTCTGGGGTAGCTCTGTGGGGGGATAAGAGAGCTGAAGAGGGGGCTCTGCTTGCTCAGGGTTAAATCCCCCCTTGGTGTTTAACACCTTGGATGGCCTTGGCTGATACCTGATAGCATCTTCAGCCTGCTGGTGCTTCCAGCATCCACACCACCATCCCGTGTCGGGGAGTTCCCCAGTTCCATTCCAACAGGCTGGGAAAGGGTTTCCTGTGCTCAAACCTGTTGTACAAAATGTCCTTTGCTCCCCCCTGCCCCAGTTCCTGCGTTGTGGGAGACGGTGAGTGACTGGCCACAGGCTGTTCCTGATTTAAACATGTTTGTAATCCCTGTCCATCATCTTTTCCCTAAGCCAAAAGCCTGTTTAATCGCCCAGTGCAGGGACAATCCCATGCCTCAGACCTTTCTGCTTCCCAGAGCCCAGGTTGCTGAAACCATTTGAAATGGGATGGCCAGCGCTGGCCAAGGGTTTGGGTGTCAGCTCCTGGCAGCTCCCACTGCAATCAGGAAAGGGAGAAGGGAAAAGGGAAGAGGGAAAATGGGGAAGGGGGAAGGGAAAAGGAGTAAGAGGAAAGGGAACACCCTGCTGCTGGCCAGCCTCTGTATAAAAGATCCAGTATCCTAAATTCCCAGGTTTTAATTTGTTGCTGAACCAACGAAAGCAACAGAAAGAGGACAGAGCTCTCTGAGGATGCAGGAACTCGGGGGTTTCCCTGCAGGACACTCCAGTGGGGTCATGCCAAGTGAAGTGGCTTTGCCAGGGATTTGTGTGCTGTGGGAAGAACTCGCCCTCCTGGAACAGAACCTCAGCTAGCATAAAACAGATAAGATAGGAACCCAAACCCCAGGCCGGCTGCAGAATGGGTTAATCCAGCAGCACCTCGGGGCTCTGTGACCTCCATAAATACTTTCCACCCCAGCATTTGCCAGCAGCATGTTTTGCAAGAGCTGCCTGGGTGCTCTTGCAGACACATCTACTCATATAGGATTTCTCCCCCAGGCCCTCCAAGCGCAGCTGCCCGAGCTCACAGACCCTGCTGGAATCAGGAAGGAGCAGAACATTGGGAGGTTTTACAGTCAGAGCCTCCCAGAGCGAGGACAGACCTCGAGCCCCACCAAAGTGTGCATGGAAAGGAGCTGTGCAATGCACACCTCCTTGGACAACAAGGCACCAAATCTGCTTTGTAAATGGTGTTCCATCTGAGAGGAATTCTGTTGTCATCAGAAATCAGCCCAGCTCATGCACTGCTGCACTTCAGGGTCTTCTGTAATAGCTGAACTGTGCTGCACTAGCTGAAGCAATGAAAGGGAAAAGAACTGATCAGCCTGTAAACGAACCAGCTTGTGTTTAGTAAGTGTTTCTTGTTCACAATACATTACTTCCCACATGTAATTGAATAAATCTTAATAAAAAAAGAGGTTCTATTGTGCTGGCTTTAGACTGGACCCAGGAGAGCTGAAGAAACATCCAGGAGGCAGAAAAAGAAAGAGAAAATGTCCAAACTCACAGGCAGACTAGAACACCATTTACAAAGCAGGTTTGGTGCCTTGCTGTCCAAGGAGGTGTGCATTGCACAGCTCCTTTCCATGCACACTTTGCTG
This sequence comes from Corvus moneduloides, assembly GCF_009650955.1. Lineage (NCBI taxonomy): Eukaryota > Metazoa > Chordata > Aves > Passeriformes > Corvidae > Corvus > Corvus moneduloides. Next base: position 26,959,563 of record NC_045485.1, read on the forward strand.
GGGCTCGAGGTTTGTCCTCGCACTGGGAGGCTCTGTACTTCTGGAAGAGAAAATTCCCTCTGGAAAGCAGCAGGTGATGGCTGCTGGAGCATCCCTGCCCTCAGCAGAGCCCTCTGCACAGCGCCTCTCCCACAGGATAAATTTCTGGGTACATGGAAAATGCAGTAAGTTATGGCTGCTTCTGTCAGTTGTGAAAAATGGACACACTTAAAACGGAGCAGAGGCTCAAATCCATCAGCTACAACAGAAATTAAGCACCTGCTTTATTCCCTATGACTGGTGGATCTGCTGAATGAGGGATACTCCACTTACTAAGCCAAGAAACAGAGGTGGCTGAAGGTGTGTGCAGGGAGCTCCTGCAGCCACAGCCCTGGGCAATGCCAGCTACCCCCACACCAGTCCCAGAATCTCTCATTAATTGCATTTTTCTACAGCTTAAAAACTCCCTCTCCATCAGGTTTGGGGGTGGAGTATCCAACCCTACAGAAATTTTCTCCCCAAGCTCTTTGCAGGTTTCTCCCCCAGGCTGGGCACATTTTGGTGCAGCGGAACAGAGAGATGAACATTGCTGTCAGCTTTTGGGTGATGCCTTTCGGACGTGGCACCAGCCTGGTCCTGGGTCAGGATGTGTCCCTGCACCAGGGCTTTTGCAGGACAATCTGTGGAGGATGCCTCAGACAGGGGATCACAACCCTTCATGGGAACACTGTGTGCTACACTTGTGCTCCTCAGTGAGGGCACAAGTTTTAAATTGTGTCTGCACGGACCAACACCATGGAAAAGTGCAGGATCAGAGAGAAACGAGGCAAATGGGGATTTTTCTGTGGGTACTGACACCAACCTCTTCAAACACAACTGCAATGTGGGACTAGGATCATCAGAAGGAGCAAAGGGATTTCCCATTAAAGGGTGGCGAGTTTCCAGGCCAGAAGCCCCAGTTAATGAGAGGATCTCGCTCGGGGACAGCAGTGCTCCTGCCAGCCTGGGAATTGCTCCTGGCACAGCTCTGCTCCGAGCATGGCATCCCTGGGATGCCGATCAAGCCTTGGGACACTCTCCCATTTCATCCCCCCAGCACTGTGGGCTCAGTTCCATCTCTCTTTCCGGGCTGCGTAACCCCAACTTGCTCCAAGGGTGCCCAGCCAGCCCAGCAGCATGGTGGCACAAAGGCCTTTGCCATTTCTCCTGGTCCTGACTCCAAGGCTGCTCTTTCACAGCCCCACTCCTCCCTGGACACTGTCTCCAAACACCACCAAATTCCTCCATCCAGCAGTGAAAGCTGGGACACAACTGGGCTGGATCCATAAAAATACCAGTCATGGTGTCTTATTTCAGTTTTAAGCTCAGACCAGCCACAGGCAAAGATCAACCTCTTGGGAAAGCAAATGTTTCAAAGAAAATTTGCTTTTATTAGAAGCAGAGAGAACTTGTTGACTTTCCATACAGGATGTCATCCTTTTAAAGCGAACCTCTCTGGCAGCAAAGCACAACGACAATTGCTGGACTAAGCACGCCGATGTCTTCTTCACCCACCATCCCCAGCCAACCCCTCTGTCCCCAGGCTGTTCCAGCTTCCTGCATGGGTGACACTCTTTCCCTTGGACACCCTTTCCAACCCGAAAGCCACATATTTCCCAGCCTGAACCCAGCCAGGGTTTTGGGCTCTCAGTTCTTTTGCTCCATTAGGAGGGTGAGGGTCTCAAGGTTCAGCTGAGCTGCAAAATTCAGTGTGATTTCAGTGTTCCAGGCCAGGCTGGACGAGGCTTGGAGCAACCTGTTCCAGTGGGAGGTGTCCCTGCCCATGGCAGGGGTGGCACTGGACGAGCTTTTAGGTCCCTTCCCACCCAAACCATTCCATGATTCTGCGATTAACGTTAGAAGAGAAGGATCAAATTCAGAGTTTGAAGAGAAGAGGCCACATGCATTCAGCTTTGCTCGAAGTCATCCTAATTCTCACAGCGCCCAGAAAAATCGGAGAAGTCACTGAGGGGCTCAGCCGCTGCCAGCCCACCCAGAGGCGTGCCCGGGTTCCTCCCTCAGCCCGGCTCTCCGGGCACTACGGAGCAGCCCAAGGCTGTGCCCACCTACCTGTACCTCATGCCGCTCGGGGCGCGGGTGCTGTCGTGCAGGGACAGCCCGTGCAGGTGCAGGAACCTCTCCAGCTGTTTCCTCTCGGCGCTGGGGCTGCGCGCCCCGGGCCAGCCGGCGGCGGGGCCGTGCGCCCTCGGCCCCCGGCTCACCCTGCGGCCCCGCGGCGGCCCCGGCTTGGGCGGGGGGATGTCGGCACACGCCGGCTTGTACAGGTGCATGGTGCCGCCGGGGCCCGCCGGGAGCAGAGCCCGGAGCCGCCCCCGCCCCGGGGCTGCGCTGCCCGGGACGAGCCCGGCGCTCTGGAGGGGTTTTACTCCCAGACATTCTTTACATCAGTGCAGCCGGCCCGTTTTGGTTGATGCCCAGGATGGATTTTGGCCAAGATCAGCAATCTTGTTCATCTGCTGAGACCTCTCATGGGCCAGTACTCCAAGGGATGAGGGCTGCTGGTGGGAATAGAGCACTGACCCCATTTCCCAGGTCTTATATTTAGATAATGAGAAATATTTGCTTGGGATTCAATCCAAGGCCAATAAACATAAACCAAATACTCTCACAGGGTGTATTTCAGGCCCTGGGCTGGCCAGATGAACACTGCAGGCATCTCCTCTGCAACTCACTAGAACATCTTGTTTTCTCACAGGGCACTGCGAGCTCTCACAGCTGGGGTTACCTGGTCTGGGAACTTCCCCAGCATCTGCAGCCTTCCGGGGTGTGACAATTCATATGAATTAAATTATGATGTTAACAATGATTTCACCACTGCTAAACAGCAAACAAGAAGGTTCTGGTTCACAGACTCACAGAATGGTTCGGGCTGGAAGGGACCTTAAAGACCATCGTATTCCAAACTCCCCTGCTGTGGCCAGGGCCACCTTCCACTATCCCAGGCTGCTCCAAGCCCTGTCCAACCTGGCCTTGAACAATCCAGGGATGGCTTTTATGGTCTTCATCCCTGCAACACCCTGAAAGGCCACAGTGACCTTTTCTGGCCACAGCAAACAATCCCGACAAGGTGTGGTTCATGCCACTGAGGCAGATGTCTGAGACTCTTCTATTTTCAAAACTCACCCCATTTCAGCCCCAAATACTTCAGAAAAATAAGTTAAATAATCAGGTGATGGATGTATAATGAACTCAACTAATCCTTAAATCTTTCAAAGCAGATAAAGAAGGACTGATCCCAACCTCAGAATATATTTGAAAAGCTCATAATTCAATGTCACAGAGGGGAGTTTGGCAGGGACTGTGGGATTACCCCGTTATTCTTCCTGTGTGACTGTCGGATCAGGGCACGGGTGGCCCTGGGTGTCCCCAGGAGGGTCCTGCCCAAGGATGGGGGTCCTGTTCCCACAGTACTGACCCCATCGTGGGGTGCAGGGGGGGATTTCAAGCCCAGCTCTTTGCAGCCCAAGGACACTCAAGGGAGGGCAGCGTGTCCCGAGGCCGTTCCTCGTAGGGACCTTGTGTTTCCTCCCCGCAGTGTAACTCCAACGCTGTACCTGTGATCTCTGCTGCAGCTGCCTTTGCTTTTACCTCCTGCCAGCCCCAGCTCTCTGCTCACCTATAATGCAAGGTGAACCAGTGCTAAGAAATATTTCTGCGAGCTCCTCTGAGTTTTTTGGACACAAGAGTTTTGCTGGAGTATCAGGGTCTTTAGACCTGGATCAGCATCTTTAGAAACTTAGCTCTCCCAGAAGTTATTCCCCAGCACTTTGCTTTTATGGTGCTGTTCCAGCCCCCGGGTGCGAACCACGGGCTGGTGGGGCTGGTGGGCACCGGACCCAGAATCTGCCCCCTCCCAGCCCTCAGACCCCTCATGCTCCCTTCAGGTGCTTGTGAACATTCCTGCATTAATACCCACTTGCTCCTTCTCTCCGTTTTACTCCCTTTTCTTTTCACTTATCCCCTTCCTAATTTTTATTGCCGTGACATTCTAACTCCTTTCTTACCCAAGAGCATCTGCAAGAGCTCGGTTTGTGCCGGGCACTGCAGGCATCCCCATCCTGCCTGGGATTAGGGACGATCTCGGCCGATTCTCAGCTGAAATCCCGGCTGTTACCGAAGTGAGGTGAAGGAAACCCCCAGAGTGAGGTGAAGGAAACCCCCACCCTCCCTCGCCGGTCCCAGCGCTGCTCCGAGCCGCTCCCGGGGTGCGGCTCCTCGGGACGGGGACAGCGGCACCCCGGGCAGTTCCTGCTGAGGTTCGATTTCAGAGCGGGTCTGACCCCGCACAGGAGATTGGAGACTCGCACGTCTAATTTCCACTAATACCAAGATCCCCTTATATTTTTTTAAAGGAGCAAGATCGGATTCTGGAGGCTACGACATTTAAGACCGATGGGATGAGAGATGCAGCGGCTGCAGGTTCCCCCTCCCGGGGGGCTCCTTCCCAGGCTGAGCCCCGCCGCTGCCCGGGCAGGAAGGGGGGGGACAGGGACCCTCCTGGCACCCACACCGTCCCTGCTCGGCAGCAGCAACTTTTCAACTCTATTCAAGCAAAAGTACAATCACTTGGACAAATTAGAAACAAGGCTCAACAACCACACGCAGCTTGTGCTGAAGAAGTTGTGGGAATCAAGAGACAAGTTTGCAGGATATTCAGCTCTGTAAAGCGTGAATAACCAGAAAAATCAGACTTGTAAAGACAAAGACCTTTCTATTATTATTACTATTACTATGATTATTGCTGCTGCCGTTATTACAACCACTATTATCGCGACCATGCCGGCCAGCAGCATTCCCGAGGGCAGCGTGCCCCGGGAGGAGCAGGGACGTACCTGTGGGGCATGCCGGTGGTGTAGGCGATGGTGTACTCGTGGGACAGCTCGCACACGCGCAGGTACCAGTTCATCTCCAGCTCCCGCAGCAGCGCCAGGCGCCGGGCTCGCTGCTGGGGCTGCCCGGCCCGCGGCCGGCCCTCCTTGCTGCTCTCGGCCGAGCTCTTCAGGGCTCTGTCCCTGCTGCCCAGGGACAGCACCGACTGCTTCCTCAGCTTCAGGGACTCATCGGCGCTCTTCCCCCCCACGGTCCCCGTGCGTGCCGCCAGCATTTCTTGTCCTGCCTCGGTGCGACGGCTCCGAGCCGCTGCCCTCAAATCATTGAAAGTGATTTCAGCGCGCACGTTCTCCCTCTATAACCTCGCGCCGGCCACAAAGCTGTAATTAGAGACGTGTCTGCGGGGCTTAACCAGAAAGAAGAGCTGCAACCTTCTCATGGAGACATCTGTAGCGGCTCCCGCATGCCAGCGGCTCCGCAGCCGGGGCGGGGGACAGTCCCCAAACGCATCGCACCTCCGCTGGCCCCGGACGGACAAGGGCTTTCGGTGGAGGCTTCTGGAAAACCCGGCCGGCTCCCCAGCGCCGTAAACATCGGAGGTGAAGTCCCACGTGTCACCTTGAGGGCGAACCCTCGCCCACGTGGGCTGGCCCGGGCAAATTGCGGCGCTGTTCGTGCCGGCCGCGACCCGGAGCATCCCCGTGCCCATCGCTTGGCCACGCTGGCGCTGAGCCGGCCGCTCTGCCCTCCTGCTCCTCCTCCCGCAGCTCCTCGGGTCGCCCCATGCAGCAGGGACTCCCATTCTCCAAGGCATCTGTAGAAATTTGGGGATTTGGTCACCCTTAGGATGAGAACAAAGTTCGGAGTGTTCCCGAGCAAACGGTGTTTGCAAAATGTATGAAAGGGAAGACACCGGAATCGCATTAATTCCCATCTCCGGTCTGAAATGTAAAAGCTGATACAGAGATTACAGCTCTAATCACAGCAGCCACTTTGGGAGCGCGGGCAGAGCCGTGTGCCGACAGAGCAGCCAGAGCAAAACCCCCTCCAACACAGCGGCATTTTAAAGCCATCGCCTCAAAATCATTGTAATCACCCCAAAGCAGAGCCGTCACCCCCCTGCGCCCCGCAGGGTCTCCCGAGGGTGGGGCCGGCTGGAAGGATTCCTGGAATCAGGACAAGGCGAGCTCGGGGGGTCTCTGGTGCCCCACCTGAGCCTTGCAGATCCCCAAGGCTGGAAGCTCCCCCAGCCTCTTTCCAACACCCATCCCAACGCTTCCAGGCTCCAAGCAGTGCTCGGTGGCCCTGCCTTCCCCCAGCGCTTCCCCGGAGGGTTTGGGTCCCCGCTTCCCTCCGTCCCTCCCCCCCGGGCACTCCCGGCTGCGGCCGGGTCCCCTCTCAGCCAGGTGGGACCAGCTGGGCTCTCACCACCCCCCGGTCCGGGGTCTCCCCAGCCCTGGGGACCCTCTGAGCCAGACCCAGTCGGGGGTGACGTGTGCTGGGAGCCCGGCAGGGTCCGTCCTGCTCTGCAGCCACACACGGCTGCTCACCGTGCTTCCAGAGGAGTTACAGGACAACCCCCCCCTTTTTGGCTGCTTTTCCAGAAAGGAGTTCCATCACCTTTAGGAATAAATCCTATAAAATGTACCTCCGACAAGAACTGGTGCTATCCGACCTATTTAGCAGACATGGCACTAAGACATTCACTGGAAGTTTTGCAAAACTCTAAAAAAAACGACTCAAACTTTGAGCTGTTAAAACATTCCAGCTCTGTGCCTGATCCAACGTGTTTCCTCCTTTATCCTTAAAGTCTTTCCCAGAAAGAAAAAGGTTTCCAGCAACTCCAGAGCCTTTAAACCAACCCTGAGCAGTGAGGCAGTGCATACTTATTTTACACGTGCTCGAGTTGAAGCCTTGTAAGATCCTTCAGGTCCTTCCGTGTGGAAGAAGTTGGTTATCACAAGTCAAATAAAGTTCTCAAAGAGCTGCATGAAAGGCGCATTGTGCTTCCTCAGCCTCCCGTGTTTGTCATTCCCTTAACCACAGAAACACCCCGCTGTTCCCAAAGACGCTGAAAGGTATCAGTCACCTCAGAGGTAAATTAAATTAAAGCAGCTGCTGGCGATTTGTCCCTCTCTCAGTGGGGCATTGTTGGGGTATCGCGGGCCATTGTGCGGCTGGATGTTCCCTAATGTGGCACTTAGGCCAGCGGATATCGTGTCCCGGGTGATTCTATAGCCTGGCGCGTAAGGAGAGCCCGGCTCGCCTTATAAAAATTGCAGAACGATTGATTTCCTGAAAGCAAAGCTGCCGTGAAATATTGATACTGGAATCCTCGGTTCCCAGCGCCGCGGGCATCCAGCGGGACACGCCGGAGCGCTGGGGACAAGCCCACCCCAAAACCCTCCAGCTGCCGTACCAAAAACAGGAGCAGGGTGTGATGGTCGGGTGAGCAACACTTCAAACTGATCCCTGCTCAGGGCTGGGGGCTCCTCCTGCCTTCTGTATTCCTTTTATAGTCCTTTTTCTAGGCAAACATCTGTTAAAGTAATATATAATATTATAACTATGCATTTCTAACTTATCTGTACACTGTATAAACATACAGAAATATGTTTAGGAGCTCATTATGAATTATAACTGATTATTATATTAATTATATAATATTATAGAACTTATATTTATTAATAAATTACTCCAGGTTTTGAAAATTTCTCTGTCTCTTCTTAAAACACTTTCTAAAATCTGATTTTTATTCCAGCTGCAGTCCCTAGAGCTGCACACATAATAGGGGAACCACCTCCTGCCGAGGGGTCTCCCAGGGACGCCCCTCTCCTGTCCCCGCCCCGTGTTAATCTCCTTGTGCCCAGAGCAATGCTCTGCATTTACAGGGAATTAAACACAATCCTGAGCTCCTGGAGCCAAGGGAGGGCCCGGGAACACCGAGGGACGCAGAGGGACACAACAGCCTTAAACCAGCCCTAAACCAGCCCTAAACCAGCCCTAAACCAGCCTTAAACTCCCAGTGCTGTTTGTGCCACTGGTTTTAAAGCAGAACATTTCAGTAGCACCCAGCCTGGAGCCCCCAGGATCAGAGCTCGGGATTAATCCATTTTCCGCTGGCTCAGGCACCCTTTTAGCCAAACCTCCTGTTTTCAGATGTAAATAAGAGAAGCTTCTAAAGCCCCTGCAGCAGCTGTTTTCTGCTCGGGGAAGCAGGAGGTCGCCTGGATGAGTTAATGCACACAGGGCCCCTTTTAAACCTGGTTTAAAATCTCCTAAGCCGTTTTCCAGCAGGATGTGCCGTTCCAGTGACACCTCTGTGCTGGCCAACAAGGCCCCACAATGTCACACACAGGAAGCCCATCCTGACTTCCTGCACCACAAATTTATTTTGATAGAGTGGAGGAATGGTTTGGGTGGGAAGGACCTTAAATCCCATCCAGTGCCACCCCTGCCATGGCAGGGACACCTCCCACTGTCCCAGGCTGCTCCAAGCCCCAGTGTCCAGCCTGGCCTTGGGCACTGCCAGGGATCCAGGGGCAGCCCCAGCTGCTCTGGGCATCCTGTGCCAGGGCCTGCCCACCCTCACAGCCAGGAATTCCTTCCCAAGATCCCATCCATCCCTGTCCTCTGGCAGTGGGAAGCCATTCCCTGTGTCCTGTCCCTCCATGCCTTGTCCCCAGTCCCTCTGCAGCTCTCCTGGAGCCCCTTTAGGCCCTGGAGGGGGCTCTGAGCTCTCCCTGGATCCTTCTCCTCTCCAGCTGAGCACTCGCAGCTCTCCCAGCCTGTCAGTGTCTCATTCCAGAGTAAAGGAATGCAGGACACACAGTCTGATCCTGCAATTCCCCAGTAATTCTACTAAAACACGTTTACAATTCATCCTCTCTCAGAATGATCTCCAAATCCACCCCTGTTCTGCACATCCCACAGCAGCCTCTCAGCATCTGTTCCCCACATTTTCTCAGCTCCGTACCCGCACACCCCAAACCTCTGCACACACAGACAGGATCCTCTGGGGACACACAAATGAGCAGCAGTTAATCACCTGGAAGGCCCTGTTTAGAGAGATTTAAGCAGAAAACCCCAAGCCTTGCCCAGGTACAAGGATTTGGGATGTAGATGTCAGTGATCCATAAGCAAACCAAGGTATTTGGTCCCACAGGAGCCCAGTCATTCCCACCTCCTGATCCAATTAGCCATGGAGCTCAGGCTCTGCTGCTCCCAGCTCTCCTCTGCTCCAGGTAATTGAAACCCCATCAGGGAAAGATTCATTAAGGTGTTTAATTGGGTTTAAGTGGCTCACCCTGCTCTGACAGCGCTCAAATGTGGTGGCTTATGAACCTTTGCTCGGCCAGCAGGTTTGTGCCTGGGCATCCTCAGCAAACCTGCTTCCACAGCATGGAATCGTGGTCAGCCCGCTTTTAAAGGACCTCTAAGATCTTGGAGTCCACCTGTTAACCCAAATCCTGAGAGCAGCCCCTCGGAGAGCTCCCAGCTGCCTCCCTGAAGGGCACCAGGTCACAGCAGCCTCGAGTGAGCCAATCTGCTGAAATTAAAATCTGAAGTGGAAGTGGCTCTCTCCAGCCTTTTATCTTCTCCAATAATTTCTAGATGGGATTGTAGGGCCAAAGGCCAGTCCCAGCACACCCAAGTGAAGAGAAAAATTCTGGGGTATGTTAATTACCTCTTTTTTCCCTCTTTGCTGAGTTCAGGGAGGTCACTCACGAGCAGCTCTTCTGGGCTTGCTCTGAGTTGCACCAAGTAGTGACCAAGCAACCCGTGATTAGAAAGGGGAAAGTTTTCCAAGGTCAAGGAGAGTCCAGGCACTCAGACCTCTCTGGAGACGCGTGGCTGCGCTGGGCAGGGCTGAAGGAGGCCTCGGAGTCTGACGATCCCTGACCTGCTCAAACAGCACGAGAAGGTGCAGAGCCACCCCCACGCTCTTTACTTTTCTGCACGAATTTCAGACCGAAGGCTGAGCTGCTGAGCCCAGCAGGTGCCGAGCAGTCGGTTCCCTGCTGAGCAGGTGAGCGCTCCCAGGATGAATTCAGCGCAGATCCTGCTCCCAGCCAGGCTCCTGGAGGATTGTGTTTGGTTTCCAGAGCTGGGAGCCCCCGCTCTGGCTGTGAGCTGTACCCACACCGTGGAGCAGACAGGGGACACGGAGCTGTCACTCCATCCCAAAGCACGGCCCGGAGCCCTGTCCCCAGCCCAGGCTCTCCCGGTCCCGGAGCAGCACCAGCGCATCCATGGAGCCCGGTGCCGTGGCATTGCCATGGCAATCAGCACCACACAGGGACTAAAAATAAACCCCAGCTCTGCAGAGCACAAAGATCATCCTGAATCCCAGCCCTGACTCAGCCACCTCCGAGCCTGGAGGTGTGTGCTGCTGGGTGCCCGCTCCTCCACGTTCCCACCCATCCCCTCCACCATCCAGGGCTGGCTGCTGAGCTCCCTTGGCACAGGTTTTCCTTCAGCCCTGATCCACCCCCGGGCTCTGCCACTGAGAGTGCCCGGGAGCAGGTGGGCATCACTCCAGTGTTCATCCAGAAAACCTCCTCTTTTCCTCTAAAACCCCCAAATCCAACTGATTCCTCCTGCATTCCCAGAGTCCCAAGCAGCATCTCCCCTCCACACCACAAAACCCTGAGAGCTGGGCCAGCTCCAGCCACTAGAGGAGAGGCTGGGCCCTTGACAGTGACTCGTCCCAGGGCACCTGGCCCAAACTGTAACAAAATTACTGCAAGAGCAGCGCTGGAAGCATCTCCCGGGGATAAAAGCTGCATTTCCCAGCGGCAGCCACATCATTCCTGGGCACAAAGCCGACAGGAGCCAGGGCCACCAGGGCAGAGCTGTGGGAGCCCAGAGCATCCCCGTCCCAAAAGCTCCGCAGGCTCCCGGGGACAAACGCAGCCCAGGACTCGGGTGGCAGGGCCATGGATGATGGATGGGAGCCCTGGATGATTCCTGCTGCCTCCTGAGAAGGGTGGGGACAGCAGGCCACACCCAGGGACTGTCCCCAGCCCACTGCACCCTGCAAAGGCAGACACCCTTCTCCCTAATGAACACTTCTCTTAATGAACACACAAACTTGGCTCCCCACAAAGCTTCGTTTACCCCACAATGTTTTTTTCCACCCTAAATAACATTTAAAAAAGGGAAAAAGTCCTGCAAGCAGCTTTATATTGACTGCTGTATCCCAAACCACTCTAGGGAAGGAACAACAAGAAAAATATCCCAGCTGTAAAGGGGCTCTTGAGCACACATTTAAATCAATTACATCCATAAAACCAGCTTTTTCAACCCCAAAAACATTCCCATTCATAATATAGTTTCTACACCTAAGCCCCTAAAAAAGAAAAAAAAAAGAGCCACACCAAGGTTCAAACATAATATTTTTATTTGTGGATAAAAATTAAGGCTCACAGTACTTTATCATTTCACAAGCAGAAAAATGTTAAAAATTGAGACTGATGGGGAGTGCCCCCGATACAAATTCCTCTAATTGCTGACATGTTTTACTGAAGACTCGAGGTGAACAATTGTACAGGGCAGCTACAGGTATTAGTTTGTAAACTAGGTGCTAAATATAACTGGTTTTTAAGAAATGTGAACAGAGTATGATGTTTCTCTCCACTTTGGCTGTCCAGGACACAGGGATTCCACAGAAACGCCCAGAACTGCTGGGATGAGCACACCAACCTTCCCAGAACAACCCAGCACGGCCACGACGCACAGCTGGCACACAGGGCAGGGGCTGAGGGGCACAGACTCCATTTCAGTAAGACATTTTGATTTATAGTGCAATAGTTTATGCCTAAAATGTTCAATATCCAACTTTCTGACCTAAAGAAGAGCACGGAATTGCTGCCCAGCTCCAGGAATGCAGAGGGGACGCAGCTCAGGGGTTAAAGGATGGTCACAGTGCACAGCAGACATCCTGCCCAGAGTTAGGACGCAGCTCCAAGGAGGACTTTTCCAAGGGCGCAGCATGCAGGGAATAAAAGGTTCCTGCCCAGGAGAGCTGAAGGGTGTGTCCCAGAGGCACCACCTCCCCTGCAGCCCCAGCCCTCACTGTGGGCACACTTTACCCCAGCTACATCACAACCACAGGAGACAAACTGCAGCTCCAGCTACACAGCAACAGCCCGGGCACAATCCAGCAGGGGCTGGGTTTCAGAGTTCTCTGTATTATTTGCATTATTTTTAGTGATTCCTTCAGCTCTGCTTGTTTGCTGTCAAGGCAACACAGCCGTGGCAGCCACAAGGACGAGCCTGTTGCTGTGAGAACTGAGGGGGTTCTGCATCTCACCAGAGATTCAGCTCTTGTCTCTGCACCCTTCTGAGCAAGATACCACCCAGAAATGACAACAGCTGCCCTCAGCCTTTCCTGCCAAACTTAAATGCACTGGAACTTCACTGAGGAGCTCTCTTTGAGATCAGCTTTTACCGGCTGGGACAGGTCCTGCCCCAGCAAACACCCATTTACAGGGTTTAACCAACCACAGACCCCCTTCCTGCAGCAAAGGAATCAATAATCACTGGCACCACTGAAGCTCAGAGAGCTTATGACAGGTGTAGGTGCAAATCACCACCCCCTTCTAAAAAGGAGGTGACTGAGTTATCAATTCAGCTCAATTTGCCCACGTCAATTAAGCTGCACTTGCCCAAGCTGCAAAGCCCTCCTGCAGCAGGGCTGGAGGGGAGGCAGAGCTCCCCACCCCAATTGCTGCCCTCCTGCAGCCCCTGTCCCCAGCAGCCCTCGGAGCTGGGACACACCACCTCCTCCCCCTCGTGCAAAACACCCCTCAGTGACACAGGCAAAAACAATCCATTTACACCAGTTGGCCATTTCCTAGGAGCAGAGATTTCCAAACCCAATTTCCATAGTGTGTAGGCAGGGAATGCAAGAGCAGGAAAATGCGTGCGACCAAAAATATGGAACAAACAGGTTCAATATTATTCCAGTTCACAAATCCAGGCAAGGGCAGGGAGAAGGAGCTACAGCCATGAAATACTCCATGTTACTGAACAGTTTAAACCAAGTATTTTACCCCGTAATACTACAGTGATCTTGCAGCTGAACAAAACACAACTGCTTAAACGAAAAAATCAGGATAAGAGGGATGAATGCACATTGCAGGTCCCCCAGTGGGGGTACCAGCAGGCACCCAGCAACCTGCTCAGGTCAGAATCCAACTGTTCCTGCCACAGGACAGGTGGATGGAAATGGCTTTGCCTCAAAACATCAGAAAGCTCCTGTCCAGTAACCATCTCAAATTATTGCTTCACTACGAACAGCAGAACACGAGCGACAGGAGATCTACAGGGATGGGGAGCTCACCCCGACCAGGGCTCCACACTAACAACTAGAGTGATCTTACAGATCGAGCTAAGCACAACACACACCCCAAAAAAACTCTGTCAGAGCAAATGTGTAGAAAATAAACTGTCATCAAGTACAAGGGAAGCACAGGGGCAGCGCTGGGGACACACAGGAGCCACAGGTGCAGGAGCTCGGCTGCCACAGCTTGCCCAGCCGCACTGCCAGGTTTGCCCTCCTGCCATCCCCAGAGCACTCAGAGCCACGGCAGTGCCCGGGTGAGCCACGGGAAGGAGCCGGGAGCTCTCCTGGGCCCGGGCGAGCAGGGACGGACACACGGACACGGCGGTGCCACAGAGGTCAGCACTGCCCAGCCCTGGCGCCTCGGGCCGGGTCCAGGAGCACAGAACACAGGACACAGCATACACAGCCACTCCACGACTCAACAGTACCCACTACTCCATTTGGCAAAATATTTATTTATAATAAATCCGTCCCAAAGCGGTTGGTCACAAAGAATTAACTCCTTTTACATGTTTGGGCTGTAACAATGCTTTTGGTAGAAGTAAATAAACTGTCTCTTTTTACACAGTGTACAAAAACAAAGAGACACTGAAATGACAGTAACAGAACACAGGAGAACACGGGGACTGGAACGACAAAGGCAAAGCAGAGGGGCCTGTCCCGGCAGCGCTGCCACCATCATTTACCCGTACAATCCTCAGCCCCACGCTGCTCTCATCCCCAGCACAGCTCTGAACTGCAGGATTATGCTCCAGGAGAGGAATCTGATGCGATGTAGCAGCTCCAGTCACTCTTTCACAGTACTGCATGTCAACACTGGGAATGGTTTCTGATATGATTTAGACTGCACACAGTACTTGGATAGGGAACAGTTAATTACTCCCACTCCGTAGTTCCTGGTGGCTTTGATGTCAAGTCATACATCACCCGAGAGATGCCAGGGATCTTCTTGATCTCTGCCACCATTTTCAACACAACCTGTGGTGGAGGGGAAACAGAATATCAGAAGAAAGCATGTGACACAGACCTGATGAAAATCATCCTCGAAAAGCTTGAGGGCAAACTGCTCACACCAATTCTGCTGGACACCAGAGAGAAGAGCCTGTTGCTGTCAGCACAGTGCCACCAGGCAGGAAATACAATCAGCTAAAAGAAAACCTCTCGTTTGTGGTACAGCTACACTTGGGGCTTGCTGAGTTTGGCACAGACAGAACTGCCCAGGCTCAAAGCTGCTCCCTGGAGTTCAGCAGGAACACTGTGCTGCCTGTTCCTGCCAGTCCCTCCCTGGCTCCCCTCGCACCAGCACCTCCAGCTGGGCCACCAAGCACAGAGAACAGCTGGGGGAAACCAACCCCTGCCAAAAGAAAACCAGAAGCTGTCAAGGTAAAAAATTCAATAAATACCCAAAGGAAAGAGTGAGAATTATCATTTCCAGTGATAATTATCTTCCAGAGCTCACAATTAATCTATGTTAGCAGGAATATTCTAGATGAGAATTTGATGATCCTCAGAAGTTCAGCTTCCCTGAAAACCCCACAGTTCCCAACACCCCTTGCATGACACACTGTCTATAGTGCAAGCATGAATTAACATTAACATTGCTCTGTATAGAAAAACATTATTATTTCCCCCATAAACATGATTATTTTCTGTAACCTCTGTTACTTAGTCACCACACTATTACCTAGCCTTAAAATGACCATTTTTCATTTTGAAGAACGCAGGGTTTTTGTTTGGGGGTGGGTTTTATGGTGTTTGGTTGTTTTTAAACACAAACACTGAGGTCAAATGAATCCTCATTTTATACAAGGGGACAGTTCACATGGCAACCTGAATTGGTTGTTTTTCATGGATAGGCTGCCTTAAAGTAGAGGAGCTCAGGTATATACAATTACTAAACAATGCTCATATGCTCCTAAAGTGTGTTTAAAATAAAAGGTCAATCCTGCTCCTACAGCGCATTCCCAGAGGGACAAAGTACTTGACTGGACATGGATAAAGTTTCCCAGAGGACAAAAAAAAAAAAAAAAAAAAGGAAACTGACTCCTAAGTCCTTTTAGTGACCTAAAGAGCAAACAGACACTGAGACGTTAAACTGCAAGTTCCAGTGAAAGCAGAAGTGCCAGACAAAGGCAATTCATAACGCCAGGAAGTTTCCAATTACTGATGCAAAATTTAATTCCAAATCCCAGGAATGGCTGGGGTATTCTTTCTTCTTTAATTGGTGGTATTTTGGCTCAGCTCTGCTGGAAAGCCTTCAAGTTTGTCATACCCATCTGCCAGCCCCTCATTTTGTTAGCTTTTTTCCCCAAACACCACAATATTCTTCCTAGTGATTATTTATAAGAGAGAAAAAAATCGCAAGAAAATCGAAGTGAATGAGAGTGAGAGGAAAGTCAGAGTGAGCCACGTAGAGCACAGATTTCGTGGGGCAGGCAGCTGGAGCCCCCTCACCTCCTCGGGCACCTCGTTGCCCGGCGTGGCTGCGATGCCCGTCATGAAGTCGCTGGTGATGAAGGGCCTGATGACCACAGACCTCTGGCACGAGGGCTGCTTCTGGAGGGGGGTCCCGGTCGAAATGCAGCGGGGTCAGGATGATTGGCATCTGGCTGATCTTCCCAGCATAGCCTGCAGCACACAGGGCACAGAGGGCATTGGTTGGGTGCACAAGAGTGACACAAGTTCTGCGCAACTCCCATGTGTGCTTCCAGCTCTAAACCAGGAGCTGCTTCTGCATCCTGTGGGATCTGCTCCCTCTGGTCCCACAGCCCGAGGTCACAAGGCAGTGCTGCAGCTCTACAGCTGCTCAAACCAGCACTCAGTGCTCACCAGGCCCTCAAGTTCCCAGAGAAGCTGTGGCTGCCCCATTCCTGCAAGTGTCCAAGGCCAGGCTGGATGGGGCTTGGAGCAGCCTGGGACACTGGAAAGTGGCCCCAGGGGGGGAACAGATGATCCTTAAGGTCCCTTCCAACCCAAACCATTCTGGGATTCTAGAAACTGCCATTTAAGATGATCCTCAGACTTTGCAGGCATGCAGAAAAATCCCAGCTAATCTGTGTTACCCTGTAATTCACTGTGCATCTACTGAAGAGCCACTTTCCTTCCCACATAACATAAAACCATGGGCTTTTATCTGTTCCCATATCAATCCCAATAAAGAGCCCTTCACAAATATCTCTTTGAAATATTCTTTGAATAGTCTTTAATCAGGAGGAAGCTCTCCAGTGTCTCTGGCTGCTGGTGGGCAGGTAACTCCAGACGATCACATTTCACTGATTTTTAACATCTCCTGAAAGGCAATGCACAGCCCCCAATCTCCCCGTTTCAGTGACCTAAAGGTCCAAAATCCAGATGTGTGGAGCTCATGCTGCTCAGGCTCTCTCCCTCTGCCAGCCCTGGCCTGAGCTGCTGCACAGGGAGGTTTTTTCACTAAACCATAACTCCAGGCTTATTTTTAGGAGCGATTCATTCACACAAAGCCAAGTGTCACCAAAAGTTAGCGAGACACAGCTACAGCTTTACCAACACAGCCGACAGTGTTATCTCAGCCTTTTGAGGTTAATTCTGCACAAATTCTGTTCACACAGCTTTGTAACCTGAGTATGGATCCTCAAAGAGGGGGGATCTGTTGTAACTTGATTTATACGAAATACAGGCAGGGCTGATGCAATGCTTCCCACACAGATCACATCTCCAAAGGTAATTAAGCAAAAAACTAAAGAGGCTGAACCTCAGAACTATTTATTCCCAGGCTCTGCCTGCGTAGCACATCCAGGGGACTCCACACCCCCTGGCCGTGCAGGGTTTGGGTTGACAAATACAGCTTTGACTTCAAGTTAAGAAACCTGAAACCACCACAGGCCATGAGCATCACCCCCATGTGAAACTTGGCATCTGGACTTTCCCCAAAACCAACACTATGTCAAGTTTCTTCACCCCAGGTGAACACTGACATAGCAAAGAGAAGGGATTTGGGTGACTTTCAGCTGCCTGACAGTACTTTTTGCACAGGTTTGCAGTGAAACACCACAGCTTTGAGCTTCATGGTGTGTTGGAAGCAGGTCAGTCCCAAAAATCCCCTAAAATTAATTCCTGTCCTTTAGCTATCAGCTTCCACAACTTTTCACTGTCATCCCATTAATTGATGACTTTTTTGGAGACATTTGCTTGTAGATTTTGACAGCACCACTCTAATTACATCCATGAGGTTTGCAGGGATCTGCAACTGTGAGTCTGACCCCTGGGGTAAAGGTGGAGCACCTACCAGACTCCCTGAGAATGTTGTGAGCCTCAAAGTCAGCTTGACGTAAAGTGCTGAGGACTCCTGTGGTCAGGAAGGTGGGGGTGACATCCGTGGGGGGCTCCTTGACAGGGGGGCCAAACACGTACACGACTCTGCAACACACAGGGTAGGGAAAACCACATTTTCCACACACAGAATAAACCAGATTGCCTAAAACCTGCATGTTCAGTGCTACAGCGAGAAATCAGAGCTAGGAACAGCATAATGTTTCATCTTGCTTACAGTTTTTAACAGGAGACCACCAAACCCCGCATCAAATGCTACACCTTATTGTTAATGAAGCGTTTTCAGCACAGGGCACTAACTGCAATTTATGAATCTACAGAAGTACATCTGCACCAAAACATCTGAATTCAAAGCAGTCACACCAGCTTTACATTTTTAATCTCATCCCTTGTGTTTCAGATGCTGCAGAAGAAAAGGCAGAGTTTGAGTGGCCTCGCGCACAGATTTACCACGACGTGTCCACAGCAGCTGCTGGAGTCTGGAGATACAAACCAGGAGCACTTGTCTAAATTCCAAAGCACACAGATATGCCAGTTTATACTGTGTATTTTTGTTTGGAATACAAAGCCTGCAAGCACAGCTGGGCAGCAGACCAACTATGGCAGTGCCCTCCTCACTGTCCCTGTAACAGCAGTAGAGCCTGCAAAGACCCCAGGGAGAGCAGAACTCCCAGAGATGTGGGATGTTCAGGAGGGCAGCATCAAATCCAGCAGAGCTTAAAGAAATCAGCAGCGCTCTAAAGCCAGAAACTGGCTTTTATTTTCCTTTTTTGACATACTCTGAAACTGCACAGGCAATCCTGATTTATGCCTTCTTTTGTCCCCTCTGCACTTAATTTAAACAGGTATCTTGCAATTCCAGGTCTCACCCTTCAGCGTAAAAGCTCTGTCAGTAGGTGTCACTTATGTGAGAAAATGAAGTTTTGCTACAAGCAGTTCTAAGCAGTTTTGGCAGAAATCCCACAGCCAGGCAAGGAGGGTATAATTCTCCAGAGCTGATTTCATGTCTAAGCACCTTCACCTGCTGGGAAAGTTACAGACTCGAGTAGGGAGAAAATGTATCCTCAGAGAGCTCAGTTACGATCAAACTGCCCAGCTTTGCAGCTCTCCCTGTGCCATCAGAGCTGACAGCCCCACACAAATCCCTCCTGACACAAAGGCAAACCAAACTGCAGCATACCACAGCTCAGCACCAGGCTGGAGTCTTGCAGAAGAGATTTGCATGAATTATAGTGGATGCTGCCTAATCCAAGGATATAGGCCAGCAATTTCTTTTCAAGCTGGAAATAAATCCATATTTTGATTTATTGAGTATTTGTGACCTCTGTATGATACACCTGTCCAACATACAAAAATAGTACACTCCAGATTAAACAGGGAAATGTTTACACCAGCTAAACTTCTATACATGAACTAGATAATTAAAAATAAAGGTAATTCAATACTCACCTGTTGATGTTGTGGCACATGCGTGGTATGAGCCTGGCAAGAAACATCAGGGACTCCCAGTGTGGAGCATCTTTACTGGAGATGCCACAGACGTAGCTGTATGAGCGACAGTCACCCTGCAGAACAGAAATAACCACACTGAATGTGAGCTTTGCTGCCAGAACAACTCACAATGCCTTCCTGTCCATCCTGCAGGTGACAGGACCACAGTTTGGGCCAACATTTAGCAGACACTGAGCTGGTGACACCAGTGAGAGACTGAGTGGGTGAGAAAACAAAGAGCAAGATGACAGAGCTGTAAAAAGAAATATTCAGACTGGCAAGACTCATCTGCAGTGGCCAGTGTTGGTATTTTGGTGAGAAAGCACAGAAATCTGATGACACTGCATCCTGAAACAGTAACCAAAGCTGACTGCAAAGAGCCACGGGAGCCACACGCAGCTGAAAATAAAATATGAGGAGGAATTCAACACAGAGTGCAGAGCAAGGTGCTGTACAGCCATGAGTGCTCAGTAAGGAAATCTCCCAAGCTACTGCACAGTTCCATGAGAGTGCCAGCTCAGCACCTGCACCTGGTGTGTGTCCCTGTGCCCACGCTCCTCCTCTCCCAAGGAGAGGGATTAGCACAGTTCAGAAAAGCACTGGAAAGGGCAGCAACCACATCCAAATGTAGGAAAGAGGGATTTTTACCCAATGCAGCCGAGCACTCCCGAGCCTCAGTGGGGCCAGCAGGGTGACAGCAGAGCTCAGGGGGGCTGCAGCAGTGGACTGTGAGTGAGCAGCCCCGGGGCTGGACAGTGCCCCAAAGAGCCCCTGGCACTGACCTGCTCAGGGACCCCAACACCTGCCCTGCACTCCCACCCACACGGGACAAGGCTGGCACAGCACCTCCAGGTCCCCTTCCTGAGCCAAGCTCTGTATTCCCAGCCCCTGAGCAGCAGAGATGTTTCCCCACAGGCCGCCCCACTGGGAAGCAGCTCCCAGAACACTCCTGGAAGGAGCCCTGTACCTGCACTCCCACAGTTTTGATTGGTAGCAAGAAGGCATTCAGTGAATGTAGGCTTGTGATCTGCATCAGCTTCTCCTGGTCCTCCTCACTCGTGCACGCCTTCACCCTCTGCAGCAATGTATGAGGCTGGGCAAGGATGCAGAACAATAAATTGAAATTAAATGAAGCTCCCAGGCCCTCAAACAGAACTTGCACAGCACAAATAAAATTGTTTTTTAAGTAACTGTTTGCTTAGTCTACATTTACCCCTTGGAACTATTTAAAAGATACCTCTCATTTGACAATCAAGCATTAGCAAAAGCACTTTCCTGTGATTACACTGCATTTTAAGCTGCAGCTCTCCAAGGCCATAGGGGAAGCTCTTTTCCTGAGCTCATTTTCTCCTTCACAAAGCTGCACTTTTCAGTTTTATGGCACCACAATTCCATGTGTTTTAAAGGAAAGGCAGATGGAAATCCCTGCCCTTCAGGATTTACCAAAAAGGTTCTGGAAGTTGTTTTGAACTCACACCTCAGAGCAGACCCCTCTAATGACTCACAGCCACCACAAAGGGCAGAAGAGTCAGGAGGTGTAGAAGTGAAACATCACCCATTAAAAACTCCAGGTTTTGGAACAGGGCACCTGGCCAGCACCAGCCCCTGCACTCACATTTACACACCCAGTGATTTCTGCGGTGTGCAAACCTAAAATGTTACAACTCTTTCAGGAGGGAAGATCTTTTCCTGACTCTATGTGATCTCATCTGCACGAAGTTTAACTACAACAGAATCTGTTTATTATCTGAAAGGTAAATAAAGTTCCATCTTCCAGAAATGGTTCAACACATGCACCAGTCACAGCACTAAAAATTCCACTGAACAGCTTCAGTTGAGCTGTGCTGGGAGGCAGCATTCCTTAAAGAGCACCAACCAGTCCTTTGAACCTTTTAGCAGACTAAACCTCACTGCAGGTCACTACAGAACCATCACTCAAAATTAAAATTTAGAATTTCCTTACCTTCTTCACACTTGCAGAAAAATCTGCAACTATTTTCAAGATGTTGTTTGTTTCTGGGAAGTCTTTGCACACATAAGGTTCTTCAGCACAGATCACTCTGATTGCTAGGCCAGGCCCTGCAAAGCAACATTGAAAAAAACATTATCCTAAATAACAGGAAGCTAATTTTCACCTGAAAATGTGGAACAGTGAGTCAGCCACTGAGCACTGCGTATTCTGCCATTGTATCTCAGCTTCAGTTGTCTTCACACCCTCAAAGACAGAAAGAAACCAACCCACAATTATCCACTTTGCTGTTTTCTGGTGGAGAACTCGTGTTAGAAATGTTGAGCATTTACTTCCAAGACAGCAAATGCCCCTTGGAAAGGCAGCGTCAAGCCATTACTGCAGGGAAGATCCACATGGCAGCTCAGGCAGTGCTCACTGCACTTTTTGAGAACTCCTGCTTTGGCTTCTCCCACCAAAACCAAAGGCAGTGAACTCAATTATAAAACATTACATAAATTTATCAAGCTGCTCTCAAATAATCTTTTCCTGAAAGACTGTGCTCAAGTAAAAACCTAAATCGACTTTTTTCTACGTTTAGAGATCAGCTTTATACTCCAACATACTGCAGTTATTCTGGATCTGCTCAAGAACCCTGCTGTGATCCCCCAGCTCCCTTACCTGGGAAGGGATGCCTGCAAACCAGCTCTTCAGGAAGACCAAGTTCTCTTCCCAGCACTCGCACTTCATCTTTGTGAAAGTCTTTCAGTGGTTCTATTACTTTACCCTATAAAAGAAAAAGAATAAATAAAAAAGGCAATTTACACTCCAGCTCATATATCCAAACAAAAAACCTCAAATGTTTAGGAGCTGGCCTGACCTCACAGCACCAGTGCCAAGGATTC
The DNA here is from genome assembly GCF_009650955.1 of Corvus moneduloides. NCBI lineage: Eukaryota > Metazoa > Chordata > Aves > Passeriformes > Corvidae > Corvus > Corvus moneduloides. Next base: position 26,981,434 of record NC_045485.1, read on the forward strand.
CATAAACACTGGAAAGAAATTCCATGTGAACGTGGGCTTTGTAGAACAGCTGCAGGACAAAGGGTGAGACCTGGAAGTTCCAGCTTGTGCCAGAAGAATCCATGGCTCCAGCAGAGCAGACAGAGCTGTAAGCTCAGGCTGGCTCTGCCTGCACCAATTCAGACCTTTCTCGTCTTTGCTGGATGTTCAAACCAACCCCAAAGCCTTGAAAACACTTTGTGCAGGGATCAGTATGAGACACGGGGATCATTAGTTCTCTCCTGTGGGTGGAGTTGGTGTTAACTGAGCACCTTCCACCCGATTGCTGGGTGAGGCCTCTCTCCTGTGTTGGTTCTTTCTTAGGGTATTTTACAATACAGGTACAGAACTCACCATTCTGATGCCAGAAAAATCAAATCAGGGCACTCTCCTACCTTTGCCTCACATGCTAATACCAAAGAGCTGTGCACAGAAAGGTGTTTAAAAAGCTTTTCTGCACTTCAGATGAACAGACCCAAGGCAACAAAGGAAATGCGATGATGCACAAAAATACACCAGAGTCTCACAGGCCTTGTCCCAACAGGGTCCCATCAGTGCAGGACAGTCAGAGCAGCAAAAGAGGGAAATTTTTGGACGCTCAGCCTCCCGGGAGAGCCAGGAGCAGCAGCCCCCTGCCCCTCACCTCCTCGCGCAGCTTGCGGATCAGCTCGGTGTCGTTGTGGTGGGTTTTGATCACCTCAGCTTTGCCACTGGCCACCAGGGAAGCGCTTTCGATGAGGTCAGGCCTGAGGGTTCCCTGAGCAAGAAAGACCTCCTCAGGTTTCAGGTTCATCTCTCCGATGACCTCGTTGGCAATCTGCAGGGTGGGCAGAAAAACAAACAGTGCTTTGGGGCTGTCAGAGGTCTCAAGGAAGACAAAGTCAAGTCCAGCAAATGGTACAGAGCTGCAAAAGGATCACAATCAATCAGCAAACTAAGGATTGCACTGTCCCACTGCTCAAGCAGTCCTGTAACCCCAGCTTTTGTTCAACAGAAGATGGAAAAAAAAATCTCCAAAGTACAGGAACATCAGTGCCTGTTAAATATTCTCCCTGTCACTTACCAAAGGCTTCTTGGGTCATCCACAGCTTACACAAGCACTGATGCCACTGATTAAACAGTAGAAGATGTACCCAGGAATCACAATATTTAAAAAATTCAACCAAACAACAAATAAACATTACCTTGACAAAGGTGTCACCGATAATTTTTCTCTTTTCTTCAGGACTTGTAGTCATATTTAAGGTCTTGCTAATTCTTTTACGTGGAGTTCTGTCCTCATCTGAGATGGGCAGAGTTGTTGTGCCATTATAGAATGAATGGGCTGCATTCACCACTGCAGAAAATCACAGGGATTTTGGTTTGACAAAAATCAATAAAGATTTTTATGCAGGTTTACAAAATAAATTTGCCATTTATTGTTTTTAAAAAAAAAACCCCAAAAATAAAAATCATTGTGGGCCTTTGACTATTAATTGCATTGAATATGTTCAATACCTCAGGAATTAATTTTAACAAAAGCCTTTTATTTCCTTTATTAACTGACTGCTTTTTCCATATTGTGAGGTTAGGCAGCCACATGCAAGTCCAGTTCTTGCTTCCCCTCTTAGATTATAATTTACTTGCTTTAAATAGTTTACAGGACAGTGTTTCCCCAAGGCCTTTCTGCAACCAAAATTAAATGATGCACTATTTACTCATGCTACATTATGCCTCTTAATTTAGAGAGGTTCCCAACTCAGAGATCAGCTGGGAGGCTCTCTGGCATCCTTCAGCAGCACTGAACTCCATGACCTACAGAAGGAGTGTCTGCAGCAAAGGGATTCCCTCAATTTGTTCCTCTGGCTGCCTGCCAGAGCCCAGGTTTATTGCTCCACAGAGTGCAAGAATAAGACATGGATTTTCCACTAAAAAATAATAAAATAAAATTTAGAAAAATGTGTTTGGAATAAAGCTCAGGACACTGCAGCCCAGCCTGCACTGTGCCAGGGCCAGGCCAGTGGGAAGCACTGCTCACCCAGTGCCACACTGCCTGAGCAGAACACAGGAGAACCCCTGGATAAGACCCAGAACAGGCAGCTATTGCTCTGTAATTCACCAGACAGGCAGTACAGAGCAGCTCGTGCTGCTGGCACAAACTTGGTCTTCTCTGACCTCCTCATACTTGAGGTACAAAAAGCTTTTGAACCTTCTCATCAGCCACATCTGGGCACTTTCTGCTCTCTCAGTGAACTCCTTCACAGAATCATGAAGGTTGGAAAAGGCCTCCCTGATCATTGAGTCCAACCTTTGGCCAATCAACACCTTGTTCTCAAAAAGCCACTCCAAAACAACTAAAATGCACCTCTTTAAAAGCAAGAAAAAATGTCTTGAAAAAGTCATTTTGGCTATAGTAGCATTCAATCACTCAAAGGAGCTCACAGTTGACAACAAAAGAGACTCAGGATAAGAAATGAAGCCCCAGGTGTTAATCAAGATACCGGAGAAAATGGAAATCCAGTGAGTTCTGCAGGAGCTGCACAGGATCCCTCAGCAGAGGAGTGACCAAGGCAACAAATCCACTGCTCTGCGGTGGCCCACCTGCAGATACCAGACACCAACACCCACAGAGATGGGGCAGCTCACTGCATGCTCCAATCAAGTAAATAAGGCCTAACATTTTAGGTTTAAATTTTGTGACCAGGTTGAGGTGGTTCCACATCACCGACCTGGCCACAGTACGTGAGCCTGGGAACAGCAGATCAGTGAAACCCAGCACTAAGGGTAGGTTTTGGGAGAAGTTATGAGTGGTGTAAGGAACACTGAGCAGGAATGTGGTACCTTTCACCTGGATGCCCAGCTTTTTGAGGGCCTCCTCCACGGCCTGGCTCTCCCTCTTGCGCATGAAGCCGTTGTCGATGTGCACAGCGATGACCTGGTCGCGGTTCAGGGCCCGGTTCAGCAGCGCCGTGCACACCGTGGAGTCCACGCCCCCACTGAGCAGCACCTGGCCAGGGGAAAGGGGAAAAACCCCACACTGGGTCAGCTGGCCACGGGGAACGTGTTAGCACACAGCTGAGGTGCAGCTGGGACAGGGAGAGCAGTCAAGGAAAGCACAGACAATGCACTGCCCCAGCTGTGCAACTCCCCAAAAACCTGGCCATCTATGACCCAAACCACGCCAATTCCCCACTTCCCAAACCCCAGCAACTGCCAGTGTTTCTGCAAATCAGCCCCCAGCTCTGACTCAACTCACCAGGACCTTTGAGGAGCCCACCCTCTCTTTGATATCCTGGATGCACTGGAGTTCTCTGTTCTCCACAGTGAAGGTGCCGCTGCATCCCGCAATATCGTACAGAAAATTCTTCAGGATCATTTTGCCGTTCACGGTGAGGCTCACCTCAGGGTGGAACTGTGCTCCATAGAGTTTTTTAGACTCATTTGCTATGCCTGGTATACATGACAAAACAAAAATAAATAAATAAGCTGGAACTGAATGCATGCCCAAGTCAAGCAAGAGACTCAGAGTGGCTCTCTGGGATTCAGTAACTCCAGTGGCTTTCAAAACCCAAATTCTAAGGTCCCACAATTTCCTCCGACAATCTCTGTGTGATGTTAAAACTCTGCTTTCAGTACCTACATTATTCTTGCTCAGTTGAACATTCATGCAATATTAAATACATAACAAGTTAATAAAGCTTTAATAATTAAACAGTGCTTGACTGTTACAGTGCAAAACCCAAACTCCACTGGCACTGCACACCACAGTGCAGGTTTCCCTCTCCCCTGCCTGAAGGGCACAGAATATTTTATTTCTGAGACAAACAACACATGCATGTTTTAAAACAACAAACTATATAAATAATGTTACTTTTAACCACATTTAAATCAGGACCATTCCTTGTAAAGTCTATTTCTTTATTATCACGACAGCTCGACATACAAACATATACCAGGAACTGTTAAAAACAATTCATTTATTTGGCAATTAAGTAACAAGAGCTATTACTCTGTTCCCATTTGGCTCTAACTCCTGTCTGCCATGATTCTTTCCTTTAACCAACATTATCAACAGACAAATTCAGGATAAGATAAATACCTGCTATGATGTTCCCAGACTGTGCCACCACTTTGAATCCATCGGCTACTTTATCCACACTATCTCCGTGAGTGAGGAGCACAAGCTCTTCCTTCTGAAGGCCCCTACACCAAGATTAAAAACTAGAATCAGTTCAAGAACAAAGACCTAACTCCCTGCCTTTCCAAGAGATGCCCTGAGGGATTCCAACAAAAGCACATCTCGGCAGACCAGGGCATTTGAAATGTCTGCAGGATTTCCTTCCCAGGAACAGCCATCTGCAGCTTTATGCTTCCCTTGGAAGCTGCCTAAGTCTCTGTACAACACACTCCTCGTGCAAGAGGGAATTGATCTTAGTTCTGAAGGGTTTGTGGGTTTCTCCTTATAAACACCTCCGTATTGAAGTCCCTTGCTGGACGTGGGGAGCCATCTGGAGTCAATCAGGATGCTGGGAGTCTTGCATTTTATTTCAACAAAGTGAACTTTTCTTGTTCAAAACTATGTGTTTTCAGGACAATTTGGGCACATCAGACTGTTCTGCAGGAGCTCTACAGAGGGAAGATAATAGAACTGGAACACCAGGGATGAGTAAATGTCCAGACTTTTTACAAGGAACTTGAGAGCCATCGACAAAATTATCAAGAAATCTAATTCTGGTTTATAAAACATCACAATGCAATTTTGAAGGAAGGTAGAAGAATGGGGTCGGATTTTCTGTGCCCTTTCCAAAATTGGATGGGTACCAACAAATACAAGAGCACAGCAGAGCAGGAGACAAGAGCTTAACTCAAATATTCTCAGGTCATGGTGCACTTACAGCTTTTCAATGAAGACTCTGAAATAAGGGGTTTACACAATATTCTCAGAAAATACACCTGCTTTTCTAGAGTCAACTGGAAAGTTATGCCTAAGTATTTGTCTCAACGAGTAACCTGCTTATTTGTGACCACACTTGTAAAAGACTTATTAGCAATTATCAGCTCATTTCACTCTTTTTTCTTTTTTTAATAACCTTCCTCCCATCCAGACACCCTTTCCCAGACTGATACTGCTTTGAGAACTGGAAATGTCTGTGTACCTGAAGAGTGAGCAGGTGTTGTCCAGGGTAATGCTGAACACTCCATCCTCCCGAACGCTCTTCTTGTGCACCGTCCCTCCAAACACCTTGTTCATCATCTGCAGAGCAAAAGGACCCCATGAGAAAGCACCTCACAACCTGCATCACTCCATCCCTCACTCCGACTGGCAACAGCTCACCACATTCCTGTTGTTTTCCAAAGGTATAAGAATTCTCTTCAGAGTGAATCCTTGCTCCGTACTGGGCTCGCTCCCCTCTGCCAGCACAGCTGGGGGCCACTGCCACACACAAGGAGCAGAAACCCAGAGGCAGAGATGTGCAAAATAATGTATATTCCATAGTGCACAGCTCCTTCCCTCAGAAACGGCTGCTCTGCAAACCAGCTGAGTATCTGAGGCCACGTCAAAAACCTGAATTTATTCCCTTGAATAAAGTTTTTCCTTGAATTATTTCCCTTCAATAAAATGTTTATTTTGTGACTAACCCTGGAAAAAACAAGATGCATGAGCAGAAGTCATGCACCTAAAGCAGCCCTTGTCTCCCTGCAAGTTTGTTGTGCTCAGCTTGGATATACCAGATCCCTGCAGGATCACCAGTGAGTCCAAAGGTAAGTAAGGGTTATTTCTTTTTGTGAGGAAGTGTTAAGCACTCTCAAGAACTATGCTAGAAACAGCCCATGTCTGAAACACTGCTCCACCTGTTTCCAGGAGAGGTGCCTTCTTCAGTACCAGCTGGGCAGAATTAATGAGTGACTGACAGGTTATATTTACTCTGGCAAGAACAGGGAGTGTGGAACTCAATTCACAGCACTGCAGCAAAGAAAAACCATTTCTGTAACTCATCCCAGACTGCTTTGGGTTGGAAGGACCTTAAACTTCATCCCATCCCACCCTTGCCATGGGCAGGGACACCTCCCACTGTCCCAGGCTGCTCCAAGCCCCAGTGTCCAACCTGGCCTTGGACACTGCCAGGGATCCAGGGGCAGCCCCAGCTGCTCTGGGCACCCTGTGCCAGGCCTGCCCACCCTCCCAGGGAAGGATTTCTCCCCATCTCTAATCCAAATCTGCCCTCCTTCAGTTTAAGGCCATTACAAGAGAAGGCAGAGCCAAGAGAGGAACACACAGTGAGCTCAGGTTGTGAATTAAATGCCCCTGTGGCACTGCCTCTGTTTGGAAAGCAGCTCCTTCAGCACAGCACCTTCAGTTCATGCAGAAGTGAGGCCTAGAAGGTGGCTGTGGACAAGCAGATTTAATGGCTGCACTCGCTCCTGGAGCTCCTTCCCAACCCCAAGGACTCTGTGTTATCTCCCAACAGCACCTGCATCCCATAGCAGATCCCAAGCACTGGTTTTCCTATTGTGAATATGGCTGGGTCGAACCATGGTGCATCTTCTGCATACACAGAGTTTGGTCCTCCAGATATGATGATAGCTCTGCAGACAGAACATGAAGAGATCATTAATACAAATACACTGTTTATTTTCAGCATTGACACTGTCTCATACCACTCTTAGAACAGATACTTTCTAACAGACATTTTAACACAGATATCATAATGTGTGGCTTGATTTTTGTTGTCAAACCCAGCAGGTTTTCAGGGAGGTATTTCCCCAGTTTAAACAAAGATAAATATAAACCATCATTAAAAGTGCCTGTATTTTAAATTCCTCACAGCCAACCACCAGCTACGAGAGGAGCAGGATGGCTGGGATAAATGCAGAGTATAGCACAAAGATATATATTTTTATATATAGATATATATACACACACACAGTTTATGAAGTCTGTGACATTTGGAGGGGAGCTGCAGTCAAAAAATCCACTCCCAAATTCCTAAATCTGATGGAAAAAAAAAAAAAGTCCCTTAAACCATTCTGGTTATACAGAGATGGCATTAGCAACAAGTTGAGAATTCCAAGGGCAATACACGCAATCATGTGGGGTTTAGAGTTAATACTTCACACTATAAGAGAAAATTAAACCATCTCAAAGGGGAAGAGAGTTTTTGCAAACCATAATAATTTACAAGACTGTGAACTACAGAAGCACCAGTTGGGCAACACTTCTGGCCTCAGCCCAGGATCGAGCAGGGCTGTACCAGACCTTGGACTCAGAACTGTTTATTTCACAGAGAACATCAAACTTGTGTCGAGCCAGAAATGCAAAACCAACGAGACAGAAGTTGCATAAATGGGATTAAATGTATCTAATAATTCTCCCAGCATTAGTTCCATGCAAGTACTGACAAAACAGAGTTTTTCTGGTTCTGAGCAGCAGGAACAGGCACTGTGCTGCCCACACCTGCCTGTGCCACCAAGAGAAACAACCCTGCAGGACCAAGCCCAGGCACTGAGGTCACCTGCAGCCCCTCCAGCTCCCCTGCAGTCCAGGAGCGAGGAGCTGGAGGGATGGAGCTGGTAGAGGCAGCATTTATTTCCCTGCCTGCTGGGATCTCCAGGCCAGCACTGGAACCAGCACAGCTGACGTGGGTGTAGTTTTACACCGAACCGTCCTGAGAGCTCCTCCCTGCTGTTCTTGCATGGGCACTTCTGGTCAGCCTGGAGACACGCTGGATTTCCTGAACTTGAGCTGCCCTAAAGAGCCTGAGCAGTGTCCATGCCTGCTGGTATTACTGCTCCAAATAACTCCACGTGCAGAAGCACTTGCTCCAGTGCCAGATGTACTGAACACTATTTAATATTAATTAGAATCACAGAATATGTTCCTGGAGCTCTGGCAGCCTCGGGGCCATGCCCATTCCCTGGGGAGCCTGGGCAGTGCCCAGCACCCTCTCAGGGAAGAACCTTTCCCTGATCTCCAGCCTGAGCCTGCCCTGGCCCAGCTCCAGCTGCTCCCTTAGGTTCTAGGAAGGAATTAAAGGAATACAGCCACACTATAGATTGAGCATTCTTAACAGAAGTCAAAATAGTTATACTCAGCTCTAGTCAAAAAGTAGAGTCTTAAAAACCTGGGTTTTTTTCATACCAATTGAAATTTAACATAATATGGAGAGGTTTGCAATGTGCCCAAGTATTACAGTAAAAAAAAAGAAGAGTTGAGGCTGAGAGAAGTCAGAACCAGCACAGGATGCAGACTTTGCAAGCTTTCCTGCAGCACCCTGTAATTTCCTGCACACTTGCCTGTGTTGGTATGAATATACGTTTCTCTGGTTTACCCTAAACCCCTTCCCAAACAACCTGACCCAGCTCTGGAAAGCTCCTTTGCATTGGATTACAGGCACCTCAGGAACCACACAAAAACACCAAGGGGAAAATGTGTGCGTTGAAACCCCAACATCAGGACTCCTGCCAGAGTCCAGACTAAAAGGAGAGCCAGGATCTTGGGGGAAATGCTCATGTTCACACCACATTTAGATGATGTTTGTCACTAGAGAGCGTTCTGAGCATTGAGGGGCTGGCTTTTTAAACATGGCATGTAAATAGGATTTAGCAAAATGTTGGCTCTTGCTGCCCATCTCAAACCTCAGCACAGCCCCAAGCGCAGCTCCTCGGCCCATTCCATGCGTGAGCTGTAACGTGGGAACCTGGCTGTTCCCAGACATGGAATACACACCAAATAAAACCACAGGCTCATTTTTACAGTGACCATTGTTGACCTGTTGGGTTTGTTGACTGACGGACACTGAGGACACAAACAGGTTTTCTGGACACTCACAGCTATTGACCAGCCTGGGTGACCTGAAACCACCACCCCAACCTTGAGAAGTGACCTGGATGAAGAGGCTCTGCCACATTTCAGAGCAACTATTTGCAATGACAAGTCCTACAGGTCTAATCCCAACGCTCTGAAGAACTTTCAACTGTTCTGAAGTTCTTCCCACTGCAAACCTGCATCAACACATACACTATTTACTGCTTCACTAATTACCATTGATTGGAAAAATGCACTTCTGCAGCGCTGTCTTTATCTGTTACTGAGCACAACCAAAATCCCATGCGTACCATATTTCTGGATTTGTACCAAACTGAGAAGTAAGTACAAATCTTTGGTGATTTGTAGACTTCAGGGTATTTATTCTCCCCACCCAGAAGAGATCTGTATCCTAAAAAGCCTAGTAAAACATGAAAAATTAATGTACAAAGTACTAAATAATTGTGAGACCTTTTTTTTTCTGCAAATAATGAGTGGCAGTGTCAGTTAAGGCGTTTTTTTAGCTGCTTTCCCAGAAACATCTGGCATGATTTATTATATCTTCAGTATCCAAGTTAGTTAGTTAAATTTAAAAAAATAAGTAAGAAAATAATTTTTAGAAGCCAAAAAAACCTTTTTTCCTTGACTATCAGCTACCCCAGTTCAACAGGCAAAACAGCAAAATCATCCACATTTTGGCAGATATTTAAAATGCAACCTCTTGAATGATACTTAGGAATTGAAATGATTAAAACGACATTAAGAAACTGATGTCCAAATAGGCATTGAGAGACAAAAGTACAACACTGCTGTCTGTGCCCAAGTGCCTGCAGCAGCAAAGCCCAGGCGTTTCCGTGGAACCACTCCCGGCACCGGAGCTGCCGCCCAGGAGAAGCCAGGCGGCGAGCAGGGCACAGACAGCAGGGAACAGGCGCAGGGCTGCAGGAGGACGTACCGGAACCCCTGCTCCCGGATGGCGAAGGCCGGCGTCTCCAGCGGGAAGATCTCGGACTGCACGAAGAGCTCTCGCACGCGCCGGTCGATGACCTTGCCGTACTGCGCGCCCGCGTCCAGGATCACCACGGCGCCCTCGTAGTGGTGCTGCCCATCCTTGAGCTCTGCCCCGGCGTTCTCGGGCTGTGAACGGCACCCGCGTCAGCAATCCCACGGAACCACCGAGCCACAGGGCTGGAAAAGGCCTCTACGAGCAGCCTAAGCCCAGCTGTCCACCCAAGCCCACCAGTGTGTGTGCCACTGAACCCTGCCCCCAAGTGCCACTTCCACACGCTTCTGGAACCCTCTCAGGGATGGTGACCCCACCACTGCCCTGGGCAGCTCGCGCCAGTGCTTTACAAACCTTTCTGTGAGGAATTGTTTCCCCATATCCCAGCCTAAACCTCCTCTGCCTTTACACTGACAGCCCACTGACTAAGCCAGATCTCTTTAGCAACTAACATATGCAAGGCTTTGCTAATTAGCTATGCTAATTTATGATAAAAATGACAAAGACCAGCCAAGAAACTTGAAAATGAAAAAAAAAAAAATCTTGAAGATTATATGGACCAGTTGAGGCACTGGCAAGATAAAGGGGCTGGACACCAGCACAGCACACCCACCCCAAGCAGCCACACAGACACGACATCCCCATCCCCCAAACCAAACAGGGCACAAACTACAGAAGAAAAATGCTAATGATCTAATGAAGGCAGAGCTTTCCACAAGCAAGAGCTCATACACCCTGATCACCATCTGCAACTTCTCCATCTTTTTTTCCATTTTCCAGTTCCACATGAACCCCAGGACAGCCCATGAGAACTGAGAGCATCAGCCTTTTTCTCAGGCAAAGCAGCACAAAATCAAACAAAAATTGTTTTTTCCTCATCATGCTGCCTCATATGCTGAACTTCACTTGACATTACCTCCTGGAGAGGATAAAAAGGGGAAATTGAGAACAAATGTTGCTGCTAAATGATTTTTAAAAATCCCAACACATTTTGAACAGAACATTTGAGCAGACTGCACATCAGAACAAAGCAGTGGTTCTCTCTGAGCCCCTCACGTCTGAGCTGGTTGGCCAATTTGGGTAAATCTGAAAGAGTGCTAAAAAACACAAGGCCAAGTTTCTTCGTTAAAAAAAAATTGTGAAAAGAGGCAGCTGTTCCGTGGAAGTGTCCTTATCAGAGCATCTCCAAGGAAAAATGAACCATGCTCTAACACCAAAAATTTGCTGCCTAAAGAATTTACTTCTTTTGGGGTGCTCTTTCCCCTAACTTACAGCTTACCCTGTTTCCTTACCAATGCAGTTTCATGAAGGACAAACTGGGAAGGGTTTTACTTTGGCAAAACACTGCCTCCAAAACATCTTGGAGCTCCATTTCAAGTTTTACTGATGGCAGGTTGGAGTTGTTCTGCTCATTTGGAGCAGGCAGCAGAACCTCCAACCCAGAATTCGCCTGTGTTCTCATCACTGCTGCTCAGGCATTTCCACCTGGGGCAGGAATTCACCCCAGACCAGTCACAGGTGACTCTGGAGAGCATCACCCTGCTGGGACACAATCTCCCAATAAACACACTGGAACCTTCCAAAATTCACACCAGCTGGAAGAGGTTTTATCTTAATTAAAGGATATAAGTGGGGGAAAAAAATAGTGCTAAATCCCTCAAAAGCCTAAATCCAGGTTAAAATCAGATATCTAAATTTTGTCCCTCAGGCAGCCAAGTTGCCTGATGGGGAGCGCTTAATGGCTTTCAGTCCTGGGTTACACAACAAAAAGCGCACATGTAGAAAGAAAGAGAGCAGACTTGAGCAGCAAAGGCCCCTTCACACCCCCAGTCAGGCAGAGTCACCAGGACTGTTCTCCCTTCCAGTGCACGGGAGGGAATCACTTTTAGAGTGATTCTGGGCATTTTCACCTGGCAATTTCTAAATAAACAGCTCTTGTGAGACAGACCAACATCCTTATTCTTTCCTGAGCCCATCTTGGGGAAGACACTATTCCTTGCAGTGCTGGTTTTTTATTTCAAGTCTTTAACTGTTTCAGGAGCAGTGGGTTGTGTCATTTAGGGACAGAGCTCTGCAGCAGTCTCATAAAAAGAGACTAACAGAAGTTACTGTTGGTGTCCGCTCAGCTGGACTGATAGCCGAGCATCCACACCTGTAACTAATAAATAAATCAATCTGTTTTCAATGCCCTACCCCGAGATCTTTTAGCAGGGCAGGTGTGGTTAACAGGAGCATGAGCAACAGTTGTGGGGGAGACAGAAGTGTGAAAAACAGAAAGAGCCCGAAGTTACATCAGGAGGAGCTTGATAAACATTGTTAAAGGAGCATAAGTAGGTCTGTACCCTGAACCTGCACCTCCGTCAGATCCCAGCAGAAGCAGGACAGCGATCCAGACTCCCCTGAATTAACCAGACAAGTAGAACTGCAAGGAGGTTCAGGACTAAGATAGCCCAACATACGCTACCATAAATCACAGGCAGAAAGAGGAAAGGAAAAAAGGCAGCAGTCAGCACAGGATCTGGCTTTACTTATTTAAAGGCACAGTTCCAAGGCTAGGGGTTTTAAACCCAAAATTACCAAGGGAAACTTCATTTAATGAAATCCAAAAAGGAACAGATGCTGTTCATGTGCAGCCAACATGGCAGCTGAGCTCTGTACACCACAGGCGTGCCAGCAGAGATTAAGAGGACACCAGACAGCCCAGCTCCTGCAGGGACAGGGCTTATGGAGCCAGCACCTCTTCCTGCTGGGGACTGAACAGGCTCTGAGGAAAGCTCTTTCTCCCCTCAGTACAGGTGTGACTAGAGCTCCTTGTCCTCTGGTCTATTCGCACAAATATCTGGAGAGCTCACTGTTTTTGAGATCTCCTGTGGTGATGCCTTAAGAGGCCTCCTAGAAACGGAGACTAGACAGGAGTAAAGGCAGGTATTTATCTGAAAGGCCTTTAAAGGCACCCCCTCGGGAGCCAGAGGCTATTGCCAGGATGGACAACAGGTCATGAGTTCCTCACCCTTTTATAGGTTTGGTTCATTTGCATATCAGGGTTAATTCTCCAATTAAAGCTTCAGTTTTGCCCTCAGCTTACTCCCACTTTAGAGGCTTTTGGTTTATACTTTTTGGGCCTAGGACGGTCTGGGTGTCCTTGGAGAGCAGGCCTGGAGAGGCTTTGTTATGTCTGCCCAGCATGAGAGAGCAGAAATTAACAGGCTACAAGAAACTTCAGAGTTACACACCAGGCAGTAAAGAATTTAAAAAATATAAAAGTTAAAACCTAAGGCATCAGTGGCAGCTGCTCTGACACCTGTCCCAGGCTGTCCAGGTGCTGGGGCAGAGGCACCACGCTAGTGTCCCAAGAGCGGGACTAAAAGCTTGTGCACACCGAGAGAAGAAAGCCTCTATTCAGCTAATTCAAATCACAAGTCACCCTGACCACAGGCCAGAGACATGGCACAAGATCCCATGTGCCACCTGAGCCGTGTGGCCACCCCGACAGTACTGCCACACCGAGGGTCAGCCCCCTTCCACCACCTCAGCTCTACCACGGTAACACTGGAGGACAAAAATCTTCCATCACTGCTGTTCTTCTGGTGTCAAAACCCAATAATTCTGAGTTCTCTAGTGAGCTAGAGAGAACTAGTTCTCTAGAACTGGCACCAGGCTTGCGCTACCAGCCAAGGACAGCACAAATCCTATTCCTCACATACCTGCCTAGCGCCTTAAACTGAGTGTGCAGGTTCCTAACAGCCCACTTGTGCAGAATCGGGGGATTTTTCAGCATTTCACACACCCACATGCTCGCAGGTTGGTCATTAATGCAATTTACAGACCACATTTCCATACAGACCAGTCCCGTCCTGGAGTACTAGTCTCAGCAGCAGCTCCTCTGTCCAAGCCCTCAGCCCTGAGCTTTCACCCACACTACTAACACAGCACAAGCCTAAACCAGGAGCCTTGATCTCGCACTTTCAAGCCAGCACAGGTTTTTACAAGAGTTTAATTTTTTCCCTGTGGTATTAAAATTAAGCAGGTCTAAGAACACTCACTCACACTTCAAAGTATAACAGGAAAGTAGCTCCCTCAAACTCAGGCCATCCCCCAGACTGAAACAAGAGCCCCCAACCCATTATCTCAGCCCCAAAACTGAAACTTTAACAGACATGTTAAAGGGAAACTTTAACAGACACGAGTCTCATGCAGGTGTCCATGGGCTGTGGGACCTGGTGCCGGCAGAAACTGCTCTCACTCGTTCAGGATGAGCTATGAGCTCCACATCCATCGCCAGCACTGGCAGAGAGAACTGGAGCCCCCAAGAGCAGCCCCGGCCAGGAAAGGAGTCTGTGACCATGGCCGGGGAAAAACGTGGCAGAAAACTTAGAGACTAACTGATAACTCAAAGAACCCTTCAGAGCCACAGCTTCTTACAAAACAGATAAAGAGCCGAGAACAAGGCAGGAGAGGAGCACGCAGGAGCAACCCCGGCCAGGAGAGGCGGTTGTGAACACGGCCAAGGAAAAGCGTGTCAGAAAGCTCACACAGTGACCAAGCGAGCACTCAAAAACTGAGCACCCAACCGCCCCAGAATCACGTTTTTTTGGAAACTAGATAGAAAAAACCAGAACGAGTCTTTTATCCTGCTACAGCAGCGGCTTGAGGCAGCTTGCAGGGCTTGATTAAGAAGTTGCTTTACCAAAAAGAGCTGTAAGTTCCTGAGGCGCACGGGTCGCTCCCTGCCGCGGTGTGCCAGAGCCACACGGGCACGGGGCGATGCGGGGGGAGCAGCGGCCCCGGGCGAGGCTGGGAGCTCTGAGGGAACCGAACCCCGGCCGGGAGCGGGGACACAGCCGGGCAATCCCCGGCGGCACAGGCCGGGCAGGGCGCCGCACAACAGCCCCGCCGGAGCCCTGCTCGGGGAATTAATCAGCTAATTAATGAATTAACACCTTGCGAACAGCCGGGGCTGCGGCTGCGGCGCGGGCGGTCCCCGCTCCCCGCGGTCCCCGTTCCCCGCCCGGCGCCGCTCCCGGGCCGCGGGGCCCCGCCATGTGCCCGGCCCGGGCGGGCAGGGCCGGGTCGGGCTGGGCCGGGCGGCACCCCCGGGCCCCGCGGCCGCAGCACTGACCTTGGTGTCCCCGTTGCACAGGGCCATGGGGGCGGCGGGCAGCGAGAAGAAAGGGCCGCGAGGAGCCGCGGCCGCCGCGCCGCGATGAGCTAATGCCGCCCGGGAGGAGGAGCCGCCCGGCACGGCCGCTCCGGCGGAAGGGGAGGAGCGGCGGCGGGGTCAGGGGCGGGACGGGGATGGGGGGACACGGCGGGGACACGGCCCGGCCGCTCCCGGAGGCCCTCGTGCGCGTCCCGGCACCCCTGGGCGTGTTTGGGCTCCGGGGGCTCATTTTGGTCTATTATCAGGGTAAAAACAATTAGAGCTTTGTAGTGAGTGGGTTTTTGTGCGTCAGCATCCTATGGTATCATGGGATCACTGGTTGGTTTGGGTTGGGAGGGACCTTAAAACCCATCCCGTCCCACCCCTTCCATAGACCAGGGTGCTCCAAGCCCCTTCCAAGCTGGCCTTGGACGATGAACCTGCTGTGCCTGCTCGGTGAATTCCCCAGCGGACACGGGGGGAGGTGACTGCATCCGTGGAACCCTCCTGGAGTGGTCCTGGGATGGTTTTGATGCCTTTCCCTGAACATCAGTTTAAATAGAGGGAGTGAAATAAGAGGTGAATGAAGGAATTCAGGTTAAGGTGAAGCCACACACCAGCGTCTGGTTCTGCTATCAGATTCCAAACAGTTCCATCCTCAGGCTGACAGAAATGAACAGGGTTTTTTACGATTTTGTTCCAAATCGGGTTTCTTGGTCTGTTGTTTTTTGGGGTGGTGTCATTCTCTTACAATCCTATTTACATTGTCAT